>NC_135340.1:82778834-83403834 GCF_023851605.1 Tamandua tetradactyla
GAAAGTTAAGGCTTAAATAGTATAGGGTTCCTATCTGGAATGGAATTATGGAAACATTTTGGTGCTGAATGGTTGCTGATGGTAGCACAACATTGTGAATGCGATTAACAGCAATGAAATATATATTTGAATGTGATTAAAGGGGAAAATATTAGCTTGTATATATGATAATAAAATAAAATTTTTTTAAAGAATCCATGAATTCCACTACACAATGAATCCTAAGTTAAACCCATAAAGTTTAATAATACTATAATTATAATAATGTGCCATCATCAAGTGTAACAAATGTGATGGTGGGTGATAGATGGGAATCTTGTGTTTTATGCATGACTGTTTTGTAAACCTACAGCTTCTCTAATAAATTTAATAATTAAAATTTTTAAAAAACCCTCATTCTTAGGGCAATGACATACAATACTCAGTGGCGATGTTTCAGCAATGGTATCTAGTGTTCCTAGGAGGAGTCAATGCTACCTTAAGGAGGGAAAGGATATTCTTATGGGAAAACTTTGGCTATAGTTTAATCCTAAATTGTCCTTACTTCCTATAAATTCTCTAAGCCTGGTTTTCCAGCTTTCCAGTCATTTTGTAAGCTAATGAAACCTGGAACAAGAACCAGGAGATGCCAGCCATGTGCCTTCGCATGGGACAGATATCAGTGTTTGATCTTCAGAGTCAAGGTATCTTACTCTAGATGTCTTAGTTTGGACATTTTTATGGTCTTAGAACTGTAAATTTGAAACTTAATAAATCCTCTTTATAAAAGCCATTCCAGAACCTTTTCTGTTGCTCAGATGTGACCTATCTCTCTCTCTGCCAACATGGCAAGCAAACTCACTGCCCTCCCCCACTATACATAGGACATTACTCCCAGGGTGTAAACCTCCCTGGCAATGTGGGACAGAAATACTAGAATGAGCTGGAACTCAGCATCAAGGGATTGAGTAAACTTTCTCAACTGAAAGGAGCAACAGAGAAATGAGACATGAGAAATGAGAAATGAGTGTCGGCGGCTGAGAGATTTCAAACAGAGTTGAGAGGTTATCCTGGAGGTTATTCTTATGCATTATATATATATCCCCTTTTTAGTTTAAGGTATATTAGAGAGGCTAGAGGGAAGTCCCTGTAACTGTAGAGCTGTGTTCCAGTAGCCACGGTTCGTGAAGATAAATGTATACTGATATAGCTTTCGCAACGTGACTGTGTGATGGTGAAAACCTTATCTCTGATGCTCCTTTTATCTACAGTATGGACAAATGAGCAAAAATTATGGATTAAAATAAATAAATAATGGGGGAACAAACATTAAAATAAATTGAGTAAATTGAAATACTAGTGATCAACGAAAGGGCATGGTAAGGGATATGGTATGTGCGAGTTTTTTCTTTTTTCTTTTAATTTATTTTTCTGGAGTGATGCAAATGTTCTAAAAAATAATCATGGTAATAAACATACTACTATGTGATGCTATTGCGAGCCATTGATTGTACACCATATATGGAATGTTCGTATGTTAAGAATGTTCGTATTTGTATGTTGTTTTGGTTTGCCAATTAAAAAAATAAAAATAAAAGCCATTCCATTTCTGGCATATTGCATTCCAGCAGTATTAGCAAACTAAAACAAAAAATTATACATATGTATATATAAAACAAAGTCATAACCCAAAATTATTTGATACTCTAAAATCTACCATTCTCCTTGGGAAAAAGGCAGTATTCACTATCACATGAAAGCATGAAAGTTTTCATTTCAACTTCATTAAATTGTATGGGGTAAAAATTCATTTCTTACAAAAGACTCATGCTGAAGGCATACTAAACCATAACAGTTCTCCCTTTATATAACTCCACACTATTTCTGCAAATTCAGTTTAGAACGATCCTGTTCAAACGGCCAGCTCCTGTATAATACCTGAGATCTGCTCTTTGAAGACTCCTCTAAGTCCTTCCCTTATGAAAAATTATTATTCTTTTTCTTATCCTTCACATATCTCTATTATAATATCGCATTAATAGTATAATTATTTCTTTAAACATGTACTCTGAGAGTAGATAATATATCTCTGTCTTTGTAATATGCTATTAATGATATTAATGATATTAGTAAAAGGTTAAAGAGAAATATCAACATATATGTATTCATGAAATACCATGACTCAAATTTCAAATTCTACATGATGAAGCTAAGAAATCAGCACCATTGGTTTTATTTGAAAATAGAAGGATATTTTTACAGCTTTCAGAATAATTACCCGTGGATTGGGGATGAAATAATTTAAGTCCTTTACATAAATAAAGCCACTGAGTTGTCTCTTTTTATTTCATAAAAATCATAATGTCATTTCTCATCATTTAATATTCCTTTGTAACTGCTACCTTTTAGAGTATTTATTTAGCTCTCAACTCTCTCCTCTGAGAATTGTATGCTGTACATTCACTTCCCTCTCATAAAAAGGGGTTCTGAAAATATATGAAGCCTTGGCTTCACTGGACCAAACTTAGATACTTGCCACAAATTGGATTTACTCCCAGGGGGTTAAAATGGAATCACAGAACCATGAGCAAATACATGAATTTAAGAGTCTAAGGACATGTTCAGTCATGTGCAGTGGTGAAATACAATACACAGAAGAGAAAAATGAAGTGGACAAGTAGGGAAAAGCACTGATCCTGCTGTCCCAGGGTGGTAAGAAAATAGCTAGTTGCCTGGGTTACTGATGGGTTTCCAGTTCCTGATTACCCTCACATTCCAGAAACCTGACTGTACTTCTATCCTTGTACTGTGAAACCCCCAGTATCCTTCTCATTAATTCTCTTTTTGAGCATATTAGTTATAAATTTGGTTTCTATTACTTGCAATCAAAAGAAATTGGTTAAACAAATCTAGAAAAAGAAAAGGTAAGTAGGAATAACCAAGTGTCAGTTAATCACAGTGGTGGGAGAGGAGAGAAGGCTTATAAAAAAAAAAGCCTGTTAAACTGGTATCTTCAGGCATTCTTCAATAGAAGAAAATGAAATATATTTACCAACTATAAGTCTCAAACAATATCCAATATATTAAATCTCAGTATCGCTATGCATCAGGATAAATAAAATTCTATTATAAAGTTTTGGTGTTCAGTAAAAAAATCAGAGATTAAGGGATGGGGAATATCTTTGAAGAGTTTGTTAGAAAAAATTATTTTTTAAAGAAAAATACAGTAATACCATTTATTACAACTTAGGTAAAAAAAAAAAAGACGGGGTAAAATTCACTCCCTCCCTTTTCCTACTTCCTGCCAACCATCCTATATAAGCTGTACCCCTTCCCCTGCTCAGTGCTATCACCATCTTAGGCTTCAGCCAGCTTGCACACAGCCTCTCAATAAAGCAACTTCGATCAAAAAAAAAAAGATAGGGAGTAGAGGGAAGGCTAATTTTTCCTGGTGTTAATACCAGCCCTACTAACAAAGATATATATCATTATATTGTTTTCCCTATTCATCCACTTATATTTCTTTAAAAAAAAAATGCCACTTCAGAGTCCTCAACTAAAATACTCAGTGCTAGAAAACAATGACACTTAAAACAGGAAGCATTTCCCAATAGTATAATCATTATATGCATTGGCTTCAAAAACAAGATTGATATACAGGTTTTCCATTTTAATTTGATAGTGGTCAATTAGTATGAAGTTTCCTTTGGTAACAGATTTTTTTAAAAAGAAGAAATTTACTTTCTTTAACATTAATTTTCAAATGAATGGTGAAAAAAGAATATCAATAATTTACACTGTTCCTAGGTTCAAAACAAGGTAAACTTACTTTTGTAATAAAAATTGACCAATTTCACATAATCAAAACTTAACAAGACTGGCAAAATCTACAATTTTAACAGCAAGTTCAGAGATAAAAACAAACAGTACTTTCAAGTTCACCAAGATTATATAGATAGTCCAGGTGCTCAAAAAATAAGAAATGTTAAATTTAAGATAAAAGGAAAGGCTTATGGAAACTGAATAGTGATTTGCCATAAAAAAGATTTTAAGTAAATAAGTCTAAACTGTTTACAATAATGGAAGGCAGAGGCATCAAAAGCAATTTTTAACAACTTATATTGCCTCTAGAACATGTCTACTGAAATTTCATTTTGAGTGGCTAATATTCTGAGAACCTACTTTAAACCAAATAATAAGAAATATTACAGAAGTTTTGTTCAGAAGTCACTGAGAAGTTTTCCAATTTTTCCAATTTGCTCCTTGTTCAAGTTTTCTCTATAACATGCTGTTTTAATTTGCTAAAGCTGTCAGAAATGCAATATATAAGAAAGGGCTTGGCTTTTATAAAGGGAATTTATTAAGTTACAAGTTTGCAGTTCTAAGGCCATAAAAATGTCCAAATTAAGGTATCTAAAGAAAGATACGTTGACTCAAGAAAGGCCGATGGCTGACACATGGAAAGACATGTGGCTGGTTTCTGCTGGTCCTTGTTCCCAGTACCACTGCTTCCAGCTTCTGAGTCCAGTGATTACCTCTCTATGCATCTGTGAGCCTTCACTTGGCTCCTCTGGTGCAAAACTGGGTTCTGGCTTGCATAGCACTGCATGGCAAGGCACATGACACTGTTTGCTGGGCTTTACATCTGAAAACGTCTGTGTCCAGGCATCTGCTCTCTCTGTTGGCACTCCAAGCATCTCCAAATGTCTGTGTCTATTCGTTCTTAAGCAATTTAAAAATGTCTCCCCTTTTAAAAGACTCTAAAAAACTAAAAAAACCACCTTGAATGGACAGCCACATTTCCATCTAATCAAAAGGTCATACCCACAACTGAGTGGATTATATCTCCATGGAAACAATCTAACCAAAGGGTTCTTCCCTACAATATTGATTTAAGGATTAAAGGACATGGCTTTTCTGGGGTACACAACACTTTCAAACCAGCACACATGCTCCAAACAGTTTATTCCCCAAATTAATAAAAGGCATAAATCTTAGCAGATCTTTCCCCATCATACCGTCACCATAACAGGAAAGGATGGTTAAATGCACACAGGCTACAAAGATTAAGAATAAATAAAGCAAATTCCTAGAACTTAAAGAAAGCTATTAATAAGAAAAGTGAGCTGAAACTTAAACAAATACTAATTAAATAGCACAATTAAGAAATGTTAATCATCACCAATGTCAATTTCAAATTTATGACAAGGCAACACATGTTGAAGCTACTAGAAAAAAAACTAATGGTCAACTAGCATATTCTCAAAAGCTAGGAATGTATCTTCCATTTAAAAACCCAGGTTTGCTCATTCATTCACTATTTCATGGCCTAGTGGGGAAAACAAAAACCTGGGTTCAATTCCTGGTGCCTGCAAATGCAAAAAAATTATTAAATTAAATAACTAGTCTTCTAAAAAATTTACTTAAATACTAACAATGGTCCTATGTGGAATATGACATCCAGGGGTCAAAGTTTCCCTGGAACGTGGGACAGGACTCCTAGGGATGAGCCTAGCCCTAGCACCATGGGATCGATAATGCCTACCTAACCAAATGGGAGAAAAGAATTGTTAACAAAATAGAGCATCAATGGCTGAGAGAGTTCAAATAAAGTTGAGAGGCTATTCTGGGGGCTACTCTCAGGCAAGCTTCAGCAGATTTTGTTAATTGCCAGTGTCTGCCAAACCCAACCAAAACCATTTCTGCAAACCCTAAAGAACACCTAGATCTCTATCTGAGATTCTTCAAAGGTTCCATGCACCATGATTATTTCCAGAAACGTACAACCTCCAGATGGGTTCCTTGGCCAGATAAGTCCTGAAACCCAGAGGAGCCAGTCTTTCCAGAACATCAGCTAGTTCCATCTCCCTAATCCATATTACTGATAACCCTTTCCAACATGAACAAGTAAGAATGGGCATAGTCGAAATACCCCTAAAGACTGAGGGAATAAGCAAAGAAGAAGGAGGAGCTACAACAGAGAAGATAGGATTTAACAAATGAAAAAGATGACTCATAATATCGATATTTCTTTTAGTCTACAGAGTCTAGGAGCAGCTAGGAAGGAAGAACCTAAAATGACAGAACTGTAACCCATACCAAACTCTGAAATCTGTTCTATAACTAGTTACAATGTACTTTGAAATTTATTTCTTTTTTGTATACATGTTATAATTCACAATTAAAATGAAAATAATAATAATAACGGGAAGTTCTTATACCTTTTAAGTCATGTATAGCAGGTCAGACAAAAACTGAAATATAGTTAGTACTGTGCAAAAGTACTTAAAGCAATACCTTTTAAATCATGTATGTCAGGTCAGATAAAAACGAACTAGTATTGTGCAAAGTAATCACAGCATTGATGAACAGTTAACAATATTGTACATGTAAAGGCCTATAAGTCATTTCATATGTATACATTTTGATTCCCTAGCTGGCAAAACACTTCAGGGGTGGAAAAATTTTATTTCTGCTGCTCTAAGCAGGAGACCAGTCACATCTTGGGCTAATGCAAAATTATAGTACCAATAATATTCATAAAAATTCCATCTGGCTTTTGAAGTCAATAAAGCTTAAATAGCTTTACGTAAAACATATTTTCAGTGCATTACTGAAACATTTCTTCATAGTCTCAGAAAGAAAAGAATGTAACTATACAATAACTTGAGAAAGTACATTGGAACTTCACTACCAACAATATACACTATTATAATATATAGTGCAAAATTCACAATAGCTTGGGTGCATATTGGGCATTATACAACAGATTTAGACACTTCGAAAACCAAATAAAAATAAGCTTCACTGACATTTCTAATTATTCTAAATACATTTTAGAAAAAACCAAACTTCTTATAAATCATTAAGAAAAAAACAGCCTATGAGAAAATGAGTAAAGGATAAGTACAGGCAAATCACTGAAAATATAAACAAAAGAGCTAATACATAAAAAAAGATGAAGGGAAATTAACAATAGAACAAAAATTAAATGTCAATTCACACTTACCAGATTGACAAAAATCAAGGTCTTACAATAGTAATGGCAGGTAAGGATATGAAGAAACAGAAATTGTTTGGCAATAGCCTATAAATATCCTGAAAAGATAAAAACACTTATATCCTAGGGTCCAGCAATTTGATAATCAGGCACCTGACCTGGAGAAACTCTGGCACATTGCTTCAGAGATACAGGGATGTTCACAGTAGGTTAAAAAAAATGAAAACAACCTAAATGTTCATAAAGAGAAGAAATCATAAACTGTGGTATAATCAAGGGAATGCTACACAACAGTTAAAATGAATAAATTAGACTTACAGTATCAACAAGGATTGAGGAAAAAAAGTAAAATGAGAAAAACAAGTTTCAAAATATGTATGCCAGGAGACAATCATTAACAGCTGCTAAAATTTGCTAAAACATAAATTTTAAAAAAAAGTACCAGGCAACAATCTTAAGATGTGAACACTTTTATCTCTATTTTACAGAAGGAAACGGAAGCACAGAAAGATTAAATAAATTTCCTAAGGTCATAAAACTATTAAGAAGCAGAGTAAGATTCAACCAAGAGAGTATGGCTTCAAAGTCCACATTCTTCAAAAGCACCCAAGGTATACCCATGTATTGTCCATATATGTTTTTATTGAAAGGTAAACTGGAAGGAGACACATCAAATCCATCATAATGACTGCCTTTGGAGAGGGAGATAAGCAGAGAGGGGGAGAGGATAAAACTAGGAAGAACAAAAGGGAATTTACCTTATAGTAATATTCAAGAAAAGTACAAAGTTTTGCACTTTTTTTAGAATTCAAAGTGATAACTACAATACACATAATTCTTTTATATTAAATATATTTTAAGTAAAAATGAAAAATTAACATTTTGCATGGGGGTATGTGGGTGTTATTATTTTTTGTAATTTTCTGTATTTTTAAAACTTTTCAAGAACAAAAATGTCTTATCTATAAGTTGGTTTTACAACAAAATTTTTTTTTAATTTTAAATTTCTGATCTCCAGATTTCAACTTTTATTTCGAAATACAAACAGCTAATTGTGTAAATGTATATATATGTATATACATTTATACATTTGGAAAATGCATTATCACATGCATCAAAAGAGATGTGTTTTAGAAAAGTACACCAGAAACAGTATCCCTTACAGTACAGTTTGATGACTCACTATTCTAAGTAAAAATAAAGTATAACACTACCCAGAGAACTCCCTTGATATTTTTCTACTTTTTTTCTTGATAGTTTATCTCTTCTTTCTGCTGCTTTCTTCCTGCTTGTACTTTTCAAAAGGAGTAGGCTAAAAAAAGCAGGTACCAATCAAATCAATATTGTAAAGGAAGAACAAAGTTAGAGGTCTCACACTTCCTGATTTTCAAAACTTATTAAAAAGCCAGAGTGATCAAAACAGTGTGGTACTGGCACAAAGATAGACACATAGACAAATACAATAGAACTGAAGTTCAGAAATAAATCCATACCTATAAGGCCAACTGATTTTTTTTCAATATTCATAGTGAGAAATATCCACACACAGTCTAACCACATTATACAATCAATGGTTAGCAATATCATCACATAGTTGTGTATTCGTCACCATGATTATTTTTGAGAACATTTGCATCACTCCAGAGAAATAAATAAAAAGAAAGAAAAGAACTCATACATCCCATGAGTTTACTTTACCCTTCCCTCTCACTGACCCACAGTTTTTCAACCTACCCAAGTTTTACCCTTTATCTCCCCCTATTATTTATTTATTATTTATCCTTCCTTTTTTTTTACTCATTGGTCCACACCCTGGATACAAGGAGCATCAGATACAAGGTTTTCAACATCACACAACCACATGTAAAAGCTATATAGTTATACAATCTTCTTCAAGAATTGAGGCTACTGGAACACAGTTCAACAATTTCAGGTACTTCCCTCAAACCACTCCAATACACCATCAACTAAAAAAGGAATATGTATACAATGCATAAGAATAATCTCCAGGATAATGTCTTGACTTCGAAATCTCTCAGCCACTGAGACTTTATTTTGTCTCATCTCTCTCCTTCGCTTTTGGTCAAGAAGGCTTTCTCATTCCCTTGATGCCAGGTCCTGGCTCATTCCCTGGAGTCAGGTCCCACTTTGCCAGGGAGACTTACACAACTGGGAATCATGTCCTGTGTAGTGGAGAGGGTTGTGAGTTCACCTGTCAAGCTGGCTTAGAGAAAGAGAACCACATCTGAGCAACAAAAGAGGCTCTATGGGGGTGTCTCCTAGGCATAATTATCAGTTGGCTTAGTCTATCTGCAGGAATAAGTTTCATAGGGGCAAGTCCCAAGATTGAGGGCTCAGCGTATTGAATTGGTTGTCCCCACTGCTTGTGAAAATATCAGGAATTTCCCCAGATGCAGAAGTTGAATATCTCCTCCTTTCTTACCAGTTCCCCAAGGGGACTTTGCAAATACTTCTTTATTCTCTGCCCAAATTACTCTGGGATATATCAGGTACCACATTAACCTGTACAAACCAACAAGATCTCATGCCCTATACAAGAGTCCATGTAATTATAGTGTTCAAGTAAACTGATCATACAAGTTAAATTAGATAATGTGCTATCCAAAATATGGATTTTGCACCAAATTAACATCTCTCACTTTGGTCTCACACAGAAGCTGAAGTCTGAAAATAAGGGCCATATCATTCTTTACCCAGTATTCTGATTTGCCTTAGTCCTATCCAGATCAGCTTCATTCATATCTCTAGACAAAGTCCGGTCACTTTTCAGCTTTTTAACAGTTGCTGAATAGGGTAATGCTGCTTTTACAGCTTCAGTGCTCTAACTCTGAGTCTCACTGTCACATAAATACCTGAAGTTTCACGGAACAACCAGGTTATACACACTAGGTTAGTATCTCAGAATTTAGAAATATCAGTCACAACTCCTAAATATATGTGACTGCTGTAAGAGTTTACAATCTAGGAACCTTTACAATACTCCCCAACCTGATAACCTATGCTCTCAACTTCAATTCTTAGCTTGTATATTACAATTAATCCATATAAGTGAAGCATTATAATATTTGTCTTTTTGTTTCTGACATTTTATTCAACATACTGTGCTTATGGTTCATTCACCTAGTTGCATGCCTCACAACTTCATTCCTTCTTGCAGCCACTAAGTAGTCCATTGTATGTAAACACCACAGTTCCCTCTTCCATTCAGTTGTGTACCCTCAGGTAAGGTCAACTGGTTTTTGACAAGGGTGCCAAGTACATTAACTGGGGAAGGAATGGTCTCTTCAACACATGGTGATGCGAAAACTGGATATCCACTTGCAAAAGAATGAAGCTATTTCCCCACCTTACACCATATACAAAAACTAACTCTAAATGAGTAAAGAACCATAAAACTCCTAGAAGAAAACTCAGGGGGAAATCTTCATAACCTTGGATTTGGTAATGATTTCTTAGATATGACACCAAAAGCACAAACAACAAAAAAAGAAAAATAAGATAAAATGTACTTCATCAAAATTAAAAACTTTGTTCATCATATGACACTATCAAGAAAATAAAAAACCTACAAAATGGGAGAAAAAAATTACAAACCATATTTCTGATGTTTAATAGTCAGAATATATAAAGAATTCCTACAAACCAACAACAAAAAAACAAACAGCCCAATCAAAAAATGAGCAAAGGACTTAGACATTTCTCCACGGAATAAACAAATGACCAATAAAGCATATGAAAAGATGCTCAACATCACTGGTCATCAGGGAAATACAAATCAAAATCACAGTAAGATACTACTTCATTCCCAGTAGAATGGCTATTATTAAAAAAAAATAGTAAGTGTTGGTGAGGATGCAGAGAAATAGGAGCCTCATTCATTGCTGATGGCATGTGTACAATGGCACAGCAATCACTGTGGAAATCAGCTTGGTGGTTCCTCAAAAACTTGAAAATAGGGGTGCTCTCGCTCCCTCACTGCTGGCGGTAAGAGTGCAGGGAGGGCATGCCCACAAAAATAAATAAATAAATAAATAAAATTACCGTATGACCAGCAATCCCACTTCTTCATGTACACCCCCAAAAATTAAAAGCAGGAACACAAACAGATATCTGTACACCAGTGTCTGCTGCAGCATTATTCACAATTGCCAAAAAGTGGGAAATACAAAGGAACACTATTCAGCCATAAAAAGGAATAAAGTTTCAATACATGCTGCAACATGGGTGAACTATGATGACATCATGTTAAGTGAAATAAACCAAACACAAGAAGAAAAATATTGAAAGATCTCATTTATCTAAAATACCTACAAGAAGCAAACTCCATAGAGACAGATGGTAGTTTATAGGTTATCAGGGGCAGCGAGGTGGGAAGGGAAAAGGGAGTTGTAACATAATGGGTAAGTAGTTTCTGAGGTGATGAAAAAGAAGGGATAATGGATGTTTGGCAATAATAGCAGAATATTGCGAATATAATTAGTACCACTGAATTGTATAGGTGAATATGGTTAAAAGGTACCAAGAAATTGTCACTTTAAAAATAACAACGGCCATAGAGAAACATATATGCAGCACTTCTGAATATAAGATCCCCCAACATACAACCACATAATGTTCTAAAAATTCATTTGTAAAGAACTCAGAACCTATTTTTCCACTGGGTAAGTTAAAAGAAGATATGAACACCAGGAAAAAGATACCGCCTGAGGTTCCAGGCCATGAGTATGAAACAGCAAAGGCAAAGGATACAATATGTACTGATGGCCCAAAATGAAAAGAAAGGATTCTCAACCAGATTTTGAGGGCAGAGTCATGTTTCATTCACCTTTGTATCCTCAATGACTAGCTCACCATAAATATTCAAAGACCACTGCCTTCTAACTGAGGAAGTAATGAGGAAAAGTCTGAGTCAAGGAGTTCAGTCCCCAGCTTTGTCAACACAAAGTTTGGTGCAAGAAGCAAATAGAAAACAAGAGATTGGAGAGAAGTAACACGCATACCGATATAGAATATACACATATGTAAAACTATCACAAGGTTGGTGCTGGTTATTAAGAGAATGTCTTCACCTAAATTATTAGCAGTTTCCATTATTATATATTGCAAATAAACACCATATTTTAGGATGGTATTGCTAACAATGAATCATGAGATAGTTTCCCTGTTGGAAAAGGTTATATGTGATTTTCAGGATTTTCTCCTACAACTCCTGAAAAATTTTTAACACCATTTTTTTAATTATAAGAATAATACAGTTCATAAGAGAGAAAAGAGAAAAGTATAAACACTAAAATAAAAATCACCCATGATCACGTCATCCAGAGATAATGCCTCTTAACATTTAATGCATTTCCTGCCAATTTTTTTGGCCATGGACATATGTGCCATGTTACAAATAACAACACAATGTATTCCTCCTATTCTGCATTTTCTCTCAACATTATATTGTAGGTATCTTCTCATGTTATTAAATATTGTTTTGAAAATATGGTTTTTAAATAGCTGCAGCCACCATATGGATCTATTACTACTAATTTCATCATTCCTTTATTACTGATGGTTTTGATTATTCCAAATTTTTCACTATTATAACAACACACTATACTAAACTGTTTCTTATGTATAAAGTTCTCTATTGTTATTTCAGAACTCAAAGGGATAACTTGTTTGCTCCTCCCCACCCCTGACACACACACACACACACACACACACACACACACACGCCAAATTTACTGAGAATAAACAATCTGGGGCATTAAAAGAAAAAAAGAAGAAAGAACATCTCATCAACTTTTCTTCAATCACTCTCTTCTTCTACCTCTGTTAGGAAAGAGAATAGTCCTACAAAGATAAGCCACCTGATATCAGAGGACAAGAATAACAGGTCAATTTTCCTACTAAAGCCACTTTAGTTTTCCATTTAGAGACACGAGTCATTAATTTAAACTGGAATACCCCAAGATTTATAACATATCAAATATCTCTACTTGTATTGGTGTTTAAATCATGTTTTCATTGTAATTAAATTGCTTAGAAAATTCTGCAAATGCAAGATAATGTAACTAATACCACTCAATGGGAAAATAAGTTTTCATTTCCAACTTTCCATAACTTTTATTTTTTGAATGAATTAATAAATGAAATATAATCTTATCTGTCCCTTCCCATTTATTGCCTCCCAATTATCCTAAACATTATTCCAGTTGCCGTAAATAAACTAACAGTTCCAGGAGCTTAAGGATCAATATCTATTTAAACCAGTGATAGCTCATGTAGAAAAATTCAAAACAAATCAGCATCAGCTTCCTGGTCTTCTTGTGCAAACGGAAAATTCGCACTGCTTCACCGGTTTTCAAAAATGTAAATTTGCATACAAAAATTGACTCACAATTCTCCCCATCTGATGTCAGGATCAATTAACTTTCCTCACAAACACATTTTTAAGTAGATCCATGTTTAATCATTCAGAAAAAGAAAATTATGTAATATATGTTAACATATGTTATATAATAATAATAATAAATGCTATTCTGGACTCTCAGTGAGAGCCGAGGTTCAAAGGGAAATTGTACAAATGACGTAAAAAATTGCCCAAAATGTCTAATTCTGTCCAAAATAAAACAAAGTTCCCATAAAAGAAGCCAAATAAAATCTTTTGCTTCATTACAAGTTCAAATAGGGTTCAAATAACTCAGAAATTCTGTATACATAAGTTTTCAGAAGCAGAATCCCAGAACTATCCACTTCAAACAAACTGAATAACCTGCCCAAGAGCCCTTACTTATTAGAGCCCCCAGAGACTACTTTTTACAATAATCTCAAATGTACTACATCAGATTAGTGTAACCTGGGCTACGCTGTTTTAGAGGCGTCTCTGTCTCGTTGCCCCAAGAGGAGAGAAGAGGTAGGCTAGAGAAAACAGAACTATATACACACATACAGCAGCTTGCAATCTTGTAAAATTGTTTACACTTGGGCTCTTCTTTTTATTACTGTAAAATGCTGTACATTTTAAAGACTAACATATTCACGGAGCAATACAATTTCCGCCCTAACGGGTCTCTAGCTGGCTGACACGCGGTTTCTGCTCAGATAAATACGTGCCTGTTGGCTGATGCCTGCCCGGCTTCTGCAAACAAGAAATAACTGTCCTATAAGGTAAAACCCTCTCACCAACGTTTCAGGCGTAATCATACGTTTGAATTAAAAGCACACTGGAACTACCACAACAAGAAATCAAAAAAATCTTCCAGTTCATCTGTCATCTAAAAAGCTCGATAGGGAAAAGCTGTCGCTGCGACCCAATTTTAGATAACGAGCTTTTTTTTTTTTTCTTCTTTATTTCTCCTCCCCACCGAAAGCGATAAACTTCTAAGGGAACGGTGGTGACTACGAATCGTTTTCACACACACACACACACACACAAGACAAAAACAAGACAAAACAAAACAAACAACAACTGGCCAACTTGGACGGTGGCCGGGCTCACGCGGAATCCGCGCCCGCGGGCGGGAGGGCGGCCGGGCAGACCCCCCGGGGGCAAAGCGGGCCTCGGGACTGCGCAGGCTGCCGCCGCCGCCGCCGCCGCCGCCCGCTGGAGATGCCAGGCAGGTGGGATTCCGGGAGGCCACCTCCGTCTTACGTAACCGGCTTGTCAAAATCCCAGCTCCAGGACCTCCCCTCTCACCGCCCCTTCCCCCACCCCCAAAACAACAACAGCCCCAGGCCAGCCGCGAATAGAAAACCCGGAATGCAAACACACAACCCCCCCGCGGGGATCCTCTCCCAGCCCCGCCGCACCCTCGCAAGGCGGCCCTGGCCCACGGAGGGCGGCCCGGCTCTGAGGAGCCCCCGGGGCGGAGGTCGCGGCTACCCGCGCCGCCTCCCCGCGCCCGGCCGCCCGGCTCCCGCGCCCCCGCTGTCACCACTCCGGGCCGTGACAGCTCCACCCGGCACCGCCGTCCGCGTCGCCGCCCCCGCACTCACCGCGCCGCGGGCTCCAGCGCGAGCAGCCGGTCGAGCGCCTGGGCAGAGGCGCCGGGTCTCCCTACCTGCTGCGAGCGAACTCGAGGGGCTGAATGCCGCGGCGCTGCGAGCTAGCTTAGCTCATCCCCAGCCCGGCGCTCCGCCCAGCGCGGCACTCCCGCCCTCTCTGGCCTGCCGCTTCAGTCAGACGGGACTCCCCCTCCCCTCGCGGCTGCGGCTGCGGCTGCCTCCGCCTCCTGCTCGGGCTCCTGCCGCGGCAGCCTCCGCAGCGACCGGCGCCATCTTGGCAGTGACGGAGGGGGCGGGGGCGGGCGTCGCGGCCCGCGAGCGCCAATCGCGGGCGGACCTGGCTCTAGGGGGCTTGGGGAGGGCCGGGCCAAGGGTTATGGGGTCTCCGCGCGGGCCGCGGTGGAGGGGGCGGAGTAATGGGGCGGGGCGGGGCCGGGGTGGTGACTCGCGGTGTTGGTGGGGAAACACGCCACGGTTCCCCGTCGCGTGGGGAGATCCCGAGCCCCAGGCGGCCGTGGGCGAGAGTCACATCCTCTTCCCCTTTCGCCTCCGCGAGGCACAGGTATCTAGCTCGCGCCAACTGACCTCCTGTTCCTCCCTCCCAGGCGTCCTGTGACTGTCCAGCCAGTGCTTGTCACTTCTGTCGGAGCAGCGGCTCCTGTCCCTAGGGCGCTCGCGGGTCCCAGGAAACCCCCTGAGAGGTTAGCAGCCCCCAAGTAGGTTTCGGTTCGAAGATTAAAGGTCGAGTAAAATGGGGAACTCGGGGGTTTCTCTGGAAAGTACAGTTGATAAAACTGAAGGGGTGTAGATTACGTTGGATTACTTGCATATGGCCTACTTCACAGAGAACTGTGGTTCCACCATTAATGGTCGTTGGCAAGTTGCCCCTGAAAAATGAGGATAATAATGGTTAATTATCCCTACAGGGTCGCTGTGAGGATTCAATTCTATGGTATAAGTAAAGTGCTTAGGAGAGTGCCTGAAAGTACTCGATAAATATTAGATATTACTCCACCGACAAAGAAAAAAAGAAATAGGACGCTAAAGATCCCTCTGGTTTCAATTCAACTTTCCTAGTGCTGTCACCCCTCTTAATAACCAAGTTTATAGCTCTATTTCCTTCCTCCAGTCTTCCGTTGTATTCAGTCAGTCAGTCAGTGAACATTCAGTGAGAACACTGAGGGGACCAAGTTGGGGGAGAAGCAGAAAAGATCTGCCTTGATGGGGTTGACAGTCTATAAGTTTGAGGTGCTGTGCTTTATTAAGAGGCTTATATTATCAACCATGGCCCGTTTTGGAATGAACGGGTATGAAGCCAGTATTTTGAGTAGGAGGTATCCAAAAACAGCAGATGGGCAACATCTGCTGAGCCTAATTTTAGCAGTTTTAAGGAACAATCATCCAATAATTACAGCATCAACAATGCCTGCTTCATTACTTCCTCTCCTCCCTTAGACATGAAAGCGGGTCATACCCCTTGGTCTGCAAGCCAGTTTCAGTAATGGTGTTCCTGTATCTGTTCAAAGATGGGTTGCACGTGGATGAACCTTGCAGACATTATGCTGAGTGAAATTAACCAGTTAAAAAAGGACAAATACTGTATGATCTCACTAGTATGAACTAACATTAATGAGTGAACTTTGAGAATTTCAGTTAAGAACACAGGTTATCAGGAGATAGAAATAGGGTAGAGATTGGGCAATTGGAGCTGAAGGGATACAGATTGTGCAACAGGACTGATTGTGAAAATTCAGAAATGGATAGCACAATACTACCTGATTGTAGCACAATAATGTAAGTGCACTGAATGAAGCTGAATGTGAGTATGATTGAGGGGGAAGGGCTGAGGTCAGGTAGGAAACCAGAAGGAAAGATAGAGGTTAAAGACTGAGATGTTATAATTTAGGAATGTCTAGAATGGTCAATGATGGTGACTAAATGTATGAGTTAAAAGATGTTTTTGTGTGAGGGAGAACAAATTAATGTCAACATTGCAGGTGTTGAAAATAGATGGCATATAGATAAAGAACAATCAATGCAAGCTAGGGTCTATAGTCAACAGTAACATTGTAATATGCTTCCACTGAATGTAACAAAGGTATTATGCCAGAATTAAATATTAAGGGGGAGAGGCGTGGAATCTTTGTGGAAGAAAGGGAAATGTCTTCATAAAGATTATGGTGGCGAAGGCGTATCTATATACTTAGGTTGGATTGTATGATGTGTGAATAAAACTGTTTAAAAATGAACAAAGAGAAACAAGTGCTAGAGCAAATGCCAAGAAAGAGATGTACCTATTCACTATCAGTTGGGAAACTGAGAGAATGATGGTGGTTTCACAAGAAGCTAGAGCCCAGTGGGGTTGCCATATGATCCTGAAACCCTGTTGCTCAGTATACACCTGGAGAACTGAGTATGGGGACACGAATGGACATTTTCACACTGGTGTCTATGGCAGCAGTGTTCACAATCCACAGTGGATGGAGGTGGCCTAAGGATACAAAGGAATGAAGGGGAACTATGGTGTCTACATACAGTGGACTACTGAGCGGCTGCAAGAAGGAATGAAGTTGTGAGGCATACAACTAGGTGTATGGACCTTAAGAACTGTATGTTGAATGAAATGTCAGGAACAAAAAGCCAAATATTATCATGCCTCAATCATATGGGCTAACTATAATATAAAAAATAGGTGAAATGGGGCGGGCCACAGTGGCTCAGCAGGCAGAATTCTTGCCTGCCATGCCGAAGATCCGGGTTCAGTTCCCAGTGCCTGACCATGCAAAAAAAAAAAAACAACTCAGTGAACTGAAGTCGAGAATATGGGTTATCAGGTTGGGGAGTACTGTAAAGGGTCCTAGATTGTAAACTCTTACAGCAGTCACATATACTCAGGAGTTGTAACTGTTATTTCAAAATTCTGAGATACTGAGCTGTTTGTTTATAACCTGGTCGTTCCCAGAAACTTTGGATATTAATGTGACACTTGAGACTCAGAGTTAGAGCCCTGAAGCTATGAAAGTCAGCAGTACCCCACACAGGAACTCTTTAAAAAGTTGAAAAAGGGATCAAACTTCAAGTAGAGATATGAATGAAGCTGATCTGGATAGGACTAAGGTAAATCAGAATACAAGGTAAAGGATGATATCATCCATGTTTTAAAACTTCAACCTCTGTGTGAGACTAAAGGGAGAGATGTTTATTTGGTGCAAAATTTATATTTTCATTTCCTAATTTAACTTGTATGGTCAGTTCAGTTGAACACCATAAGTACATGGAATCTTGAAAAGGGCATGAGATTTTTGTTGGTTTGTACAGGTTAGTGTGAAGCCCTGATAAATCCCAGAGTAATTTGGCGAGTGCATAAAGAAGTATTTGCCAAGTCCCCTTGGGGAATGGGGAGAAAGGAGAAAATATTCGACTTCCCCATTTGGAGAATTTCTGATATTCTTGCAAGTAGTGGGGAAAACCAAATCAATAGGCTGAGCCCTCCATCTTGAGGCTCGCCCCTATGAAACTTATACCTGCAAGGATAGGCTAAACCACTTAAAATTAGGCATAAGAGTCACCCCAGAGAATCTCTTTTGTTCTCAAATGTGGCCTCTCTCTCTAAGCCAGCTTGACAGGTGAACTCACTGCCCTCCCCACTACATGAGACATAACTCCCAGGTGTGTAAATCTCCCTGGCAACGTGGGACAGAAATCCAGGGATGAGACGAGACCCAGCATCAAAGGATTGAGAAAACCTTCTTGACAATAAAAGGGGAAGAGAGAAACAAGACAAAATTAAGTTTCAGTGGCTGAGAGATTTCAGAGTCTAGAGGTTATCCTGGAGGTTATTCTTATGCATTATATAGGTAGTCCTTTTTAGTTTATGGTGTATTGTAGTGGGTGGAAGGAAGTATCTGAAACTGTTGAGCTGTGTCACAGTAGTCTTAATTCTTGAAGACGATTGTATAAAGATATAACTTTTGCAATGTGATTGTGTGATTGTGAAAACCTTGTGTCTGATGCTTCTTTAATCCAGAGTATGGATAGATGAGTACAAAAAATATGGGTAAAAAATAAATAAATAAAAGAGGGTCAAAGGTTAAAATAAATTGGGTAGATTGCAATACTAGTGGTCAATGAGAGGGAAGGGTAAGGAGTGTGGTATGTATGAGTTTTTTCTTTTTTCTTTTTATTTCTTTTTCTGGAGTGATGCAAATGTTCTAAAAAATGATCGTGGTGATGAATTCACAACCATGTGATGATATTGTGAGCCACTGATTGTACAACATGTATGGAATATATGTGTGTGAAGATTTGTCAATAAAAATATTTTTAAAAAAAAAGATGGGTTGCAATATCTGTTATCAGTTACCTTCTTAGAAGTTTGGATAGTGCATATCTATAATAATGACAAACTTTTTAATGAGGTAATTTTAAATTAATTGCCATTCTGTCTAACTTTAGTTTATAATAAAGTTCCTATATGAAAGTTTGCCTATAAAAAAGAATCAGTCAACATCAGTAAGCAGCACTTAAAAAAGTGTGTGCTCAGGAAAAACCTTTTAAGTAGCTCAGAGCCCTTAACATTCATATCCTGAGTCTTCTTAATGTCCCCAGACATGTGTTACTATCATCACAGTTAAACTTAAACCCTAAATGTGATTTGCACAAGGGAGTATAATAATAAGACACAGGCCAGATAGAAAATTGTGGCTTACAAATTTTGGTCCCTTGGCGTTTCCAAAATTGTCAGTTTTTACACCTGGAATTCTATCTGGCTATTTCTTAGACATTATTTTAAAACACTGTGGTTTGAATACTCCATTAAGGAGAACTATGAAACCAGTAACAGTTGAAAGTACAGGCACCTCAAGCTGTTGTACAGCTTAATCCTCTCCACCTGGTAAGTCTATGCACTTTAATTACTGTTCCAGAAGTTTCCCACGTCTTTAAATGAAAACACTGGAAACTTCTATAAAGCAAGTCCTTGATATCTATGCCCTGGGGCTTCCTTATGGGTGAAAAAGCCTCTCACCAGGAATCTTGTAGTCCTTTAGAAACTCTTTGAATGTGTCCCAAAGCAGGATTCATGTTGCCAAACTATTCATTATGAAACAGTGTTAAAGTGACATAGCAGTGTATTTAATTCTACAAACTAAAATGTATTAGCAGTATTGTCAAATTATCATATAATTTTTTAAAACATAGATCCAAAGAAATACTTTTTGAAAGACCAATTATCTGAGCAACTTGCAAGAATGCTAATTAGCATTGTCATATTAGAAATGGAAAATGCCAGACCTGGTTCTTGAAAGGAGTGGCCACAGTGACACCACAGACAGGAGGACTGCAGCAGGCTGAGAGCCAGTCTCTGCCCTGTGGGTGGCCATCTGAGGAGTCACACTTTTGGTTCAGCACCCCTTCACAATTTTAAGAAGTGTCACTCTCAAGTTAATTTAAGCTCTTTTAATAATTCCTTCTCAATTCACTTCCTACTTTTTAAATTATCTGCAAAAGAAAGTTATTTTCATGGTGTGTATCTTTTTAAACTTTCTTTGTGCACAGTCAAGTATGTTCTGACTTTCCTTAAATACAACAGTATTTTCATAACTTTAAAAAATTCACTTCAATCAGCATTTATGCACAAAGCACTATGATAGGCACAAAAGGAAAACAAATATAGGTTAGTGTGCAATAGAGGCAAAAAAAACACACAAAAAAACATATTCCCGGACATGTGACTTTAATAAAAATCAGACTGTGATAAGTTCTGCATTAGTTGAATAAACTCATTGCTGTAGGAGCCTGGGCAAATTAATTAATTCTGATGGTAGGGATTGAAAGCAACAAAAGAGACAACATTTGAACCAATCCTGAGATAATCTAGAAGGTAAGGGCATCATGGTCTGGGGGCATGGTGGGGGATGGAGAGGGTGACATAAGCAGGGAAGCTTTTAATATTATTTTTATTTTACTCTGCATCTTTATAACAGATGTACTAGAATTGCTCTCAACAAATGGAAGAGTTGTTCATAAATTCCTTCAATACTTTGACTCTCTTTGGGAGGAATCAAAGGTTCCAATAATTTGGATAGATGGAGATCTGTGCTGACTTGCAGGAAATATGAGTCATCTTTTCTCATATACTCAGCATTGTTGTTACATTAGGATATATGGGAAACATGAAGCTGAACAAATTGCACACCATAAGCCTCTTTTTGGCGTTGTTATTGTTGATTGCCCAGACATGCATCCTGCAAGGGTAAACAACAGGGATACCCTTTTTACTGCCAAGGTTTAAGGAATCCTGCCTGCAAGGGGAAGCACCTGCAATTGAAAAGAATAGAGTTAAAGACAAAACACTTCTACTTTGTATACAATCCTTCAGAATAGAAAACAGACACATCTTTAGTCCATACCTCTCTTCTAGTTTTCAGGATTATCTACCTACTGTCTCCAGAATCTCCCAGGCATCCCACAAGACCCTCAAACTCAACATTTTTGAAGGTGAACTCATTATCTTTACTCCAAACCTGTTTCTCTTATATGCCCTATTTCCTTAAACAGTACCCACCATACACTTCAGTCACAAAGTCACAAAAACCAAAACCAATGAATCTTCATCAACTACTCTTTTCTTCCTTCCCTGACAACCAATTATCAAAACCAATTGGGTTCTCTGTGTGAGCCAGCCAGCTGGTGGCTATGCCAGCTGCCAGCTGAGTCACCTCACCCTACTGCATCGCTGCTGCCTCCATGCCCAGAGGTCTGCTTCTAAGGGATGAGGGCCCCAATTTCGAGGCCGGTACCATATTGGCTGCATCAGTATCCACAACTGTCTGAGAGATTCATGGGGTGTTCTCTTCTTCCATTCTCGGGATTTTTCCCCAGTGTGCACCACGGAGCTTGGCAGAGCTGCAAAGATGGCACCAGAATTTGCCAAGAAGAATGTTATGATGATTGCTCTTTCAATAGACAGTGTTGAGGACCAACTTGTGTACAATGGTAATGAGCCCACAGAAAAGTTACCTTTTCCCATCATCGATGACAGGAATCGGAACCTTACCATCCTGTTGGGAATGCTGGAAAAGGGCATGTCTGTGACGGCTCAAGTGGTGTTTATTTTTGGTCCTGATCAGAAACTGAAGCTGTCTAATCTCTATCCAGCTACCACTGGAAGGAACTTGGACGAGATTCTCAGAATAGTTATCTCTCCCCAACTGATGGCAGAAAAGAGGTACCCCAGTTGATTGGAAGGGTGGAAACAACCATCCCTGAAGAAGAAGCCAAAAAACTTTTCCCTAGAGGAGTCTTCACCAAAAAGCTCCCATCTGGCAAGAAATACCTCCACTACACTCCCCCAGCCTTAAATCTCTCCAGGCAGTTGGTGCTGGGGACGCTTGCTTAGAACAGCAAACCAGTTTGCCACCTGCCAATTACGTTTTCCTGCAGCAATCCCATTAAACTTCTTAGTGTGATCATAGCCGAGGTCTTTATATTGCTATACTAATGGCTTATTAAATGAAAATGACACTTTAAATTTCTTGGGATTTTTTACTCTGTGCTTTCACCAGCTCTCTGTTCTGCTCCTGTATCACTGCACTCTGCTGGCTCTCTCTGAAATGTATTTTCTATGTGGGCATAGAATCTCATTTCAGGGTTTGTGATCAACAAGTGTAAGTATCATTGATGGTTGAAAAAGTCTGTTTTGCTCCATCATAAAAAGGCTCAGTTTTTCAGCTGTCCTAAACAAGTCCTCTCTTCTGTCAGCCATGCTGGGGAGTAAAAGAACTTGAGATTCAACCTTCTCTGGAAATACCAAAGTATATGACCCCAAGAACATAGGGTAACCCCAGAAATTCTTCAACATTCTGTGTTTTAACCACATATAGGGGGGAAACTTTTCAATTTTTTATTTTTTCAACTCAAGTGGGAGGTAGAATTTTAAAAATATTTTGCTATAAAGAAAAGAAAATTTTGCAAAAAATTTGTATCAAAAGAGTGGGCTACAGAAAACCAAAAAGGTGCACCAGAAAGTGGGGGCTCTGATAGCAAGTGCTAAGTGTTCTTCACACAGTATTTATGTGCATTAATCTCCTCTATAATATTCATAAAAGAGCAAATCCTGGGAAGAAAGGAAAGGATGATTTTAAGTGTTTTGTTATAGAACTGTTCTTGCAGTGGGTGGCTATTTTCTGAATTTTGCTTTTTTGGGATTCGCAAATAAAATCCTTTGCTAAAACTGAAAAAAAAAAAAAAGGTAGCACTCCCTTAACATAAGTTGTAAACCTCCTCATGCCTCACCTCTCCATCTCCATTCCCACTCCATCACTGTTTTTTTATACCTGAAATTTTACAGCAGTCATCTAATTGGATTCCTGATCTCCTGACTTTCGCTCTTCAATTCATCTGTCCCTGTGTGGACAGCTTAATCTTTCTAAAGAGGAAATATGAGTTTGTCATTCTCCTACATAAAGTCTTCAAGAGTTTCCTGTTTCCTACTTGGAATGAATATAAGGCCTTCCAGATGGGTCCTGCCAACCTCTCCAAGCTTATCTTTCGCTATGCCCATTCTTGCTATCTAGCCAGGTGAAATTACTGATCTGCATTTCCCTCAAACCACTCATGCACTTTTTAGATTGCATGCTTCTGTTTATACTGGGTCCTTCTGGATTGTCCCACCCCTCTAATATATTCCTGCGGAACTCTTACTCCGCTGTTTAAGTTCATGTTCATGCTTTACCTTCTTCAAAAACGTTTTCATCTCTTGCTCCACCAGACCCCCTCCCATTTCCATCTCTGGAAGAATTGGTCTCTTCTCTCCTTTGTATCTCACGGTAGTATTAGTGGTTCTGCATCCAGTTTTCGATTAGGCCAAGCCTACATCCCTGCTCTAAGACTTAATATCTGTGAAACCATGGGCAAACTATTTAACCTTCCTGAATCATCGGATTGGTTATTTGTAAAGTGGAGAGAACAATGACGACATTAAGTGGTCCTGAAAATCATATGTTTAATAGACTTAGCACAATGCCAGGTATATTGTAAGAACTTCATAATTGGTAGCCAATTATGTGAAATTTTTATGATTATATTTACATCATAGAACCTCTAACACATTATTTCACTTATTTATTTATAGGTCTTTCTTAACTACTGAAATATAAGCAGCGAGCGGTGGGGTTCATATCTTAATCTTCATTTTCCCAAAACCTGACCCTCAGCCTACTGCAAAGTACGCACTTAATAAATACGTATTAATGTTGAAAGCAGCAAAATTATCGCACTGAAATAATGTGATGATTCCTATAGAAAATGTTCCCAGGAGCGGGCCACGGTGCCTCAGCAGGCAGGAATGCTTGCCTGTGATTCCAGAGGACCCAGATTCAATTCCCGGTGCCTGCCCATGTAAAAAAAAAAAAGAAGAAAATGTTCCCAGGATTCCATTCCTGAACTAAACAGACTCCTGAACTTTGTGTCACATAGGTGGGAGATCTTAGGAGAGCAAATTGCTAACCTGAGGCTAGCACGGACTTCTTTGATGTTACCTGAGGCTTATCTAGCAACCTGGAAGAAAGAATAACAAGGGAGATGGGAGAAGGGAGGAAGAAAACAAACGGAGGGTAAGTCAGCCCTAGCTTCAGAAATAAAACCTGTTCTCGAAGACAACATGCATTTTCGAGGAGGAATGAGGAATGAAGCGATTGAAATAATACACTGGATGACTAATAATCATTCAGGAATATTTTTACGGACAAAAATCAGACAAATGCATATATTAAATATACTCCCAATTTTGTCAAAAATTATAATAGGAACATATTTAGAAAAATCTTAAAAGAAATATATAAAAATGTTAATAGTGGTTGTCTCTGAGCAGAGAGAAAAGAGTTCATTTTGATGTTTTCTTCATATTTTTCTGTTTTCTAAATTTTCTAAAATAGACGAGTTACTTTTATAAATAAATACACAAATACAAACACACACACATATATGTCAATTGTTCCAGACATATTTTCAGATTGCTAGCTTCCTCCTCTCCTACCTTTGTATTCTTGGTGAGTTTGTCTAAATGTTCCTAAGCACAGCGGGGCATTAGGGCCTGTCTGTGTCTCCTCTACCCATCTCTCATTCTGAACACTTTCAGACTGATAACACTGGCTCTTAATTGGGAGAAAGCATTTAAGTCACTGCTACCCATAAGACCACATCCCCCTTTCCCATGCATGTGAGTACAGGCACAGAGGTGGTCTGGGGTACAGTAGTACTCTAGCTAGTTTTACCAAGGGCAAAGTAAACCCAGAAGGGAAAAATTCTAACAACTAGTTTACTCAGGATTTTAATAATAAAGATTTAATTAGAAACAAAAAAGATCTCCAAAGTTGATTATAAGGTGGTTATTATTAACTAAATAATCCCTGAAAGCTCTTTCAGGTTCTCTAGTGTTAACATCACTTTACTATCATCCAGTAACAGATCTCCTTCCCCTCTTCTCCATGCATAACCCTGCAAGTTTTCATGTTTGAGTGTAATTATTGCAACAGCATCTTTAATTTAATAAGCATAGCTGTATTCAATTAACAGAGTTTAGATATGGTAATAACTTTCAGGGTTTTAAATTATTCTAAAAGGGAAACAGAAAAGTGGAGATGAGACTATCTTTTTTTTTAATATATTGGAAGCTGAAGTGAATGAAAGGCTTTTGGAGATGGCACAATAGAGCTCAAACTCTTGCATGATTGTACAGTGCTGTCTGGAAGGTGGTACAGTTAGTTCAAGAAAAACCACATAATTCTCGAAGTTGAGCTGAAGAGCCTGTATAGTTTCACAGGTCATTTGTGAACTAACTCTATGCTAAAAGGGAATGGATACCTCACACCATATACAAAAATTAACTCAAAATGGATCAACAACCTAAGTTTAAGAGCTAAAGCTATAAAACTCTTAGAAGAAAACATGGGGAAGTACCTTTAGGTCCTTATACTAAGCAATGGATTCTTAGACTCTACACCAAAAACATGAATAATCAAAGAAAAATAGATAAATTGGACTTCATCAAAATGAAAAAAACTTTTGTGCATCAAACATTATTAAAAAGAAAGTGAAAGGGCAACTTATACAATGGGAGAAAATATTTGGAAATTATATACCTGGTAAAGGCTTGATATGCAGAATATATAAACAAAAAAGACCAACTAATTTAAAATTGGGCAAAGAATTTGAGTAGACATTTTCCGAAAGATATACAAATGGCCAATAAATAGGTGAAAAGATGCTCAACATCATTGGCCATCAGGAAATTGTAACTCAAAACCACAATGAGATACCATCTCGTACACACAAACATGTCTAATTTTTTATTTAAAAATAAATAAATGAATAACAAATGCTGGCAAGGATGCAGAGAAATAGGAATCTTTGCACATTGTTGGTGGAAATGTAAAATGGTGCAGATGCTGTGGGAAACAATTTGGCAGTTACTCAAAAAACTTAAACATAGAACTATTATATGACCTGGCAATCCCACTTCTAGGTATATACCTAATAGAATTGAAAGCAGGGGCTCAAATAGATATTTATAAACCAATGTTTATAGCAGCATTAGTGACAACAGCCAAAAAATGGAAGGAACCCAACTGTCCATCAACAGATGAATTGATTGTGATATATAAACAGTGGAATACTATTCAGCTGTGAAAAGGAATGAAGTTCTAATATGTGCAATAACATGTATGTTGAATGAAATAAGTCGGACACAAAGGGATATAAATAGTTATATGAAATAACTGTAATATGCAAATTCACAGAGACAGAAAGCAGAGTATAGGTTGCCAGGGGAAGCAGAGAAGTGGGTATGGGGGGTTAACGCATAAAGGGTACAGGGTTTCTGTTTGGGGTAAAGGGAAAGTTTTGAAAACAGATGGCAGTGAGGGCAACACGATCCTGTGAAAGTCATTAATACCACTCAATTGTATGCTTGGGAGTGGTTGAGGTGAGAAATTTTATGTTGTATATATGTTGCCACAGTTAGAAAGAGAGAGAGATTAAAAAAACAGTAACAATTAAATGCAATACATTATACTGGATTGGATCTAATAATGGATGAGAAAATGCCCAAAAGGACATTATTGGAATATAGGAAAAAATTGGAATATGGGCTGTCTGCTATACATCAGTGTTAAATCTCTTGAACTTGATAGCTGTACTTAAGGTGGTTATATAAGTGAGTGCCCTTGTTTTTTGGAAATATACAAAGAAATGTTAAGTGTTACAGGGGCATGATGTTGTATGCAGCCTAGTCTCAAATGTTTAGAAAATAGGTAAGGGGAAAGAAAGAGCAAGAAAGATAAAACAAATGTGGCAAAACGCTACTCGTTTTATACAAACAACAGTTCCGAGACCCTTCATGTAAGTTGATGATCAGGCATAGTAGCGAACCCCATAATTTAATAAGAGTATCTTATATGAACATACTCATCACATTTTTTATAAATAAGGCAAATAAACACTCTAGAAACAATTTTAAATTGTTACTAAAATCAACAAAATTAATTTTAAAAATTAAACAAAATTAATTATAGAAATACATTTTTAACACCTTAATTCTCTGTCCCATTTATGCCCCAGTAGCCTGTACCACCTCAAAGTTTCTCCTCCTCTTCCCCCAGAGTTAAAAATTGGCGGTGGCCAATGTGAGGCAGGGAAGGCATCTGACATCAGGAGCTGGGGCGGGGGTGGGGAGTGGGGGGGGTGGGGAGGGTAGGAGAGAATGTCTCTTGGAGACACTGGCTGGGTCAGCGTTCTGCACCATCCACCCCCACCCCCACCCCCACTCATCCCTGCCTCTCTTCCTGTTCTACATAGGGTGCATAACAGTGATCCCCATTATTTAACCAGTGTTTCTTGTAGGAACATACCTATCACATTTTTAAAAATAAATAAGGTTAAAAAAAACTCTAGTAATACTAAGTAAACAAAATTAATCACAGAAATAATTTTTTAACATCTTAATTCTCTCCCTGCCTTTATTTTTTTCAATTGCCAATTGTATACATGAGAATTTGCTTGTGTTGAGTTCTGTAAAACAAGGTCCTACTGTAGCTGGTAAATTGGATGTGTTGGCGGAGAGGTACATTTGGAATACTATGCATTGTTTCTGTATAATTTTTGCAACTTTCCTGTAAATTTGAAATTATTTCAAAATGAAAAGTTAAAAAAAAAAGGAAATGGGGAATTAGAGGCTTTTTGAAAAGAGACAAAAAGCATAGTCTTCCATTTCAGACTCTCCTGATGATCATGTAAAGTAAGGTTCTATTTACTACAAGGCTAGGACCAAAAGTTGAAATACTAAAGGTAATAAAAATGGATGTCGGTTGCAAAGGAAAATCTCAAGGGTGGAGTTCAGGGAAAGTGGAGGGCAAGTGGATGAGGGTAGGGTGAAATGGATTGGGTTATGGAGCATTTGAGGTGGGGCAGGCAATTAGGAAATGGATTTAAAATTTATAATCTGACCCACATTGTGATGGCTTTATGAGAATGACACTTTCATAAATTGACTTCATGTTTCTCTAGCCCAGAAGATTAGATTTTTGAGCAGGAAGGAACAGTAGAAATCATCTAGTGACCACTTCATTTTCAGACAAATGACCATTTACTCACCTGTAACTTGTCCAAAGTCATACATATCCAGTAGTAGGAAAGGAGGACTAGAACTAGAATCTAGATATTCAGATTCCCAGTTCTCTGCTTTCTTTCTTTCATAAATATTAATTCAGTCTCAGAATTCAGTATTTTAAATGTCCTATGAAATAAGCAGGTTACATTGTAAAATCCTTATTTGGGATATGAAGAAACAGGCTCAAAGAGGTAGAGTGAATTTTCTCAAATCACATGGCTGGACTATACCAGACCCTTCAGACCTCATATCCCCAGGCCAATAGACCATTAGGCCCAAGCCACATGGCCTCATGGATTAATAAAAGTGAAATCTTCTTAACTACCATGTGTCTAAGCATCCTTCACTCTACAGATATTTTACTTTGTGCCTATTGTATGCAATGCACTCTGCTAAGGTGCTACAGAAAAGATTATAAGACTAAAAGATTTATTTTGCAAAATGAGGTTTCTGTTTCGCAAGACTAAAACTTGAACATTACTCAATTATCAGGAACTAGCACATATCTTTTTGGTGGTTAAGCTAGCAGGAAGTAAGTCTTAGTGTACTAGACTATTAGGAATGTTTTTAAACTCTCACCAAAAGATGAGTGCCAGATTCTCTACAGTTACCCATTTCACATATATCAGATGGGCAAGCATTAAAAAGTATGACAATATGAAAGGTTAGTTAGACTGTGGGAAAACTGTAACGCTCATGCTCTGCTGGTGGGAGTGCCAAATGGCTCAATCCTTTGGAAAGCAGTTTGGCAATATTTTAGTCAAATTGGAAATGCAGATTCACCCAGCAATTCCATTTCTAGATAAATACCCTAAAGCAGTTTTTTTCAAACTGTGATACATGATCCATTAGTGGACTTTGAAATTAATGTAGGGAATGCAACATGCATATTTTAAAAAGTGAAATGGAACAGAAAATACCACAGTGAGATTATTTTGTGATATATATATATATATATACATATGCACACAAGATGCATGGTATGCCACCTAGATTCCCTCTCCAGACTGAAGCATTCATTTTCCCAGCTGCTTGGAGGTTAGTGCCAAGAACTTTTAGCTGAGTTCTTCTCCAACTGAGATAACGACTTGTCCAAGTTCACACACAACCTCCTCCTGAGTGCAGCTGTATTCAGTAACAGGTCAATGCAGGCATATAAATGTCTTATCTTTTTGCCCAATATAAGATGATTCTGAAAGATCACCCTGGATACAGTAAGTTAGCTGAGGCCTTTGTCACTACTTCATTGCAGCCCAACTTCTCCCTCTCCCCATTCCTGCTGCTTTCACTGGGCATGCTCCCACCCACGCCCCACCCACAGGTGCTGATCCCCAGTGTGGTAGTTCAAAGCCATACGTACCCCAGAAAAACCTGATCTTACACAGAATCCGTTCCTGTGGGTGTGAGCCCATTGTAAGTAGGCCCTTTTGATGAAGTTACGTCAGTTAAGGTGTGTGTGGCCCAGCCCAATTCATACTGGGTCTTAATTCAGAATGGGCCTTTACAAGAGGAATGAAACTCACACCGAGAGAAAAGCACAGAGAGCAGCCAGAAGCTGAAACAAACCGAACATGGAAGAGAAGGGGAAGTCAAAAGAGGCCACTATGTGCCTTGCCACACAACAGAGACGCCAAGGATTGCCGAAGGCCAGCCCTGGAACACTGGTTTTGGGAATAAAGCATCACCTTGATGACATTTAGCCTCAAAACTATAAGCTGATAAATGCCCATTGTTTAAGTCCCATTGCATGGTATTTGCTTGAGCAGCCCAGGAAACTAAAATGCCTAATAAATGCCCTGCACACATACCGTCTCAGAGTCAACTTCCTAGGCAACCCAGAGACACTGCTAGGATGTACATGTTGCATTGTTCATGGTAATGCTTATTTGACAAAAACTCAATGTCCGTCACTAGGAGAACAATGGTATACCATGCAATGGAATTCTACACAATCTTAAAGTTAATGAATTCTACCAACAACCAGCAAGACAATGAAATGCACCCACTTCAGAATACAGTCTACTTCTGAAGAAGGAGTGAGGGAAATGGGATGAGGCCGGGGCACTGTATTGCTTTTTTTAAAAAAATCTTCCAATCAAATACGGCAAAATTTCAGCATGTGTTAAATTTGTATGCAGGTATATGACTTCTTTTTCTGTACTCTTCTGCGAGTTTAAATATTTTTTAAATATTTCATTAAATAAATTATTATTGGGAAAAAAAACTACATCCAAGGTAAGGCATTTTTATCTTACTATCAGGAAGCAGTGAAAGGGCAGTTAACAAAGCCACTTCCTCTTACACCAAAATTCATTCTGAGTTTAATGGCTCATGAAATACAGACATTCTGTTTTTAATTGGCCAATTTATTGTACATTATTATTTTTCTTTTCCCTATTTTCAGTACTAATAAGTCGCACATAATGAGAACAACCCTGGGACCTTTTGGGAGTTCATCAAGTTCTACTGGCATTCTCTTTGAAGAGTCGTGCAATAATTAGGTATGAGGGAATACAAATCTGTAGGTGCAAGGCACACCTAGAAGGATATTTATCATTGTCCATCAGTTTTCATGAAGAGGTGTTTTTTTTTTTAACTCAGGTTTGTTGAGATAAAATTTACATACCTTAAAATTCTACCGTTTTAAAGTGTCCAGTTTGATGAGTTTTGGCAAATATACACACCTAACTACCACCACAAGCGAAATAAAAACCATTTCCATCACCCAAAAAGTTCCCTCATGCCCTCCCCCCTTTTCTTTTCCTTTATTGAAAAGTTCACCTAAGGCTCTTTGTTGTTGTTGTTGTTGTTGCTGTTTGTTTGTTTTCTAATTTTTTATAATTAGAAAAGTCGTAGGTTTAGAGAAATCATGTAAAAGATACAGTGTTTCCATACACCTCACTTTGCATTAATGTGGTAACTTTGTTACAGTTGATGAAGGAATATTAAAATTGGGGCGGGCCGCGGTGGCTCAGCGGGCAAAGTGCTTGCCTGCTATGCCGGAGGACCTCGGTTCGATTCCCGGCCCCAGCCCATGTAACAAAAACGGAGAAACAGAATACAATAAAACAAGAAAATGTTTCCCTTTCTTCCTTCCTTCTATCCTTCCTTCTCTCTGTCTTTCCTTAAAAAAAAAAAAAAAAAAAAAAAAAAAAAATTGAACTACCTATAGTCCACAGTTCATATGAGGTGTATTTTTTCCCACATACCACCCTCTTAATAACACCTTGTGTTAGTGTGGTACATTTATTATAATTCAGCAAAGAACAGCATTATATCTGTACTGTAACTACAGTCAGTCGTTTACAGTTGGGTTCGCTGTGTTATACAGTCTCATGTCTTATCTTTTAATTTTTATTGTAGTAATATACATGACCTAAAATTTCTCCTTTTGACCACATTCACCTATATAATTCAGTTCTTGTTAATTATACTCACAGTCATGTGCCACCATGACCATCACCCATTTCCAACATGTTACAATCAACACAAATAGCAACTTTGTACAAATTAAGCAATAATTTCCCATTCTCTACCACTTCCACATGTCCCTTTGTAGTCAATCCCTTTCCCTCCTGCCCCAGTCCATAATTTTGCCTTTTCTAAGATGACAAATAAATGGATTCATACAATATGTAGTCTTTCGATTTTTTTTTCAATTAACATAATGCATCTGAAATCTTCCATGTTGCACGTTGCATGCATCAGTAGTTTGTACCTTTTTTTTTTTTTTTGCTGAGAAGAATTTCACAGTTCATCCATTCTCCAGTTGGGTTGTTTCCAATTATGAGTGATTATAAATAAAGCTCTATAGCCATTCATATATAGGTTTTTTTGCGTGGACAGATACTTTAATTGTTGAGTCTTTTGATAAGTGTGTTTAACTTTGTAAGAATCTGCCAAACCATTTCCTAAAGTGGCCATACCATTTCGTGTTCTCATCAGTAATACATAAGAGTTCTAGTTGCTCCGCTTGGATAGTAACAAGTTTTGGTTTGTTGGTTTGTTTGGTTTTCAAGCAATTCTAGTTGGTGCATAATGATACCTCATTTTAGTTTTAATTTGCATTTCCCAAATGACTAATGATGGTGGCTAAGTTTTCATGAAGTTATGAACAAGAAAATACGTCAAAGGTTGGATTATTACTATATCATATTTCCCACACTGAAAATGAAAGGGAAAATTCTCTCAACTTGTGCGTTCTAAACCTGTTGTATTCTTTGAAGTCAAAAAAGAAGTATTAAAAAAAAACTCAGGGGTATTTAGTTGACTCTGTAGGTAAGGTTATTGTGGTTTTCACAGTAGGGGATGAGAAGGGATACCAGAAATATTTCCATTACAATCCTGTACCTTCTGGATACTACTTTTCATATCATATAGGACACCTAAGGTTCAAATGAAACTGGCCTAGTTGAATTAGAAGGAAAACAAAGTTCACTAGAGGTTGGTGTTTTTATCCAAAAGCATATGTAAGTGGTAGAGCAAAGGGAGAGACTAAAAAAGTAAGCAGAATAAAAGTGTGGCCAGTAGTGAAACTATCAGTTAGGGAAAGAAATGGTTGTGGCATTGGGAGAGTTCCCTGCTGGTTTGTTTACTTGACCCTTTACTTACTGAGGTTTGGCTTTACTTTTGTACCAAACATTTGCACAGACTTAACACTTTGCCCGTGTAAATTTAATATGATCTACAAAATCGAATACAGAAACTTTATTAATACCTCAGCTAATGCACATATTTAAGGCAAAGCAGAATTTTAGAGTAGTTAGTAAGCCCTATGTGTAAAAGCAACCAGTATAAAACAAATCTTCATACCTGGAGAACACAGTGAATCTATTTATAAGAAACTACAATAATGCCAAATAGACTCTAAATAAAGACATGTAGGGGTTTCCAAAGCAACAGGGAAGTTGGAACAAGCACATTTGGGGGTTAGAGTCTATTAGAAACAGTTGCAGATGAAATTTTTGGGAAGAATTTATATTGCTCACCTCAGTCCTCAGAACTAAGAAATTCAAAATAGTCAAATACCTGGACATGAAGCTGATTTGGGCAAACAAGAATATCATCTAAACTTGACATGCTCTGCTACTAACCACTTGTCAATTCTACCATTGTGGATTGTGAGAAAAAGATTTAGGGCTTGAGTGAGTCCACTGTCCATAAAACAAGGTTTTGTTCCAGATATTGAGAAGGTTTGGAGTGAGTAAAGTGAAGTGAGTTCTGTCACTTTATAGAACTGGAACAGGAAAGACATTTGTGATGTATGTTTTGCTCTTTACAACTGTACATTTGGATCATGATTAATAGCTGTTTGGTCTTGGGAAACCTCATCTCTGGGGCCTAGAAAAATTTCACTTGATATTTTTCTTTTTTTGGCCTAATTAAATTCCCTGGAAATCGAAAGTTACAATGCTAATTTTTCCAAGAATTGTGCAGAGCCTTCTGAGAAGTTCCTTTCAAAAATCAATACCTCAGAGGGAAGAGGAAAAGGAATTTTTGCCTAAGGTGAGGATTAGAGTAGAAAGCCCAAACATGAGGTGACTTACAGAAGGACTTTTTTCTTTCTCCTCCCTCCCTGCCTTCCTTCCTTTCTTCCTTGCTCCCACCCGCCCCCACCACCTTTGGTCTTGTTCACAGCTGATAAGCTATTAAGATATTAGCCAGTCAGGTGGGCAACAATGGCTCAGTGGCAAAGTTCTCACCTGCCATGCCAGAGACCAGGGTTTGATTCCCGGTGCCTGCCCATGTATAAGGGAAAAGAAGATATTGGCAAATCCTGGCCCATAATTGGGGCTGGGAGGTGGGGTTTTCTTTTCGATTAACCACCTCCCTCCCATTCCAAGCACACCCCCAACTGCCACATGTTAACCATTCTCTCTTTTTGAGTATTTTATGATCAATGGGGATGCTTGCTTGAAAGACTTCTCAGATCTTTCATTACATTACCTATCACTCATTTTGTGAATATGTTGTCCTAGTTCTTAATTACATAGCTTATAATAACCTATGTATTTGGATAGAATGATTGTTAATTATAATCATTATTAAAAACATTCAGGCATCTGTCTACATATCTATATATATATATGCATACAAGTAGGCATTTGCAAAGGAAATTGCACAGACATATTCCTTTTCTTCAGTCAGCCAATCACAACATTAGCACAAGACACTTATTTCATATGATAAATTTCCAGTCTCTCAAATTTATCCCTGAAACCCACAAAGAAATTGTGTAGTACTACATATTGTACAGATCCTCCATAAATGACCAGCAGTTGTTAATTCATTGGTCTTTGTAAGTATATCATAAAGTAGACATTTATTTAGAAGATAAGTTGTCCTTAATCAGTAGTGTTTCTGCAGGAACCACATAAATCTTTAGTAAAAACAGAGTTCCTTCAGAGTGGAAGCTCAGAGAACTTAAAATCTTTTTGGTTTAAAAATCAGCTAACCAGCTAAAAGTAAAACCTAAAATTGTGGAATTGTAACCCATACCAAACTCTGAAATCTGTTCTACAACCAATTGTTGTGCTATGCTTTGAAATTTATTGCTTTTTTTTTTTGTATATATGTTATTTATCACAAAAAAGAAAAAGAGTCAATGGTGATGATAAAAAGAATATTTATTCCTTCTAGCCTCCTATTTTCTGGAGCAGCTAGAAGAAAAAATCTTGAGAAGATCGTATGTAGCCCATGACAAACTTTGGGATCTGTCCTGCAACCACCTGTTGAAAGTGCTTTGAAAACTATTGCTTTTTACTTTCTTTGCTTTGTATATATGTTATATTATACAATAAAAAGTTTTTAAAAATCAGCTATCTATTTTAAGACCCCCATATTAAAAGTTACATGGAGTACGCTTTCCCTAACCTCTTCTTTTAAAAAATTTTTTCTTTACTATCCTCCCTGGTTTATAACAGACACAGCTGTTACAACCACTCAGCAAGGTTTTGCAACAGAATGGCCTTGAAATAGAATACTGTCCAGTTGAAAATTTAGGCAATCAAAATGGGGTAAATGAAACTGCCTGCTAAGCTTCACGTGTTGCTGCTTATAAAGAAAGCTATTGCCTTTTTAGGAGAATGTTACTCTTTAAGTAATCGTGTGCCCTCTCTTTATCAAAAAATCCTCAATTGCTGTACCATTCTGTCATAACACTGCAATTAAACATATGTCTATTATTTACAGGTGTTGCTTTATTCACCAAAGTGCAGCTTCTGAAAATAAGAAAGTGCTACTTTTGGTAGCTACCATAGTATTTCTAACTTTTCTTAGAAATGGCAAAATTACTGGTGGGACATAAACCCTTTAAAAATTTACTGTAAATTTCCACACACTCGGGCTGCATCAGCAAATGAATTAAATAGCTGCAATAGTTCTCTGAAACCAAGGCCTATTTCTCAAAAATGTGTTAACCCCTGTTTTTTGCAAGAGGCTTCAGTTAACTCAGGCCACAGATAACTCGCTTCAGTTTCAAAGTTTGTTTTTTTTTTCCATTTTGATTCTGATATGAAATTGAATGATAAATAGCAACATGTGGGCCACCCTGATACACTGAAAATTCTCCTTGATCTGCACATGGCTCATGATAACTGTGTAATAGGCTGTCATTAGAACCACTCGTCTCAAAACATTCTGTAAACATGGTGTTTCCACTCAGAGCCAGTCTAAGGAAAGTAATTTTTCCCTGTTCTTTCTCCATCTCTGCACACATAAGATCATTTTTTCTTTTTTTATTTGTCCATTATTGTCTTTCTGAGATCATTTTTAATGTAAACACTTGAAGAAAGGTTTTAAAAAAATGGTTTATTTGTTTTTTAGTAATTGTGGGGAAATTGCCAGGGTTCTTATAAAGGTCACAAGCCAGTGGCTAACAGTTCAGTAATATGGTTTTCCTAACCACACAAAAGCATATTTAAACAATTGGGGGTCTTATGATCTGACAGCCTTGATTGTGTGACAGGGGCACTATTTACTAATAGTTGAGTGAAACTGAAGCCCCAGAATGAATATGAGCCCAGAGAAATACAGGATGCCAGTTTTTCCCTATAGAAGTTTCTTAGGTTCTTGGCTGACTGGAAGAATTTATTTTAGTTGACTCTGGGGTTGGATATTTCTCTAAATTAAGATTTTTATTAAGTAGTTTAATGGAAACTCATGTACTGATAAGCTATTGTCAACACATTTAAGTCATTTCTCAGGAAGCCCTTGAACTGTCAGGAGTTAAAGAAATTTGTCTTCTCTTTTAATGTTTTATTTTGGTGAAATAAATTGGTGAAAAGTAATTTTCACCTATGCAAACAGGATGAAAAGAATGGCCTCAATTGACCTGAAAAATGCAGAATCTCTTGCATTTATGGCAGTGTGTACATGGCACAACGAAAAGTGGATATTTGGTGTGAACTCAAGTTCCAGTTATTTTGAGAAATGGGGAAAGCTAGTCTGATCTTTGTGGTCTAAATTATTTGGTTTGGGTTAGACTCTTTGCGTTTTTTTTAAACACCATTGCTCAAAAATATTGTGGCAATATGTTCCAGGTTGTTGACATTCCCATCAGGTAAAGAGCGAGGGAAAGCAGCTATTGCAGTCTTCAGCAAGAGAAATCATGCACAGCCCTCTTACGCTGCAATACAACGCAAATGTTGTCATTCAGCTTGCAGGAAAGAATATATCACACACCATGATGTCTACATTATTTTTTCACCGATTGAAGAAAAAGTTTATTTTCATTTTAAAGCTCCTTAATATAAAAGAGCTGTAGAAGCTAAGCATAATTCTTTTGCTAAAAGTTTCTTGACTTAGCCTGAGATTTATGGTTTAGATTACTCTTGGGCTGCTGCCTTGGTTCAGAAAACCAAGCACCATGTAGAACTCTGAATTAGAAGTCTCAGAAAAAAGCTACTTTTCTTAATTGTACTGTATTTTATGAGAAAATTGCTCCTTCTAAAATTAGCTCTATGATGGCAAAACAGCTGGATGAAAAGTGAAATGATTTGAAGGACTTACCTTGCTGTTTCAGACATACGATTTCAACCACCTCTTTTTTGCTTAACCTCCATATGTTTTGTAGTTGTATAAAATTTGCAGAACTGCAGTACATTAAAATGTTTCCATTTAAGTCTGATGTGTATGGGTTTTTAATTTCCGGTTACATGATAGCAACCTAAAAATAGAGATACTGCTGTTTTTTAAACAGCCAGGTTTGGGGCATAATCTCTAGAGAGGTCTCAGAAAGAGAACTGAACTGACTTTATTTTTAGTTTTGATTTTATTTTATTATTTTTATTGTTGTTGACTCACTTTTCCTGGAACAAAATTTGCCTTTTGCCAACAGAGACTATTGGAGGCCTTACTGTATTTTTTGCCCAGCCTGACAATCTTTGTCTTTAAAAAAAAAAAAACAAAACTACTTACATACAGTATAATTGAATTTGGGTGATTGCGTAGAGTCATGGAAGCACCACCACAATGAAGATACTGAACACCCCCCCCAAAAAAAAATTCCCTGGTGCTACCCAGGGAATCTCCTTCCTCTTTAGCCCTGGAAACCACTGACCTATTTACGGTTCTTACAGTTTTGCCTTTTTTTAGAATGTTATAGAAATGGAGCTATATGACAGGTAGCCTTTTGAGTCTGACTTCTTTCACTTGGCGTAAAGCATTTGAGATTCATCCATGTTTCTGTGTATGTCAAGAGACCATTTTGTGGGTGGGCCACGGTGGCTCAGCAGGCAAGAATGCTTGCCTGCCATGCCAGAGGACCCGGGTTCGATTCCCCGTGCCTGCTCATGTAAAAAAAAAAAAAAAAGAGTCCATTTCATTTTATTATTGAGTGATAGTCCAGTGTATAGATCTACCACAGTTTATCTGTTCCCCAAGTGATGGACATTGGGCTGTTTCCAGTTTTCGGTGACTACAAATAAAGCCACTACAACCATTTGTATTCAGGTTTTTGAGTGAACTTAGTTTTGATTTTGCTTAGGTAAATGCTTACAACTGAGATTACTGGGTCTTCTGGAAAGTGTATCTTGAACTTTGTAAGAAACTGCCAAACCATTTTCCAGAGTCACTGTACCATTGTGCATTTCCACCAGCAATATAAGAAAATTACTGTTGCTCTCTATTATTGGTATTGTAAGATTGTTTTAGTTTATTATAACAGGCACTAGTAATATCTTTTTTCTGGTTTTAATTTGCATTTCCCTAATGACTAATGATGTGGAACAACTTTTCATATGTTTATTTGCCGTATCTCCACATCTCTTCTTTGGTGAAGTGCCAGTTGTTGAATATCCTTTGCCCATTTATTTTATTGGGCTGTTTGTTTCTTATTGCTGTGTTTTGAGAGTGTTTTATATACTCTGGACCCAAGTCATTTGTCAGGTATATGATTTGGAAGTACTTTCTCCCTGACTGTAACTTGTCTTTTCATTCTCTTTAACAGTGACTTTCACAGAACATGAAATTTAATTTTGAGGTCGCAATTATCAATTTTTTTTTATGGGTCATGTTTTTGATGTTGTATCTTAAAAATTCTTTGCTAAACCCAAGGTCACAAAATTTCCCCCTCTTCTAAAAGTTTTATTTAGTTCTCTCATTCATTTTGAGCTAATTTTATTATTATTTTTTTAATGTACAGGCACCGGGAATCGAAGCCAGGTCTCCAGCATGGCAGGCGAGAACTCTACCTGCTGAGCCATCATGGCCACCCGAGCTTATTTTGATTCAACCTTTAATTGGAACTTTTACTCTTTTTACATTTAACGTAGTTACTAAATCCTTGAATGGTATCTACCATCTTATTCCGTGCTTCCCACTTGTTGCTCCTGTTCTATTTTTCTTTACTTTCTCACCTTCTTTTAAATTATTTTTTCTCATTTCATTTTTTTTCCCTCTACTAGTTTGGAATTTATATTCAGGTTTTGGCTGTTTATTTAACAGTGCTGTTTACAGTGTGGTCCGCAGCACCAGCATCAACTGGGAGCTTGTTAGAAATATAGCATTTTAGAGCCCACCTCAGGCCTCCTGAATCAAACTCTCTGGGGTTGGGGTCTAGAACTCTGACTTTTAAGAAGCCCTTCAGGTGGTTCTTTTTTATTTAAAAAAATTTTTTTTTCTTTTCATTTTTTTCTCCGTTACTTTATGTATAAGCTAGAAAATGCATGTGGATTTTGAAATCATTGTAAGTAGCAGTCTCTATGAGGACATCAGCATGAAAGATTTTCCCTTAATGATTTAACCTTAACCAGAATTGGTTAAGTGTTTAAAGGGAACATAACAATGGATTTTTAAAGGATGAGGCCAATTAATATCATAATTTGGCAAAAAAAAGAACCATCAGCCAGAGTTGGATGAGGGAAGCAATACTGTTTGTCATATGCTAAGAGCAGGGTATATCCTCAGTACCAAATGAATAGGCAATATGTTTTGGGTACTAAGTTGTTCTACTTCGCTAGCTGCTGGAATACAACACACCAGAGATGGATTGGCTTACAATAAAAGGGGATTTATTTAGTTAACATACAGTTCTTCAGAGGAAAGGCAGCTAACTTTCAACTGAGGTTCTTTCTTATGTGGGAAGGCACAGGATAGTCTCTGCTGGCCTTCTCTCGAGGCCTCTGGGTTCCAACAACTTTCCCTGGGGTGATTCCTTTCTGCATCTCCAAAGGCCTGGACTGAGCTGTGAGTGCTGAGATGAGGTATGCTGAACTGCTTGGGCTTGGCTACATTGAGTCTCTCATTTAAGCACAAGCCAATTAAATCAAACATCCTTCATTGCAGCAGGCATGCCTCCTAGCCAACTGCAGATGTAATCAGCAACAGATGAGGTTCACATACCATTGGCTCATGTCCACAGCAACAGAACTAGGTGCCTTCACCTGACCAAGTTGACACCTGAATCTAACTATCACATAAGTGGTAGAGCGTTTTGTTCCTAATTATGTTTTTATTAAAGATTCTTTTTGCACTTTCCGTTTGTCTCTCTTAAGTAAATTTTCCTTCTGACTATGAAAGGAACGTGACTTCGTGAAAGGAATTATGATCCACACTGCAAATATGATGGGAAAATGTTTTGGTTAAAAAAGTTTAATTAAATAACTGCAGTTTGTTTTCATGCAGTCTCTGAGAGAGGATACATTTATCCCCAATGAAGTTTGTTTCTTACCAATGGATTCGACTTCATCATACATAATTTATAGCTGCAAATGACAGGGCAAACCTTCCAGATAAGTTGAGATTAGACGTCAATCACCAGACCTTCTTTAAGCAGAAAATATCAGGGCAATTATAGCTGATGACCAAGAGGACATTGAAATGCTCATAATTGTCCCTCACTGCTGTTTATAAGACACCTGAACAATTTAGTGTTGCTGATTAGTTTAATTTAGTTTTGTTTTCTAAAAGAGAATAGCTAATTTCCAGTTGTGCTGAAGGTAAAGAAATGAGAGACAACACAGGGTAGTGAAAGGATCCATGACCTATGGATAATAAGAAAATTGGACTCTACTTTTATTCTGATATTCTGTGGCCCCTGGGCCAGTTATTTTACCTCCTTGGATTCTTGTTTTTCTCATCTGTGAAATGGTGGGGGGGTGGCAGGGTGGGATGGTCCCTCATCATTTGATACTCTATTTAAGGTTTCTTTTATCTTTAGAATCTAAGGAACCTGGACTGACGTCATTTTCCTCCTCTCTTTTTAATTAGTGTGTTTTTATTGGCATACATGTAATTGGAGATTGTGCAGGAGTTGGAAGTTGACCCTAAGATGTGCTACACATAATGTGACAGCTTCATGCAGCTTTTCATTTTAAGTCTCCGAAAGAGATGGACTAGAATTATTGTGTCCTAACTCCAAATTCTCAGAAAAGAGACCGATCAGCCCAATATGGGTTAGGTGTCCATTTATCTCCTGGTAGGGAAGTCCTACAAAGCGAAAAGATCATTTCATTGATGGCAAGTACAGTGGTAGATAAATGTATGTGGAATTATGAGGTACACTTGCTAGAATGTCTTAGCCAGCCTGAGTTTAGCATGAGCTAAGTCTTAACAAATGAGACAGAGAACTGAAGAAAGGTAGGCGGTATCTCCAGGCAAAAGCACAGCTTTAGCAAAGGCACAAAGATATGCAACTACTAAGAGTGTGTGTGTGTGTGTGTGTTACTAAGAGTGTGTGTGTGTGTGTGTGTGTGTGTGTATCTGTAAGCAGCTCAGGACAAGTTCTGGAGGAACTTGGAAGAGATGCTGTGGAATTTGACTCCTGTAGGTAAAGGATAACAAGTGCAGTGGCATGCTCATCTTTGTTTTGGATTCATATGTTGGAAAGTATGATGATAAAGCCAGATAGACTATACTATTTAAATGTGAAAATTTAAAGATTCAAACTGTTTGATGTTAATTGTGATTCTTTTAGGTTGACAAAGCAGCACTTCTGAGATTTTACCATAATTGAATCCTGCACATTTGTGAAAGGTCAAGGCTGTCTTCTGACCAAAATGTTCCATAACATTTTTGCAGTTTTGGAAGAATTTTCATACTTAAGGAAAGTTAACAGGAACCTTGAAAGTGAATTTGTTTTCTTAGGCTATGGTATGAAGAAACTGTGCCATTTATTCACACCGATTATTTGACTTATGCCCTTTAAATTTATCATTTTCTTCCAATGAGCGAAAATTAATGGAAAATTCCTGTCGGTGACTACCTCTTCCTATTATTCATTCAGTCTAAGTTTGTAATTTTGATTTTCGGTTTATGATTAAGATCATCACTTCTTTTTATGTATATTGGGTCCAAGCTTGTATTTTTTTGCACTGGAGCAGATAATTGCTTTTTTATTTGGCCAAGAACAGGTGCAAAACAAATATCTTTTTCTATCTTGGTGGACTGGAAGTTCTGCAACTTAATATTGACTGTGGTTTTTTTTTTTTGTAATTTAATTTATTTTGAATTATCAATTCCAAAACAACATACAAACATGCACATTCTTAACATACAAACCTTCGGTGGATGGTGGACAATCGCCGGCTCACGATATCGTCACGCGTCAGGTGTTCGTGATGTACAGTAATCATACTTCATTGACCCAAGTTAATCGGAACCTGCGCCCTCCTCCCATACAAGACAAACATCTTAGACATTTTAGCTCCATTTATCCCCTTCCAGTTCTTTTTATTGTTCTCTTGTGTTTTAAGTCTCCCCCTTTTTCTTTTTTTCCTTCGCATGGGCAGGCACCTGGAATCGAACCCGGGTTGCCGGCATGGCAGGAGAGAACTCTGGCGCTGAGCCACCATGGCCTGCCCGCACTTTTTATTTTAACACCATAAAACATCATTCTTCTTGTTTTTATACAGTCCAGATTTGTCTAGCCTAAGCCATAGTTCCAACTTTCTTTGCTCTCCACTTCTTCTGGCTTTTCAGACCTTTCATCTAGGATAACTTTCTTTCTTAATTAAATACATTCGTTAGAATTTCCTTTTATGAACATCGTGGAAGGAACCCTTCTCACTTAGTTTGTCTGAAAGTGTCGTTTTTTCACCTTTCTTTTTGAAATACGCTTTTTCTGGAAATAAAGCTCTAAGTTGGCTTTAAGTGGGCAGTTGATTTCTTTAAAGAAATTAAACATAGTTATTTCATCTTCTGTCTGATAATTCTAATATCAGAAGTCTTTTCAGGAGCTATTGTCTCTATTGGAAGTTATTTCTGCTGTTCTCAGTCATGGTAACTTCTTTCTTTGGGTGCTTATTAGCGTTTGTTACTGTGAGCATCTCATTTTCCTTAGAAAATAGTTAGAGGAATTATAGAGGTGCACTTCTTCCAGAGAGAATTTGCATTTACTTCTTCCAGGTATGGGGGCCTACTAAACTTATATTAATGGTTTGAGAATTTTGGGGGACCTATTTTGGGTGTAGACCATCACAAGGTTACAATATTTCAGGGATAGATTTTTTTTGTCCTCAGTTTTGCTTAACATCACAGGAATTTTCCTTGCAGTCCCCTGAGGGTAAGTGGGTAGTTTTTCCTATGGTCCATTCCCTTCCTAAAGGATCCAAGTTTTATTAGGAAGAGTGTCTTTTATAGGATTCTCCAAATCCTGGGCTTTTTCTTTTCGGTCCCATATGTCCTCATGAAGTCAGGCTGTCAAAACTAAAGTTCAGATTCTTCAGGTTGAACAGATGCTCTCAGGCGAAAGTGACCACAGGGTCACAGCACTAAATGCCTTCAGGGGCATCATTTAGATGGGAGAGAATGTAAATGGTGGCTTCTGGTGTTGTATACTCCGACAATGTTGTTCCTTTTCTTCCTGGGTTCCTCCTTCACTTCTCTTTGATTTTATAATTCTTTGCTTTCTGATCCATGCTTCAATGCTTTTAAGAGTTTTAAGGTGTTTTTAAGAGTTTTCAGCCTTTTAAATTCTTTTTGTGAGAGGGGCAGTCTGAATGCCTAGCCTGCCATCCTGAAAATAGAATTCTCAAAACTCAACTTTACATACCCTACAATTTATAAAATATATCTTATAATCTTATTTGATCAGATAACAATCATACTTTTTTTTCTGACAGCAAAGCTTTCTGGTAGGAGCAGTTCAATGGAATTAGAAAGAATCCATAATCCCTGGTATTTAGTCCCTCATGAATTTTACAAACATATGCATTGGATTTACATTGAAATGGCAAAGGCAACTAAAAGTCCAATAGTGACCATAGTTTTTTAAATGTTTCTCTGAAAATGAGTACATTTTACAATGATCAAGTATGTTCATTGCATAAAGTATGTCTCCATAGTTACCCTAGCCATAACAAGTACAAAGAGGAAATGTCTTTCAGTGGTTGATAAGCTAAAAGGAAGTGAGTTTTGTTGTACTCGAATATTAGGGATGCTTTTAAACTTTCACTCAAGGATGGAAGGTTTCAGATGTTCCTGTGTTACCCCTTGCTCAAACATAAATAAAAATTGTTATGGAAAATCATGTTTGTTGTCAAAATAAGGCTCACTATATTGATGTCATATAGAAAAACATGACGCAGAGAACCTTTTTGTGGTTTGTTTAGTTCTCTGTTATTCATATTATTTGCTCTGAAGTCTAAATCAATAGAATTCCAGTAATTAAAGAGAGGGAAGTCTGTCTTAGCACAATACTGTATTAGCCCTATACTCCACCTGGAAACAATTGCCTTATAGTGCATATCAAATCAGCTTTGGAGACTATAGAGTTCAATTGTGGTTGGCATGTAGTAAACAGTTGATAAATGTTTATTGAATCAATTGATTAATGGTCAATATACAATGACCCATTGTAAAAAGAAAAAATCATGCAGTGGCTAAAATGTTGACTAAATCATATTATGGGGAAAATATTAAAAGAAAAAGATGCCTGGAATTCAATTCCCACTCTAGGGCTCTCTACCACTATGGCATTGGGTAATGGACACCCTCCCTGGGCCACCAATTTCTTCATCATTTGCCCTACTCTTGGGTCAGACTGCATTGCCACTCCCTGTACATGCTGCACGATTTCCCATTTCTTTGTCCTTGTCCTTAGAGTTATCTATCTAAAATGTCCTTCACCCAACACTGCATGACTAAACCTGCCTACCCTTTGCATCCTACTTGCTATAACCCTCTTTGTACAGATATTCCTCCCACCAATCTTCCTTAATACTGCCCCAACTACCTTTCCCTCTGATCACACACACAGCATCCTTTCTCTTTGAATTCATTGGTGTCACTTAACAGTTTATATCCTGTACTATGACCATTTACATAAATGTGCAGTTGTCTGCTTCTCTGCTAAGCCGGAAGCTCATGAGGGTAGGGCAGCCACTTTCCATATATTTGTATCCCCCTATAACACATTGAAGATTATATGTGCTCAGTAAATATCTGCTGAATCTGATAATAATGTCTTCCTCACTGATGATAGACGGCTGTGTCAGAGATAGCTTGATGCCATTTCCAGTGATTGTGTAACACTGAATGGGAGAAGAAAAGAGAATACTTGGGTGGATCCAAACAGAAATGAAGAGGAAAATTGATGATGCAAAGATAGAAAGTGACAAGAGCAGTACAGGTTATTTTAGTCATTTTTTGAAAGTTCTTTTCTCAACTGCATTTTTTTTTTAGACTATACATACCTGGGTACAGTTGGAAGATTTTAAGTGAGTGTCTGAGGACTTGAGCCAGAAGGCAAGTTGCATTTTTAGAGTACAGTTAACAATCTCATATACATAATGTTGAGTGAAAGAAACCAGACACAAAAGAGTATATACTGTATGATTCCATTAATGTGAAGTGCAAAAGCAGGCAAAACTAATTTCTGGTGATAGAAGTTAAAAATAGTGGTTACTTTGGACATTGTCAACTGGAATGAGCTGCAGGGGTCACAAGGGGTCTTAGGAGGTACTGGAAATATCCTAGGTCTTGATCTGGGTGTTGGTTACATGTTATATACATATGAAAAAATATATTGAGTTCCACACTTAAGATTTGTGCACTTTTCTACATGTAAGCTATTCCTCAATTTAATACTAATAAAAACAAGAATGCAGTTAACAAATCCAATTGCCCTATGTATTGCTGATAAGCAAGTGAGGAATAGATCCAAGCTATGTAGGGTGTCTCCTGTAAAAATGAAGCACAGTTTTAAAAATTCCAGCATTTTCTCTGGGAACTTGTGACCAGATGGCTCTCATAAATAATGCAACAAAATATGGATAGGACGAGAAGAATTTGTGATACGTGATAAAAAGAAAGCACTCAAGGATTGCATGGTTTTCTCTTTTTGACTTTCATTATCATTTTCTGGAACAGCCAGGATCACCAATAAATTGTGCAGAAAATGGAATAAGCATTGTATGAGGAGACTGGCTAGGTGTGAAACCTTAGATAAGTCACAAGCTTTCTAGGCACCGATGCATCATCTGTTAAATGGAAAACTATTTTATCCTTTCAACAGTAGGGGACTGGATTAAGTGATCTCTTAAGACATCTTCCGGCTCTTAAAATTTTTGGCTGTATGGAAGTTGATATTATAAAGAACAACCTGGTTAAAGCTTTCACACTATTGGACCTAGGATGGGAAAATAAGTCACTTTTATTCTCTATTAATAGGCAGCAAACGATGTAGGTGGCATGGGGCCATGCCAAGGAGTAAGAGACCCAGGGCAGAAAACATATTTTCAGACACTGAGTGTCTGCACTGGCTGAAACCATTTGCTGTTATTTCCTGGGGATTTCCCCAGCCACCAGCAAGGGGTTTATATATTAATGCTTTTTTAAAAATTTAAAAAGATAAGGGAAAATTTTAGATTTCAATTAAAAAAAAATCATTGTATGATAAGTTTTTCCTTTGTGGGTTCACATTTGTGGAGAATAAATCCACTGCATAAAATTGCATTTCCTACCATGTGTGAGCAGAGGAGCACTGGTTTACGTTTGGCTGCAAGTAAGATCTCACAGCTAGGAGGAAACGCACCGCATCTCTGCTTTCAACATTAGTAAGTGAGCATCATTTCTCTTTTTGTAAGGAGGCGACTGAGTCCTGTGAGGCTAAATGCCTTGCCTACAGTCACAGTGCTGTGAAGAGCACAGAGCAGAGGGGAAAAAAAGGCCAAGTTTCAAGCTTTCCAGCTTCTAGTATCTTCAACTGTGCCATGGTGCCCCCTGTGGTTCCTCTTGAAGGGGGAAAAAGGATCCCATGTGCTTTTGCTTTAAAAGCACAGGAAACAGTGGGAAGCTAATGGAACCGGGAGTCAAAAGGCCTGAGCCCTTCCACTTACCTGCCTGTTGGACCGTGGAAAATCATTTAACTTCTCTAGGCCTCAGTCTCACACTGTCACGGAAGCAAAGATCAATTGGAGTTACCTATGTGCTGTGTAAATTGTAAACTAAAATGTTATTAAAATGGAGAAATTCATATCTACTTAGTGAATTAAGGAATCAATGATTACAATCCAAAAATAAATAATCAAAATGATCTGGGTAAATACATGTCAACCACAGGGCTGTTGTTTACAATGGTCCTGTAACAGAAATGTCCTTTATTTATTACAACAGTCTAACATAATCACTTTTTAAAATGTTTTTTTATTGTAAAATATACATACAAAAAGAAAAGCAACAATTTTCAAAGTACCCTCCAACAAGCAGCTACAGAACAGATTTCAGAAATTGTATAAGTTACCATTCCATAATTTCAGGTTTTTCCTTCTATCTGCTCCAAGACACTGGAGGCTAAAAGAAATCTCAATATAGTGATTCAGCAGTCATACTCATTTGTTAAATCCCATCTTCTGTGCTGAAGCTCCTCCCTCTCCTTTGATCCTTCTGTCACTCTGTAAGGATCTTTCGGCTATGCCCTTTCTAACTTGTTCATGTTGAAAAGTGTCAATAGTATAGGATAGGGGGATGGAATTAGTTGATAGTCCTGGAGAGGCTCGCCGTCTGGGTTCCAGGGACTATCTAGCCTAGGGACCCTCCGGATGTAATGGGTTTCAGGAAAGTAAACTTAGTGCATGAGACTTTGATAGAGTCTCAGTTGAGAGCCCTAGGTGTTCTTTAGGGTTAACCGGAATGGTGTTGGTTGGGGTTTGGCAAACCCTGGCAATTAAAACTATCTAGCCTTTTGCAATGTGACTGTGTGATTGTGCAAACCTTGCGTCTGATGCCCCTTTTATCTACCTTATCGACAGATGAGTAAAACATATGGATTGAAAATAAATAAATAATAGGAGGGACAAATGTTAAAATAAATTTAGTAGATCAAAAAAAAAAAAAAAAAGCCATCTAGCTAAAGCTTGTATGAGAGCAGCGTCCAGAATAGCCTCCCAACTCTATTTGAACTCTCTTAGCCACTGACATTTTGTTTTGTTACCTTCCTTTTCCCCCTTTGGTCCAGAAAGCATTGTTGATCCCATGGTTCCAGGTCCAGGCTCCTCCCTGGGAATCGTGTCCCACGTTGCCAGGGAGACTTTCACCCCTGAATGTCATGTCTCCCATAGCGGGGAGGGTAATGATTTTCCTTGCAGAGTTAGGCTTAGAGAGAGAGGGAGGCCACATCTGAGCAATTATAGAGGTTTCCTGGAAGCAACTCCTTAGGCATAGTTGTAGGTAGTCTTATCTTCACTACGAAAATAAGTTTCATAGGGGCAAGCCTCAAAAATCAAGGGCTTGGCCTATTTTGGGGGGAGTCCCTAATGTTTGAGAGACCACCAAGGAGTTTCCCAGGTGGGAAAGCTCAACAGTTCTGTAGATAATCACTTTTAATAAGTCTCCAAGGTACACTCTCTAATGTGTAGATGTGGTTGTAAAAAGTCGTGTGTCTCTTTGTGTGGGCATCCATTTTTCTATTCCCCTCCACATTGTAAATTATCAATCTCTTTAAATATGTGAACCCAGTGGGTAAAAATGATGTCTTGTTAGTAAAATTAGCATTTTCCTGATTATTAGTGAAGTTGAACATCTTTTCATCTTTTTGAGTATTAATTGGTGAAGCTTTATAGAAGGCAGTTTGACTGTATCACATAAAAGTTTAAGCACAGAAATTCCATTTGAAATCCTTTCAAACCAGGAATTCTTTTTCTCCATATCTCCCTTAGAGAAATGCCCACATGGAAGCACACAGAGGTATGTACAAAGATTTTCCCAGCTCGTTGTCTGAAATAACAGATGACCGGCAACAACTTAAATCATCCTCAACGGGAGTGGTCAGATAAACTGTGGAATATACAAATCATGGGAAACCGTCATTGAAAAAGAATGAAGTGGAATTTCACCATGAGAAAAAAGCAAGCAAGTTGCAGAACAATATGTATAATTCAACAGCATTTACTTTTTTTTTCTTGCATAGGCAGGCCCCGGGAATCGAACCCCAGTCTCCAGCATGGCAGGCTAGAACTCTGCCACTGAGCCACCATCGCACCGGCCAACACCATTCACTTTTACAATGAAAAAAAATCTAGATATTTCTATATGCATATAAATGATAAGCAAATGTCTTGAGGGTTACAAATCAAACTGAAAATTGGACTATCTAGGGCAAGGAAACCAAGTAAGCAGATGACCAAGAGAGACTTTCACATTTTCTGTATTGTTTGCATCTTTAAAATAAGAAAGGTATTCTAGTGTTAATTATCTACATAATAAAATTTAAAAGTAGTTAAAAATAAAAGATACTGAGCACTAAAATATGAGATTTATTTAAGATTTAAAAGAAAAAACATTTTCATTTCAATATGAGGAACAATTTTTAGGTTATAGAAGTTTCTTGGATTTTTGTGAGTTAGAAGATAAGAATGAGACCAGCCAAAGCTGAACTGATAGATCTGTCATCCAAACGGAGTGTAAAAAATCTAGTGAAGAATCAAAATCATCTAAAATATCTGGATATTTGATATCATGTAGGAAAGCACCTAGTAAATGACTGAATTTTCTTTTACTTTTTGTCCAGATAGCAGATAGAAACAGCATTCATGCCATTGGTTTAATTTACTTAAACAATTGTGTCCCTTATTGTTCTAGTTTGCTAGCTGCTGGAATGCAACACGTTAGTGATGGATTGGCTTTTAATAAAAGGGGATTTATTTCTTTAGTTCTTCAGAGGAAAGGTAGCTAACTTTCAATTGAGGTTCTTTCTTACGTGGGAAGGTACAGGGTGATCTCTGCTGGCTTTCTTCCAGGCCTCTGGGTTCCGACAACTTTCCCTGGGGTGATTTCTTTCTTCATCTTCAATAGCCTGGGCTGAGCTGTGAGTGCTGAGATGAGGTATGCTGAGCTGCTTGGGCTGTGCTACGTTGAGCTCTCTCATTTAAGAACCAGCCAATTAAATCAAACATCATTCATTGCAGCAGGCATGCCTCTTAGCTGACTGCAGATGTAATGAACAACAGATGAGGTTCATGTACCATTGGCTCATGTCCACAGCAACAGAACTAGGCACCTTCACCTGGTCAAGTTGACACCTGAACCTAATTACCACACTTAGTCATACTTTACATCGTACAGAATCTATTTCAATGAGATGGACTCTCCTTTTCGGCACTGGCTTTTTTTCCTCTGGTTACAAAAGTACTGTATGCTTAATGTTTTTTTAAAAAAAGGAAAAATATTAAAAGTAATGATGAAAATAAAAGCACAATCCCATTATCAGAAAGAAATACAGTTTATACTTTTAGGTGTTTCTCCCTTTGCATATAGATGTTTATGGAATTGGGTTAATATTACATATTACAGATCTATTTCCCTTTTTCTCCAATTAACATTTTATTGTAAGCATTTCTGTATACCATCACAGATTCTTCAAAAAATGATTATAATCACACAATGATACTCCAAAGAGTGGAAACACCCTAATTTATTTTTTATTTTAGGAAATTTAGCTTGTTTTCTTTCTTTCTTTTCATTTTATTTTTCACTATTAGATATAATACCGTGAAGAACATCTTGCATGTAATTCTTCACTTCTGTCTTTGATTACATCCCTACAATATATTCCTAGTAATGGAATTGCAGGACTGTGCTGGTTATTTTCCATTTGCCCCACTTTTACCCTCATCCCAACTCTCTTTCTTCATTCTGCTCTGTATCTTTCTAGATTGCATCTCCAGGATGACTTCCCCTTTGGCTTCCTTGGAATTCAGACAAGGATAGCAGCAGCCAGAGATTGGTGTCAACAGGAGAGAGAATTCTTTCTTCCTCATATGCCTTTTGCTTTGAGGCAGAAGCTACGTGTCCTCCCCACCAGCCCACCCTCTACCTTGGTGGTTCCTTCTACATGTTTCCAGCTCTTACTGGGTTCCATAAAATATCTTCCTCCATTTGTTCTTTTAGTCCTGGGACTGGTAGCAGCTTCCCTCTATTGTTCTCCAGATGCTTCACCAACCATCCCTTATTTACTCTCTAAACACCTGCTGCACATCTGTAAGTAATTCCTTTATTAGTCTCTTCATTTATACCACCCATGGTAAATTCCCTTTCTTTTAGGGGATCCCAGCAGACACAAGAGTTGAGGAATGTAAACTTTAAAAAATATGTTTTTGATAGATATTGCCAAATTGCTTTGTAGAAAGATCATATACGCTATTAGAATATGAAAACCTGATAAGATGGACTCTTATGTTGTGGCAGATTCTTGAAGACATACACTCTACTGTTTATTACATGGCGCCTTCCTCTCTGATGTCTCTCCCAGGCAAAGGGTTCTGCCATAGTCCATCCAAAGAAAAGTGATGGATGACAAAGGAGGAAATAATGGAATCAGCAGTTGTGTATCATTTACAAAATCTGAAATTCACAGCACAAGAGTCCTGGATTATATTTTGAAAACTGACTTTGATTTATTGATATCTTTGAATGGGGAAGAATACATTCTGCGTGGGCACATGCATAGAGTTTTGCAGTTTGGGTGCGTCAGCTCATACGCAGACCTCAGCTAACCCGGGGGGGAGGCAGTGCTGTGGTTCTAAGGTCTCAGTCTCACTTTGTAGAAGAACCCCTACTGCATCTAGATAATCCTGGATTTCTTAGGAGAGCAATTTGGAGGCATGTTGAGCATGAGAAGGAGAAAGAATCCACAAAGATATCTTCTTCACCTAGTACTTCTCAAATGACAGACAACTGCTGGCATTTAGCTAAATGAGTGGGACGTTTATTCTACAACACTTCTGATGCAGGTGGAAAAATTGTGCTTTTCCGTCTTCTTTCAAAATAATGAGACACCTAGTGGACGTAATATGAAAATGTCTATGGGAGATGGTGAGTTCAGTCAATACCCAGGTAAATGATATTCTATGCTTAATCCTACAGGAGTATTCTTATTAGAGTAATACTCAGAACCAGGAATAGAGTCAACCATTGAATCATTTGGATAATCAAGATTCATTATTACTAAATATTTTGTAACACCTAATGGTCTTCAGAGTTCTTTCAACATAAAGTTTCTCATCAAAACACTCAATACAATAGTCTTGCCCATAGGGGCTGTGGGCTTCCTATGGGCAGGAGCCACACCAGTTGCCTTCTAGGACCTATCTCAGTGTCTAGTGCATAAAGAATAGGTGCGAGGTAAAAGTCTGATTAGCTTTACTGGTATGAACCAGCATCCCATGAGGTGGGATAGTTTCTGATTTTTTCCAGGTGAAGAAACAGAAGGTAAAAGAGTTAAGCGAGTTGCCTTCCAGTTAAGTAGAAGAGTCAACTTTGAGCAAAAAATGTTTATTTGTTACAAAATTTAGATTTTGACTAGAGCATTTCCTAATATAACTCATGTAGATAGTTTGATTGAATGTCATAAGTACTTGGCATCTCAGGTGGCACATGAGATTTTGTTGGTTTGTCCAGAGTGATGCCCCAATGAATCCCAGAATGATTTGATCAGTGACTGGAAAAGCATTTGCAAGCCCCCTTCGGGGAATGGTGAGAGTGGGGAGAAATTCAACTTCCCCAAGTTGAATTCTTGATATTCTCACAAGCAGTGTGAACAACCAAAGCTATAGGCTGAGCCCCCAGTCTTGGGGTTTGTTCACATGAAACTTAACCCCACAAAAGATAGGTCAAGTCTACTTAAAATTTAGGCCTAAGAGTCACCCCCAAGAGAGCCTCTTTTGTTGCTCAGATGTGGCCTCTCTCTCCAGCCAATATGATGAGCAGTCTCACCACCCTCCCCCTCTCTGCGTGGGACATGACTCCCAGGGGTGTGGACCTTCCTGGCAACGTGGGACAGAGATCCTGAATGAGCTGAGACTCAGCATCAAAGGACTGAGAAAAACCCTAGAATGAGCTGAGAATTAACATCAAGAGACTGAGAGAACCTTCTCGACCAAAAGGGGGAAGAGTAAAATGAGACAAAGTGTCAATGGCTGAGAGATTCCAAACAGAGTAGAGAGGTTATCCTGGAGGTTATTCTTACGCATTAAGTAGATATCACCTTGTTGTTCAAGATGTAGTGGAGAGGCTGGAGGGAATTGCCTGAAAATGTAGTGCTGTGTTCCAGTAGCCATGTTTCTTGATGATGATTGAACAATGATATAGCTTTCACAATGAGACTCTGTGAATGTGAAAACCTTATGTCTGATGCTCCTTTTAGCTACTATATCAACAGAAGAGTAGAACATACGGAATAAAAATAAATAATAGGAGGAACAAATGTTAAAATAAATTCAGTTTGAAATAGTGGTAAATGAAAGCGAGGGGTAAGGGGTACGGTTCGTATAGTTTTTTTTTCTCTATTATCATTTTATTTCTTTTTCTGTTGTCTTTATTTCTTTTTCTAAATCGATGCAAATGTACTAAGAAATGATGAATATGCAACTATGTGATGATATTAAGAATTACTGATTATATATGTAGAATGGAATGATTTCTAAATGTTTTGTTTGTTAATTTTTTTTATTAATAAAAAAGTTAAAAAAAAAAAAAAAGAAGAGTCAACTTTGAACTGTGTTCCTTGATCTTTGCATATGCTCAAACAGACCATGTGGGAAAGTCCCCTTGCTCACCTAAGTGCCCACTGGCCTTCCCCTGTGTTTTAGGTGGCAGCAGCCATCTTTATTTCATTGTCACCTTTTGGAAGGAGACAAGGTCTAGATCAGGAATAGTCCATCCATAACCCATGTGAGGCTTAGCGGAGCCCTTCCTTAGGGAATCTTCCATGTTAATCATTTGTTACCATGTTCCAGTTTCATTTCATAATGGGGCTTTTTCATTTTTGTCCTTATAAAATACATGCTCCACTACCGGTAGTATAAACAGAGTACTTTGCCTGCTGAGGTTTAACCAAGGGACTTATAAATCCCAAGGTATCCCCAGCCAAGCTTTATCTTCAAAAGACCTTATGAAAGTTGTCATCACACAGCATGTGAACGGGTAACAAATACTGGGCAGTGTTTCTCAAACTGGGGTGCATGGACCAAAGGGGGTTCTACATGATGAGTTTTCAGGGTCTTCAAGCTGTCTATGAAAATTTATAATCTTAGATTTCTAATTCTATTATTATCTAAAGTCCTTTTGGACCACCTGGCTAACCATCTCGTAACTGAGGGTTTTTAAAACTTTCATTCTTAAATAATTTCAATTTACAGACAGCTGTAAAAATAATACACACCCAATACAGAGAACTCCAATACAGCCCCTACACAGATGCCCAGATTTACCAACTTTTAACATTTTGCCATATTTGATAAATCTTTGTTCCTTCTTTTCTTTCTTACATCTATTTTCAAAATATTGAACATTTAATACTTCTCTGTATTATTTCCTAAGAACAAGGATATTCACTTAGGTAACAACGTTAAGTATAGTTTTCAAGCTTGAGAAATTTAACATTGATGAAAAGCGTAAGAACCAAATTCTAATTTTTAAAAGAGTCCCAATAATGTCTTTTCAGACATTTTCTCCTCTGTTTGTAATCCAACCCAGGATCATGTATCATATTTAATTATCATCGTCTGTTTAATCTTTCTCTCTTTAAAAATTGTGATAACAAACATACAACAAAATTTCTCATCTGAACAATTCCCAAGCATGCAATTCAGTAGGATTAATCACATACACAATGCTACCTTCTCCACCACCCATTACCAAAACATTTCCTTCGTCCCAGACAGAAACCCTGCACCCATTTATGCCTTAGCTCCCCATTTTCCCTTCCCTGCGCACTCTCCCCTCCCACCACCCACAACACACCACCCTTGTAAACCCATATTCTAGTTTCTGTCTCTATAAGTTTACATATTCTAATTATTTGATATAAGTAGAATCATACAATATCTGTACTTTTGTGTCTGACTTACTGCACTTGACATGATGTCTTCAAGGTTCATCCATGTTATAGCATATATCAGAACTTATTCCTTTTTATGGCTAGATCATATTTAATTGTATGTATATGCCACATTTTGATGATCCATTCATTCTGTTGATGGACATTTGGGTTGCTTCCACATTTTAGCTATTGTGAATAATACTGCTAGGAACATTGGTATATAAGTATCAGTCTGCGTGCCTATTTTCAATTCTTTTAGGTATATACCTACAAATTGAATTCCCAAGTCATATGGTAGCTCTATGTTTAACTTTTTAAGGTACTGCCAAACTGTTTTCCACAGTAGCTGCACCATTTTACATTCCCACCAACAATGTACTATGGTTCCTGTTTCTCTACATCCTCACCAGCACTTGTTATTTTCATTTCTTTTTTTTTTTATCAATAGCCATGCTCATGGATGTGAGGTGGCATCTCATATTTTTAAAATTTCATTTCTCTAATGGCTAATGATGTTGAGCATCTTTCCATGTGCATAGCTGATCTTGACATAAGGTTTCACTGTGCCACACAAAGTATTTAAGATATTCTGGTACTTAGTAATCAACTAAAATAATAGCATGAAACTTAAAAAAAATTAAGATATAATTTACATATCACAAAATTCACCCTTTTAAAGCCATTAAAAATTTATGTTTTTACTATATTCACAATGTTGTGCAATCATTACCTATATAAACAATTCCAGAGCATTTTCATCACCACCCCCCAAAAAAATCCTGTACCCATTAGTAATCACTTCCCATTTCCCTCTTGCCCCCAGCCCCTGTGACCACTAATCCTAATCAGGATGTTTCATATAAGTGGCCTTTTGTATCTGGTTTCCTTCATTTGGCATGTTTTCAAGGTCCATGCATATTGTGGCAAATATCAGTAATTCATTTATTTTTATGGTTAGCTATTTTCTCATTGTTTATCCATTCGTCAGTTAATGGATATTTCATTTGTTTCCATTTTTTTGTCTATTGTGAGTAAAGCTGCTGTAAAAAACTTTAAATCCCCAGTTTTTTAAACTGATATCTGCTAGTCTTCAGATATGTTCTTGGGGGTCAGTGACATCTCAAATTTAAGAAATACTGATCCAAACTGATTCCATCATGTAATAAATAAATTTTATAAATCAAGTCACACGCACAGAGTTAATGGAAACCTCCATGACTAGATTCTTAGCACAAGCTTGCCATCTTTCATATCTATATGTAGTGGGCATCGTGGCTCATGACCTTCACAAGCCATCTGTCAGGCTCTCTTAAGACAAAGTCCCCATTCTCAGTTTGACTGACACCTAAATAATAACACTTATATGTGAATCCAGCCCAGTTGCTGGGCAGCTTTTAATTCTCCAAACTCTGGCCTGAATACTAGGAATATTTCCTCAGGCTAGAAGCCAGCAAAAAGAATCAGCTGGCCAAACATCCCCATTCCACCTGCTTTCCTTAGAGTCGCCTCCCTGGGGAGCTTAGTGGATAAACAAAGCTTGTTGACCCAGTTTAAAGGCCTGGAAAATTATCATGTGAGTCACTGGGATAACAGAGCAAGGTACAAGGCCCCTGAGGAGCTCTAAGCATAGGTTTCTAGTGTCATCTGTCTCCCGATAGGGTAGGACCAGAGGTCCCAGGGTGACCTGCCACTTTTCAGCCAGCTGCTCCTCCACGGCCTTGCCTAAGAGGCCGCAGAGACCTGTGCTGTGGAGGCTCACGGCATTTCAAAGAGTGACAGCTCGGTTGCGGGAAACCAAAACAAACACAGATAGTTAGAGGTAGACATGCAGTGTTGTTGGGAGTAAGGCCACAGGCTCTTAGGACTAGGAGCCCTAAGGAAGCATTTAAAAAATAATACTCATATGTTGGAATAAAGATGAATAATAGGGGGAACAAATGTTAAAATGAATTTAGAGTGAAATGCTGGTGATCAGTGAGGGGGAGGGGTGGGGGGTATGGTATGTATGAATTTTCTTCTGTTTTCTTTTTATTTCTTTTTCTGAATAGATGCAAATGTTCCAAGAAATGACCATGATGATGAATATGCAACTAGGTGATGATATTGTGAATTACTGATTGTATATGTAGAACGGAATGATCAAAAGTTACAAATGTTTGCGTTTATTTGGTGTTTTAGGTATTTAAAAAAATTAAAAATTAATAAAAAAAAATAATCATCATGTGAGTGAGACAGAGCCTTCCAAGAGAGCACCTCCAAATGACATAAGGAGTGTTTTATAACATTGTGAACGTGCTACTTCCTACATTACAGCAAGAGCTAAAGAGACTTGGCCAGGAAAGCACTGCAGTTTGAGGGTTCTGACATTTAGACAAGGTGGGTAGTTTGTGGCCTGGATGGTATGATGTCAGGAAGAGCCCCCACACCTTCACCGGTCCTCAGATAACTCTACGATGGGTACAAAGGGTTTCCAGAGAAGGATGACTACCAAAGTGGGGCTTCTAAATATCTGGGAAAGTGCCCACCTCAGCAGCACATATACTAAAATTGGTACAATACAGAGAAGATTAGCACGGCCCCTGCACAAGGATGACTCGCAAATTCATGAAGCGGTCCATATTAAAAAAAAAAATTAAATATCCAGGACAGCATAAGGACAAAGGAGTAGGAAAGCAGGTGCTGGCAGGAACAGGTGAGGAGAAAGGCTATCCAGACAAACTTGGCCTTTATTTTTTCCTTTCAGCAACACCTGATTCCAGCACACATTCTAGGACCCTCACCATCGGGGGAATGGAGTTTTACAACATAATCTCATCCAGGAATGTATAATTTTTGTGTGTCTGTGTTTTTTTTTTTTTTAAGAGCATTAGACAAAAAGATGAAAATAATATAATAAAAAAGAGAATTGATAATAAGAAAGATAAAAGGAAAAGAAAATAAAACAGAATTGGTGATAATTATATTCCTCTAATTGCAGGAGTGGCAAATGAAGTTCCTTGCCTTCAAATAGTTTTCATGGATAAATTTTGTACCCCTAAGAATTAGAAGACACTTTGATCACCGACTTTTGTGTCTCTAGCCCCACCACCCTGTTCCCCTCACTTCCCTTCTTACTTTTCCCCTTTTTCCTTTCTGTCTCTATCTACTTCCGGCAGATCTGGCCAAAAAAACAGAGCAGATTTGCAAAAACAGGTTGTTTACATCCCACCCTGGCGCTGGTGGTGCAGATTGCTTTAGAGATGCTCTCTCTTGTGCTTCGGCAAAGTGTCCGCATCAGTCTTTGTCATCAAAACCCTGCGGCAGAATCAGGTAAAAATAAATATTTCCTCTGTCTGGCTGTATCTTCCTGGTGTGTGATGGTAACGTGCTGCTGTCCGGTAGAACTTTCTGCGGTGATGGAAATGTTCTGTGTCTATGCTGTCAAATACAGCAGCCACTACTGTAGGACCTGTGGCTAGTGCAACTGAAAAACTGATTTTTTTATATTGTCTACGTTAAACCAATTTAAATTTAAATAGCTACATGCGGTTGATGGCTACTGTATTGGGCACCAGCCTTTTTTTTTTATTTAAAAAAAATAACAAGAAACGAAAACACCCTTAACATATCATTCTGTTCTACATATATAATCAGTAATTCACAATATCATCACATAGTTGCATATTCATCATCATGATCATTTCTGAGAACATTTGCATCAATTCAGAAAAAGAAATAAAAAGACAGAAAAAAATTCATGCATACCATACCCCTTACCCCGTCCTTTCATTGATCACTAGCATTTCAATCTAAATTTATTTTAACATTTGTTTCCCCCATTATTTATTTTTATTCCATATGTTTTACTTGTCTGTTGATAAGATAAAAGGAGCATCAGACACAAGGTTTTCACAATCACACAGTCACATTGTGAAAGCTATATCATTATACAATCATCTTCAAGAAACATGGCTACTGGAACACAGCTCTACATTTTCAGGAAGTTCCCTTCAGCCTCTCCATAACATCTTGACTAACAAGGTGGTATCTATTTAATGCATAAAAATAACCTCCAGGATAACCTCTCGACTCTTTTTGGAATCTTTCAGCCATTTATACTTTATTTTGTCTCATTTCCTTCTTCCCCCTTTTGGTCGAGAACATTTTCTCAATCCCTTGATGCTGAGTCTCAGCTCATTCTAGATTTTCTGTCCCACGTTGCCAGGAAGGTCCATATCCCTGGGAGTCATGTCCCACGTACGGGGCACCAGCCTTTTAAAAGAAAGCAGAGAAATGTAGAATGCGGCCAGACTTCAATGTTTGGTTCCTGGGTTAAAATCCCAGCTCTTTTCCTTTACTAGCTTGCAACTTGAGTAAGGAAAGACATTTGACACAGTTGTAAAAGGGGAATAATAGTATCAACCTTACGGGGTTGTTAAAATAGGTAAGAAGGGAGGAAGGAGTCCTTTACCAGGGTATTCAATCAACAAAACCAGCCTCAAGTATCTGGGAGGGACAGAGGCCCAGCAAATGTGTAAACTTTTCAGAAACTAGGGTCGCCAAATTGTTACAGTTGCACTCAGATTTCACATTCACAGCTCCGTTTACTTCTTCAGTGTTTTCTTTGGAATCTTTAACTTTTATTCTGTGAAGCCAGCAAGGCAGAGTTTATCAACTGCATCTTACAGATGGGAAAACGGAAATCTGAGAAAAGAGGCATTGCCCATAACGTCACACAGAGAGAGTTAACAGACAACTTCTGGGAAATCTCCTTCCCGGGAACAAGAAAGAATCTCCCCTGTGGGTCAGAGCCAGCCCCAGCCCGTGCTCTGTCCCAGGCTGCAGGAGCATTCTCAAACCTGCCTGTGGTGCGTAAGAGCTGCTTCTCCATTCTCCCCCCTTCACCTTCACCTCTCCAGCCTGCCGAAGGTATGCTATCAGTCTTGCATGGACCAAGTCACAAAAACGCTTAACCATACAGCTTTCTGGAAAGCAGGGAGTGCAATCTTTGTCCCTATAGAATGCCATACACACCTCCCACATGACTGTGAAGAAATGCTTTTGTCTCACTATCTCTCCCTTTCTCTGGCTGAGACTCTGTAAGTGCTTGTTACGCAGGCACCAAGAGTGCTTCAGCAGCTCCGTTTTAATCTAAACCTTTGTACTTCCATTTTATTTCCACGCCTATAATTATTTAATGTCTTCTTTCTACTCCCCATAAATAAGAGCTCTGTCATCTGAGAACAGCTCAGGAAAAGCAGAACGACCATAGAATAAAAGCCACATGGGAAAAACCATTGTCCCATTTTCTGGGCTCAACAATGCCCCCTGTTGGTTGAAGCATGCCAGTTCAAAGCTTTAAAAAAATCCTTTATTGCTTTATTGAGGTATAAATCATATCTAAAGTGTACAGTTTGATCTAAAGTGTACGTGTGAAACCAACATGGCCAAGAGAATAAACATTTCCATCCCAGGCATCTTTTCCAATTCAGGGCCAAACAGGGTGAGTATGTCCAGCTCAGTACTATATGGTAACAGCAGCCCTCACCTCTTAAAAATAATGGCATCGGTCCCTGCAGGACCATCTTTTTTTCAATCTCTATTATCATTGGAGAGGCAGCACCCCATTTGAGCTCTATGTGGCCTTTCTACATTCCCTCCCGTTACAATGTTCCTCATTCTGTGTAAGACCCTTCCATGGTGCTCCAGTTTCCATTCCCTCCCTCCTTTCCAGAGATTTTTGTGTGGCGGAGCATCCCCTCTCTCTGCTGAATTCTCTACCTCTCCTTATCTGCTGGTTCCTTTTCAACATTCAAAACAAGCAATTATAAACAAAACAAAACAAAAAACCTAAATACCTCTTCCTGTCTCCCCCTTCCCCTCCTCCTCTGGTCCCTCACTGCCCTATCTTGTGCCTTCTCTTTATGGTCAAACTTCCAGAAATAGTTGTCCAAACTCACTCCCTCCACTTCCTCACTTCTCCCTCTCCTTAAAGACACCACCACACAACTCCTTTTCTTTACTAGGTCACTCACTATGTCCAAGGAACCTGTCTTAGTCGTACTCTGACCCTGCTGACCATTCTTTTAAAAAAATAGCTTTTCATTCTCCCCAAAGTAATAAATGCTATTTTTAAAAAGGCAGTCAGACAAAACACACACACACACACAAAACAAAACAAGCAGTCAAACAGTAAATAAAAGTAGCAGGAGGCTTCTCTTAAGCTGTCACCCTGCAGCATGGCTGCAGATCGCCAGGGCTGCAGAGAGCTCGCAGCTGCCAGTGCAGTTGCCTAATGCACAGAGCAGCCTCAGAAAGTCCCAGAAATTAGTCACTGTCATGCGAAATCAATCCCATTTCTGGGACTTTCTAACCTTGGGAAAATCCCATATTTGCTCTATTACAGACATTATGGCGGCCAAGAAAACAGAACAACAGCAAAAGGACAGAGAAGGGCTTGTACTTGGTAACTCTTCAACTCTGATCCTAAAAGTCACTTGAAATCCTTCCTGGAGAGATGACCTGCCCGCTGGGTCTACATGATCTAGTCCCTTGCTGGTGTCTCCAAGCAGGAAGACTGTCTGGGCGTGGCTTTCCTGATAGCTGCCCATTGTTTTCCCCTTCCGAAAGTTTCTCGGTGGGAGAATGACAGGATTGAACCACACAGGCATCTGGGATCTTGTGAGACTGGCCCAGCAGCTTTTAAAAAGACTCAGGGGGGGCTAGACACATGCACAAAAATGGGTTTCTCATGACCAGTATTTTACTCAAGATAAAATACAAATTAAAAAACAAAATTCATCCCTAAAATCTCACCACCCAGAGCAACAGCTATCATCCTTCAGACATCTCCACGCAGGATATGCACCTGGAGATATGTACACAGCTTCGCATACATGGAACCATAGTTTACGTATTCTGTAATTGTTGTTTTCACTCCGAATATGCAATGGTCAGCTTTCCAAGTCAATGAGGATAGACAAACACACTGATTGTTAATGGTTGCCAACTCCACCATAATATTTATGAGCCATGATTTACTCAACCATTTTCTTATTATTGACCATTTTGATTGTTTGCATTTTTTTCATACCATAAAGCACCCGGTGATAAACATTCTGTGGTCAGCTTTTTAGAGCTGTGCAATTTTTCTCCTCAGGATAATTTCTAGAAGCGGACTAGCAGGAAAAAAAAATGGTATGCACATTTTATATTTTGATACAGTTAGCCTAAGTGCTTCCCACAAATATTACACCAATTTATACTCTCACCAACACTGGATTTGAGGATATGTTTGCCCCTCTGTCACCCACACTGGCTTTTTATCACTTTCTGTTTTGAGATGTGACTCTTACGGATGGATTTAGCTTTTTAATCAGTTTAGTCAATTTTTCTTTCAATAAATTAATTTATCTCATTTATGTTTATTATTTTAATATTCTATCTGATCTTCATTGTATCATCTTATTTTGTTTCCTATTTTTTATGCTTTCTTGACATAGCTTTGTTTTCTATCTTTCAGCATATTCTCTGTGTTTTCTTTGGATTTTTTCCCTTCTGGTAATTTTGAGGGTATTTTGCCTGCTCTTAGTTCTGTTAAGTGGACATTTATGCCATTTCATCACACACTTAGATGTATCGTTTTTCAAACAAAACAGTATTTAGTCCTACTATCTAACTAATAATAGTAGTTGACAACTTACCCATATGTCCAGACCGTGGTCATGTAGTCTGAGTGCTTTGTGTAATTTTAGAATTCTTTTAAAAAGAAAAGTCAGACCCTGGTTGGGTCTAAGCTCAAATCACTCCCTCTGCCCAATCAAGCAGGCCCGATTACTTCTGTTTAGAACCATTAAATGTCCCTCCCTCGCTTCTACCCCCACAATCAACCATATCCTGAAGGTGCTATTTTACCAATGCAGGTTACTCTGGTGCAGGGGTATTTTCAGACGGATAATCTCATTCCATCCTTACAGCAAGTCTGTAAAAAACCCTCTAATCTCTCACATCAGAAACCAGAAAACTGAGGTTTGAAGAAAGAGATTGTGTGATTTGTCTTATGCTCGGTACTCAGAGGGTGTTCGTGTCTTAGAACTGATCGTTGCATTAAAAAAAAATAGAATCAAGTCATCATATCTAAAATAACCCAAAAGACTGAATTAAAATTCTCCAGGCCCTTGCCAACGAATATACTTTTAATTGGATGCTGTTTAGCTCTTGTCAAAAGAGCTGTTGAAAGAAGTTGTATTTATGGAAAATTACTTGCAGTGTAGAGACACCATCCATATCCCTGGAGTAATAGTTCCCAAAAGGGGGTTCTTTGGAGTGTTATGCTGATGTTATCAGGTGTTACATGAAAAATGGGTAGGGTTAACTAGTGATGGAAAACACTGAATTAAAGTTGTTCATGGAAATTGCCAGAGAAGTTGTTAGAGTCTTGCATAGGCCTAATGTGTACCATGAAGCTAAAAGAAAATATTTTATGCAGCATTTACAAAGCTATTTGACCCCAATCCTTTTGTTCCCAGAACACTTGTCAGTATCTAAAAGGATTTTAGTATTCTATGGACCACAATTTTAGAAACATTGATGGGCGGGAAATAAATTGCCTTCAAACAATCCAGGAATATGAAAGAAAATAAGTTCAAGTCTACTAAATATGCAAAGCAATTCTTTTTTTTTTTTTTTTTTTTTTTTAGAGAGAAACAGAAAATTTGCTATCAAAATTAAGGAGATAGTCTATAAAATCTATTCAAGTGAGAAAGTGAACCCATTTCACAAATGGGGAAACTGAAACCTGAAGGGGATAAGTAATTTGCACTGATCTGAACGAAGCCTGTGCTCTTTTCTCTATGTTACTACGCAAGCGAATGATTTAAAAATATGTATCTTTAAAATATTGGTAAGTAAAGGGAAAGGCCAGAGGGAAGATAACGAGAGGGAAAGAAACAGAAGAGAGAGTAAAAACAAAAAAGGAAAAGGGAGACAGAGAAACCAAGAAAGTCGTAGGTTTGTTTGTTTTGAGATGGAGATAAGGAGTTATGCAAAGAAGGAAAGAACAAAGATAGGAATTTTTTTTTCCTTCTTTGATTCAAACACAATTCCTAGAGTTTTAACACAGAGACAGACCTACAGAAACCAATATTTGCACAAAGACGTCCCTCTTTTAAAAATCTAGCCCTTTGAGTTACTAAACCAAAATCAGCAAAAATGTTTTAATTCCTATCTCAAGTTTGGAAGAAAAGATGTTTTAAAAATAATATCTTCCTGAATTTTGGTGAAGAAATACCCCTACTGTTTTCTTGAAAAATAGAGAATACCGCATTTCATAGAAAATGATCCTAGAAAATCATTTCTATCTTGGGGGCTCTAAAGATGTTGCTAATAAAGAATTTTAAAGCCAGATGGTATTATTGAAATTATTAGTGAGACTGTCTATCCTGGTATTTGTTCTGCGGGGTACATGAAATCAAAACAAGGGTCAAATCTGGCTTGGAAATAGAAAGGAATTCTTCCCTCTCCTGAACTGTTGAAACTTAATCTAGATAATTTGCTTTGTGCTGCACAAAGCAAATTAGACCCAGAATGTCTAAGCCTAAAGTTTAGCCTTTTGAAATGAGATTAATGATTCCTTTTGTTCCTTTATAACTAAAAGTCCTTGGAGATGGAGGACACCTAGTGATTTGACTAAAGACTAAATTTAGTAGAAAATAATCTTGTTAAAATTAAGAATTAATGAAAATTATATTTCCCATTTGTTTAGGTATTTGTAACTTTTTGTGCTATGGGGTGATTTTACAAGGTGCACACAACAGTCAGGATATTTGCTTCTTTTTCATATGTGTGCATTTTATCTCCTAATAGATTATCAGCTAGTTACTTTTGATTTAAGGTATTTGCACATTTACCAACATTTTTACTAGTTCCTTTGCTCACAACAGCTTTTGGTATCCCGCTCCTTCCTTCAGAGTTCAGTTTCTTTCTTCCTGAGTATATCCTTTAATAACTCTTTCAGCAAGACTGTCAGAATAATCTCTCAGTCTGTATATTTGTAAACATCTTGAGGGAGAAGGTAGAAGTCTCTAACACGCTAGTTTATTGCCCCTTAGCACTTTGGAGGTGATGTCTCAGTGTTCTGGCTCATTCTCATAGTCGTTCATGAGAATTTTTCTCAGTCTAACAATCATTCCTTTGAAGGTAAGCTTTATATTTCTGGTAGTTTAAAAAAACTTTTCTCTTTGGCTTTAATGTTCTAAAAGTTTAGTCCAGTGTTTCTAGGTGAGGGTTTGTTGTTATTTTTTTCTCCTTGGCTGTTGCATTTCTTCGATTCAAAACAGCAAATCTTTAAAATTTCACCCATTTCCCCTCCAAATATTGCCTCTCCTCCATTTTTAAAATTCTCTCCTTTTGTAATTCCTCTTACATGAGACCTTCTAATTTTATCCTCCATGTCTCTGATTTCTCTTTCCTCTCTGTGTATGTGTGTGCATTATATTTTGGATGATTTCTTTATATCCAGCTTCCAATTCACTAATTTCTCTTCAGCTATGTCTTATCTACTGTGCAAACTGTCCATTAAGATTTTTCCCTATGATTGTATTTTTTGTTTGTAAAATTTCTGGTTAATTTTTTTTTACTGCACTGCTACTTTTTAATATAGTGCCCTGGTTTTCCCTAAAATAATCTATTCTTAAAGATTTTAATGAAAGTTGTTTAAAAATCTCTTTTAGATTATTCTATTATCTTGACTTCTGAGGGTACAAGATTTTCTGTGTGTTATTTCAGCTGAATCCTTCTCTTAGTGATTTAGTTCCTTAAGTGATTTTTAATTTTTAACTTTGAAGTTGTCTGTGCTGGGGATGTTTCCCATGGAGTTCTATGTGCCCCTGATTTTTTTTATTATTATTTTTTACATTTGACTTTTTTTATTGTGTAGAATAACATATACAAAGCAAAGAAATAAAAAGGCACTAGTTTTCAAAGCACTCTTCAAAAAGTGGTTACAGGACAGATCCCAGATTTTGTCATGGGCTACCATACGATCCTCTCATATATTTCTGTCTAGCTGCTCCAGAATATAGGAGGCTAGAGGTATGCTCCTGATTTTGAAGATGTTTCTAACAGTGTAATTTCACAAATCTGTCCCTGTCAAAGCCCTGCAGAGTTCACTAATTACTGGATAGTTCTTATTTTTAATTCTTAATTCAAGATTTCTGTACAAGGGGCAAAATTGTGTGTGTGTGTATGTGTGTGTGTGTGTGTGTGTGTGAGAGAGAGAGAGAGAGAGAGAGAGAGAGAGAGAGCGATCTGCCTAAGAATATTTGAATAAATTAGTCCTTGATTTCATGTAAACACAGAATCAGTAGAATGGAATTCATGGATTTAAAATCTGTCTCGTTTTTCTCAAAGCTGTTTTCAATTTCATATTTCAGTTTTGTTTCAAAGCAGTAAAAATTGAGCTGTTACTTTCATTCTTTTATGTTATTGTAAAAAGCAGGGTTTGTTGTTTTAAATTAAATCAACTGGTTCAATACTTGGATACTTTTTTTCACTCCTTCTCAATTAGCAGTTGCTGTTATTTTCCTTTGGGATGGAAGGCAGTGAGGCTTGAAGAATAGTCTACTTGTCTGTAATTTACAGACTTAATTGGAACGCACTGTGAATTATCCTTGCAAAACCCTAATGATTCACTGCTTGTTGTGGAATCGGAGACTATTGATTTCATGTTCCGCCCTGGGAGATGTTGCTTCTCTCTGCTAAGGATGCGTTATCAGGTTTGATTTGGGTTTCTGCTCCCTGTCAAAAGGCAACGGTTGCCCATTTTTTCATCTAGGATGCACGGAAGTCTTCCTCATGCCTGGCAGGCAAAGTTTTGATACAGAGCTACATTTATTTTCACATCTTCCCCTCAGATGTCACCCCATTAGGCCAAAGTTTCCAGCGAAATGACATGCTTCTGCTATCAGAAAATATGTTCTAGAGCTCTGCTGTTCAAGGAAGTCTCTAACCACGCATGACTCTTGGGCACTTGAAATGTGACCAGTTCGGATTGAGGTGCGTTGTAAGTGCAAAGTACATCCTGGTTTTCAGACTTACTGAAAGGTTTAGGAGGCAGAAGGGTGAGAAAGAAGAAAGGTACACCAGGAAATTTTAAGTGGGGGTGGTGGTGGTGGTGATTTCTGTGCTCCCGGGCAGAACTCACCAAACCCAAGATGGAGGGAGGTGAGTGCACGTGTGGGCTTTGGTACAAGCAGCTTTTAAGGATGGGGGTCAGGTGACATCCGGAAGGGGCAGTTCATTAGTTCCTGAAGTCAGGTTGGGAGGGGTGACACAGCCTCCGCAGCTCCAGTTGCAGTGCCCTTCCCCATTCCCCCGACCTAACATTCCAGGCTTTTTGTGATAATAGGGCGCCGAGATCTTTCTGGCTACTTCCTGCTGTAATGGGGTGGCGTGGGGTTATAGGCCGGAACTGTCATGGCCAGGGGAGTGGGGAGGCTGGCTGTAGGAATCTGGTGAGGAAGGCAGGTGATGATAACGATGCAGGAGCATTTGGTTGACTGCTACCCAGGATAGTTCCTTTATGTGTCCCTGAAAGAAGTTGAGGAGGCAGGGAGCTAGGAGAAAAAAGAGACAGATTAGGATAACTGGTCCTAGTAGCAGGAGGAGCCATGTTGCCAGGGGAGAAGAAAACCAGTTTAAGGCAGAGTTGGATCCTTGCTTTCTGTGGTAGAGTTCGTCTCTTAGTTTGTTTAGGGTTTGAATATTTTGTTCCACCAGACCTGACTTGTTGACACAATAGCAGCATTTCTCTTGTAGGAATACACACGTTCCTCCTTTTTCAGCTGTCAGCAGGTCTAAGGGCCATCGACTTTGAAGAGTTACCTGGGCTAGTGAGGTGAGTTGGCATTGTACAGAGGAGAGGGATTCTGACGTTGATTCCAGGGCTACCTGTAGTCGAGTTTTGAAGTTTTGAGAGGTTAAATACCATGTCCCAGTGCCCCTCCTGCTGCAGCTTAGGCTGCGACTGAAGCAGTTAGGCTGATGCCTACCAGGGTAGTAAGAAAGGCAGCCGTTTTTGAGTGAGGAGAGGGCAGTAGCCAAGTTAGTTCAGACTCCCCATAGAGGGTCAATTGAGGAACAACAGTTACCAGGAAGCATGGTCCTGGGGCAGTGGAGTTAAGGCACTTGGTAAGAGTTCCATTACACCAGAAATATTGTCCTTTGGGGGGATGGGTGGTGCTGTGGATAGTGACATTAGTCTGGCACTTGCTATGAAGTTTTGTTTGAGGGTTTTTTATCCAGTGTAGTGAGACTCATAATTTGGCAAGCAGATTTTGCCCCATTAGCAGGCTGGGGCAAGAAGGCATTACTAAGAAAGAATGTGTAATGGGGTACCCTTCTATTAAACATGTAAGCAGCCCAGTAGTTAAGGGGCACAAAGGACGGCCATCTATGCCCATAACCATGACCTGGGAAGGAAGGAGTTGACTTGAGTAAGAGGGGAGGACAGAAAAGGTAGCCCCTGTGTCCACTAAAAAGGAGGTGGACTTACCTGCTACCTTGATTGTTACCCTGGGCTCAATGAGGGTGATTTGGGTCGCTGAGGCCGGGCGTTGTCAGTCGTCGGTGGCCAGGCCCAGGACTGCTAGCAGTGGGTTAGGGGTTGGAAGGACGGCCCCTCCATGGCCAGGCGCCGAGGGGCAGTCACTTTTCCAATGTCCCTTTGTACCACAGAGAGGGCATGGTCCCTTGGGCGGTGGAGGATTGGGGCACTGGCAGGACCAGTGTCCTTCGAGGCCACATTTGAAGCACTTTCCTGGTGGTGGATTAGTCGTAGCCGACTTCTTCTCCATTGCAGTGGGCCGCAGAGCCGCAATCAGGGATTGGGTTTGTAAATTCACCCTTCAGCAGTCCCGGGATTCCTTTTCTGCCCTCTCTAGTTCATCATGAGTATTAGAAATTTTAAAGGCCGTGTTTACCAGGTCACGGATAGGGGCCTGAGGACCATCCTCAATTTTTCTAAGTTTATGCCTTGTGATCTGGAGCCAATTGGGATATAAAGTGTGTGGCTAAAACAGTTGTATCAGCCTCTGAGTCAGGGTCTAGGTGGGTATATTGGGAGAGGACTTCTGTGAGCCAGTGTAGAAGAGCAGCCGGGTTTTCATCAGGACCCTGGGTAATTTCCCTTAGCTTATGGAAGTTTACTACTTTATGTGAAGCTTTCTGCATGCTGGTTATGAGGCATGTAAGCATTTTGTCCCGAGTATCAACCTGATATTCCCACCCGGGCTCTTGGCCTGGCACTGCCTCGGCCCCTGCCAGCAAGGTGTGGTTGGTTATATGCACCTGGTTAGCATGAGCCCTGGCTGCATTGAAAATGCGCTCCATTTCATCTGTAGTTAGATTACATGAGCAGATTACATGAATGTTATGCCAGGTTAAATTGTAGACATTATCTAGATATTGAAATTCCTTAGTATAGGTGGTTGGGTCACTGGAGAATGAACCTAGCCTTTCCTCAATATTAGAGAGGTCAGCTAGGGAGAAAGGGGTGTGTACTCGAACTCACCCCTCAGGTCCTGCCACTTCCCACAGTGGACAGTAAAGAGTTCTTTGAGCAAGTATGAGAGCTTATAGGTGAGGAGGGCAAGGCTGTTGAGGACAGTGGGGGACTGGATGGAGATGGAAGGAGAGGATAAGATGGCGGCTAGAATGCTGCTGGAGCGGGGGGAGGAAGAGGGGGGTAAGATGGCGGCTGGAGCCCCGCCGGTGGAGAAGGAGGAAGAGAAAGGCAAGATAGCAGCGGGAGTGCCACCTACATGGAAGGGGAGAGAGGAGGGCAAGATGGCGGCTGGGACGTCACCAGAAGAGAAGGAGAAGATGGCAACTGAGATATCGCTGAAGCAGAAGGGGGGAGGGAAAGGCAAGATGGCGACTGGAGCGCCGCTGGAGGGAGGGGAGGGTAGAGCAAGGGAGAGGAGGATACAAAGGGAGGGGCAGGAGTGCAGAAAGAAAGAAGCCTGGACATAAGGAATTTTGGCCCATTTGTCGTTCCTCTGGCAAAAGTTGTGGAGGTTCATCCCGGGTTTTGGCACCAGAGGAAAGGTTTAGGAGGTGAAAGGGTGAGAAAGAAGAAAGGTACACCAGGAAATTTAAAGTGGGAGGGGTATTTCTGTGCTCCCGGGCAGAACTCACCAAACCCAAGATGGAGGGAGGTGAGTGTGCATGGGCTTTGGCACAGGCAGCTTTTAAGGATGGAGGTCAGGTGACGTCCAGAAGGGGCAGTTCATTAGTTCCTGAAGTCAGGTTGGGAGGGGTGACACAGCCTCCGCAGCTCCAGTTGCAGTGCCCTTCCCTGTTCCCCCGACCTAACACTTACTACGGAGAAAAAATACGCCATTAACTTTTTTATTGATTACATGCAGTTAAATGAAATATATTATTAATCTCACCCTTTTAAAAAATGTGGCTGCTAGAAAATTGTGTGTGTGGCTTGCATTATATTTCTATTGGGCCGTGCTACTATTCAGATTTTGTACAAATGGGGCATCCATAAACACTCAAATAAGAACTTCTTTCCTTCTTTCAGTCACCCTTCCCCTGTACTTTTCTTCATCATTTATTTAAGATACCATATTTTTGGTATGAGCTAATGCTGTACTGTTGCAACCTAGGTAAATGTAAAGGGGATTTCATTTCACCTGGGTCAGGTTCTGAAGCTGGCATATAAGATAGAAATCAGATATAGTCAAAATCACCCTTGAAAATCACTCTGGAAGGCCTCAAGCCCCCCCCCCCGCCCACTCCCCACCCCAAACATGTCATTTTTATTAAGTCCCACCCATGCAGTTTTTCCTCTAATATTAGGGAAGACTATTGTTTCTTCAGTGACGCCAGATTAGGTAGTCGGTTGGTGTTGGTCTGTGCTATTAGCAAATGCAAATCTTAAATGCAGACTCACACTTAGCACAGAGAGATGCCTGCCCTGGGAGAGACGGGAAGGGAACTGGGACTCCCTGGGGAACAGGTTTGCCTTTCTGCCCACTTTGGCGTGTACACTCGGTGCTGTACACTCACTGAGTGCCGGGATGTGTGGACATGTCTGCATTGTTTCTTTCTCTTTCTCTCTCTCCCACCTGCCATTAATCTTTCCCTTCCTCCCCTCTCTATTCTCTGTCTCTCTGTTGTTTTTTTTTATGCTTGCTAAATTCTAATAGTTGAATCTGCACACTTTAGATATAAAGAGCTCCCTCTTGTCCATTCTACCTCTAAAATTCTGAGTTCTATGATTTTAAAGGTCTTTAGTCTATGATTCATAAAAAAAAAAACCATAGTGAAGCTTAATTACATTTTTTGGGGAGAGAATATTGGTTGATATAGAACTTAATAACAACAATAATGATAATAATAATATACAGTAGAGAAATTGAGTGTTTTATTTTGAGAGGCACCATGGTACAGTGGAAAGATCAGAGACTCTGAAATCAAACAGAATCGGCAAATGGAAATGGCACAGTTGGGGTTCTCCAGAAGCCAGATTCTGAGACTAAATTTAGCATTCAGAATATTTGCTTTTAGGATCAACCCCTGTGGAAAGGAGAAGAGGGGACACAGAAGTGGGCAGAGGGGAAAGTCGAACTGCAGTACAAACTCTATGACAGCCTCAGTTAACTACACAGGAAGATCTGGAGGTAAATGGCCCTTCAGAGTTGTCCCAGTCTTGGGCTTTTATACCCCATTATTTCTACTGCAGTAAATGGCGGTGTGGGTGGTCCCTGGAAGGGAATGGACAAGGAAGCGGTCTGCAGCAAAGGCAATTCCTGAAAGGGCTGACAGCAGAAGGATGCCTGCCAACCACACTTCCGTAGGGGGTCAACAAGTCCTTCCTTGAAGGAAGATGTGGACAATGAATTCGAGATGTCATCATAGAACTTTCTTTGGCGGCCACCCAGCATCCATGTCACCTTTTCAAAACTGTACCCTCATGGTCCTCACCTAAAACTTTCAAATCCAAACTCAACAAGCCTGATATCTTTCTGTGCAACCTATCCCTGCCCTAAGGCCCCGCACCTGAAGCACTTATGGGGGAAGAGTGGGCGCAGAAAGATTCCCGAGGTGTGGTTTAGAATTCTTTTTTACTTACTGGGCCTGGAGATCAGGAGTGGTAAGCATAAGAATGCTATAGAATAGGCTATGGTTGTTAATATTAGTTTTTGCAGTGGTAACTAGTAATCAGATTATTATTAAATATAAATAACCGTGGGAGAGGACTAACTGAATAAAATCTAATTATCAAATTTTAGTAGGTAAAATGAAAAAACTTTGAGAGATATGGAAAAGTTTTTCCTGAATTTAGGCTTGGGACAAATTAAACAATTGCAGTTTATTTTCAAGTTGAACTTGATAGTCAATGCACTTTTTTTTTAATTGATTGATTCATTTATTTTATTGTGCAAAATAACATATATACAAAAAAGCAATGAATTTCAAAGTACACCACAATAATTAGTTATAGAACAGGTTTCAGAATTTGGTATGGGTTACAATCAATTTTAGTTTTTTCTTTCTGGCTTTTCCAAGAAAACTGGAAACTAAGAGAAATATCGATATAATGATTCAGCACAAAACTCATTTGTTAAAGCCTATTTCTCTGTTACAACTCTACTTTCTCCTTTACTCTTTCTCTCACTCTTTAGGGGTATTTGGGCTATGCTCATTTAACTTTTTTTTTTTTTGGTAAATTTTTTTTATTTATTAATTTAAAAATTTAACAACAAACAAACAAAAACGTTCTTAACATACGATCATTCCATTCTACCTATATAATCAGTAATTCACAATATCATCACATATTGCATATTCATCATCATGATCATTTCTTAGAACATTTGCATCAATTCAGAAAAAGAAATAAAAAGACAACAATCATTCTAACTTATTCATGTTGGAAAGGGCTGTTGTTAATATGGGACAAGGGGATGGAACTAGTTGATATTCTGGAGAATTTCAGAATTTATCCGGCCTGGGAACCCGTCTGGAGTTGTAGGTTTCTGGAAAGTAATCACAGTGCATGCAACCTTTGTAGAATCTCAGATAAAGCCCTAGGTGTTCTTTAGGGTCTACGTACTTTTAAAATTGTTTGTATTTTAAGATATTGTGAAAACTAAGAGATTTTTTTCAACCTCTGATAAAAGGAATTTCATGACAAATTTTGAATTGAACAGATGTGACTTTATTTTGCTTGGGTGTGTTTCCTAATCTCCCTAAATCTATATAAATTTACTGATAATATAAGCTAGTATTATATATACATTCTCAAAATTCCTCCTAAAATAGCCTAACTAGATAGGTTAGGTTACATGAACTGAACAATGTACCTGGTAATAAAACTTATATAAAGTATAATTAAGAATATGCTGATGGCATCAAGGGATTGAGAAAAATTTCTTGACCAAAACGGGGAAGAGCAAAATGAGACAAAATCAAGTGTCAAAGGCTGAGAGGTTCCAAACAGAGTCGTGAGGTTATCCTGGAGGTTATTCTTACACACTATCTAGATATCACCTTTTTAGTCAACGTGTAATGGAGAGGATGGAGGGCAGTGCCTGAAAAGGTAGCGCTGTGTTCCAGTAACCATGTTTCTTGAAGATGATTGTATAGTGATATAGCTTTCACAATGTGACTGTGTGATTGTGAAAACCTTGTGTCTGATGCTCCTTTTATCTACCTTATTGACAGATGAGTAAAACATATGGATCAAAAATAAATAAATAATAAGGGGAACAAATGTTAAAATAAATTTAGCAGACTGAAATGCTAGTGATCAATGAAAGGGAGGGGTAAGGCGTATGGTACGTATGAATTATTTTCTGTTTTCTTTTTCTGAATTGATGCAAATATTCTAAGAAATGATGATGATGAATATACAACTATGTGATAAAAAATTATTGCTCTTTTCTTTCTTTGCTCTGTATATGTTATATTTTACAATAAAAAAGTTAAAAAAAAAAAAGAAATTGGTTAAACTTAGTAAGAACTATAAATGGACTTATAACCTTGATTCCTTGGATTTCAAAGAATTGGGCTTTTGATTACTTGGCCATTGGTTGCCTCAGTATGTGAAGTAACTTGAATTTGTAGTGGTTTTGCTAATGTCAATCAGAATATTTCTATTTGTAAATGCTGTTCTAGATAGAGAAAACCTGATTCTTAGCTTCAAAGGGTTTATATTCAAAGAATATGCTTATACAAGAGCACAGTGTTAAGACAGAGGTAATGAAGGAATAAAAATGCTGGAAGAATTTAAAAAGCAGATAAAGAATGACGTAAGAAATCCTCATAGAAAAGAGGACAGTTTTAAGACCTTTAAATACGAAAGTAGCATTTATATAAATAGAACTCTGGATTAGTTTTTAGAAACCATAACTTAATTTTGTAAACTAACATATTCCTGCTATTATTTAGCAGTTGGAAATAATGTTATTGAAAATTTGAGGTTTTTTTTTTCCGAATATGAATCTCTTAATATCAAAAAACTGATTACATTTCAAACTTGGAGTTTTTCTGACCTTTGAAGGTAGTGCTGAATTGGACTGAGAGATTTTAGGCAGATTGTAAATAACCATTTGTGTGTTCTGAGTATAAAGTATATAAATGCCTGACTGTGTTCCAAACCCAACATAAATTTTTTCCTTCTTCCATTATTTTGTAGTGTCTGTGTCTGTTCCCACTTCACGAATACTGTTATTGGAAGGAAGTATGCACATTCAAAAGCTTTGTGGATCATATATTTTCAAAAAAGAAAGTTTTTGTGTTAAGCTGAGTATTCATGCAAAACTAAAATTTAGTTTTTCTCCCTGTTAAAATAACATGGATTGTTAAGTCTGCTCTTAATGTAAAGTGTTTTTTTTTTAATTTTTCTTAATCTGAGTACTCTGTCTACAAAACAAAGATCTTTTATCAGAATAATATCTTCGTTAATATCCTTGGCCTTCCTCTCCTTTATTTCAGAAGATGTCTTATTGTTAAAGGAAAAACTATTACAAATAATTTGTTTTTTCACCTTGTGTAAGTAAAGTGCTTAAATAATTTAACCTATTGCATAGGAGGTGTTTGGGAAGTATTGCAGTGGTTAAAAAGAATTTTCTATCCTGTTGCTGGTTAAAATTGTATAGGTAAAATATTATTAATATATTCAGAGATTACATAAAATTCCTAAAAATTTAACAATGTGCTCACTGTCCATGTTATATGCTGATATTAATCTGTACGATGTTAAGTAATGGTAGGGTACTGTTAATCATGGTTTTAGTTATTCCTAAAATGACTACAGATCATAGAAACAGCCAAATTGTCACTTGTGCTGCTTTGCTCTAATACTTCTCTAAAAGTGTATAATGTCAGAGCTCCATCTGCAACAAGGAAAAACCTTAAAACAAAGGCAGGACAAATATCTATATGTATATTATATTTTAGCTGGTCATTAACGTAACTGGTAAATGTGCAAAAGTGAAACAACAAAATCTTTGCTATGTTTTTTTAATATGAAATAACTGTCTAATGTTTTTATTTCTGAAACCAGCTTCATTTGAAAATGCTTATAAAAATTAAAGCTCAGATTGTAAGCTTTAACTTTTATCTTTAAATTCTGAAATGCTTTGCTCTTTATATAACCTAGTAGTTCCCTGAAAACTTTAAGTATCTGTGTGACACCTGAGACTCAGATTTAGTTCTCCAGTTCTGAGAGTCAGCATGAGTCCATACAGCAACTGTTAAAAAAAAAACAACACCAAAACCAAAAGAGATCAAATTCTGATTAAAGATGTAGTGAAACTGATTTGGTTAAAACAAAGGTAAATCAATGCACAAGGTAAAGAAAATATTGCGTGTATTTTAAAGCTTTAACTTTTGTGTGAGACAAAAAGAAAAATGTTTATTTCCAAAATTTACACTAGCCAATTTAATCTATCTAGTCAGTTAAACAATCTAATTCAGCTTTATTTGATATAGAACTTGGAATAAGGAACAAAATCATAATGTTCTGTACATGTTAATGCTACGCAATGATGCATTCCAGAGTATTTTGGACAGAAAATGAAAAAGCATTTGCAAAGTCCCTTGAAGGACTTAGAAAAATAGAACTAGTAAGCTTCCCAATCTGGGGAATTCTTGACATTTTCTTAAGAAGGAGAGGCTCCAAAATCTCCATCAACAGAAGAGTGGCTAAACAAACTGTGGTATATACATACGATGGAATATTATGCAGCTTTAAGACAAGATAAACTCATGAACCATGTAATAACATGGATGGACCTAGAGAATATTATGCTGAGTGAATCCAGCCAAAAACTAAAGGACAAATACTGTATGGTCCCACTGATGTGAACGGACATTCGAGAATAAACTTGAAATATGTCATTGGTAACAGAGTTCAGCAGGAGTTAGAAACAGGGTAAGACAATGGGTAATTGAAGCTGAAGGGATACAGACTGTGCAACAGGACTAGATACAAAAACTCAAAAATGGACAGCACAATAATACCTAATTGTAAAGTAATCATGTTAAAACACTGAATGAAGCTGCATCTGAGCTATAGGTTTTTGTTTTGTTTTGTGTTGTTTTGTTTTGATTTTACTATTATTACTTTTATTTTTTTCTCTATATTAACATTCTATATCTTTTTCGGTTATGTTGCTAGTTCTTCTAAACCAATGCAAATGTACTAAGAAATGATGATCATGCATCTATGTGATGATGTTAAGAATTAATGATTGCATGTGTAGAATGGTATGATCTCTAAATGTTGGGTTAATTTCTTTTTTTCCATTAATTAAAAAAAAAAAAAAGAGAAGGGATAATTGGAGATGAAGGGATACAGACTGTACAACGGGACTGGATATAAAAACTCAGAAATGGACAGCACAATACTACCCAATTGTAATGCAATTATGTTAAAACACTGAATGAAGCTGCATGTGAGGTATAGGTTTTTTGTTTTTGTTTTTTTTTGTTTTTTTTTTCTTCCTATTATTGTTTTAATTCTTATTCTGCTGTCTTTTTATTTCTTTTTCTAAATCGATGCAAATGTACTAAGAAAGGATGAATATGCAACTATGTGATGTTATTAAGAATTACTGATTGTACATGTAGATTGGAATGATTTCTAATTGTTTTGTTAATTCTTTTTTTAATTAATAAAAAAAAAAAAAAAAAAAAAAAAAGAAGGAGAGGCTCCCAATTTAATAAGCTAAGGCCTCAATTTTGAGACTTGCCCTTATGAAACTCATTTCTGTAATAGTAAACTGAACCTACTTAGGATTAGTGCCTTAGAGCCATCTGCAGAAAAACTCTGCTGTTGTTCAAATGTGGTCTCTCTCAAGTCAAACTTTGGGCTTCCCCTCATTGTGGGACTTTATTTCCAGGGGTGTTACCCTGGCACTGGCAGTGTGAAACATAACTGGCCCTGATATAGCAGGACATAAGTTCCAAGGATGAGCCTGGCCCTGGCGTCATGGATTAGTTAACCAAAAAAGGGGTAAAGAAATCAAATTCAATGGCTAAGAGATTTCAAATTGAGTCGAGGGGTCACTCTGAAGGTTACTCTTATGCAAGTTTCAGCCAGATATTGCAAACTGCCACAATATAGCAAACCCCGACCAATAGTGTTCCTAGACTGAAAGGTATCCTGTGCTGTATGAAATTTTACTTATTAAGTATGTTTTTCAGAGACTTGAAACTTCAGATTGTTCCAATGCTAGAGAAGCTCTGAAACTGGGAGATACTGGACTCTCCAAGAATAACAAATGGTTTCATCATTTCACCCATCGGCCCTTTAATGACAATGCCCCTTTCCAGCCTGGAAGCAGTTAGTCATTGCTCAGAATTCCCTCAAGATTGAGAGATAATTATCAAATGAGAGGGAGGGATTGTAACTGAGAATTTATGATTTGAGGGATGATTTTGATTACTGAATCATATTCCTTTTTGTTTTCTGGGATATTGGAGTAGACATGGGGAATACCTGTAATCCCTAAACTATAATTCAGCTGCCCTGATATCTGAAATGAGTGTAAAAGCCCTTATCTTGTGCTTTGTGACTGTAAGAGCTGTTACACCCTTTATCTGCTCATTTTTCTGTAGGGCAAAGGCCCTAATGCTAATGAGGAATTTGAAGCCAGCCAATAACTAGCCTCAGCTCTGTACATTTGTAAATCATATCAGCTAGATTCTGTTATTGAAAGATAACTTGTCTTCCTTCCTTTTGGCTTGCACCTTTAATATTGAAATGACAGCTCTGCCTCCCCTTTCAGCTTATGTTTTCCTATTGATATGATAATAATAACACTATCTCCTATTCTGCTTTGAACTTGCTATTAAAAATGACCTCATCTCCCCTTGCTAAAATCCCTAAAATCCATGAGCCCCCTAACATCGGGAGAGAGATTTTGGGCCGCTAGGCCATCTGTTCTCCTACTACTTGCCTAGTAATGAACTCTTTCTCTCTTTGAAAATGAAAACAAAACAAACAAACAAACCAAAAAACTGTATCCTGTATACTGTAGAATACAGGGGACTTAGAGACACATAGAAGCTAGAGATGGGTGAACCGTTAGCTAATGAGGATGAACTCCAATGTAAGGGGATAGATAGGAGTGAAGGTGATTCTCTAGTGGGTCTAGAAGTAATATTACCACATTGAAGATGCACAAGATTGAAAGGGGTTGTATAGACCTATGTGTCCCACTGACTCACACTAGAAATATGAATAAGTTCTTGCAAGAATTACTTCAAAGATATGATTCTTGTATATGGTGTGTTTAAGTCCAGTGTACAGGTGAAAACTGCTATTGTATGCTATGAGCTGTGTTCAAAAGGAAACCATCAGCACTACCACAGCAACAGCAGAGGTAAATAATGGGGTGAGGGACAAGACTTAAGAAGCGGTTTAGATTTCCTATTTGGTGAGGGTGTGTTTATTGGTTTTCTGTCTCTTGGGAACAATGAAATTATCTAAAATTGAGAATGTTGATGGACTGTGGACTTTGGTCCTTCTACATGATGCCTGATGAATGCAGGTGGCTGAAGGATGCACTGACGGAGAAGAAGATTGGCATATGATGGTGTATACTTATGAATGAAGGCTGTACTGCTACAAAATGGAACAATGTCTTGAGACATGCAACGCTGTGAATAAACATGTGGGACATTTGGTGAGACAAAATAAGCCAGAGACAAAAAAATAATGGTATGGTCACCTGTAGAAAACACTTATAAGAAAACAGGGGCCTAGATTGTAAGCTTTTACAGCAGACACATTAAGTCCAGAGTGGTGATTATTATTTCTGGATTTTGAGAGGTTGTTCTATATATAACCTGACATTTAGAGATAAGAACAAAGCTGAACAGGTTGGGGTTAAAGTAATTCAGAACATAGGGGTAAGGAAAACAGTGTCTATATTTTAGAACCACACGCACTCTTTGAGACCAATGGAAGAAAGGTTTATTTCATCTGGAACTGAAATTTTCTGTAGTGTATAATCTAATTCAATCTATCTGTATAGCTCAGTTGAACAACTGAAACACAGAGAGCACAGAATGAGAAAGAGGTCCTTTAATCCTGTATAGATTATTGTAATGCCTGGAAACATCCTAGAGTATATTAAACAGATAATCAAAAAGTATTGGCGAAGTCCCCTCAGGGAGGGGAGAAAGACTACGAAACTATTAAACCTTACCATCAGGGAATCCCCTGATACTGTGTGAAACTTTAGGGACACCCAAATCAATAGGCCATGCCCTCGATCATAAGGCTTACTCTTGTGAGGCTTATGTAGGTAGCAGAGAAGCTTGGATTACCTATAGGCATGCCTAAGAATTACTTCTGGAGGACCTCTGTTGTTGCTCAGATGTGGCCTCAGTCTCTCTAAGCCCAACTCTGCAAGTGAAATCATTGCCCTCCCCCCTACATGGGACATGACATCCAGGGGTGAAAGTCCCCCTGGCGACACGAGAGAGGACTCCCAGGGATGAATCCAGACCTGGCACTGTGGGATAAACAATTCCAACCTGACCAAATAGGGGGAAAGAAGTGTGATTAATAAAGTACCAGTGGCAGAGAGAGTTCAAATAGAGTCAAGAGGCTACTCTGGAGGTTGCTCTTATAGAAGCTTCAGGTAGACCTTGCTACCTATCATAACCTGCCAACCCCTAACCAGGACCATTCCAGCCAATCCTAAAGAATACCTAGGGCAAGTTATAAGATTCCACAAGGGTTCCAGTTACCAGAGTAACTTGCCAGAAACCTACAACATCCAGATGGGTCCCTCGTCCAGATAAGTCCTGAAACCTAGCCCAGCCTCTCCAGAACCTCAGATAGTTCCATCTCCCTATCCCATATCAGTGACAGACCCTTCTAATATGAAAAATTTAGAATTGCCATAGCCCAAACACCCCTAAAGAGAGGGATGGAAAGATCAAAGATGATGGTGGAATTATACATAGACGACAGGACTTAACAGATGAATATGAATGCTGAATCATTAAATTGATAACTCTTTTAGTCTCCAGTATTTAGGAGCAGCTAAAAGTAAAAACCTAAAATTGTGGAATTGTAACCCATGTCAAAGTCTGAAATATGTTCTACAACTAATCGTGGTGCTGTGCCTGGAAATTTATAGCTTCTTTGTATATATGTTATTGTTTACAAAAAAAGAAAAAAATTGATTTGTGATGACAGAAAGGTATTTAAGCCTGCTAACGTCCTATATTCTGGAGCAGCTAGAAGAAAAATATGAGTGCATCGTATGGTAGACTACGACAAACTCTGGGATATGTCCTGTAACCACTTTTCGAAGAGTGTTTGAAAACTATTGCCTTTTTATTTCTTTGCTTTGTATATATGTTATACTACACAATAAAAAAAGTTTTAAAAAAAAGAAAGGATATTGGATTTTGTTGAACGCTTTTGTTGCATCAATCAATATGATAAAATGATTTTTTCTTTGATTTGTGGATGTGGTGTGTTGCATTGACTGATTTTCTTGTGTTGAGCCACCCTTGCATGCCTGGAATGAAACCCACTTGATCATAGTGAAAAAACAAACAAACAAACAAACAAACAAAAATGGTCTCCTGAATTCCTTTTGAGGAATTGCATTTTCTGCACCATGTGGACCATGTCCTGCCCCCTTTCTGAGGAAAAGACCAATAGGGGCTCTTTCCAAGAACTCTGAATCTGAGCAAATTGACAGAAAGATTTAAAAAAAAAAAAAAGATAGCTGTTTAGTCTTTCCAGACTGTAGGATGGAGGCATCCCTGCCTCCCTGGTTCCAGTCTCCTCCACCCTCCCATTTGTTCTGTGAGCTGTTCAATAGACCTCCAATTAATGCCTCCCTTTTTGGCTGAACATGGCCAATTTCTGTTGCTTGAAACCAAAGAACCCCAAAATGTATGCATCAGAGTTCAATCCTGGCTACACCACATTTAAGTATTTGATCTTGAGTATGCTTCTTTGAATTTTGGTTTCCTCATTGCCAATGTGGGTGTAATAAAATCTACAATGCAGGGTGGAAACAGGATGAGGGATAGTGTATGTAAAAATGCCCAGAAAATTGTAACTAATAGTCTAATGGGATTTAAAAAAGGACTAAGGCAGTCCCTGTCCTTCCAGTTTATACTGTGAGTTATTCGCTGCAGTTGCATGTTTATTCCCATGATAAACATGGAAATAAGGGGGATTTCTAATTGCCAAATTTGCACTGGTGCTGGGCTTCACTGTTACTGCCTCTATCTTTATCTTCCTTAAATAGCTGAGGAGTGACACCATTCATGACACTGCAGAGTACAATAGTGGAATGAGGAGAGGGGACAATGAACGGTCTCCCAAGAAATGGCTAATCAATGGATAAACAGTTGGAAAGTTAAAAAAAGCAAAATATGTCCAAGGGGGTTTATAGTGAAATCTTTAAAAATTGCTGACATTGGAGAAGATGACTAATAATTGCCTTGGAATTTAATTGTATTATATAAACCATGTTGTAATTGAGTCTTTTTTTTATGTATGGAGATACTGTGATTCAATTCGTATTATACCGATGAGTATGTGATAGCAAGTGGAATTTTAATTGGGTTCTATTGCGCTTTACCACAAAGGAAAGGGTGGAAAAAGGAAAATATTCAGTAATAAAGCGCTCCAGATGATATTACTTTTAGACGCTTCTTCCTTGCCCCCACACTGCCAATATCAGGATACTTAATTGTTTTTTTCAAGTTGAATTATTTATGCCTTTGTCTTCTTTAGGCTACAAATAAAACAAAGGCTGAATGAAAAACTGAATGACTGCTACTGAAATATTTCCAGATGGAATGATATGATGTCTTGGATTTGATTCAAATAACATGGGAGGTGGGGGCAAGTAAATACCTGATGTTGTAGTTGGGGCAGAATTGACCTCAGATTAATGTTTCTGGGGCCTAGGTGATGGTACATGAGTTTCATTATTTTATTCTGCGTATGTTTAAAATTTGCCACATAAACATTTAAAATTATTGAATAATTACAAGTAATTAAATTATGTATGCATGAAGCAAAGACTGGGAGGGAACATGAAAAATGAATAGTTGAATTATGGGTGAATTATTTTGAATTTTTAAAAAAATTTCACTCAATATTATTCTAACTTTATCTTTCAATAAAAGGAAGGAAAAAACTCAAAAAAACTCTTTGAGTATAAAGACAGTCTTTCAGTGTGGACCTTGCTTATAACAGCTGGAGAACGCTGACTGTTAAGTTTTGTGGCATTTTGCATTTTGGTTGACATCACATGGGTCATGGTAGGAGTATTTATAACGAATACTATAAATCAGTCCTTTCCATGCCCCACTCTTAAGGTCAGCTGTTAAACATATACAAGCATACCACTGGTAGGACCGTGTCACATACTTTCCTCCCCAGAATTATCGAAAGGTCTTGAAGTCAATGAAAAGGTACTTATTTAATTTATTTTATGCATATTTCATGAGGTCCAACCATGGGCAAGAAACTATGCTAGGCACTTTGGGGCAGGGGTGAAGGGTACAAAAATTATTTGATGAAGGGGAAGCTGTCCTAAACTTTTTGAGATAATATATACATAAAAGATTACAAGGCAAATATGACAACTATGGAGGTGTGTGGCTCAGACCTACCCTAAAACACACACATGCGCACACACCCCCCACCCACTCCCCCGCACAACACAACTTGTCATATAGCTACGAGAAATGCAGTTAGTGGATAGCCTCCAGCCAAAACTCTACTCTTCCTAGGTAGCCCCCAACCAATGCTGAAAAGGTGTGGCCCACCAGGGCTTGGCCATTTCTGCCCAATGGAGGACTCCTCTAATGGGCAATGTTTGCTCCACAGCTCCCTGTTGGGTTGGCCAAGACTGTCAAATTTACATCATGGTCTCAGCCTGCCTAACTCTGCTTCCTGCCCGTCTCATCTTCCCCGGGTGTAACTATAATCCACTGATTGCACTACTAACTCTTCAGCTTCTGCTTCCCAGAGGATCCCACTGACACAATATGACAGCATGCTAACTTTAAACGATAAACATAATTAGCTATTTGATTAATGGTTAGGGATGCAATGTGCTAAGAAAACACAGAGCAGGGGATGTGGCCTGAAATATCACAGAGAATGCAGTCACTTCTGGCAGGACCAATCAGAAAAAGGAATAATGAAGGAGGCAGGATTTTATGGGTCTTGAGGCTTGGATAGGATTTCTTTCCTTCTAAAATTATAACTTTCTTATTTTTATTTTTTCTAATGGCAAAGCTAATGTTTGTTGATTATAGAACATTTACAAATAGAGAGCATTTTTAGAAACTTTTTTTGGTAACAGCTTTATGGAGATAAAATTTATAGATGAGACAAGTCACCAATTTTAAGTGTACAATTCAGAGGGTTTTTAGTGTACTCACAGAGTTGAATATTACCACAATCAACTTTAGAACAATTTTTTAAATTTTTAATTAAATTAATATAAATATTAATTTAAAAAATTTAACAACAAACGAACTAAAGCATTAACATATGATCATTCCGTTCTACATATATAATCAGTAATTCACAATATCACCACATAGTTTCATATTCATCATTTCTTAGAACATTTGCATCAATTCAGAAAAAGAAATAAAATGAAAGCAGAAAAAAAAGATTATACATACCATACCCCTTACCCCTCGCTTTCATTGATCACTAGCCACTAGCATTTCAAAATAAATTTATTTTAACATTTGTTCCCCCTATTATTTATTTTTATTCCATATGTTCTACTCGTCTGTTGACAAGGTAGATAAAAGGAGCATCAGACGCAAGGTTTTCACAATCACACAGTCACACTGTGAAAGCTATATCATTATACAATCAACTTTAGAACATTTTTATCACTCCAAAAAGAAACTTAAATCCTTCAGCAGTCACTCTCAACTCCTTCTCTTTCCCCCCAGGCCTAAGTAACCACTAATGTATCTTTCGTATATGTAAATATAAATGATTTTTGCATGGCTTTAATATAAACTGAATTACCTGAAATGAGACTAATAGATAAATTGAAAGAAGATAGCACTTTGTTTCATTTTGAACTTTACCCAGAGTTGTTCACTATTTCAGAAAATGACGTCTTCCACAGCCAATCCCACTTGTGGTATTTGAGTCAGCAGTTCAATCCTGAATATTGCAGTTCACACTGCATATTTTCCCATCTCTGCAATCATGATGTATCTTACAATCAGTGACATCTTAGACTCTATGAAACATGGTACTGAATATTAGTCTGCATCTGTGGCTATTGCATTCATTTCTCACCTGGATTATTAACCCCCCACTGGTCTCCCTGCTGCTACTTTATTCCCATACAGTAAATTTTCATCAGAGGAGATTTTTCCCTTTTAAAATGTAAATCTGATCATGTCATTCCTCTGCTCAAAACCTTCTAATGGTTCCCCATTTCACCCCATACACCCTGTGAGGTTCTGCATGATCAGGTTGTTACATCTCTGATCCATCATCTACTTCTGTTTCTGCTCCTGCTATTTACTCCTCTCCACCTCACTGGCCCCTTACAGCTCACACATCACCAGGCAAGTTTCCACTTTAGGACCCTTGCACTGGCTAGTCCCTCTGCAAATAGCTGCCTGGTTCATTCCCTCACCTTCTTCATATCTTTGCTTAGATATAGTCTTCTAATGAGGTCTACCTTGACCACTGTATTTTTTTTTAACTTTCTTTATTGTATAGCATAACATATATACAAAGCAAAGAAATAACAAAGCCATAGTTTTCAAAGCACTCTTCAACAAATAGTTACAGGACAGATCCCAGAATTTGTCATGGGCTATCATATGATCCTCTCAGATTTTTCCTTCTAGCTGCTCCAGAATGTAGGAAGCTAGAGGGTGTAAACACTTTTTTTATCATCACAATCGACTTTTTTTCCTTCTTTTATATGAACAATAACATATATACAAAAAAGCTATAAATTTCCAAGCACAGCACCACAATTAGTTGTAGAACGTATTTCAGAGTTTGACATGGGTCCACAATTTTAGGTTTTTACTTCTAACTTCTCTAAAATACTGGAGACTAAAAGAGATACCAATTTAATCATTCAGCATTACATTCATTTGTTAAATCCTATCTTTGTATAACTCCACTATCACCTTTGATCTTTCCATCCCTCTCTTTAAGGGTGTTTGGGCTATGGCAATTCTAAATTTTTCATATTAGAAGGGTCTGTCACTGATATGGGATAGAGAGATGGAACTATCTGAGGTTCTGGAGAGGCTGGGCTAGGTTTCAGGACTTATCTGGACCAGGGACCCATCTGGATGTTGTAGGTTTCTGGCAAGTTACTCTGGTACCTGGAACCCTTGTGGAATCTTATAAATTGCCCTAGGTGTTCTTTAGGATTGGCTGGAATGGTCCTGGTTAGGGGTTGGCAGGTTATGATAGGTAGCAAGATCTACCTGAAGCTTCTATAAGAGCAACCTCCAGAGTAGCCTCTTGACTTTATTTGAACACTCTCTGCCACTTATACTTTATTAATCACACTTCTTTTCCCCCTTTTGGTCAGGTTGGAATTGTTGATCCCACGGTGCCAAGTCTGGATTCATCCCTGGGAGTCCTCTCCTGTGTTGCCAGGGAGACTTTCACCCCTGGATGTCATGTCCCATGTAGTGGGGAGGGCAATGATTTCACTTGCAGAGTTGGGCTTAGAGAGACTGAGGCCACATCTGAGCAACAACAGAGGTCCCCCAGAAATAATTCTTAGGCATGCCTATAGGTAGTCTAAGCTTCTCTGTTACACACATAACCTTCACAAGAGTAAGCCTCATAATCAAGGGCGTGGCCTGTTGATTTGGGTGTCCCTAAGGTTTGACACAGTATCAGGGGATTCCCTGATGGTGATAGTTCCGTAGTCTTTCTCCCCTTCCTCAGGGCACTTTGCCAGTACTTTTTGATTATCTGCTTAATATACTCTGGGATGTATCCAGGCATTACGATAATCTATAAGGATTAAAAGACCTATTTCTTACTCTGTGCTCCCTGTGTTTCAGTTGTTCAAATGAGCTATGCAGATAGGTTGAATTAGATTATGCACCTCAGAAAATTTCAGTTCCAGACCAAATAAACCTTTCTTCCATTGGTCTTAAAGAGTATGTTGACCACTGTATTTTAAACTGCCACTGGCTACTCACCTCCCTATCGCTGTGCACCACGGGTGCCCTGTTCCACCTTTTCTTTTTTCCATTACTTTCTAATGTAATATGTAATTTACTTATGCTTTATGTTGATTGTTTGCTGTCTTTCTCCCACCACTGTGCTAGCATGTAGCTCCACAAGGCAGGGATTTTTGTCCATCCCCAGTAAACTTAGGGCAGTCCCAACACTTAGCTGGTGCTCGATACATATTTGTTGAATGATTGGTGATTCTGCTATTATTACCAAGTATCCAACACTTTATTATGTCTCCTATTATACTTGTGTGTAAACATTTACATATTGAAATACTTACCATTTTATAATGGACTATTGTCTTATTATATCTCCTCTATTTGATAGTTATAGCATTATACTGATTTTTTAAAAAAATTATTGTGCAAGAAGATATTTTTTATTATAAGATCTATTAACTTCAAATTTATTGTTGATTTCAAAAAGGAGGAGAGTAAAGGCAATGTTATGAAGCATTTGTTACAGTATCAGAATTTGGATCTGTTAGGGTTTCGAACCATTGGATATTTTAGGGTTTAGACCATTCCAGAAGCCACTCCTGCAGCTGTAGCTGGAGGTAATCGCATCCAAAATGCCTGGCCAATTCTTGGATGAGTGGTTGGGTAGCTACTGAGGAGGCAGCCAAAATGTTGGTAACTAGGAGGAAAGGAAATTCACTTTTCAAGTTTATTGTACCTTGCATTATTTGAATATCTTATGAGTGTGCAGTCCCTTTGTAACACAGAAATGGTTACAACAAAGATGGCCGTGATGAGTGGGTATATATATATATATTTATATATAAATCCATGTCTGGCAACTGACTGTGGCACTTAGGGAGCTAAGTTCAGTCCTTTTGTTTGCCCTGAATTCTCCCTTCTCTGCAACACCTCTTGTTTTGGGATTTCATAGAGAACAGAAAACTCCCACAGCTCCTTGGGGTTTAGAATGGAGAGACTGAGTGCAAGACCTTGGTTGACAGAGAAAGGGGAGAGGGGCTCCAAAGAAACCTTCCTGTACTTTTTGAGTGACTAAGATACATCAAGCAATTCCCACCCCTCCTTGCCCGAAACAGGAAAGTAAAACCCTAATTCTCTTTGTTCATGGAATTCCGTCACCATTTTTCCCCACAAATTTTTCCTTTTTCTTTCTTCTCTTTTTCCATCCTACACCCCATTTCTATTAATTGGTGCCCAATTGATTGCAATAGGCTTCTGATAGTCACACCTCCCAATCCTGTAGTCCACAGCCAGATTACTTATCCTAAAACCAGTCTTACTTTATCACCCCTCTGTTCACAAAGCTTTTATTACTCCCTCATATCAGGACATCTACCAAAGTGTTCAGAGGGATACTAACAGATGTTTCATGGGTAAAGAGTTCTGTGGTCTGGTGAACCTGGGAAATTCTGTGTTCAGTAGTGTTAAAAAAAATTCTTCAGAGTGAAATTTCTAGAGGCTTTGAAATGACAATGTGCTAAGGGAACATCTAAAAGAGAACAGTGTGTAGTTCTCAATTTCTTTGACCATGCAACCTGTCCTTTGAGGAACACTATTGTCCTCAGAGCACACGCTAAAATACAATGACTTAAGGGAAAGTTCAAAATTCTTCTGGCTTAATGACCTTGCTCAACATGCTTTTACCATTTAATTTCCCCCACATCACAAAATGAGCTTCCTTCCTTCCTTCAGGGGTCAGTGCAAGTTTCACTTCCTCCAGAGAGTTTTCCCTAGTGATCTTGGTCTCTGAACTGTGGCACTGATCACTAGAACTCTCATTAGTGAGAGTTTTGAACCATTTTTTAAAAATGTTTATTGATAAAACAGCATACAAACATTCTTAACATACAAACATTCCATACATGGTGTACAGTGAATGGCTCACAATATCATCACATGGTTGTATGTTCATCACCATGATCATTGTTTTGAACATTTGCATCACTCCAGGAAAAGAAAGAAAAAAGAAAAAAGAAAAAACTCTTACATACCATACCCCTTACCGCTCCCTCTCATTGACCACTAGAATTTCCATCTACTCAATTTATTTTAACCTTTGCTCCCCATTACTTGTTCATTTTTTAATCCATATTTTTTACTCACCCATCCATACCCTGGATAAAAGGAGTACCAGACGCAAGGTTTTCACAATCACACAGTCACACTGTAAAAGCTATATAGTTATACAATCATCTTCAAGAAACAAGGCTACTGGAACTCAGCTCTACAGTCTCAGGTACTTGTCCTTTTGCATCTGGCTTATTCCATTCAACATGTCTTCGCAGCTCATCCACGTTGTCACATGCATCAGGACTTCATTCTTTCTTAAGGCTAAATAATGTTCCATAGTATGAATATACCACATTTTGTTTATCTCTTAATTGGTTGAGAGACACTTGGGTTGCTTCCATCTTTTGGCAATTGTGAATAATGCTGCTATGAACATCAGTGTGCAAATGTCTGTTCAAATCCCTGCTTTCAATTCTTCTGGGTATATACCTAGTAATGGGATTTCTGGGTCATATGGCAGCTCTATACTTAGCTTCCTGAGGAACTATCAAACTGTCCTCCACAGTGGCTGTACCACTTTACATTCCCAATAGCAATGCTACTATTTCTCCACATCCTCTCCAACACTTGAAGTTTTCTGTTTTTGTTTTTTTTTTCTTAATAGTGGTCATTCAAGTAAGTGCGAAATGATATCTCATTGTGGTTTTGATTTGCATTTCCCTAATAGCAAGTGATGTTGAGCACTTTTTCAATTGCTTTTTAGCCTTGTATTTTCTCTTTGGAAAAATGTCAATTCAAGTCTTTTGCCCCCCCCCCTTTATTTTGATATGCTGTATGGTATGGCGGGGTAACATTTCATTATTTTTCCATTTGAGTATCCCGTTATTGCAGCACCATTTGTTGAACTCTTTGTTTGGTTTGCTTGTTTGTTTGCTTTTGGAAAGTGAATGGACTGGGAATCGAACCCGTGTGTCCCACATGGCAGATGAAAATTCTACCACTGAACTACCCTTGTACCCCTTGCCCATTTTAAAAATTGGGTTGTTTAGCTTTTCGTTGTTAAGTTGTAGGATGTCTTTATATATTCTGGATATTAAACCCTTACTGGATACATGGTTTCCAAATATGTTCTTCCATTGAGTAGGCTGCCTTTTCACTTTCTTGACAAAGTCCTTTGAAGTGCAAAAGTTTCTAATTTTGAGGAGGTCTCATTTATCTATTTTTTCTTTCACTACTTGTGCTTTACATGTAAACACGAAGAAACCATTGCCTATTGAAAGATATCAAAGATGTTTCCATATATTTTCTTCTAGGAATTTCATGGCTTTGGCTTTTATGTTTAGGTCTTTGACCCATTTTGTATAAGGTGTGATATACAGGTTCTCTTTCATTCTTTTGCATATGGATATCCAGTTCTCCCAGCACAATTTGTTGAAGAAACTGTTTTGTACCAGTTGAGTGGACTTGGTAGCCTTGTCAAATATCAATTGGCCATGGAAGTGAGGATCTATTTCTGAACTCTCATTTCCTGAATTTTCAATTTATTTGGATAGTTCCAAATATAACTATCTTTATGCCAGTACCATGCTGTTTAGACTACTGTAGCTTTGTAGTATCTGCGAGTCCTCCAACGTCATTCTTTTAAAAGGTGTTTTTGGTTGTTGAGGGTCCCCTACACTTCCAAATAAATTTGATTATTTATTTTCCCATTTCTGCAAAATAGACAGTGGAATTTTGATTGGGATTTCATTGAATCTGCAAATCAATTCGGGTAGAACTGGTGTCTTCACGATATTTAGTCTCCCAATCCATGAACACAGAATGTCCCTCCATTTACTTAGATCTTTTCTTTCTTTTAGTGATGTGTTGTACTTTTTCTGTGTGCAAGCCCTTTACCTTCTTGGTTAAATTTATTTCTAGATATTTTATTCTTTTAATTCCTTTGTAAATGGATTTTTTCCTTGATTTCCTCCTCAGATTGCTCATTACTAGTATATAGCAACCCTACTTATTTTTGCACGTTAACCTTGTATCCCCCCACTTTGCTGAACTTGTTTATTAACGCTAGTAGCATTGTTGTAGATTTTTCAGAACTTTCTCTATATAGGATCATGTCACCTGCAACAGTGAATGTTTTACTCTGTGAAGTAACTGTGAAGACATTATGTTGAATGGAAGAAATAAAAAAGAATGTTTTACTCTTTTTCTTGCCTAATTGCTCTAGCTATAACTTCTAGTACAGTGTTGAAAAAACAGTGGTGACAGTGGGCATCGTTGTCTTGTTCCTGATCTTAGAGGAAATGTTTTTAGTTTTTTTTACCAGTGGGTATGATGTTAGCTGTGGGTTTTTCATATATGTCCTTTATAATGGTGAGGAAGTTTCCTTCTCATCCTATCTTTTGAAGTGTTTTATCAAGGAAGGATACTGGATTTTGTCAAATGCTCTTTTTGCATTAATTGTGATGGTCCTGTGGGTTTCCTCCTTCAATTTGCTAATTGATTTTTTTGTGATGCACCAGCCTAGCTTATCTTGGCTAAAACCTACTTGATCATGATGTATAATTATCTTAATGTGTTGTTGGATTTGATTTCCAGGTATTTTCTTGAGGATTTTTGCATCCATATTCATTACCGAAACTGGAATATAATTTTCTTTCCTTGTAGGATTTTATCTGGCTTTAGTATTAGGGTGAAGTTGGCTTCATAGAATGAGTTAGAGAGTGTGCTCTCCTCTTCAATTTTTTTTTTTTTTTTGCGAGTCTGAGCATGGTTAGTATTAATTCTTCTTTGAATGATTGGTAGAATTCACCTGTAAACCGATCTGATTCTGGGCTTTTCTTTGTTGAGAGTTTTTTGATGACTGACTCAATCTCTTGTTGAGGTCTTCTATTTTTTCTAGTGTCAGTGTAGTCATTCATGTGTTTTTAGGAATTTGTCCATTTCATCTAGGTTGTCTAATTTGTTAGCATACAGTTGTTCACAGTATCCTCTTGTGATCCTTTTTATTACTGTGGGGTCAGTAGTAATGTCCCCATCTCATTTCTGATTTTATTTGCATCTTCTCTTTTTCTTGTCAGTCTAGCTAACGGTTTTTAAATTTTATTGATCTTCACAAAGAACCGAGTTTTGGTTTTGTTAATTCTATTTTTTTTTCAATTTTATTGATTTCTGCTCTAATCTTTGTTATTTCTTTCCTTCTGCTTGCTTTGGGATTAGTTTTCTGTTCTTTTTCTAGTTCCTCCAGCTAAGCAGTTAGGTCTTTGATTTTTTTTTTTTTGCTTTTTTAATTTTTTTAAATACCAAAAAACACCAAACAAATGGAAACGTTTGTAACTCCTGATCATTCTGTTCTACATATACAATTAGCAATTCACAATATCATCACATAGCTGCACATTCATCATCATGATTATCTCTTGGAACATTTGCATCTATTCAGAAAAAGAAATAAAAAGAAAACAGAAAGAAATTAATACATACTATGCCCCCACCCCTCCCCTTCATCAATCACCAGCATTTCACTATAAATTTATTTTAACATTTGCTCCCCCTATTATTCATCTTTATTCCATATGTTTTACTTGTCTGTTGATGAGATAGATAAAAGGAGCATCAGACACAAGGTTTTCACAATCACACAGTCACATTGTGAAAGCTATATCATTATACAATCATCTTCAAGAAACATGGCTACTGGAACACAGCTCTACATTTTCAGGCAGTTCCCTCCAGCCTCTCCATTACATCTTGACTAACAAGGTGATATCTACTTAATGCATAAGAATAACCTCCAGGATAACTTCTCGACTCTGTTTGGAATCTCTCAGCCATTGACACTTTGTCTCATTTCACTCCTCCCCCTTTTGGTGGAGAAGGTTTTCTCAATCCCCTGATGCTGTAGGTCTTTGATTTTATCAGTTTCTTCTTTTTAAATATAGGATCTAAATTTTGCTCTGAGCACTGTGTTTGCTGCATCCTATAAACTTTGATATGTTGTGTTCTGGTTTTCATACATTGCGAGATATTTACTGATTTCTCCTGAAATTTCTTCTTTGACCCTCTGATCATTTAGGAGAGCATTGTTTAACCTCCATTATTTGTGAATTTCCAGCTCTCCACCTGTTAGGGATTTCCAGCTTTTCTTTTTATTTTGGCTAGAGAAAGTGTTTTGTATAACTTCAATCTTTTAAAATTTGTTGAGACTTGTTTTTGAACCAACATGGGATCTATACTGGAGAATGATCCATGATCACTTGAGAAGAATGTATATCCTGCTGTTTTGGGGATGTAATGTTCTGTAAATGTCTGTTAGGTCTAGTTCATTCATCATATTATTCAAGTTCTCTGTTTCCTTATTGATCCTCTCTCTAGATGTATTGAAGTCTCCAACTATTATTGTCAGGACATCTATTTCTGCCTTCACATTTGCCGGTGTTTGCCTCATATATTTTGGGGCACCCTAGTTAGGAGCATAAATATTTATGATTGTTATTTCTTCTTGGCGGATTGCTCCCTTTATTAATAAAGTGTCCTTCTTTGTCTCTTATAACAGTATTACATTTAAAATCTATCTGAACAGTATTAGTATGGCTACTCCAGCTCTTTTTTGGTTATTCTTTGCACGGAGTATCTTTTTCCAACCTTTCACTTTAAACTTATCTGTATCCTTAGATTGAAGGTGAGTCCCTTGCAGACAGTATATAGATGAATTACATTTTTAAAATCCTTCTGCCAATCTGTGTCATTTGATTGGGGAGTTTAATCATTAATATTCAATGTTATTACTGTAGTGGCAGTACTTTAACCATTTTATGCTTTGGTTTGTGGATATTGAACACAACCATTAATTACATTTGCAGCCTTAATTCCTATTTGCCATGCAACCAAACATATTCACACTTTCCAGAGATTAGGATGGGGACACGTTTGGAGGGCCATTACTCTGTCTACTACACACTCCTGCCCAAAAGTCTAGATTGAGGGTTTGCATATAGTCAGTAGGGGGTGACAATAAATGTGAAATGCTCTTTGGAATTAAAAAACTCCGGTCAATATATGGCCGCCCTGTGTGATCTTTGGTTAATTACTTGAGTCTTAGTATCCACATTTCCACTAAAATGGAAATTGCTGTGTTTGCTCTGCTTGTTAAATGAAATAATTATGTAAAAGGACCTAGTTTAGACTGACAAATAGTAAGGGCTCAGAAGTTCTTGATGAATCTTCATAAGGAGGGTGGGCGAAATTCTCTGAAAGACATCTGGAGACAGTTTGAGAGATTTCTGGAGAGCAGTGAGTGAGAAGCACCCACCCTTGAGGAGATCAAAAGGAATCAAGTTCCACGGAAGAAGCTCTTGAATTGTTTTGAGGCTGAGATGCCCAGATTAAAAAGGGCAAAGCTAAAATGTTCCTTAGAAGACACCCACATGCAAAGTGGTTGTTTAGTAGTACGAACTGAAGGGGGGATCTGTGGGGTCTTTGGAGGAAAAGATTACATTTTGTGAAATCCCATGCCACTTAGTTCAATGCCACGCATACCGTAGTTTGTACCATTACCAAGTGAATTAGATTTAAAAGGTAACTGGGGGGAAAAAAAAAAAGCAGACGCCACAGGTTCCACCGAGATTTGAACTCGGATCGCTGGATTCAGAGTCCAGAGTGCTAACCATTACACCATGGAACCGCCAGACGCCTTGTTGCGCTTTCAGATTTCTGAAGGTTAGTAAACCCCGCCCCACCACTACGTTGAAGCTTGTCTGATGCGTTCTCAGAGCTTGGAGTCCTGCTTGGCAGCGCGAGTTGGGGCAAGAATAAACGAGAAGTTACTAAGAGCATGGTCAGTTGGGAATCTAGGACTCATCTTCCCATATCAGCCTCCTTGAGGACGCTGTGACTTCAACGAACAACCCGATGCAAATGCTTGCAGCCCTGCGGGACTCGGAGGTGGGGCGCCAACTCCCCGGAAGTACTTCCCCTGAGGGGCTGGGGCTGCCGGAAGTGGCGCACGGCAGGGAGGGGCACTTCACCGGGTCCGGCGTCTGAAGCTCGGAGCTCGGGTTACCCCTGCAGCGACGCCCCCTGGTCCTACCGATACCGCTCCTGCTCCCGCCCCTTCAGACTCGGCCGCGCAATGGGCACCCGCGACGACGAGTACGACTACCTCTTCAAAGGTGAGCCTCTGGGCTTTGGCACCCTACAGTGTGTCCCCGTTTGGGGGCCCGGGACACTCCCCGGGGATCCGCGCGCGGGCCATCCCGGCACCGAAATGGGGCCTGCCTCAGCCCTTCCCTTCTGAGCAGTGCTTCCTGCCATCTTCCAGCTCAGTCTCTTCTCTCCTCAGACTGGGGGTCGCCACCACACCCCATTTCATAGCGACCTTCTCGTAGGCCCTCGCTAGCCTCAGAGCCCCTCATTGTGTGTCCTTCTCACGGCGGACTGCATTCTCCCAATTCGTCGTCTTCATTCCTTTTCCCGGGTTTATAGCTCCTTCCAAGGCCCCGCCGCCCCCCTCTCCATCTATCTTTTCTGACTTAGCGCCCCCCTCGCCCTCTTCACATCCTCTCTAATGAGTCCCTCTGACAGGCCCTCCCTCTTCCCTTTTCGCCTTTCCTTAGGCCCAGAGACTCCTACTACGGGTCGTTCTCTCATCTGGTACCCTTTTCTCCCGAGAGAGCCTCTCCTCTCTGTTTCCTCGCAGCCCCTCCTCTGGAACGGACTCCCCTCCTAGCCGACTGCTCCAGGCTCGGGGTCCAGGTCCTGATAACATCTGAGTGAGCCAGTGGCCCCCACCCCCACTTGTTCCGCTGTTCTCGCGGTCAGTAACCTTCCCCGATCGCCCCCGAGGGTTGGCAGCTCTTTTTCTACCTTCCCTCGCAAATGTTGATAGGTCCCGCGGCTCCAGTGCGACCCCGGGGTGGGGGTTGGGGAGACAAGAAAGAATGTCCATCACCCACGCGCGAACTTGTCGCAGTGACCCGGCAGGCTGATGTGACTTCCCACCTTGCCGGTTTTTTTTTTTTTTTTTCTTGCCGTCCCTTCCCAGCGGCATCTAGCCTGGGATAACTCTTAACTCTGCTAGTGAGAAGGGGTTGCGGATGGGTGGTGGCTGTTATCCTTGCCAGACCTGAAGGCCCAGTTCCTGAGCAGGAAAGGTTGTGCGCTGCACAAACACTGGCTTGCTTTATCGCAGTGGTCTGGTTGCTTCCTGCTGCAACACTGGGAGGATCCAGTCTTCTGGTGTTTTAGAACAGGAAGGGAAGAGTCGGAGTTGGCCCCATACCTTTCCCAAAAGGTGGTGGTGGGGGGGAATGGGTGTGTGCTCTTTTGCACATATTAACTATTATAAAACAGGGACATATGTCAGTGCCTTTGGACAAAATATATTGGAGAGTGGGGGTTCAATAGAATTGTTTATTGGTTAGTCCAGAAAGAATCCCAACAGTTTTTTTTTTTTCCTTAATCAACAGAGATAAAGGGTAGAGTTTGCAGTTAGAAGAGGGTATAGTAATTGCCTCCCCCTGTGTTTTTCTTTTGGTTGTTGTTCAATGAATCTCTCTCTGCTGCTGCTCTTTTTCTGCTCCTGAACTAGGAGGGCAGCCATCAGTAATGTGCTGAACAAAGATCATTACCAGGGAGGAAGAAGCCAGAGCTATTAAAGCTTTACAGTGGAGGGTGGAGTTAAAAAAGAGTGTTAGGCTTTATGACTGTTTGTGACTTTGCCATTGGGCGCTAAGAATGATTGACTAAACAAAGCAGGAAAGGTTTCTTTACCAGTACTTTGCAAATCTTACTATTACTAGCTGCTGATATACCCTTGTCATCACTTGCTCCTCTGAGCTGGTGTATTTATATAGGGCGCACACCTTCAAAATCTACCCCCATTCCCATACTGGCAAGGCATTTACAGAGAAGAGGATACTTAATGCCTTTTAGAAATATAAAAAGAAAACCTGTATTAGTTTATATACTGTTTGTTGAAGGCATCTGAGATTATGTGAAATTACTTAAGACAGTCCCTGGAAACTTTTAGGTTTCGTCACTAAAAGGAGGTTTGCTTTTCAAATAAAGTATAATGGCAGTGGGCAGCTTAATTAATTAAATTAATTAAATTTATAATTAATGAGAGAAACTGACCGGGTACTTCTCCTGTTTGGTTTGGAGTTTGAACATTTGTTATTAAAGTCTTTTTATATTTTCATTAAGAATATTATCCTGAATTGTCTTAAGGGCTTTAAACTTTTGATATAAATTTAAACATATATATATATAACTTTTGATATACCTTTGGAATTAGACCACCTATCTTGAGAGCATAGGGGTTTAGAATCAGGCAGACTTGGATTTAAATGCTGACTCAGGTCTTTTATTTGCTCTGTGACCTTGGGAAAGTTAACGTTTTTTTGAGCCTCAATTCCCTCATCTATAAAAAGGAAACAATACTTACGTCTTGGGTCTACTGTAAGGATTAAATGAGGCTCTTGTTAAAATTTTAGCTTCTATGAAGACTCAATAAGTGATAATCATGTGAAAGAAGTTACTGTAGTTCTTGTCAGTTTTTTAACGTTAAATTGTTATAGATACAAGAGCATTTAAATATTAATAAAGAAACTTAAAATTAGGAACTTCTTAAGTATTTTACTTTTCCACGGGTTCAGGTTTCATTTTGTTATATATTTTTAGGGAGTTAAAAAAATTCTACTGAGATGGATTTCCACTTTTTAAAGGCTCTTATGGGATATGAATCATCTTATTTACTTCATTGCTGATTATTTAGCCGTATTCTTATTTACGCAGTTACCCTATTTTAAAGTAAAACAAGAATAATTTCATTTTAGAATGTTTTCATTCTACAGAGATTCATTCATTCAGAAGAGCTGCGGCTATCTCTACTTGGAAGAAAACTTATTTAGTAAACTTGAAATAGTGAGGGAATTGGAAGATAGTTTGTAACTCTAACCAGTTGAAAATCAGGAGATTTTAATTAAGATAGGATGGAGTGGTCCAAATGGGAATGTTACGTGGGGAGAGCAGAACAATTTTTCTAAATTATGTATCTGTTCTTGAACATTGATTTTTAATTAAGCTCAACAGTGAGGTGTTTTGTGAGGGGGAAATTAGTTTTATTTTTAAAAACTTGTCTTTTTCTTTTACAAATTTTAATTCTACAGGTGTTTACATGCAAATGTGGTTAAGGCCTGGTGGGGGCACATAAGTGAAGTAAGCATCAATCATAGTTCCTGTTTATAAATGTCACAGTGGATATACACCAATCCAACCGAAGTCACATATCTGAAAATATGTGCATATATAGTCTGTTGTTTCCAGCGTTTTCAGTTGTAATTAACCATTTGCTGATTGTAGAAAGGATCATTGGAACTTTGCTGTCTTGCATCTTGGTAGTTTTTCTTTCACAACTTTTGGTTGGGCAACTTAGAGTCTGCTGAATCTGGAAAAACTTGTCTAAACTTCAGCCTTATTGAATGCATTTTATTTTAAAAGTCTTTTGGTAAGGTTGGACTGTGAAGACGGTTGAAAGTGTAGAAACATCTCCAAGTTCATTTATGAAAACTATTTTAAAAATTGTTAGCCATTCCTTCAGGTGGTAGGTAACTTTTAGAACTGATATACTGCAACTGATGTACTGAATGAAATTTGAATCCAGTAGATTAATAAGGCAGTATAAAACTAAATGTGGTTGAGAAGGGGAAATCGTTGTTAAATAATGGATAATTATTATATTTTGTGCTTTTATGGCTTTTAGCCACCTGATGTTTGATATATATTATGGACAAAAGTTAGTATTAGGTATTAGGGATGATATTTAAAATTTGTCAGATAAGTTAACCAGGTAGTGATATATCCTATTGGATTATTTTAGAGATGCTATGAATGTTTAACATATAGATGCTATTTTTAAATTTGTTTATATCATTTAGTATATTAATATTTTATAAATGCTTATAGTTATAAAATGTCTAAAGTGGAAGTACTTTTAACCTAAGATATTAATTATGGAAAACATAGGAAAGTCACTGCAAATTCCCTTTTGAACTACAGGATTTGATCTTCTATTTCTTACATTTTTAAGAAGCAATTAAATATTGCCATCTCAATGACAGAATCTATTCTGACTAGGCATTATTTAAATTTGAGTCCATGAAAGGAGGGTTCATGGAGGTTTTTATTTAAATTATAGCCAGTAAATTATTTTATGTTGTTTAAGTAATATAATTCATTCTAGTTTTTTAAAAATTACTTTTATTTCAGTAAGCCTAAATGTAACCTTCCTTTTTGATTTCTCATTTGGTAACTGAATAGAAACAGCTTTCTATTTTGTATCATTTCTCAGCATCTTGTTGGCAGCACTCTTCTTATAGAACCAGTATCTTCTGTTATCATTTAAGATATAATCCTTTAACAAAATGCTACTCTTAATTCTGGTAATCTTGTCTGTATAGTTGAGATAAGTATACTGTATAAAGCATTCACTGCTGTTTTAATTTCATGGGCTATAGTAGCCTAAATTATGAGTCTTGAATTATGTTCAAATAAGGGTACTGTTTGTATATTAGAATCAATTGGTTACATGGGGGTGGATTCCATCATAATTATCTTTATGATGGCAAAAAGATTTGAGGATAAGAAGATAATGAGCATAATCATTAGTTAAAGTGGAGGTCAAAAGGAAAGAACTTGAAACTGCTAGAGTTTTCATGGAACAGTTAAGGATGTTCTTTGAGATTCCCCCCCCCCCCCCCCCCGCCCAAAGATGTTATTTTGAACATCTTGCTCATGCACTTTGGCTTTAAACTAAGTGAAATTCCTGAATTACGGATTTATATCAGAGTTCCTATGAATTAGAAATATTGTAACTTTTTGGCTTTTCTCTTCTTCCCTCTTCTCACCTTAAGTTGATTTTTTTACTCATTCTTAATGTGAGCGTGGAGCCAGAAGTGATTCAAAATTCATCTAAGTAGAACTTCAAGCTTTTTGTACTAAGAAGCAGCAGGAAGTATATCCTACTAATGGGAAACTCTTACTGAAACTGGGATTTGACTCATGTCAAATGATGACCTTGGAAACTAATATATCAGCCAACAATCCTATAAAATTGAAAGTAAATTGTTTTTGTATGTTACTTTGATGACTGACATTTTCTCTGATATTCAAGTAAAAGCATTTGATAAATGTTTGTTTGACACAACACCTTTGACACCCTCTAATTGAGTATGTAGTTAGAAATAACTACCCTGTATTGAATGGAGTCACTTCTGCCTGGATGATTTCTTGCTGAATCAGCTGCAGAGTAAGCCAGAAAGATATGTGTTTGATAATGTTCTGCCTCCAAGACTGTCCAGAGGCCAGTTTATATCCGATCCTGTGGTGGACTACAAAATGGACTCTTTTTGCCCACTGACCAGAAAGCAGTGAGCTCTCACAGTTTCTACCTTCCTCTCTGACCTCATCTCCAAATCCCAGTCACTTTAGTAAGGCATTCTTTTATTCCTTAGGTTTTTCTTGCATGTTTGATTTTCAAGTCCTGGAGTCTAAGTCAGTTAGCTAGTTTAGATAGTAAGAGAAAGCATTAGTAATCAACAGCCAGAATAAGTATAATGACTTTCTTGAAATGCTGATATAAATTTTACAGACAGTAGAAAATGTTATATAGCTCAGATTCTATAAACCTGTAAACTCATTTTGTTTTAAAATTCAGATAGAAAATGCTTTAAAGTGGTTTGTCTTAATTGCCTATATCCCAATTGTTTTTCAAAGTGTAATAATGCAGTGGATGAAAAATAATCTCCATGTATTTAGTTAAATAAGCTAACTCTTATGGTAATCAGAGAAAGAAATCTATCCAATCAAAACCTGTTTTTATAATATTCATGAAGTCTTGAGTGAAAGTGTATGCCCTCCTTGTGTTGGTCTTGACTCAGTGAAAATATAGCTTCCAAGGCCCCCGTTTATCCTTAGTGTTTTTTGTTTGTTTGTTTTTGTTCCTAGGTTCCTGGCAGTGTGATGAATGCAACAATTAAGGGGTCATTGTAGTTTCTGTGATTTGGGTGGGGTATTTTATAAGCCTAATGCCTCATTTAAATGTGTTTCATTTTTGCCAAGGTGTGAGTCCTGAGGTCACACTTAGTCTTTGATGAAACTAAGTAGAACATGTTATTCTCTCCCTCTTCACCTACTGAGTTGTTGTTTTCATTCTGATACGTTTTAATATCACATTGTTTGGTTGGCAAATTATCTTTTAAAGTATCACCTTTTAACGTAGTACGGTTGGCAGCATTGATGGTAATTCATGCATTAGCCTGTCCTCTGTTCTTACTGGACCTGCCATTAAAAGTGTATGTTTAGGGTGGGCCACGGTGGCTCAGCAGGCAAGAATGCTTGCCTGCCATGCCAAAGGACCCGGGTTCGATTACCGGTGCTGCCCATGTGAAAAAAAAAAGGGGGGGATGTTTAAGACAGGGTACTCTGTGCTAAGAAAATAATGTGTGGAAGTCATTATGCAGGTAGATACAGGTTAAAAAAAATTGGTCTGATTGGATTGGTAACCGGTCAACTTGGGCTCCTGAACTCCCCAACCTTTCCCTTTAAAAAAAAAATCTTATTTTGCTTTATTATCTTTTTTGCTTTATCTGCCTTGAAGCCCATCTTCACTCTTGAAAACTTGCTAGTGTTCTTGATATGTTTTCCTCATTTTCCTGACATTTTCTTTGTCCTTTCAGTTGTCCTTATTGGAGATTCTGGTGTCGGAAAGAGTAATCTCCTGTCTCGATTCACTCGAAATGAGTTTAATCTGGAAAGCAAGAGCACCATTGGTGTAGAGTTTGCAACAAGAAGCATCCAGGTTGATGGGAAAACAATAAAGGCACAGATATGGGACACAGCAGGGCAAGAGCGATACCGAGCTATAACATCAGCGTAAGTCTAATAGTTTTAAAATTCTGTGAAATAAGCTGCCATCAAGTCAATTAGCTAGCTGACTTTTGGTATTTGAAAAGGTACTGGTTTTGTGTTTTTTTTTTCCTTTTTAAGAATTCCAGTATTAGGATTTTGAGACGTATTTATAAATGTGTTTATATGTAATCTACATTTTAAGTTCTTCCTGGTGTTTACTTCCTTCTTGTGGTTGTTTTCTAGTAGTTGCATGTATTTTTCTGTTTTCAGATACTATCGTGGAGCTGTAGGTGCCTTATTGGTTTATGATATTGCTAAACATCTCACATATGAAAATGTTGAGCGATGGCTGAAAGAACTGAGAGATCATGCTGATAGTAACATCGTTATCATGCTTGTGGGCAATAAGAGTGATTTACGTCATCTCAGAGCAGTCCCTACAGATGAAGCAAAAGCTTTTGCAGGTTAGTGATATGAATTCCGTGATACTAAGATAAGCCTGTATTTCTTACAGTTTTGTTTTGCAGTTTTGATTTAACCCTTCCAAGGATGGTAATAGGTCATAATAGTTTCAGAAAGCTAAATAGGAATGCTCAGCAAGGATTGTTGTTTTTGAAAGTTTGTGATGATCGCATGGCTCTTTTGTTTAACTTTGAGTCATTAAAACACTAGCATTTTGAGTTTTTGTGGCCAAAAATGGAATATCAGTGCTGTCTTTTCTCTCCTTGGAAGGGGTAGATGAAAGCTATCAGTTTATTTTGTGCTTCTATCTTTTTTTTTTTCAGTATGTCTCTGTGTTTTTACCCAGGCTGCTGTATGTGGGTCTGAAAAGTTGTGGCTCAGGGAGTGTCAGAAACCAAAGGGGATGTAGCTGCTTAGGAGCTGTAATTCTTGGCTTCATAGAGGATCCACCTATCTCTTGCCCTGTTCTGGTAGGAACAGCCTACCAGAAGGCAACATTGTGCAATCCTAGTGAAAGTTGTGGCCTTGCACTAGAGATTATGCTGTAAGTAAAGGTTTCTAGAACACATTTTTAATTTCCAGGAAAAGGAAGGTTTATTTTCAAGTTACATAGTCATAAAATTTATTCTAAGTAAAGGTTCATACCATAACTATGTGGTTGATGGGGAGAAGGATAGTAAGAAAAATAATTGGGTATTTGATTGGTTTACTGCAATTTTTAAATGAAATAAGTATTTGTTTTAGTTAATAAACCAATGAAAATATTGCTGTTGTTATTTTTAATCCACTAAAGTGGAAGTATGTTTGTGTCCTTTCTCAAACCCAAGAAGTTGGGGAGGTCTTACGTTTTAGAAAATTCTGTTATTTTCCTTTTGAAGGCTTGAATATATAGTATTCCTTGTATTAAAATTTGCATGACCTAACTTTTGTGTTTCCCCACAGAAAAGAATGGTTTGTCATTCATTGAGACATCTGCCCTAGACTCTACAAATGTAGAAGCTGCTTTTCAGACAATCCTGACAGGTAAAACTTGCATTTTGGGGTTATAGCAGTGGGAATTGAAAATTGTAGGAAGATAATTTAAACGGATTAATCTGAAAGCTAAGACTTTGTATCATACCTTCTCAGAAAGAATATTGTTTGAGAGCTACTATAGCAAAATTGGTTGTAGCTCTTGCTTACTGAGTTTGCCATCCTAATTCATCTGGGTTATAGTGGGGAAAAAATACTTTGAAAATGATTTGTTCACTTCTGTTCCATATATTCCATACCTCACAAAGTTATGCTTTAATGTGCTTTCATTAGGTAAATTTTCAGAGACCACTTATGACAAAATGTAAATGCTCTTTTGAAAATCGGTAGAGAAAAGGTATTCTTAGCTCTGATGCGTTGGAGAAGAAACTAGGGAAAAATACACAATTAAAAATTTAAGTTGAAAAATTAGAAGTAATATTCTCTGATGATATATTATAGAATGAACAAGATGTCACCTGCTGGAGAAAATCAGCTAGTGATTTCATACAGTAAAGTTTAAATAAAGTTTAAACAGTAAAGTTTAAATAAGTAGTGGGAAAGGAATATCCCGGTAGCTGTTTCATGCCGATATCTATTTTGGAAATGGAAGGTGCATACTAGATCAACCTTGCAGATGAGACATTTTATTTGTATGTTGGCTCATATTTAATCTGAATTTGTTAGAATGGCCTAATTACCAGTTAATCTTAATCCTTTAATAAGTACTTTGCGGGGCTGTTTTTAAGTACTTTAAAAATATATATATTTTTAAGAACTCTCGATTTAGAGTAAAGTCTTAATATATAGTACAGTCTTATGTGGAGTTGTCCTTAAAAGCCTGTATGGAGAAATGGTTGAAAGAAATGAGTTTTCAATTATAATGGAACAAGATTTTGATTAATTATTTGTATGCAGTACGTATATTAGAGGTGAGCAAATTTTAACTTTTAAATATTGTCTTATTTACTGTAAAAATGTGGGAAATAAAGCCTAGGAGTTAAGAACATGAATTTAGAAGCCTGATTTCAGTTCTAGTTCTGGCTTCTCCATAAATTGCTAGAGCTATAATCTTGAGCAAGTAATTAACCTTTCTAGGCCTTAATTTCTTCATCTGTAAAATTCAGATATGTTTTGGGGAGTTATATTGTTTTCTTTTTGAGAGAATACTTATGTTTTTAAATGCTCCTTTATTTAATTTGACTTGACTATTATGTTGGGACTTGAGGGGTCTCTCCACATAATTAATAAGTCTAAATCATCTTTTTAAAATGAAGACTTTAACCCCAGCCTCTTCTAAGAGTAGATATGCTATGTGAATTTAAATTCTTTCAACTATAGAATTAAGAATTTGTTCTTCAATTTTCTTGTGGGTGTCTATTACCCACAGAAAGGAATGGTTTGTCACTGAGATGCCAGCTGTAGGTCCCATAAAATGAGTACATGATTTAGTGCATGTAAAGAACTTGGCTCCCTGATGCATAGGGAAAGTTTGATAAAGATTAGCAGCTAAATAGCAGTTAAGGTATGAAAAAGATAACTCATTAAAAAAAATTAAATATTGGTGACTACATAGCTAACTATTTTTTTAGAAATTTTTTCCGTTATCAGAAGATAACTTCTGTAACTAAATAACTAAAATAACTGGTGTTGGGGGTTGAATAAATAGTCTGTGGAACACAGTAGCTTTCCTTTAGAGTCTTCCTTTAGTCAGATTTCATTGCAGATTGGTTCAAGCAGGCAAAATTTGATTAAATATGCAGTATGTCTGCAAATTCTACTTCTTTCTTTTTAACCACCTGTGTGGATTCTACTCAGCTCATACATGGAGTCTTATATTGAGACCTTGGAGCTCTAGGTTTTACTTTTTGCCACTTTGCTCCTACACCTTGTGTAACTAAAGTCACTGAATCTCCTACTCCTCAGATTCTTGGCATGTGTATTGAGTGAGTTAAATAATCTTCAAGTCTGTGAGAGTCTTGAGGCCTCTGAAAATCTCATGTCAGAAAAACTTTTTGGTCAGTCCTCATGGCTCGGATTTTTTTTATGCCTTATCAAATATCTGCCATAATTCTAGTGCTTATATTCTGATATTAAGTGAAGGTGAAGCCGTGTGTTTCTTCCATCTGCAGTTAACTGTTGTATGCATCTCTAGGTAGATCTGTTGCAACTGATTCATGTTGTTTGAAAGCAAAGAAGGCTTTTGTCTTACTTACTACCACTTTCCCTCTGTTTCCTGCATGAATCTCAGTGTTGATCTGTTGGGTCAGCAATCATTTGAATATAGCAGCAAACACCAATGCTGTTTTGTGGGCTTTAGGATATTAGTCCTAAATTTTTCTTCCACTTATATGCCTATGGGTATATTAATGCATAGAAAACAGGAAAAAGAATATAATCTTTTTTTTTAGTTTCTTAGCCAGGAGTCACAATTTTTATTACTGATTAAGAAAATGTCTATTATTTAACTTTTTTTTTCACTAGCATTTCAAGCTACTGAATTTATTTTAACATTTGTTCCCCCTATTATTTATTTATTTTTAATCCTTATGTTTTACTCTTCTGTCCATAAGGTAGATAAAAGAAGCATCAGACACAAGGTTTTCACAATCACACAGTCACATTGAGAAAGCTATGTCATTATACAATCATCTTCAAGAAACATGGCTACTGGAACACAGCTCTACATTTTCAGGCAGTTCCCTCCAGCCTCTCTGTTACACCTTAATTAAAAAGGTGATATCTATTTAATGCATAAGAATAACCTCCAGGATAACTTCTCGACTCTGTTTGGAATCTCTCAGCCATTGACACTTTATTTTGTCTCATTTCTCTCTTCCCCCTTTTGGTCAAGAAGGTTTTCTCAATCCCTTGGTGCTGAGTCCCAGCTGATTGTAAGATTTCTGTCTCACGTTGCCAGGAAGGTCCACACCTCGGGAGTCATGTCCCACATAGAAAGGGGGTGGGCAGTGAGATTGCTTATCATATTGGCTGAGAGAGAAAGAGGCCACATCTGAGCAACAAAAGAGGTTCTTTTGGGAGTGACTCTTGGGCCTGATTTTAAGTAGGCTTAGCCTGTCCTTTGCGGGGTTAAGTTTCATATGAACAAACCCCAGGATTGGGGTCTCAGCCTATTGCTTTGGTTGTCCCTACTGCCTGTGAGAATATCAAGAATTCTCCACTTGGGTAAGTTGAATTTTCCCACTTTCTCACCATCCCCCCAAAGAGACTTTGCAAATACTTTTTTATTCCCTGTTCAAATCCTTCTGGGATTTATCGAGGCATCAATCTGGATAGTACAAAATCTCATGCCCTACTCAAGAAAGAATAGTAATCTTATTGGGCTTAATTCTACTCCAGATATTAAAAACAGTATTAAGGGAACATTTATATTCTGTTTTTTTGTATTTTGATCTTGCTGGAAGAAGAAAAAAAACTTAAAAATTTTTATGATGCAAAATTCATTGTTGTCAGTGACTTCGTAACATACAGTTTTGCAGATAATATTCCCTAGAGGAAGTTAGCTAGTATAATGAGTGAGGCCGGTAGATTGTTTTATCTGTATTTCAGTGCAGCTTTGGTTTCTTTCCTCCTCAAGTTGATTAAGGGATATTTAAAATCTGTACTTTCCAACCTCTTATTTTTTCTTTTTTTATTCATTTAGTTTTTATTAAATTTTAAATTTTTTTAAATATAACAAGCAAATGCAAACATTCTTAACTTATCATTTCGTTCTACATATATAATCAGTAATTCACAATATAATTACATAGTTGCATATTCATCATCATGATCATTTCTTAGAACCTTTGCATCATTATTTCTTTCTTTTAGCTTCATGTTTTGACGTTTCAGTCTTAAAGATTGCAATACTACCAAGAATTTGCTAATACTCATCATTTATATTCCCCAAATTTGAAACTTTTATTGCATCTCCTTTATCCCTTTTTCTCCCCCTCTCTAACTACATTCGTGTTATTTCTTCTGCACCATTTGAGAATTAGTGGCAGATAATATCTGTTATCCCTAAATACTTTTCAGTGTGTGTTTCCTAAAAACAGAGACATTTCTTTTTTATAACCTTAGTACAATTATCGAAATGTTAAATAATAGTGCTATATCAATGTTTATCTACAGACCTTATTCAGATTTTGTTAGTTGTCCCAATAATGTCCAATAATAATGTCCTTATTAGTAAAAGATAAGTCTGGGAACATGTACTGTATTCAGTTTTCATGTCTCTTTAGACTCCTCTTATCTGGAACAGTTCCTCAATCTTCCTTTTTTTCACAACATTGACATTTTTTGTCTTTTAATTATATAGTATAACATATATACAAAGCAAAGAAATAGGAAAGCAGTAGTTTTCAAAGCATCCTTCAACAAGTAGTTACAGGACAGATCCCAGAGTTTGTCATGGGCTACCATACGATCCCCTTAGACTTTTCCTTCTAACTGCTCCAGAATATAGGAGGCTAGAAGGCTTAAATTTGTTTCATCATCACAATTGATTTCTTTCTTATTGTGAAAAATAACATAAACAAAAAAGAAATAAATTTCAGAGCTCAGCACCACAATTTGTTGTAGGACATATTTCAGAGTTTGACATTGGTTACAATTCCACAATTATAGGTTTTTACTTCTAGTTACTCTAAGATACTGGAGACTAAAAGAAGTATCAATTTAATGATTCAGCATTCGTATCCATTTGTTAATCCTGTCTTCTCTGTATAACTCCACCATCACCTCTGATCTTTCCATCCCTCTCCTTAGGGGTATTTGGGCTATGGTCATTCTAACTTTTTCACAGCATTGACATTTTTGAATAGCAAAGGTTATTATTATTATTATTTTATTTTTTTAGCAATCTAAAGTTAGGTCTTTACATATGTATAATTTTACATACGTATAATTTTACATAACTTATTAAAACTAATTTAACAATTCATAAACAAAATATTGACATTTGGAATGGACATTTAAAAATCTGATAAGCATTTCAAATACAGAATATTAAGATGCCAAAATTATATTAAGCAAAGGTTTGCATCAGTGAATCTAGCCCACTAATTCAGGCTGAACATTCACTCTGTGAAGCACTTCTTCAGGCATGCAAAAAACAGGGTTAACAGGTTTAATCTGTTCTTCCCCCAAAAGTGATCGTTCAGCAATTCCAAATAAAATATAAGAAGGATCCACCATATCTCCTGGCCTGTCTGCAAATCGTCCGGTTTCTTTGTCTTGACATGCCAAAATGAAATTATGTAGTTTCTTTCTGTCAATCCAATGAAGCCTTCCAGTTATCTTTAGGGAAGGCAACACTCACCATGAATAGGATACATCTGGTAACTTCTCTGGTCATCCATTGAGTCCACCTGATTGTAATTGTTGCTTACAAAGCCACCATCAGAGGAAATCAGAATTTACTTGATGCAGTTGACTAGTAATAGCAAGGAATCCTGTTCAACAATAGATCTGCCCAGCATGGGACTCAGAACCTGGTCTGCAACCAAATCCACCATCAAAGTTCATATAGGACAAAACAAAATTGATTACCTTTTCCACATTAATAGCATCTAGCTTTCCTAGTAGAGCCAGAGTTGCCACCGCACAGAAAGAAAATCTGGTATCAATTTCTCGCCAAATGTTTCCAGCAAAAGATCTATCTTCTTTCTTTAGACTTTGAACATATTCCACAACTTTATTTATGTCAATGACATTAATACTATCAAACAGAGTAAGAATCTGGACAGCACTAAGAGTATACAAAAGATGAGGACCATGTCCAATACTTGCACTTATTCCACCACACTGATGTTGGCATTTCCTCTCTATTCCTGCGATGAAGTTGTCCCATGAGATCCATTACTGTGAGACCCCAATAGATGCCACTCATTCTCAAGTATTCAGACATACAGTAGTCATAATCATCTTTCTTTGAGCCATAGGATGCAATATAATCTGCATGTTTCTCCACTAATAGGGTGCCAGGTGCATCTGGCTTGAGAACATCCTTCTGCGGTGTGCCCATGTCTGGACAGAGAAAAAGAAAGCTTTTCAAGTTCTTAGGTAGATTCAGGGGCCAAAGGTTATTATTTTATACAGTATTCCTGATTTTGGGTTTGTCTGATGTCTCCTTATGATTAATTTCAGGTTATGTGCTTTTGATAGGAATATCACAGAAATGATGATGTGTCCTTCTCACTACATCATGTCAGAAGGCACACGATGTTGATTAGTCTTATTCGTTACTGGTGAAGTTAACTTTGATCAGTTGGTTAAGGTGGTATATTCCAGGTTTCTCTCTGTAACTTATTAGTCCAAACCATTTTTTTAATATGAATACTTTGACTCCAGCCTCTTCTAAGAATAAATATGCTATGTGAATTTAAATTATTTTAACTATAGAATTAAGAATTTTGTCTTTAATTTTCTTGAGCAGTGAGAACCTTTCAATTATGTGTGGTAGCTTTGTTATTGGCATGTGGCAACCCTTTAAATACTTTTCACTATACCAAATCTGGACATTCTTTGATTTTCAAGAAGCTTATATGGTAAGCATTGGGTTTGAAGAACACCTAATAAATTAAAAGCTTTTGCCTTGGTAATGGTGATTAAGTTTGGATACTCTATTCTATGCTATCCTCAACCATCAGTCAACAGATGATTTAGTTCTATGTATCTTGATGCCTCATTAAGCTCTGTCTCTTCTTCCCATGCTCTATCGCTTTGGTGCAATCTCTTATAGATGTGTTTATTTTATGAATCAGTAGTAGCTCAAAATTGCATTGCAATTAAATAGTAAATATACGTAGGCTATATTTATATCTGAACTTGGTAACTTGTGAGAGAAAGAACTCAACAGTAAGGGTTTAGGATCAGTATTTTGATATATGTAGATAAATCTGTTATCCATGGTCGGTTCACTGTGGGGTTGATTTGTAGCTCTACTCTTCATATTTGTCATTATATTTGAGACTGATCATTATGCAGAGATAATAGTTTAACTTCTAAGGCCCTACTGTTGATTTTTAGGTACTTCTCAGCAGCACAAAGTCTGTTCCTAGTTCTTTAGAATGTTTTTTTTTCTTTAGTATGTTTTTAAAAATGTAAGTGACTTGGTAGGATAGCCACTTTGGAAGATATAATGTATTGTAGAAAGTATAGATTGTAATGGAATGACTCAGCCTCTGCTGTTTTCACAATTTTTTGAGGGATTGAAGAACTTAACTCTGCTTGTTTCCCAGTTTGAAAGTTACATTTAATTTCCTCAGAATTACTTTGCAACTTGACTTACACTTCTATTAGTAGAAATAGTCATGTATGCTTTTCATTTAGCCTTAACTGGTTATATTTAAAATGATCTTCTGTTAATATTTTATATGGAGTGATCCCCTATAAGAGATCCTGATATAAGAATGATAAAGCAGAATTCCTTCTCCTTCTCATCTTAAATATTCCTTGGACATCTTGAGAAGATGTCCTTGGTATAGAAATTGGTGTGTCTCATTCATTTGTTTCTAAAGGAGAAAGTGCCCTTGAAAGGGGAAAACCCTATATCTGGTTTAGAAGATTACTAATCCTGCCTCTGTCCCCATGTAAATAACCTTCTCTTATCTGATACCAACTAAAAGGTATACTTAACTGTTTTAGCAAAGTTCTTTTTTTTTAAAGTTACAAACAACCACAAGTGGATTATTTAATGTTGATTTTATCTGAAAGAAAAATTTTCTCCATCCTAATATTCTGACTTTTTTTTTTATTGCCTTGTTGACATTTTTATTAACACATCTTTTTGGTGACTAGAGTAAATGCAGCAGTAATCCATTTCTAATAAACTAGTACACCGTATCCCCAGACAGTTAAACAAATGTCTTGATTATTTACCTCTCTGTGTTCTCTGAGAAGTCTGCTTTGCTCCTCTTCCAGTATTAAGCATATTTGCTTTTTATGTAAGGATCTGCAATTTTTGTTGTTGTTCCTTTAGTGCAATCTTTAAAAAATTTGTAAAGAAGTTAAAATTCGTAGGGGTCACATGTTTTATTTGCACTTTAAAAAGAAGGGCCACTCAGTTGGAATTAGAAAGAAAACATAAAACGTGAGTAGTATAGTTTAACTTTAAGCTGATGATTATCTTTATTTCTCAGCCACTAGCCTGTTGAATGATGGTGTTTCTCTTTATCCTTGACATACCCCCATCCCATCACTTTCAGTTAAAGCAATTTAAATTAAAACTACATATTCTTTGCTTTTTTTTTTTTTAACTCTAGTTAGTATCTTTTTTATTGTAATCTGGTTTTATTCTTTGATGTGTCTTCTCTTTTGAACCATTATCAACCTTCTCAGACACAAATTTTAGTCCCCACTCGCCAAATAAAGTGTTAGAAAAGGTACACTTACTGTCAGTGTTTTTATTAGTTTATATATTCAGTTAGCCACACCTTGCTGTGTTACTCAACTTTAGAGAAATTAGTTCTTAATGTGGAGAAAATGTACTGATTCAATGAATACATTTCTTTTTCTTAAATTTGTTATGGAAAATTTTGAACATATCAAAAGTAGGATGCTATATGAATTCCCATATAACTGTCAACAATCGTCAGCTCGTATCCAGTTTTTCCTCCATCTACTCCCTCCTTGTTATTTATGTATATATTTTTGCATGGGCAGGCACCAGGAATTGAACCCAGGTCGCCGGCATGGCAGGCGAGAACTCTGACTGCTGAGCCACCATGGCCCACCTCCTCTCTGTTATTTTGAAGCAAATCCCAGATATTACATCATTTAATTTGTAAACATTGTAGTATGTGTATCTAAAAGAATAAGGACTTAAAACTGTAACCACAAAATTCCTTTAAAAATTGACAATTCCTTGTCATCATCATCTGTTATTTAAATAATATTGAAATTTCCTGTCTAAATTTTTTTTTTATAGTTCAAATTAGGACGCAGATAATGTCCATCATTGCAGCTGGTTGATATGTTCTCAGAGCATTTTGAAGATACTGTTCCACTTTCTATTTTTTACTCCATAATTTTGTATTTTCAACATTTCCAAATCTCACAGAAATAATACTGTGATCCATATGCCTTTCATTTAAAATCATCAGCTTACATTTGGTCACATTTTATTTATCTTGCTGTATATATATATATACTTATTGTTCTTTGCTCAGTCTTTGGAAAGTAAATTGTAGATATTGTGGCAATTTACTAGTAAATACTTAAGCATTTTATCTCCTGAGAATAAGCCATTCTTCTATATCACCACAATACCATATAGCATATCCAAGAAAGTTAATATTTATACAATATTATCTAGTGTGTAGTCCATATTCAGTTTTTTTCCAAGTGCACTAATAATGTCTTTTATAGGTTTTTTTCAAAAAACTTTAAATCCAGGAGCCAGTCAAGGATCACATGTTGCATTGATGGAAATGTTTTATATCTTTGCTATGTAATACAATAGCCACTAGCCACAAGTTAATATTGAATACTTGAAGTGTGGCTAGTGAATTGAGGAACTGAATTTTAAATTTTATTTATTTAATATAAATAGGTGGCTACTATAATAAATAGCACAGATATAGAACATTCATCCCCACCTATTTAATGTATTATAGCAGTATCTTTTTGAAGAGTGTAGGTCAGTTTCTTGTAGAGTGTCCTTCAGTCTAGATTTATCTAATTGTTTCCTCGTGATTAAATTTGGTTTAAGCCTTTTGGTAGGTATATACATATATAGGCAATGTTGTATTCTTCACATTAGGAGGTGATATATATATACATAGTATATCACATACTGTATCACATATATCACATAGTATATCATACACAGATAAATACATAGTATATCATAAATTGACAAAAATATCTATTTGTCCCACTGCTAAAATTTCCTCAGACTTTCTTGGTGTTTTTTTTTGGGGGGGGGGTTGCGGATGGAGAGGGAGAACTGGGAGAACAAAGATAAATAAGGTGTGTTCTCTGTTTTTAAGGAGTTTATAATCTAGTCAGATAGAACTACTTTTAGGCAATACAATATAAGATGAAATAAATAAGTGTTTAAAAATACTTGCTCTGGAGGAATTTAATTACATTTATTCATGCAATTAGTTATTTATTGAACTCCTGCTATATGCTATATGTTGGAGATATAATAGTAAATAAGGCAGACATAGTTTTGGTTCCCATAGAGTTTAACATTTAGTGGGTAAGCAGTTCATTCTGAGCAGTGTCATGAAAGAAAAATTGAATGTGAATTAAAATCTTATCTTGAATTTTGAATAATTGTTTAATTAAAATTCAATTTTAGTTCAGGGGAGTCACTGATAAACACATTATCTTTCTTTCCTTCCCTTCAAAAGTTCTTTGGGATTTGGACATCTTTACGAAGTTGTGTTCTTCCCTATACAAACTAGAAAAATACCTGATGTGGCTGATAGTGCAGGTTAATTTTTATTTTTCCTTGGAACAATGTCACTATATGTAGGCTTTTCTGGTAAAGATAGATTGAAAATACCCCCATTGTTTAATTCAGATCTAAGCGCTTAAGTATGTAATACTCCTTAAACCAAGATTTATTTAATTGACTTTGGTAAATCTATCCCTCTGAAATGGAAAAACCTTTGTTTCTTTCCTACCCTAAGGGAAATTGTTACAATAATAGCTGACTCTAATTAGTGGCTGTTTCATAATTTTGCATTTTCTATTCAGTTTATTTGCATTCTCAAAATCAGTCTTTCTTGAAAATATGTCTTCTACCAACTATTGGTGGGTTTATTCACATTATGATGGCTGTTTTCTTTTCTTCTTTCAGAGATCTACCGCATCGTTTCTCAGAAGCAAATGTCAGACAGACGTGAAAATGACATGTCTCCAAGCAACAATGTGGTTCCTATTCATGTTCCACCAACCACTGAAAACAAGCCAAAGGTGCAGTGCTGTCAGAACATATAAAGTGTTTCTCTTCTCCCCTAGAAGGCTGTGTATAGTTCATTTCCCAGGTCTGAGATTTAAATATATTTGTAATTCTTGTGGTCACCTTTGTGTTTTATTGTTTCTTCATAATTGCAAATTTTTCCATGTCTTAAGTCTTTTGATTTCAGCTTTATAAAATCATCTACTTGTCCCAAATGACTGCAGCTTTCTTTCATGCTATGGCCTCACTAGCCTTAGTTTAATAAACTGAATGTTTGGATTCCTCGATTATTGTTTACTTTTTATCATGGCAGCCTGTCACTCTAGGACATAGTAGAACTTGATCACTTGAAGCTCAGACCTATTGGTCTTGATCAAATCAAACTAAGGAGACCTTAGAAATCAGCTGTCATTTTGCCACAGAGCAGCTTATAATTAATATATTCTTATGTCAGTACAGTATGTATTTCCACAAATCTTAAGAATTGCCCTATAAGTAGGATTTTGAGAGCTTCAAAATTTTCCATTATTCTGGAAGTCGATTTCTTAAATGCCTTAATCAGTTTGTGTAGTTCAGCAAACTTTGTTTTTTAATTTTTGTAAACATCAAAGTTAGAGAGAGGAGCACTTTTTTCTGGACAAGAATGATTGAAATTCTTACTGAAATTAAGAAATTATTGAAATTATCTTATACATAAGAGACTGTTAGTAGTTTTAGTAGCTGTATGGTTATGGGGCCATATGTTAGCAATTTAAGCAATGTTGCCTGGCATTGCTGGCAGGGTGGGAACAGGAGAGACTGGTGGAATTCCATCTGCAGTGCCTCTGTTGTATTGAGCAGCCCATCATGCAACTGATCTAATTTCCCAGCAGCAGATTATGCTGCATTTTATTGTCCAGGCAATACTGATTTAATGTTGGTAGTACTGAAAATTGAAGTAGGTAAAAAGCAACCTAGTTTTATCACCATATCTACTTGCAGGCATGGATAATTATTTTGACAATGCTAATATTTGAGTTTTGTAGTATGTTCTAGAATATAGTCCAATGACATCTTTGGTTTTAGTATGTCTAAAGAATACAGTAAGAGGTTAATTTCTGCTCAAGTGGTACCACTTAAAGGCATGTATTTTTTTAGTATGTAAGATGAACTAGTACCTTGAGTTTAAACAGAATGCATTTAGGCATTTTACAGACTTGCAATAATTTTCTTCGACTACATTATTGACTTAAATGGAACAATAGTTTCTCGTTCAGAAGTGTGCACACTAATATTTAGCATTACTTTTGTGTGGATAGTATTAAGCACTTACTCTGCAGTGTTCTGAAAGTTTTGTCAACTGCAGTGATGCTATTCAGGATGATGCGGTGTCCCAAAAACATATTTGTGTGGGCTTGCACAGATTACTGTTTCATAGTCAATCTTCTGTTTTTCGCGGTGCTTATGACGTGTGGGGTGCACAGAAGGCATTGCTGTAGTCGTCATTTTGGTTTTCTTCTGTAGCCATTTTATTATTTTAGTGTATTCATTATAAAGATACTATTTCCTATTTGTAAATTGCTCTTTGTAATTTATGCATGCTCTGTATCTTGATTTTTTTTTTTTTTTTTAGTTATTGATTTGGAATATGTTCACATTCTAATAAACAGTTATAGGGGGACTATTCCTTATGTTGTCAAATTATATTTCTTTTGAGTACTTTGGATGCAGCCCTGGGATATTTGATTCTGATAAGTAAGAACATAGGTCTTTGCGTTACAGAGTAAGTATTGAATTTGGGGCATCAGTGTGAATTCAGCTTTGATTTTAGACATGCAGTTCAATATAATTTTCTTGTGAAAAGTATAATCAAAAAACATTAGGGAAGTAGTCTTTGTACTTTCATAAATAACAGTATTTCTAGACCCAGGAAAGGGCTTTGTTTCTTATTTATTTTACTCAAAATTGGTAGTGAATTTTTTATAAAATTTAAGAAATAAGAGAGAAGTGAGCTTCGTGATTGAATATGAATTAGTAACTTTGAGTTTTTACCAAGTATAGATTTAATGTTACTTTGGGCATGGTTGGCTCTTGGGGGAGTTCTAAAAAACATTAGTAATTAGTAGAAAATGACTTTGCTTTTTAAGAAGTTCCTTTGTTCTAAGTAAAAACATCAAGTTTTAAAATATTATAACAATTGAGGGCTCAAAGCTGCTTGACCCTGCTTTTCAATTATTTTAGCTTTGAATGATTCTTTTTACCGGTTTTATTCTCCTGAAATGTCTTTTAGCCATCGTGCCTTGATTTAACTGGTATGTCCTTATTCTCTAGTGTTATGTATCAGTGATTTCCCTCTAATAGTAATTGTCACTGTGTAAGGGTAAGTTATCTTTAGACATTGCATTGAGTGTGCTAAATCGTAGCTCTAGGTAGAGGTGCCACCCAGTGAGTTATGCCAGAGATCTGAAGTTCTGAAGGGTTCTGCAGAAACGTTACACTTCTTAAGAGTTTAGATTCCCCTTCACAGCTAGTCACATTTATTTTATCACTGGGAAATGGTCATCTTACTTTTTGTGTTCAGTGACTTATATTTATAAAATACAGATGGTTTCAGTGGCTTGAGCTATTGTGATAATCCCTTCGTGTACCTTAAAGAAAAAAACTGTACTAGTTAGACAACTTTGGTATACCAAAAGCAATTATTATGGCCTAGAAAATCAAAGGTTGAGTGTATAATTAAGAACTTATTCAAACCCCTTAAGTTTCAAGTTATTGAGCTTTTTTTTTCTGAAAGGAAAAGAAATGGCTATAGGTTGTTTGACTTTTCACAAACATCATAAACCTGAAAAAAAGTTCAAGCCATTGGGAAAAAAGAACTTTTATACAGTCCCTACGTAAAATGAAAATGAAAAAATCCACAGAAGGACCCCTTTCCACTACATAATTTAATGGGTATCTAAACAGTCAAATAAGGAACTATGACATCATTGTCAAAGAGAGGAGGGCTGGTTGAGTATTCTTCTGGTGGAGGTAATGCCAGTACCGCATCCCTTTCTGGGAATTGACAGGTCATCTTTCACATTCCTTTATATGACATGCCAAATGAACTGGGGTTGTCAGTCTGACGTTTTTAAGAATGGCTGTGTTCCCTAAACTAGAGAATGTTCCCTAAACGTTTTTAAGAATGGCTGTGTTCCTTAAACACATTTTATATTTTAAAAAAATGCTAATTTTATTACAGTTTATATAAGGGTACCTTACATTAGGCTATAAGAGGTATATCACATTTTTTTATTAATTTAAAAATTTTTTTTAATACCAAAAAACACCAAACGCAAACATTCTTAACTTTTGATCATTCTGTTCTACATATATAATCAGTAATTGACAGTATCATCACAGTTGCATATTCATCATCATGATCATTTCTTGGAACATTTGCCTCTATTCAGAAAAAGAAATAAAAAGAAAACAGAAAAAAATTCATACATACCATACCCCTTATCCCTCCCTTTCATTGATCACTAACATTTCACTCTAAATTTATTTTAACATTTGCTCCCCCTATTATTCATCTTTATTCCATGTTTTTCTCATCTGTTAATAAGGTAGATAAAAGGAGCATCAGACACAAGGTTTTCACAATCACAGTCACATTGTGAAAGCTATATCATTATACAATCATCTTCAAGAAACATGGCTACTGGGACACAGGTTTATCACATATTAATTAGTGAGAGGTATATTAATTAGTATATCCATTTTCCTGAAAATTTGGAGTATGGAAAAAGAATATTTGAAAGGATGCTTAATGTTAAGCATATATAGAATTAAATATATGAGTTAAAAGATTGAAAGTAGCAGGTATGATAGAGCAGTAGATTGGGTGATAAAGACTTGAATTCTAGTTATAAGTCTTCAGTCATTTCATCTCTTCCAATTCATTAGTGGACTGGATTACATAATTGCTGGGGTTCATCCCAGCTCTAATTCTGTAATCCTGTGCATTAACTCTTCTTCACGTAAAGCCAAATTATTATTCATTCTAACTCAAATTTCAGTTTATTAGATAAGTAAAAATCAGGTACACATTTTATAAGATTCTATTGGTCTTATCACAATAACTTGTTTAAAATGCCATCTTTATTTTTCATGTAAACTGCATTAAATAAGATGAAAGCTTTCTGAACATTTGCAAAATGACTGTAAATTTCATTGATATGCATCAGAGGACCATATGTGCTAAGGGGGGAAGAGTGTTTGACAGGCTGCTATGTCAACTATAAATTTGGAACTGCTTGTTTTTTGCCTTTTGGTGTTTTTTTAAAAAGTTCTGTATTTTAATTTATATTTTAAAATATATTCATGTCTGGAAGAAAGAATTTTTAAAAAGATTTGTGTTTAATTTTTTTATTAGTTGTAATAAGAATATACAGGGAGGTAGATCAATCCACAAAGGTAGCTGTCCAGAAGAATCAGTGATTGAATCCAAGTGTAGAGGTTTATGTGTGCACACACATGATGTAAAAGATATTATTATTTGATTGTTGGTATAGTAATCTAATTATTAGTATAATTAATACTACTATTTGAATTCAGTTCTTTAACATTTATTAGGCATGGGATTGATAGCTCCTGACATAGATGTGAATACAAAGATAGGTACATTCTTTTTTACAAGTGTTGGAAATGAAAGTTAGTAGTGCACAGAATTCCTTTTGTACTTTTGAGTCAGTGGGAACTTAACGTTTTCCTAAACCACAAAGCTTATCATTTTCCTGCACCACAAAATCTCTTTGGGGTATTTCCTCCACCCAAAGAGTAAGGTACTGTTAGCACCCATTTCCCTACTGACAACTTCCAGTCTCTCAGCATACCATTTTCTCTATTTTTGTTTCGCAAATAACTGTAGAAAAGTGGTATGGTCCTTCGTCATATCTTTAAGAAATTGATGACTTTTGTACGAAGCTTTGTGCCTTAAATGACACAGTCTGGGAAGCCCCAAGAAGCTATTCTATTTCTTTAAGCTATCTTTGATGTGAAACCATCTCTGGAGGTGGCTTTTAGGTTGTGATTTACATTAAAGTGGATACCTAAAAGTGGGCACCTAAATAACAGTACTTTTAAGATCTAAGGTCCCAGTGCTTTTTCTCACTCTGGAGAGCAGTCTGTTGTACTAGACAATGGCTTGGAAGGCAGAAGCTGAAATAGAGGGGAGGAGTGTCCACAGCTAAAACTATTGAACAGAGCTTCACCTTCTGTGGGTTTGGATTGGACCACCTCTGAGAATCATTCTAGCTCTGTAGGTTGGGGAAGAAAATATATATTTAGCGTTTCACTAATCACTAGGGCCCTCCATTTATCCCTGTGCTTTAGTAACTGCTAGATTGTAAGATCCGCAAGGATAGGGAATGTGTTTTGTTCAAAATATATATATTTCTAATATCTGTTCCTTCCACCTCAACTCCTTGTCAGAGCTTTGCATGTGTGCGTACTCAAGTTACTTATTAAATAAATTATCTTTTCTTTTTTTAAGGCTGCCGTTGGTGTTCATTTATTGTAAGGATTGTAATAGAGTCAAGGGGCTAATCCTTGGGTTCATTCTGGTTAAGATTTGGTAGCTATATCTGAGAATGACCAGTTTTGTATTTTGTTTTTTTTTCCCTAGGGGAAAGTTTCAGTGTAAACAAAAGAATAAAGAATAGTGTAAGGAGCCCGCATTTATCCATCACCATTTATCATTAGCTGGAGAGATTGTCTCTTCTGAGAAAGATTTCTGTCTCCAGTTGCCCAATACTGTTTGAGTGGGCCTCTTCTTTTTTACCCCTTGTTAGTTGTATGGTTAATAGAATGTACTACTTATTCTTGAATCTTCTGAATTGAGTGCACACCTGCAGCAATTGGCCTTTGGTTTTCGTTAATAGTATTAGGTAGTATCCTGAACCTTGTATCTCATAAGTCGTAACTGTATACTATCGTTCTTGGTAAATAACCTTTTTTGATCTTGTAACTTTTAATTATGTTTATCTTTCACTGAGATGCTAAGTCTCAGCCCTTGAAAATTGTTAGTAGGATTTTTTTTTCTGAATAAGTCTTAATCTTTAGCAAAAAATGTATTACTGTTGGTTAAACATTTTACTCAGTTGAGATAACTTGTAAGCCTTGTGATCTGAAAGTTGAAAGGTGACTTAAATATGAAGATTTATATAAACCTTTGTATGTAGGAGAAATTTTAAAGTTATATCATTGGTAGTATTCGATAAGCTATTTTTTGGCATGTGTGTTTTATTATAAAATTAATCTTGCTGCTACTTTATCAGTTAAGCCATTTTAAAAGGTCCTAAAACTGATGCACCCAAGGTAACTGTATTGGATGATAATGTATACTAGTGGAAAGCTAGTCATTGCATTTATGCAAATTAGGTAGTCCTCACACTTGCTTTTATTCCATTCCATAGAAGTTCCCTTGTGCCTCTGGAACTAAGCACAAGCTGTAATTGTAGCCTTTAAGTCCAAATCTTTATGAAAAGAGAGAAATCCTCTAATCTTAATATACCGATGTATATGATATTCTTCAACAGTTCTTGGATATGACTAAGTTGATCCCATTCAGTACTTTAAAGGAAGAGTCTCCCTTGTTAGAAATTTGGTAGAATTTTTCCACTTTATTTAAAAATATTTATTGGGATAATTTTCACTTTTCAGCTGCCTTTTGAAGTGACCACACGAAATATAGGTTAGCTCCTTTATAGTATAGCTACATTTTCAGTATGCAACATGACAGTAGGCATTCTTTAAAATCAGTTTGAGAAGTTAATTTTATTTTCTACAAGGTTCAATACCTCTGCACAGTGAACAAATATATTACAAATTTGTTATTTTAAAAAAAGTATTGCCATTTCACAGTCTCACTTATACTGTTGTACAATGATTATATTTTCTTTATTCACTTGAACTGTATGCACATTAATTGATTGAAAATTTAGTTCCTGTGAAATAATTGAACAGATCTTTCCAAGTCACCAATAAAATGAACTGAATTACAGTGCATATGTTTAGGCTGACCATGATCCTATTTGTGCCCATTCCTTACAGTTGCTCTGTAAGATTGAAAGGTCTTTTACAGGTAACTCAGATATATGAAGGCAGCTGCTGTCACCATAGATGAATCACACCCTCTGCATTTCCCTGCTCTTTACTGCCTGATTGGAGTTTTATTACATTTCTTTACAAATCATTGTATGCTAGAGCTGACTCCTTTTCCAAAACCCTCTTTTACTTCTCCCTAGAGAGGGCAGGTAACCTGACTGGGGTAATAACTGTATCTTTTGACCTGGTGCTCTAGTGCTTCCACCATCCCATTTCTTGCTGAATACCTTTGCCCGGAGGATAGTTGGCAAAAGAGAGGTAAAACTTGAAACTTGAATGATGCTGCTTATTTGCCAAGTAGCAGTTATTGTATATGCAGGGTCAGAGAAGAAGATAAAGCCTGGGATTGAGATGAAGTTTCTCTTTGCTGATCTGACTTTGCCGTACTCCTTGATCCTTGATTTACAAAGATAATTGAGCACTGGCTGCCATGAAATACTGAGGTAAGTCTCTTATCTATATTTCTTTCTACATATTTTTGTGAAGTATTTACTTGGATCTACAATACTAACTTTCTAGTATTTGTAGTTTAATAAGGTTTTTTTTGAACATAACTTTGCTATTCCTGACCATTTGTTCCCATGCATACATGCAGCATTCGCATAAGTATTATATATTTTGCCCTAATAATAAAATTTGCTGAAGCAAATGGGTGAAGTGGGTGGGGAGGGGGCTTAGTTTTTTTTTATTTTCTTGCTTTTGCTGGTTATTACTTTACCACAGCAGACTTCCAATTTGTATGAAGGGCTTCAGAAATTCCACACTTCCTATAGTAGCTATTCTAACTTCATAGTCATTTAATTCCTCTTCTGTAGACCTTTGTTGGGAGTATGTACTTGTTACTGGCAGTACTATTATCAGAGAATGGAATGGTATAGGGGTGGCCATTAGCTAATGGCTAGTTCCTTGGTTTGCTCTTCTTTTGATCTTTAATTCTTGGTGAGTAGGTCCTCCTTAGGGCTGGGGAGTTGGCTCCATTTGAGTCACCTGAGCCGCAGATGATCTATGTTCATTAGTAGTGGAAGCTGTAGACACATCTGAATACTGGGATATGGAGCATTAGCTCATTATACATTTTGGCCATCTCAGTAACTGGTGGTTTTAAGGTAGAAGGAAGAAGCACTTCATATCCTTAGATGCTGTTTACTATAAAGTTTTTACATCATATATGATAGCAACTGGTTACAGTCCATTCTTTTTTTTAATCATTTCATTTTGTTCCGTCAAAAAGCATAATATACTTTAAGCAACTTAAATATGGTATGTTCTATGTTTGTCTCATTTCCTCTACACTTTTAGATTCTATATCATATCAAGCTTAAGGTTTATGAAGAATTGCTTGAAAGTATGTACTCAGAAGTCAAGTCACACCAGGTAAAATGGGGAGGACAAGTTGCTGTTTTTTAAGGGATACTTAGTCCTTATCAGTCTGTGTTTGCTTACTTAAAGCATCATCTCAGAGTCTATTTCACATGGAATGACTCAGGTGTTGGATGAACAAAAGAGATAGGACAAAGCTAGGACTAACATACAATGTCCTTGGCCTTTGAATTGGCAAGATTTGGTAAAACTGGCCTAAAAATCACGGTTGCAGACAGCAAGAGGCTGCTTTTTTGGCAACTTATTTTTTTTCCTTTTTCTTTTTGCCTACCACCACTTAGAGGGGAGAAGAGAGAAAATTAATTTGTATTTATTAAGTCTAATTTTAAAAAGTTAAAATTGTCATAATTAGATTATATACTGAGCTCTGTAATCTTGGCTGTTATAAGTTGATAGACCAGACATATATGCACAGGTACCTTTATTGATATTGGCGTAGTTGTTTCTGTGTACCTAAGTATCTTAGGTAATAAAACAAAGTTGATGGTAACAGCAACCAAAAGTACATGTACATTTCAGATGCTTTAAAATAATCCTTTTCCCTACTCATTCCTTTTTTCCTCCAGGAAGGTTTGTAAAACCTGTGTGCTTTCTAAGTGTCATGTTTTAGATAGTTAAATATTTTATATATATATTTTGTGTGTGTGTGTGTGTGTGTGTGTGTGTATTTAGTGCTATTTAGTTGATGTAGATGAGTAGCTGTATCTTAAATGCTTTAAAAGTCATAAAATCCAGGGCATTTGGGGTTGAACATGGGTGGATTTGCCTTTGTGAACAGATTCCTTGAATGATTACCTCTGTTCCATGTGGAAGTGCTTCTTTAATTCCAGATGAACGTAATAACTAACATGCAGCTGGAGTCAGTCTGTATCATTTCAAGTCAAGGGATTATCTTCTTTCAGAGAATCAGAGAATATGCAGCAGAGCACAGTGCAAGAGAGAAGCTTATCCCTCTTAAGACAGCTTGTCCTGGGAGGGCCGATTGGCAGGGCTCTGTCTTACTGGGAGGAGGTCATAATGACCAGGAATATGGCTGTTCCTAGGTAGATCATATGGATTCTGGATATAGCTGGTGTTACGACCGCGGCCTTCTTGGACCACACTGACTGTGGGCTCTAAGGAATATAGTGAAAAATGAGTTCAGAGAACAGATTAGCTTTGGTTGCCTTATTGGGGAGGGTAGGGAGAGTTCTATTTTAATTTAGTAGGGAGAGAAGCTAGGGGGTTCCAAATTTATGACAAATATATGTCAATTAGGGCTTGCTTAGGAGATGGATGACCTAAAATGTGCTGTCAAAACTCCACACTTTGATTATCACCAAGAGAGTTAGAATATCCTAAAGGTAGGGGTCTTAACGGTGCACCGACAACATAGGATAAACTGGGAAGAGGTAGAAGAGGGTGACTTAGAAACTTGGAAAATGTCTATTCTGATTTTTTTTTTTAACTGGGCTTTGTATCAACAATCAGTTGAACAGCGTGTGTGTGTACCCATTCCCCACCCCAGTAGTTCTGCTTTATGTTGGTCCTGATGTCTTTTTAAAGCAGTGTTGGCACAAGACTTTGATTCTTTGCATGAAAGAGGGGGGCAATGCTGGGAAAGACAGCTCACCTTAGATTCCTTAAAAAGCAACAAAAGAAAGGTGTGTTTTTTCAAGATAAGGTGCATGGAGAGGGCTTATTTTTACTTCAGATACTGCACTATTGCCCTGATTTTCACTAAGTTACTTATTTGAGACACCTACCAACTTCATATATATTTTTATTAGCTGTCGACAGTGATGGCACATCTGTGTATGGAGACCCCCTGTGCACAGGTGACTTCATTTCTACATAGCTGCTTTCTGGAAGCTTGCAGGTGAGGATGGGTGGATCCTTAATTGTGGCATAAGGGTTTTCGCTGCTATTCAAGGAACAAGTGCTAGAACTGCACACGGATTCTTTCATGTAATCTGCAAAGCAAGAGAGATTTCTTAGGACAAGCAAGGACATAAAGTCTTCTCTTAAGATACCAGAAGCAGGAGCCTGTATTTGAGTTTGTGCCTTCAGGATCCTAGAGCTACAGTCAAAGCCTATGATGATAATCCAAGATTTGCTTGTGAAATATGTTGAGGCTTACTTTCTCAGGTATGCGGAGTTCTTTTTCTAAAGAAACATGTTTTTGGAGGGATAGGAACATTTTTGTGTTGAGTACTCAGGTATAGGACTAGAAAGAAATTAATTCAAGATATTCATAATATGCTTTCATATCTGTTTATTTAATTTTTACAAAATTCTACAAGGACATTTAATACTTTCTAATTTATGGGATAAAGGCTGGGGAGATGGCATGATTTGGCTAAGGTCACACAGCTAATAAATAGCCAGTGCAGACTTGAACCCATACCTTGGGACTCATTGGCCTGTGCTTTTTCTGTGATATCCTTCTTCCAAATTCTTTGTGGTGACTAAGAAGCTTATATTCAGAAGTAGCACATGTGATTTAGCACAGTTATTACAAACGTGGCTATCTTTAGGTGCCAACTCTGGTGGCATACCTCCTCATGATCAGAACAGGGCAGGTTGAAGTGCAACTCAGGTGTAAAAAGCACCTCAGTTTCAAGCTATGCCCTTGGAAAATTTCTGGTTTCTTGCACGTGTATCCTCCAGGGTCGTTTAACCGTACTCCTTCCAACTGAATCTTACTTTGGTGTAGTACCTTTTTCTGATCCTGGCAGCTAGGAAAACTCATACTTCCTTTCTCACTGCCTCTGTTGCATCATCCTCCAAACTTCAGGGTATCTTGTTGTACAGAAGGATGAAACTGGTTTCCAAATATGAAATGAGGTAACTATAGTTCCAGTGGAGAAAGAAAGATCCCTTAGTGACTGTGAGTCATGGAAGGAAGGAGGATCCCGCCCTTCAGCTTTGAATACCATTCCTCTTTTGGGGAAGATTATTGCCTTCTGCACATCTTCTCAAGTGAGGCAAGATTTGCCTGCAAAAAGGTAGAAGACTAATCTGCCTGACAGCTCTGACTCTCATCCTCCTGGGAAGTTCTGCCAGATAGATGAGGGTCTAGATACAACCACTGAGTTGCAGCGACGTGATCATAGAAAGAGCTAAGAGGCCTCTCAGCAACAGTTCTATGACTGTGACATTCTTGGATGATCTTTCACTTGAACCACCACAAATTACATTTTGGGCTGCTATTTGTTTCCTTCCCCCAACTTTGTGCCTTGCTTAAAACAAGAGGTAAGTGAAAGTGTAAAAAAGTGAAAGTGGTAATGCAACTCAGTGATTAGATGTACCTTGGGCCAGTGAGAGCTGAACATTCCACATAGCCAAAGTAGCTGTATGCCACACATGTAGTATTCTTTTCTCCCATAACAGGTAGTTGGATGGGAGGGGTTTTATTTTTCTGTTAATGTAGGTTAACTGATGTTTGCTTAGATGGTAACATTTCCTCAATCTTGGAAAAAAGTACATTTACCCACTAGTTCCTTTAAATGTTCACAATACCCTGTGATATGAATAAAGTAATAATTATTATCCTCCCCCCCATCCCCTTTGTTGCTTATGAGGAAATTGAGGGTGAGTAGGAAAGTGACTTCTCCAGGGTCACAGTAGTAGTGTAAGCTTTAGAATCAGGCTTAGAGCACTTTCCATTACAAGTTAGCCCAGAATTAGAGAGCAGTGTTGGCCTTGAGCCCATCTCAGATTGCTGCTTTTGTATGTGACCCCAGAGGAAAGGAGGAGAGAACAGCCTTGCTTAGATAATGAGCAGCCCCAGCAAGGACTAAAGGGAGGCTGGATAGGCTCAGCTGCTGTTTGAGGCTCAAATGGAGAAAGATGGCTGTGGGTCCTGCTTTGAGCCATGGAAATTTGCTTCTAAGCAGGTACTTTGTTAGTCAAGGCAATGGGAGTTAAGCCTAGGAACACAAATATGGCTCATCAGTTCCACTTTGGGTTCTCTGAACTGACCAGCCAAGGAATAAGGCAATACCACTCACAGCTTGGAAGCTGAGGACCATTATTGTTTAAAGAAGGACTATCTCCTGAGTGAAAAATTCTCCTGACACCCCTTCCCTCCTCCTGCCCACTTGGTAACTACCTCATTTGCATATTTCCTAAAACTTGAGGTCTAGGAGGAACAGCCCCCTTGGTATAGCACATACAGCTAATGTTCATTCCAATTAGATCATTTGTTATATCTGTAAAGGGGGCTGGGACTGGAAGGAATATTACTATACTTTAGAAATGAGGAAACTGAAGTGCAGAAAGTTTACTACAATGCCCAGTGTTAGTAAGTAAAGCCAGTGCTCAACCCGTTTTTTCTGATATCAAATCAAAGTAAGTTCCCCCTACCCACTAGATCTTATTACTCAGTTCTTCTGACATATCTCTAATGCAAACTGTTTGCAACAGCTTTACCTTACCCTCAACAAGGAATGCCTTTTATCTGTGGAGCTTCCTGCTGAAATAGAAAGACTAAGACCTAACTGTTTGTGGATGTTCCATAACTAATTCAGTTATGGCAACAGGAGAGCCCTGAAGCTCTATCTCAATGCCTAGAAGAGCCTCAGCCTGCCAGAAGTACTTCTCTTTTTTTCACCAAAGAATCTGAGGGTTGCTTTCAAGTTTGGGGGAATAAATTTTGCTCTGCTTTGTAGTAGGGGATGCAGCTAGAAGGATAAAAGAGAAGTTGAGGCTTAGGGGAGGGAATTAGTATCCTGAAGGAGCTAGATCTTCCATAAATGGATCAGAGATGAAGACAAAGGATGGAGAAATGCTTGGAGTTGGGTAGGGCCTTGAATTTTGTAATTATCTGGATCTTAACTACTGGGAACTGGAGGGTGGGGAATGGCAAGGTGAACTGGAAAACTCCACCTTTAGGAAACCAGCTAAGTCCGGCTTTCCCGGCTGAGTCACCCACCTGCTGGCACCAAGGGAGGTGGAGGAGGGGAAGAATAACCAGCTGCTCAAAAACACTTCCTCATCCTTTTATAACCCCTCCCCCAATCCAGTCCCTGTACTTCAGGGCATTTTGCAAAGAAAGGGGAAGTATCTACCAGAGCTACCCAAGCTCTCTAAAGTAACTCTTCCAGGAACCAGGTCTGTAATTAGCATTAGAACTGAAAGCTTAGTTTATCCTGGCATTTGCTCTCATCTAGTTTCTACCTCCCAAAGAGCACACACAGCCATGTACCATTAGAGAAAGAAGGAATCAGCTAATCTGAACATCTTCATTTAGTAAAGGAAGCAGGAAACTTGGGAAATGACTTACCAAGACCCCTTTGTGAGTTTACAGTGGGATCTGAACCTACCCTAAGCCTCTAGGTTCACGCTAATATCTAGATGAGGTCTACCTTAATTCACTGTGCTTGGAAATCCCAGGCACAGAACTCTATCTCTTGCTTCTTAGCCTACTACTATTACAAGAAAGCCACACTGCCCTTCTTCCTGGGCTGTACAAATTAATATCCTTGTCTTGATTGAGAGACAGGGATATGGAGAGAGGGAGGGGGAAATTTCAGGGTCAGGAAGAACCAGGCTGCCTGGAAACAGTTTTTAGGGTGTCACTGGGCTCCTAACTACCTTAGAACCCAACACTGGGATCAGAATTTGAGGATTAGAAAGGTGGTGGAGAGCAGTGGGGAGGATTTTGAACTGCCTGACAAGGGATTGCACATGGGCTGTTTGTGGCAGAATTATTGTGCTGAGGAGAAGGAGTAGCAGGAGACAGGTGTTTAGAAGTAAAGTGGAGTTAGCACAGCCGCATAAGTGGTCTCACTCAAACTCCAGGATGCCAGTGAGTGAAGTTCTTCCATAAGTAACTGGAGAAAGAAGGGCATTGAATGAATTAAAGATTTTGTAATATGAATATAATATAAATTAAGTTGCTTTCAAATGTCAGAGCCTGGGCGGGCCTTAAAGATGGTCCTAGTACAACCCTGTCTTTTGATAGTAAAAGAAGCCAAGACCCAGAAACAACAATGCGACCTTGCCAGGGCCACACAGTAAGAACTAAGACTAGAACCTAGGACTCTTAACTCATAGGCCAGCAGAGAACACTTAGACTTAATGGTTCTGATTTGGTTTTAACCCAGTAGTCCTAGGAAGCAGCTTCAGTCCTGGCATAAATTAATTTATTAAATGTTTCTTTAGGGGGTCATCACATTCGTGGGGTTTATGCTTTATCTTTGATCAGTATTTTTTTTAATTTTTGAACTGTGATATCCCATTTTCCTTTCTTTGAATTCTCATTTTTATATTGGTCCCCAGCACTTCCTGGTTGTCTATATAGCTTCTCGGTTCTCTCTAATTGAAAGGATTTTGGCCAGGGTAGTGAAACAAAATCTGGCTGGCAGTCTACTAAGACCCTCCCTGCTCCCAGATGCTCAGATATATGATCCCATAATACAGGAATGAAATGATGCTGAAGTAGAGACTGTTTTACATTTATGGTTGAAAGTCTGAAGATAGCTTCCCTAATCACAGTGCACAGGGCAACAAAGTGCATAGAAAAGTTGTGTGCTCTTTTATTGAGGTGTCTGGACCTGCCTCAGCTTATAAACATTTGAGTCATATGTGTTCTCAGAGTCAGAAAGGTCCTTTGAATTCTTTTCTGCCCAGTCCTCTCACTTTTATGAGAAAGAAACTGGGATTCCAGGTCATAGTGATAAAATAGCAGAGATATCCTTTCTGTTTTTCAGTCTCACCTATTCTAATGGTGCTTGCTTATGCCCCCCATTTGGATGGGTTAAGTAAAAACCCACAGGAATTTGCCAGAGAAGCTCCTGAAAGAACAGTATTCTTTCAGGAATGCTAGGAGCCTGGGGAGTGACTCCTGTTCTCAGACAGTTCTCCTGAGCCTTGCATATTTCAACAAGTGCTAATCAGAACTCTCTCTTAGCTATTCTCTGGCTGAGAACCCAATTCTTACCATCACCCCTGCCTTGCTCACCCCACTTCTAATAGCCAAATCGTACATGACTATCTGTCCTTGGTTAGGAAATGGTTGTGTTTCAAGTATCACTATCTAAGGCTAGGTCTAAAAGCCCAGAACAGTAATCCAACAAATCTGGTTCAGTCTAGACCAGTGGTTTCTAAATGATAACTGGGTGATGTGCTACATAAAAATACCTTAAGGTACTCATCACAAATGCAGACTCCAGGGCCCTACTCTACTGTATTGGAATCCCAAGGTGGAGTCTGAGCATCTGTATTTCAACAGGCTTCCCAGGTGATTCTGGTGCATAGCTAGAATTAGGATATCCATTGGGGTATTTGCTTAGTCACACCTCTTTCAGCTTGGGTAAGGTTCTTTTAAATAAACCCCAGAGACAAAAGGCCCACCCCATTTCAGTTGTACAGCTCTTTAAAATATTCAAAAACACTTCCCATCTGCGATTTTATTGAATACTCATGATAACCCTGTTAGACAATAGGACAGGCATACTCATCCCAGTCTTGTAGATGAGAAACTGAGCCTTTGGGAATTTACAGTCTAAGGTCCCAGTTAATAAGTGACAGAGTGGAGATATAAACCTAGGTTTGTGTTGTTCCAAAGTCATCTATTTCACACATTCTGTTATTCCCAGGGCCTAAGCCCAGTGGCAGGATCTGACTTTTCATCTTTGGCTTCACTTTAGACTTTGTAGAGAGATGATCCAACTTGCAGTTCCCATGTGTTTAGGGGTTAGTCTTGGTTTTCCTGCTCTCAGGAACAGAGATCTCTCGAGAACAGAGATCTCTCGAGGGTAGAGTGCCATACAATATTAACACTGGGTATCATTTCATTCCTTCTGCATCAAAAAGCCAGCAGATGCAGGGTGGCATTCCTCGCCAATGCAATGACAGGAGGCCTCTGGGGCAGGTAGATTGACTTTATTTCAGATTTTATAATCAGTTTAACCCGTGCTAATTGGTTGGATAATGACTTCTTACATTTCTGAAGACATTTAGTTGGCATCTATAAAAAACCCCACAAGCATTTGCTAAGCAGGTGCAACTGAAATCGAAAGATGAATTCATTATTATTACGATTGTTCCTCCTGGGCAGAGCTACCCAGCAGCCCCAGGTCATGTGTTCTCTTAACTTTGGTTTTTTTTCTCCCCCACTTGGGGTCGGGGAGTGAGGGAGGAGATGTAGTTTCAGGCAGAATTTCTGGCCATTTTAGATCTGCACTGTTTTATCTTGCTAAGCCCTTTCTAATGGGATGTCACAATTGGATACTCTACCTTTGAAGCCTTTGTCCATAATGTATGTGTTCTGACGTCTATCCATTCCACAAGCACCTGCATAAAAACAATATAAGGAAAGAAAAATATGGGAGTGAGGTTTATCTAACTGCATGTTTTTTCTTTTCTCTCCTACCCAGAAAAAAAGTTACTTATTGTTACAAATTGTTCTGTTTTTAATCTACCCCAAATTATTTTGAGCATACAGGACTTCTTCAAAGGCTCGTAGACATTAACCTGAGCTAAAGCACCCTGTCATGTTCAGCATTCCTTCTCCCCTTCAGCTTTCACTCCTGAGGGTATCTTCCGCCTGTAGTCACTGTAGGTGAACTTCTAGGCTCCAAAGGTATATGATGAGTAATGAATTAAAACCATTTCTTTTAGCTTGGGGGAGAGATACGTGTATGTCCCAATTCTGTTGGATTATGGAATGGGATTGAAAAGACAGTGTTTCTCACCTCTCTCAGCTCTGGTCCTGCCTCTCCTTACTTAGTCCAAAACCCTACTGAAGGGAGCCAGAGAAAGTGGAAGATACATTGCTGAAGTTCTTGTTTAGTCATCTTCATAGGCTCTACAGTCATTCCCATCCATAACCAGCTCTCTTATGTACCCATTTTTTGGGTGGACCATTTGTACATATTGAGAGTTGTTTTTAAAAAGCATTACCAATGTTTTGCTGCCCCAAGGAATTCTTTCTCCTTTTTGGCTATTACAGTTTACATAGGTTCCTGCAGTTCATGGTCCTGAGCCCTAGCCAGAGGCAGGACATAAAACTTAAGAGATCATGCTGCTGGTGATCCTAGAAAAGAAACTGCCTGGCATTTCTAAGTTGGGACAGTAATGATTCTGGTTTGTAGTCAAGGCTGTTTTTCTTTTTCAGCTTTTAACTGATAGCATAATACCAAGCTAGGCATGTAGCAAATGTTCTAAAATACAGTTTGACCATACTTGACTTTCCCCAAAGTTTCTGACATTCAAGAGCAACCCATTGTGTTTAGATACCTCTCCATACCCCACCATACAGAGTACACAGGTTGAATTTGCAAGAATCTAGTCCTGTCTGCCTGCCTTCCACGCATTACTGAATGATATGGTAGAACTAGGTCCAAATTTTTCTCAAGCTTTTGATTTTTCTAAAGGCCCTTTATGTATCTTTGCCTTTCAGAAATGTGAGTGCAACAGTATATATCCCTGGCATCCGTTTAGCACTTTATACTAGGCAAGGACTTCTGCCCTCCTTGAGGCAAGTCTGTTGTCCACCCAGCACCCCCCCCCCCCTTTTTTCTTTGTAAAACAGGAAACAAAGCCCAAACAAAGCAGTGGTGTCCAAGGCCTCACCAGCAAATGAGCAAGTTGTAAGTAGAGCCCAGGATCTAATCCCCAGGTGACTGACTAGGGTTGGGATTTTCCCCAACTATTTGCTCATATTGGCCTCTAGCCTCTCTGGCTGTGAGCCAAAATATAACAGTTTGTGGGGCCCTGGCTATAGCAGTTGAAGAGTCAGATCTGCTTTGAGATCTGTAAAGGAGGGAGAAGTCTCTGGGTTGAGCCTAGAGGATGCTTACATTTGGAAATATAGGTTGTTGAGAGGGTGTTGGTAGTGGACTTAATGAATGCCCTGGATGCTGCCCAGGGGACCCAGAGCTAAGAGCACAACCTCCTAGATACAGGCCAAGGATCCATCACATCCCATGCCTGCCCTTGGGGCAAGTGAATTTAGCACCTTTGCTCTTCCCTAGCACTATCCAGGGAACTTGAAGGGGTTGGTAGAAGTGCATTTCCCGTGAGCCCTAGAAATCCATTCAGGTCCAGAACTGCCTGTGATGCTAAGATCCTAGAGAAGCCACTTTGTAAGGATGCCACATTCTATTTAATTCACTGCACTCAATCCTGTGGTACCTACTTCTGCAACTTCTACTTACATCCTTCCATTTCTGGCCTAACTTTCCAAGTCTCTTTTTTTTTTTTTCTATCTCTCTCAAACCGTCATGATTAAGCTTAATACATAAGAGTTTGTTGACTAGAAAGACACAACCTACCCCAGTATCTCCAGATCCCTGCTGGAGAATTTGGAGAATTTGACCTGAGTCACTGGTGGGTCTGGAGTCTCTCTCAGGGGGGACACTGGCCCCAGCTCCGTTATCCACATCAACGGGCCAGAAGCCCAGAAAACCTCAAAGCTGTCACTATTTCCAAGTCATTTCTCAGTGGTTTGGGATGGTTTGCTATAGCCCATAGGGAGTACAAATATTTTGAGTCCTGTCTACCTAACACTAGCCAGCCCCAGTAGTCCACACCTACTGACCATGCTGGAGCAAATGGAGTTATGGGAGAACTGGGCAGTTTTAGTTAGGGGAATGGGCTTGGAGACTAATCATGTTGGGGTTGGGGAGGAGGGGTCTTTAACAGGGAGAGTTCTGGGACCACAGGGGTGAACCAATGGGAAGGGTGAGGAGTAGGGCAGGTGCTGGGTCCAGTCTCTAGAAAGCCTCAGGGGCCCAAAGGGGAAGAGGGCAGGGCGGGCTGGGGGTCTGACCTGGTGAGTGTGGCTCAGCGGGGCGGCTGAGGTGTCTAAGTTCAATGTAGAAGTCCTCGGGCGGGTACCTGGCCTCCAGGGCACTGATCTGGAAATGGGAGTCTAGTGAGAGGAATGACAGGGAGGAGCCATTATTCCCAGGGCCCTGGTATGGAGGGAGGAGGGGGTGGGGAATAGATGAAGGGCTAAGGGTCAGGCTGGAAGGAGACCTAGGTCCTCTATGCATGGTACCCAAAGAGGCCATGGCCAGCAGAACCCAGGGGGGATGTGCTAAAGCTGATACCATCTGCCTTGATTCCCTGACCCCTCAAAGGAATGGATGCCCACCAGGGTGGGTAATAGAGAGAGGAAGCCCTTGAAAGGGGAACCTTTGTAGGGGCTGAGTCTGGAAGGAATCCCTTCCAAGATGGTGAACTTCTGCCTCCACCTGGAATCCCCACACCCTGGCCCTAGCTGTTTTTGTGGATCACAGCCACTCTTCCCCTACCCTCAAGATAGGAATGAAGGGGTCATGGGCTTCATTGCCTATTAGAGCTTAAATAAGGGCTTGGGTCTCTTCCTTACACCCTTTATCATCAGGGGAAATCATGCTCAGGCCTTATCTGCTAACCCTCTCCCTTCAAGCTGGGGTAGGGCCCCTCTCACCGTGGGAGAAGTTGAAGGCAGGATATGATGGTGGGAAACCCCAGACTCAAACCACTACTGACCTAACACGTTCACATAGCTGTAGGGAGTCCAGCCTGCTGTGTCTCTGTCAAGTGACTTGTTACTGAGCTGTTTGGAGAGTAGGAAAGTGGGTTAATTCCTGGTGCCCTTGAGTTGTCCCTCCCCTGCCTTTGCTTTTCCAGTCTCAGCACACCCACCCATGTGACGATCCTGACCCGCCTAGGTCCTAGACCATTGAGGGAAAGGGAGAGCCAGGTGTTTCAAGATAGGCCACCATGATGTGGCTGAGGCCAGTGAGAACAGAATATACTCCCATCTAAGCTTTCTGATTGAAGCTGTAGGATTTTCAGGCTCCTAGGGGCAGGGACAGGGTTTTCCAAGAGCCAAGAATTGGCCTGCGCGAAGCTGACTGTGACAGAGGAAGCAGGTCAGCTGGGGGGGTCAAGCTGGGGCCTTAGAGAAGTTGGGGCAGAGTTGCAGGAGTTGAGAGCTCTGGCGGTGTTTTAGCTGCAACATGATGCCATCTCCAGCACACAAGAAGGTACATGCTGATACTGCCTGCAACATCACTGTCACCTCTACCACCTGGCCTGGGCTGAGTGTGAACCTTTCAAGTGGCTAAAGGAAAGCTTCAGGGCAAGATGCCTTGAGGCTTATGGTGCAATTCTCCCCACTGGATTCTCAGAGCTGCCCTTCATGTGAAGTAAGGATGGTTATCCTCATTTCACAGAGGGGACTTGAGTTCTGGCATGTAGGCCTTGCTTGTGGGCAGACAAGGAATCAGTGGCAGAGCTAGTTCTAGAACTCAAGTCTCAACTCCCAGGCCTGCATGCCTTTTATAATCATCATCTGCCTTCAGCTACACATGAACTTTCTGCCAGACTGAGGAGCCCTTGACCAAACAGATCCACTCTGTGAGAGGGTTGCCAGTTGAGTAATTTTGCAGTAACTTGGGTTTCTTACTGAAAGAGGGTGGCTGGCACTCCCCTGTTAGAATGAGACCAAGAGCGACATGGCCACAAGAGGCCTCAAGGCACCCTCCATACAACACTCCTTGTTTCATAGGTAGGAATGACTTTAACATTGTGTGTGGGGCTGTACAATGTCTGTGTTAATTGCTGCGGGGTTCAGAATGCAGTGCTAGCCATCTATGGCAGAAGGCATGGTCTGTGGGCTGGGGGACATTACTGGTAGGGCAGTAGAGGAAAGTATTTCTAGAGCTCTAGGGCGGAAGCCTGGAGTGTGAAAGTTGTGCTGTTGTTTATGTTCTTGGCCCAGGATGGCTGCTATGGGAAACTAGAAACCCTGGGATTGTTCCCTAGGGGATTCTGCTGTTGGGTGAGTGTGTGCACATGTGCACAGATAAGTGTAAGAAGGTGTGTGGCATGAACTCTTCAGACCTTGTGGCCCTTGGGGCAGTTCATTTCTGAATCTCCCACTGTGCCCATTAGTATGGATCCTGGCACATCATTAAGGCTCACTCCACATTCTCTACATGTTTGCTGAGACATCTTTACAAAGGGTCATAACTGTAAGGGGTATCTTGCCGTCAGCCAAAGTTATGCCTGTCTAGGGTGGCACACAGCTGCCCTTGAGGACTTGTGGGCTCACTGACAACGTGGATACTGGCTACAGCTGATGTTTGGTTCCATGTCCCTTGTATTTGTTCATACTGCTCCAAATGGTTATGGGTGGTGTATTGATGACATGTGGTATATCCAGATACAAGGGACTTCAGTTACCTGAATGATAGCGGTCATTCTATAATGTGGTGGTTCTACACATTTTGTTAATATACTGCAGTGAATGGTGGTAGGTGGTATCATGTTTTGATTACACATGATATTAACACATAGCAAAACTGGACATGGTATATGTGATTGTGTAATGGGAAGACTACCCATGATGATTACATGACTTGGTTACACACAAGGTGTGGGGGGTATATATATCAAGAGGTGCTGTGGATTGGTTACATGTGATACCTGCTGGCTACAGGGCATATATTGGCTCTACACTCACTCCCTGTTAGGTGCTTCACAAAGTGTTTACATGTGCCATCGAGCATGGAGCTGTGTTTAATGTATTAGTGCTTGGTGCTACTTGGACCGTCCAGGTGGGGGTTGCTGTTCTTTCCCAGGCAGAGGTGAGGGTTCAAGGGGGGACCATGGGTGGGGACTGAGAAATCAGGGGCCCGGTACCTTGGTGGGGCTGTTCCTGTCCAGAGTGCTGGCCTGGCTGATGGCAGGCCCCCCGCATGCCAGTGTGTGGTAGCTGGAATTGGAAAAGCACTGGGCATGGCTGCTACTTTGAGACAAATCTGGGAAGAAAACAAGGTGCCACATACCATCATACCTCTGCCTTGGCATGTCATATTCCCAATACTAACACTTAGGTTGGGCAGCTTTGAGAGTGCCCTGCAGAGAGACAGCCCCCCAGGCATCCACTAAATCCCCAGCAAAATCGATAGTGTCTAATTTGTTCCCTCCCTCATGCTGGCCCTCCCTGCAGCATGCAGTTAGGCTTGCTAGTGTGGATGGTGATACCAGCAGCTGGAGCATGGACAAGGAATATAGATATTGATGGCTTCAGATGTCCTGGTCTCTACTTAAGGCTGGGTTGACCCTCCCCTACTTCCCTTCAGGGTTAGAACCTGGCAGTGAATCCATAAAGAGAACTTCCATTCTCTTATCCCTGGGATACAGACCCTAGCCTTTTTTTCCTGCTCATCAAAGGATTCCAGGACCTCTCCACAGCGCTGGGACTCCAGAGGAATGGCATGGGAAAATGCAGTCAACCTTGACCTTGTTCATTGTATAGTCAAAGAAGAAAATCCCCAAACCATTTCTGTGGGCTTGGGGTTTCATTGGAGGATGTCTCCTTTGGTTGAAACCCACGGTGGCATGCAGGCCAGGAGATTTTTGTTTTGTTTTGTTTCATTTTTTTTAGGCCAGGAGTTTTTTGATCAGGGCCTTCACCAGGTCATTGTTGTCTATCCTACAGTGCCTAGCATGAAACTGGGCACACGGTAGGCAACACTTAGCAGAAATGGGCTGAACTGATCTGTGTTTTCTAAGAACAAAGTGCAGGAAGTTGCAGGTCCAATAGGAGTAGCCATGCATAGTCATTGGGTCAGCTGGAGAGACCAATCATCTTTGTGCTTATCTAGACAGGCCCAACCGACTATGGTCTATTCCACAAGTAAAGGATTGGGAAGCAGGCAGGGCAACGGGCAATTCCAGAGAACTCTGATCTCTGCTGTTGAGTTAAATATGAAGCAAAAAGTCTTTCTTATTTCCATAGCAGCCATTCAGGAGAGATGAAGGACCCAGTCTAACAGCCCCATCCTTCTCTGAGGTTCCTAGATAGGATGTCTATTACAGTTGTTACATTTATAGATAGACTGGGCCCTGGCAGGCCTGGCCAGAGGGATATTGTCCAAGTTTTCAAATCTCCCTCAACTCAAGCACCATCTACTCCCACTGTACTAATAGGGCCTGTGCTGGTTTGATATGATGTATGGACCCTAGAAAAACGATGTTTTAATCCTAATCCCATTTTGTAAAGGCAGCTGTTTCTTCTAATCCTATTCAGTATTGCATGTTTGAAACTGTAATTAGAACACCTCCCTGGAGATGTGATTTAATCAAGAGTGGTAGTTGAGCTGGATTAGGTAGAGGCATGTCTCCACCCATTTGGGTGGGTCTTGATTAGTTTCTGAAGTCCTATGAAAGAGGAAACATTCTGGAGAATGAAGGAGACTCAGAGAGAGCAGAGAATGCTGCAGCACCATGAAGCAGAGAGTCCACTAGCCAGCGCTTTGGAGATGAAGAAGGAAAGCTCCTCCTGGGAAGCTTCATGAAACCGGAAGCCAGGAGAGAAAGCTAACAGATGACGCCGTGCTCACCATGTGCCCTTCCAGCTGAGGGAGAAACCCTGAACTTCATCAGCTTTCTTGAACCAAGGTATATTTCCCTGGATAACTTAAATTGGACATTTCTATAGGCTTGTTTTTAATTGGGATATTTTCTCAGCCTTAGAACTGTAAACTAGCAACTTAATAATTCCCCTTTTTAAAAGCCATTCTGTTCCTGGTATATTGCATTCTGGCAGCTAGCAAACTAGAACAGATTTTGGTACTGGAGAGTGGGGTGCTGCTGCAGTTTGCAAATACTGAACATGTTGGAACAGCTGTTTAAATGGATTAGGGGAAGATTCTGGAAGAGTTTTGAGAAGCTTGATAGAGAAGGCCTGGAATGCTCTGAAGAGACTCTTGGTAGAAATGTGGACTCTAAAGATGCCTCTGACCAGGGTCTAGACAGAAATGAGGTATGTCATTACAGACTGGAAGGAAGGTGAGCCTTGTTTTAAAATGGCAGATAATCTGGCAAAATTGATGACTGGCTTTGGCTAGAAGGCTGATTTCAAAAGCCATGAACTTGGATATTTAGCAGAAGAGATCTCCAAATTAAATGTTGAAAGTGTAGCCTGGTTTCTCCTCGCAGCTTATAGTGAAATGTGACAGGAAGGAGATAAGCTGAAAACTGAACTCTTGGGTACAAAGAAACCAGAAATTGAAGTTTTAGAAAATTCTGGGCCTCCAGAAGGGAAGACCCCAGAGAATAGTGCCAAATGTGGAAATAGCCGTCCATTTCAGAGAAAGCCAGGATTAGACATGGAATTATCCAGGAAGGATTTGTGGAAACTCCTTATGTCTGATGGGCATGACCCAAGGCTGCTGCATAGAAAGCCAACAAGAGTGCTGTGGGAGGATGGGCCATGGTGGCTCAGCAGGCAAGAATGCTTGCCTGCTATGCCAGAGGACCTGGGTTCGATTCCTGGTGCCTGCCTATGTTAAAAAAAAAAAAAAGAGTGCTGTGGGACCTGTATAAACAGAGCCACTGCTGGTCTGGGCTGGGGGGGCTCAGAGAAGGGACATATTGGAGGAAAAATAACTTCAGAGGCAAAACCATGGAGGCCGGGGTCTGAAGTAAAGAAGCCTTGGGCCAGGAGAGCAGACCCACCCAAACCCATGAAGAGGGTGAGTTTGCTCCAAAAGCAGAAGATGGGCCTTCCACCTTCTTGCAGTGGAAGAGTCATGCCACCTCAGGCCTTGAGAGGGTGAAGCACATTCCTTGGGGTTTGGGGAGAGCCTGGCTGCCGCCACATGGAGGGGTTGAGCGTGTGCCCCGGAGATGGCAGAGAGCCCGGTTGCAGCCTCGATCCTTGGAGAGGGTGGAGCCAAGAAAAAGGTGGTCTCTTCAATATCCCCCAAGGTTAAGTTCAGAGAGAGGCAGGCCTCTCCGTAGGCCCTTGGAAAGGGTGGGACTGCCGCTTTCTAAAACCCCGAAGATAAATGATTCTCAGACTTTGAAATCTAATGGACTTTGCCCTGTGGGTTTTTGAAACTGCTTGGGTCTGGTGACCCTTGTGTTCCTTCCTCCCTATGGAAATGGGTATATTTATCCTATGAATGCTCCTCCTTTGTATGTTGGCAGCAGACAACTTGTTTTGAGTTTTTATAGGTCCACAGCCAGAGGATAATTTTACCTTAGGACAGACCATGTTTGTAACTTTGAGATTTTGTACTGGTTTTAACCTTATATTGTATTTGTAATGTTACTGAAATGGTTTAAGTTTCTCTGATACTGTTATGGAATGAATGAATTTTGTAAATGGGGAAAACATGTCTTTTTTAGGGTCCAGAGGGTGGAATGTGCTGGTTTGAAATGATGTATGGACCCTAGAAAAAACATGTTTTAACCCTAATCCCATTTTGTAAAGGCAGCCATTTCTTCTAATCCCTATTCAGCATTGTATGTTTTAAACTGTAATTAGATCTCCTGGAGATGCGATTTAATTAAGAGTGGTGTTAAGATGGATTAGATAGAGGCATGTCTCCACCCATTTGGGTGGGTCTTGATTAGTTTCTGAAGTCCTATAAAAAAGAGGAAACATTCTGGAGAATGAAAGAGACTCAGAGCAGAGAATGCTGCAGCACCATGAAGCAGAGAGTAGTCCACTAGCCAGCGCTTTGGGGATGAAGAAGGAAAATGCCTCCTGGGGAGCTTCATGAAACCGGAATCCAGGAGAGAAAGCTAGCAGATGCTCGGCCATGTGCCCTTCCAGATGAGGGAGAAACCCTGACTGTGTTCACCATGTGCCTTCTCACTTGAGAGAGAAACCCTGACTGTGTTCACCATGTGCCTTCTCACTTGAGAGAGAAACCCTGAACTTCATCAGCTTTCTTGAACCAAGGTATCTTTACCTGTGTGCCTTAGATTGGACATTTGTATAGACTTCTTTTAATTGGGACATTTTCTCAGCCTTAGAACTGTAAACTAGCAACTTATTAAATTCCCTTTTTAAAAAGCCATTCTGTTTCTAGTATATTGCATTTTAAAAAGCCATTCTATTTCTAGTATATTGCATTCCGGCAGCTAGCAAACTAGAACAGGGCCCTTCTAACTTCGGGAACGCTTTGTGTGTGGGAAGTAGGGAGGAAGAGTAGTTCTAGACTTTCGCCAGGAAAGCAGAAATGAAAAAGGTCCTAGACATGAGTCCCAAGGCCTGCCCTCCTGAGGAATCACAAATTCAGGCTGGGAAGAGGTTCCCTTTGCTTAATATGGGTGTTCTTGTGGCTGAAGTCTGATAGGAAGGATGAGGAAGCTCTGGGGTCATGGAAAGAAGCACCGAACCATAGCTGCTCAGAGCTGGGGCCCAGGAACTGACACTCCTTTAGAACCCCTCTACCTTTATCTTGCAGGGTCCTGCTCCCCACTTACGTTGTCTATCTGGGGGAATCTGAACACTCAGCCCCAGCAGCCATCCTTGCAAGCATGACCACCTACCTTCAGCAATGTCAAGGTGTCCCCAAGGATTCTGCCTAGCTCTGGAGTATGTGTATGTGTGTGTAGCGGGGAGGTGGTTGCTGGGGCACAGCCCTTACCTGAGAGGGAGTAGTCAGTGCTGGTCATCCTCATTGCGGGTGTATAGGAGACACGGGGAGCCAGGTCACGGCCCTTCTCTTTCTGACGCCGCCGCCACCAGGCAAACAGGACCAACAGCACCACAATGAGGAACAACAGGAGAACGATGCCTGTGACAGCACCCACCGAGTGCCGCTCTGCACCCAGCGCTGGGCTGATCTTGGTGTAGGGATTCAGCTCCTCCATCATGAGGGCAGCTGTGGGCGGAGGGCAGGCCTGCTTGTTCTTTGGATCTCCTCGGTCCAGGGCCTAGACGCCTCTTGTGCTAGAGCTGATCTTGGCCCCTTTTTTTTTTTTTTCCAGTCCCTCTGTGACCCTCCCTGTGCCCCTGATTCCTTAACTGCCTAGGGGGGATTGGGTCTCAGGGTTATGGCTAGAAGGAAGTGTGATTGTGGGAATGAAATAAAATAAAAACTGTTTGTTATTACTCTGTTTTAAAAATGAACTACAGATATTACTCATTTAATCTTCCCAGCAGTCCTCTGAAATAGGAACTTTTATTCTCCTTTTACAGATAAAGAAACAGAGTTACCAAAAAGTTAGGATATTTGCCCAACATCATACAACCAGTATTGGCAGTCAGGTTTCTCAGGAGTAAAGAAGACTTGGACTTGACCTCTCTCCCTGCTTATTCTGCGGCTCTGAGAGAGTCCTGCCATACCTCAGTTTGCTCACGGGGTATTAGAATCCTCCCCAGAGGATTGTGAGTGGACCAAATGACAGACTGGTAGGAAAGGCACTCTGAGAACTGCATGTGACTTGCTAGCATATCCAGGATTACTGCCCACAAACCCTCCTCTCCCCCACTGACTACACAGAGTGGGGTAATTCCCTTTGTGCCAGTGCAGCAGTCCAGTAGGCTGGCCTGGCAGGGTCTAGAACCTCCTTTGGTGTTAGCTCGTGTTCAGGGTGAACAGAGCCAGCCAGCATCACCTGGGAGGCAAGTGTTCTGCATTGTTCTCTGCTATTTCCTCAGAACACAATGAAAATAATTATCTTCTGGCTCCAGTTCTGTAAGGAGGATAATTAAGAAACCATTCTCATCCCCCCATATCCTAGAACCAGCAACAATGTAACTCCTTACATGTTTGCAGCACATTACAAAGGATTCTTAAGTACACAAGCCAGCATTTGTCAGTGCCCCCTATGTTCCAGACTCAGTGCTGAGTTCTTTACTCACATTATCCCGATTCTCAAATCTGCACTGTGAGGTAAGTTGTAGAGGTCAGATCCTCTACATCTGACTGCAGAGCCGGAACACACGTGAGCCCCTTGTAGCCCTGTGGCCCACTGGAGGAACCTCGTGGCTTGGGGAAGACAAGGATTAATCTACTCTTCCCATTTTGCATGTGGAATAACAGGCCAGCAGAAGTAATGACCAGTCCAAGGACAACTAGGAGGCAATGGCAGAACCAGAACCTGACAGATATTCTGACTTGGTCTTGCAGTCTTTCCGCAGCACAAGTTTGTGATTACCCTTGCTTGGCTCACGGGAATCTTGTCAAAGATGAGTGTGGGGAAACAGTTTCTTGAAGGGCTGCCTGCTCCATTGACTCCTCCAGCACTTGGAACCTCAACCTCCCCCTCTGCAGACCATCCCACTCCTGCTTTCCTGTCCACGTCTTAAACATGAGTAAAGGGAAGTCACAAACTACCCTTATAAAACCCAATTGTTTCTAATTGGTTCTTCCCCAGCCCCCTGACCTGGACTCTGCCACCTGTGTATTACCTTGGTCACACCTGATGCCTTTGAATCCAGGGCTGCAATAACAGGTGCCGGTGACATGGTCACAGGTGGCATTGTTCATGCACTCACATAGCTGCTGACAGCCATAGCCGAAGGTTCCTGGGGCACATCCTGTGTAGCATGAAGAGTTCGGGTAGACAGTGAGGCACAACCACTCTCCATCAACAACAATGACAGGAGCCAGTTAGCCAGATCTTCCTCACACTGAGTGAAACCTGTTTGAGCTACTGTTGTGTTTTGGTCTAGGGCATCTATAGATCTGAGTGGAGGAACATAGGGGCAGAGGGAGAGGACAGGGCCCACCCACCCCTGCTTCCTCCTCATTGGACATGCATTTACACAGCATTCTCCATGTGCCATGTCCTAAGGTTGGTGCTATAGAGACTTTAAAGAAGAATCAAACAAAATGCCACCTCCTTCTCCTCCCCCAAAGCCCCTCAGGTTTCTGCTCTGCCCTCATCACCCCACCCCCACCCCTCCATCCATCCCCATCCTCAACTGGAGGAAGAAACTTCCGGACATCAGTGTAAGGAAGACCTTCTTTCACTTAGTTCCTTGAGAGTTGCTGCAGAATTCAAAGGAACAAAGGATGCAGATCCCTGAATAGGTGGACCTTGAAAGCAGGCACTTCCCCTTTAGGGGGTCAGGGCCAGGGCCTGGCACCAACAGCCAGGGATCAGGGCGGCTTACTCTGCTCGCAGTGCCGTCCAGTGAAGCCTGTGCGGCAGGTACACTTGCCGCTGATGTGGTCACAGCTGGCGCCATTCTGACAGTGGCATACACGCCCACAGTCCTTCCCGTAAAACGCTGCTGGGCAGCCTGAGGAAACAAGGTCCCCAGTCATGGGAGTTGCTGGAGGGTGGGGGCAACTGCAAAGAGGCATAGCTGGGACCAGACCTGTTTGTGCCTCTTCTCTGAGCGTAGGGTAAAGAGGACTAGTGTGACCCTGCACAGGAGCTACTGTCTCTGCGACTTGGGTCCCCGTTCACACTAGAAGGGTGGGTCTTTCAGGCAAAGGGGCCTTGGAACCAGAGTTTGGGCTGGGGTTGCTTTGCTGCATGGCCACAGGGTGTTCCACCCCAATCTGTGCCCCTCTGTCCAAGGAGAGCCTGGACTCAGTGATTGCTGTGTGCTTAGAGCCCTGACCTTTCAAGACTGATCTTGTCAGAATCCTGAATCCAGCCAGGCCCTGGTATTGCCTGGTAGAGCTCCCCAATCTTGAAGAGGGCCTCCCACCTTCCCTCCGCTGCTGGCCTGAACAATGCCTGCGGTGGCCAGTAGGTTGCAGCATGGGATTCTGAGAGGCTGGGAGGCTGAGAGGTGGAGCTTACGCTGCGTGCAGAAGAGTCCAGTCCAGCCAGGGGTGCAGAGGCAGGCCCCATCCTCAGTGTTGCAGCTCGCCCCATTGTGGCAGTTGCAAGTATGGAAGCACGCTGGGCCCCAGAATCCTGGGGGGCAAGCTGGAGGCGGGGTGAAGACAGGGTGAGGACAAGAAAGAGAGGATCAGTGGGAAAGGGAGGGAAAGGAAGGGAGTCACATTAGAGCCAAAATGCCAGGATGGACCTGGATGGCACTTTCTGACTTTCAGGGAGATGGCACACTGTTCCCAGAGTTCTTCCACTCACCCCTTTCCCAAGCCACCAGGATTCCCATAAAACTTAGACTCTGTCCACTCTGCAAGTCTTTGTTCTGAGGACTCTGGAACCTCCCCTTTCCAGACTGCGATTTGGAGTGTGAGTCTGTTAGCAAACTCTGTAAACATTGTGGTTTACCACATGTATACAGGGTGTGCTAACTTCTTTCTTTGATTAGATGAACCCCCTGAAGATGGTACGTGTCTCCTTATCAGATTGTGAGAAGCCTGTGTCTCCCCCATTAGAATGGAAACTCCCTCAGACCAGGCATGCAACTGGGACCTCCCCAGGGGTACTGGCTAGGTCTCACCCATCAGACAGGGAGCTCCACGAGACAGAGGCTAGGTTTCCTCCCTCAGGCTGGGAGCTCCCTGGGGAGGGGCTATTACCTCATCAGATTGGGTATACCTTACATGAACATCCTCAACAATACTCTTATAACACCCAGGACATCATTCACACGGGCTACCCAGAGGGTACACTCACCCCATCAAGGTGACTACCCTGGCCTCATCTCACTTCCTCACCCCCAAATTCCAGTATGCCAGTCTTGCCTCCTCCTCTATTCTCCTCTCCATCCAAACTTGGGAGCTGCTTCTTGCTCAAGTGCTAAAAAATGTATTAATTCTCAGTATTTATAACAGCATTAATGGTACTATCAACAGTGTCAAAATATCTTTAATACCACCAGTTAGCAATGCCAATGATCAGTCCTAATAATAATGTTAGCTAAATTGGTAAATGGGGTTCAGCTGAATATTTCTATCTGCATAAGAAAATGTCGGCCCTAGGAGGTCGTGGTGTCAGCAGCAGAGAGGTTCTAGGCAAGGTAGGGGGTGTTTCAGGACCTGACCCTGAGGTGCGGGAGGCACTCCCATTGGATAGCAGCTTACCCTGTGAGCAATCCTTGCCAATCCATCCGGGGAAGCACTGGCAGGAGCCATCGATGGGGCTGCAGGTCCCGTTATTGGCACAAATGCAAAGGTGGGCACAGTCCTGTCCAAAGTGCCCTCCAGCACACACTGTGGGCACAGGGTAGCTTAGCACCTGTGCTCCCCAGACCACCCACAGCAGAACCCTCCAAAATTCTCAGGCCACAGCCATAACCACCATGGGGCCACAGATCTGGGTGGCAATCACCCACCTTGGCACTCCCATCACCCTTCTATTTGCACATAAATGAATTCTCCCTCTCTTGCCCATGACCACACTCTGTGGGGGGCTCTATTATGATCCCTTTTGACAGAGGAACAGATTGAGGCTCTTAGAGGTAGAATCACTTGACTTAAATCTCACAGATGAAAACAGGTGGGACTGGAAATCCCATCTCAGGACTCGCAGTCCAGTGCTCCCTGTACTGCTCCACAGCCTGCATTCCATTACCACAACTTTGTGAGCATTACTGATTCCAGTCTCAAGGGTGGAAAATATTTACAGCTAGAAGGAGAGGAACAAATGTAGTATGGCAGGTCTGCAGTCAGACTGTTGGAGGACCAGCTCTGCAATCTATCCCTGTCCACTTGTTTCCTCTTTCTCACCAAATCCAACTAGTTTCTCAAGCTTCAGCTAGACCCCTTCCTCAGGAAAGCCCTCCTGTGTCTACAAGGCCTTCTCTTCCACTGAGCTCCCATGGTGTTCCCACTATGGGTCACTTGTACAGTTCTGGCCCCAGCCCATCCTGGAGGAGTCATTCCTTGCTCCCTGAAGGAAGTCTTGGTTTCTTCAACCAGGCTGTGAGCTCCTTTAGGACTAGGTCTAAGTGTGAATTTGAGCATCTACCTCTTGTTTCCCCCTGCAATTCATTTTTCATCTTCCTACAGTTTGAGCTCTCTAACGCATAGCTCTTCCTCATGCTACTGGCTTGCCCAGCTCAAACCACCTCTGTAACTCCCTATTGCCCTGCGTAAGGTCTAGATCCTAGAGACCAGCCCTTAACCTAACTCACCTGGGTTATCCTTCACTACCCCTCTCCACAGACATGTCAACCACTGGACTACCCACTACTTTCCAAATACACCCCATGCCTTTCCTTCTCTGCCTTTGCTCCAGCTCCTCCTTCAGAATTCTCCTAAACCTCATGTCCAGCTTTGGAAATCCTACTCAGCTTACAAGACTCATCTTAAATGCCACCTTCCCAATGACTTTTATTTATAGTAGACTGCTAGCTGTTCCTCAATATCAATTCTCTTCTTCCTTAAAAATAGGATTTTGATTTCTAGCTGGGCTTGTGGCCACCCAAAATAAAAACTTTCATTTCCTTAGGCTCCTGCACAGCTAGTTATGACCATGTGACTACATTCTGGCCAATGATAAGTGGAAATGTGTGCACTTATTTGCCCCTTCCTCCTTTCTCATTGGCTGAAGTGTGGATAAGATTCTTGAAGCAAAGTGACATACATGCCCAGGGCCAAGGACTCTCCAGACTTGGGCTGGTGCCCTGTCCTAAATTATACCAGTGCTTCATATTACCATATTCCTCCCCAGCCAGACTGTGGGTGCCTAGTGCCTAGGCTTTGTCGTGTCTACTCTTATGGTCCTGGATGTCATTAGCAGTTGAAACGAATAAAAACGGCAGCATCGTGTAACAAATTCTCCAGTCCAAAGCCTTGGGTTTGGGTCCTAGTCTTATTTATGTAGTCAAGAAACACTTATATCACACTTACATGCACCTGGCACTGTTCAAAGCATTTTCCAAATATTAGTCCACCTAACCTTACAATACTCTCATTATTACATATTCTTACTATTATTCCCATTTATTGCTCTACATTACAGATGAGTAAACTGAGGCCTAGAGAGGTTAAGTAACTTGCTTAAGATCACACAACTAGAAAATTCTGCCACTTGCTGGCTAAGTATCCTTGAGCAAACCACATTACCTTTCTCAGTGTTTGTTTCCTAATTTTTGAAATGGGGATAGTAACTCTTGCCCATTAGCCTTGGGCTTCAGGATTACAGGGCAGCTCTGGGCAAGCATGCTAATTAGGGGCCCTGTGCTTCCCCAGCAAAGACCTTAGATCCTTCCTGGGCAAGTCTATTACTAGGGCTCCAACTGCTTTGGCTTCCTGAAAGCAGGTGGCTCAGCTTTCTCTTCTCTGCCTCTGGGGAGATGCTTGATTTGGGGAACCCATCCCCAGCCCGGGCTCTCTATGGGGAATGGGTAGCTGCTCCATGTATCCCATCCCTAACATCAACTGTGATCTTCTCTAAAAAGACAGTCTTGTCTTTGAAGTCTTTTTTTACACATACAAGGCCAACAAATTCACCCACAGAGCTACTAATGCAATCAGTCTAATACATTAATTGGTTGATTTCTTAGCTGAATTGAAAGCTAGGCAAAGATAAGGGTGGTGGAGAGAAGGGGGTTGCTGAAAAGAAAATATCTGGTTATATTTAATCTATGTTTAATGATTCTGCATAAGCAGTGTCTGTAATTTGTAACTCACTGGAAAGCTGGTCATTAGAAAGTGTCAGTTCAATTTTTTACAAGGTTTGAGACTTCACCAGGGCAGTTGCCATTAATAGCAAACTCTATTAGATCTATATGTGGAAAATACTCATTAGGCCAGCAGGTGATAAATCAGACATCGCAGGATCTGAATTTTCCTCCTCGGGCTGCTTGGGTCCTAATTTAGACCTGGCCCATCTGTATTGATGGCTGGGTCTCCAATGCTTAATAAGTAAACCTCAACATGTCAGGTTATGATTAAACTGTCCTGGGAGGACTGCAAGCAAATGAAACTGTCACATATGTTTCCCAGGGGCCCAAACTTCTCATGACCTCAAGGCATCATGGAACAAACTTTCTACTCATACATATTAATGGCCCACACACTTGGAAAAATGTCCAGCTAAGGGGTGAGTATCCATCAAAAGAATGGGATCTGGTTAAGACAGTGGAGTGAGACACTTTAAGGCTCTGTTCCCTTACAGAAACTTTGAATATCTAGCAAGAACTGGCAGAAACATCCTTTTAAAAGCTCAAGAAAACAGTTAAACGATTGCACGAACAGGGTGAGTGTCAAGTTAAGAAAAAGCCTACTTAACAGCCATAGGGGGTGTGCTGGTTTGAAAGGATGTATGTCCCCTAGAAAAACCATGTTTTAATCTAAATCCCATTTCATAAACATAGAATAATCCCTATTCAATACTGTACATTTGAAACTGTAATCAGATCATCTCCCTGGAGATGTGATTTAATCAGGAGTGGTTGTTAAGCTGGATTAGGTGATGACATGTCTCCACCCATTTGGGTGGGTTTTAATAAATTTCTGGAGTCCTATAAAAGAGGAAACATTTTGGAGAATGAAAGAGATTCAGAGAGAGCAGAGAACAACACAGCCATGAGAAGCAGAGAGCCCACAAGCCAGCGACCTTTGGAGATGAAGAAGGAAAATGCCTCCTGGGGAGCTTCATGAAACAGGAAGCCAGGAGAAGAAGCTAGCAGATGATGCCGTGTTCGCCATGTGCCCTTCCAGATGAGAGAGGAACTCTGTGTTCACCATGTGCCCTTCCACTTGAGAGAGAAACCCTGAATGTCATTGGCCTTCCTGAACCGAGGTATCTTCTCCTGGATGCCTTTGATTGGACATTTCTATAGACTTGTTTTAATTGGGACATTTTCTCGGCCTTAGAACTGTAAATGAGCAATTTTTTAAATTCCCCTTTTTAAAAGCTATTCCGTTTCTGGTATATTGTGTTCCGGCAGCTAGCAAACTAGAACAGGGGGCCACGGTGGCTCAGCAGGCAGAGTACTCACCTGCCATGCCAGAGACCCAGGTTCAATTCCTGGTGCCTGCCCATGCGAAAAAAAAAAAAAAGCCATAGAATTTTAGCACCCTTCCTGGTTCCTCCCCCATACCCTCTGCTCTATGTAGAACTAGCCCATGCTCCCAGTGGGGATCCTTGGTTTCAATTTCAGAGGGACACATGCTAGGAGCATGTACGTCTGGCTCAATCTAGTGGTGGCCTGAACGACTCATTGTCCTAGAATTTGCCCAGCATGTAGAAGACAGCTCACAGAGCTCTTCTACAGAAGAGGCTGCTTGGGGCAAGAGATTGCTGGCTGTAGGACATATAGTGCAGTGCCTTAAACTGTGAGGAAAATGTTTCCTATGAAAGAGGGTACATTTGTATCTGTGTAAATGGGAAACTCCTATGATCACATATTCATGTCCAAGACAACAGGCAGGCACCCACTATGCTTTGGCCTGGAGTTATTTTCCAAAGTCACTGTATGTATAAGCCCTGAAAGAGAGCAATCACAAGGGACAGTCTTCAAAGACTGAAAAAAGTATTTTTTCCTTTCCTTTTTTTTTTTTTTTTTTGTTAGCTCTTGGCATTCAAGGATAGCTCTGTCATAACACTAGCTGGATACAAGCTTAAGGAACAGATATTTCAGCATCTAAATTCCAAAGATAATACACTAAAATATCAAAATGGCTGGCTTTCAACCAAAGATTACAAAACATATAAAGAAATAAGAAGTAATGACCCAGGCAAAGGAGAAGATTTAAGCTTTAGAAACCATCAGTGAGGAGGATCAGACCTGGGACATAAACAGTCTTTCACAAACAGTCCTAAATATGCACAAAATGTTAAAGAAAAACATAGACAAGGAACTAAGGAAATCAAGAAAATGATAGATGAACACAAAGAGAGTATCAATAGAGAGATGGAAATTATGAAAGGGAACCAAAGCTGAAGACCACAGTAACAGATATTAAGAATTCCCTTGAGGGGTTCAACAGCATATCTGGCAGAAGGAAGAAGCAGTGAACTTGAATCTAATTGAAATCATCCAGTCTGAGGAGCAGAAAGAGGAAAGAATGAAGAAAAGTGAACAGAGGCTGAGAAACCTATGGGGACACCATCAAGAGAATGAATATGTGGATCAAGGAAGTCTCACAAGGAGAAAGAAGAGAGAAAGGGGCAGAGAGAATAATCAAAGAAATGGGGGCTGAATACTTCCCAAATTTAACAAAAGATATGAATTTACACATCCAAGATGCTACAAATTCCAAACAGGATAAACCCAAGTAGACCCACACTGTGCCGTTTTATAATCAAATGCCAAAGATAAAAAATTCTGAAAGCCAAAGAGAGAAGCAGTGTGTCATGTACAAGGGAGCCTCAATAAGATTAAATGTAGTTTCTCATCGGAAACCGTGGAGGCAGGGAGCTAGAGAGATGACATATTCAAAGTGCTGAAAGCAAAAATCACCAAGCAAGCATTCTCTATCTACAAAATTGTCTTTTAAAAATGAAGGATACTTGGGTGGACAATGGTGGCTCAAAGGTAGAATTCTTGCCTGCCATGCTGGAGACCCAGGTTTGTTTCTTGGTGCCTGCCCATGTTAAAAAAAAAAATGAGGGAGACTTACCCCATATTATTGACATACCAAATTGCCTAGGTTTCAAGCTTTAGAAACCATCAGTGAGGAGGATAAGACATTTGGGGTATGATATTTCCAACATGAAAAAGTTAGAATGGCCATAGCCCAAATACCCCTAAAGAGTGGGAGAAAGATCAAAGATGAGGGTGGAGTTATGCAGAGAAGTCAGGGTTTAACAAATGAATATGAGTGCTGAATTATTAAACTGATATTTATTTTAGGCTCTAGTATCTAAGAGAAGCTAGAAGTAAAAACCTAAAATTGTAGAATTGTAACCCATACCAAACTCTGAAATCTGTTCCTCAACTAATTGTTGTGCTGTGCTTCGAAATTTATTGCTTTTTTGTATATATATTATTTTTCATAAAAAAGAAAAAAAGTTGATTGGGATGGTAAAAAAAAACATTTATTCCTTATAGCCTCCTATATGGAGCAGCTAGAAGGAAAAATCTGAGATGATGGTTTAGTAGCCAATGACAAACTCTGGGATCTGTCCTGTAAATACTTGTTGAAAAGTGCTTTGAAAACTATTGCTTTTTTCTTACTTTGCTTTGTATGTATGTTATATTATACAATAAAATAAAGTTAAAAAAAAAATGAGGGAGACAGGTTAATAGGCCAAGCCCTTGATCTTGAGACTTGCTCTTATGAAAATTCTTCTGTAGCAGAGAAGTTAATCCAACCTATAAGTACGCCTAAGAGTTACTTTCAGAGACCTCTTTTTTTGCTCAGATGTGGCCTCTCTAAGCCCAACTCTGCAAGTAAAATCATTAACCTCCCCTCAACATGGGATGTGAAGGGATGTGAGTCTCCCTGGCAACATGGGAAATGACTCCCAGTGATGAGTCTGGTCCTGGCACTGTGGGACTGACAATGCCTTCCTGACCAAAAGGGGAAAAGGAAATGTAACAAAATAAGGTATCAGTGGCTATAAGAGAGTCCAAATAGAGTCAAGAATCTATTCTAGAGGCTACTCTTATGCAAGCTTCAGCTAGATAATGCTAATTGCCACGGTTTGCCAAGCCCAATCAAAATCATTCCTTAGGGTACTCTCTGAGATCTACAAAAGTTGCATACCCTGTTTACTTTTTTAGAAATCTAAAACCTTCAGGTGGCTCATAGGCCAGATAAGTACTGAAACCCAGAGGTGCCAGTCTCTCCTAGAACATCAACCAATTTTATCCCATCTCTTATTGTTGACACCCCTTTACAACATGAAAAAGTTAGAGTGGACTTAACCCAAATATCCCTAGATTGGGAAAAGGATCAAAGGAGAAGCAGGAGTTATAACAGAGAAGTTAGGATTTAACAAATGAGTTTGACTACTGAATCGTTTTACCGATACTGCTTTTTAGTCTCCAATGTCTTGGAGCAACTAGAAGGAGAAACCTGAAATTGTGGAACTGTAACCCCAAACTTTTTTTTTACTTTTTTAATTGTATAATATAACATATATACAAAGCAAAGAATATAAAAGCAGTAATTTTCAGAGCACTCTTCAACAAGTAGTTACAGGACAGATCCCAGAGTTTGTCCCATATTAAACTTTGATATCTGTTCTATCACTATTTGTTAAAATGTATTTTGAAATTTATTGCTTTTGTGTGTGTGTATGTTCTATTTCACAATGAAAAATGTTAAAAAAAAAAAATGAGGGAGAGTGGGCTGTGGTGGCTCAGTAGGCAGAGTTCGCACCTGCCATGCCAAAGACCCGGGTTCATTTCCCAGTGCCTGCCCATATGAAAAGAGGAGGGAAAAAAAAGGGTGGGGGGAGAGATAAAATCATTCCCAGATAAAAGCTGACGGAGTTCATCACTACTAGACCAGCCCTACAAGAGATGCTAAAGAATGGTCTACAGCTTGAAAGGAAGAGACAATAGACAATAGATTGAAGCCACATGAAGAAATGATGATCTCCAGTGAAGGGAATGACATGGGCAAATATAAATGCCAGTACTATTGTGCTTTTGTTTTGTAACCCCACATTTTTCTTCTTACAGGCTCTAAAACACAAATATATAAAATGTAATGATAAATCAATGGTTTTGGACTCCTATAAATATATCATTTGTGATAAGAACTATGTAAAGGTGGGGGGACAGAGGGGTATAGGAGTATAGTTTGTATGTGCTATTGAAGTTATTAAATTAGTGTCAAAGTAAACAAGGTTGCTATGGTTTTGGATTTTAAATTTAAGCCCCATGATAACCACAAAGAAAATAAAAAAGAATCTGCAAACTCATAGAGATTGAAAGTACAGTATAGTTTTCCAGGGATGGGGGTCAGGGGCAATGGAGAGTTAACATAAAACAAGTACAGGGTTTCTGTTTAGGGTGAAGGGAAAGTTAGACAGTTATAGCAATGGATGGTGCTGAGGGTACCACAACCTTGTGAATGGGATTAATCCCACTGAGTGGTATGCTTGAGAGGGGTTGGGATGAGAAAATTTATATTATATATGTTACTTCCACACTTAAAAAAACTAAGAAAGAGAAACTAGAGATAATGACAAATGCAGTACATGAAATACATGATAGTGGATGGGATCTAAGAATGAAGGATCAAAGGCTTAAAAGGATATTGTTGGGACATAAGAAAAAATTACAATACAGACTGTAAGCTTTCTATCAATGTTAAGTTTTTTTAACTTGATAGCTATACAAGAAAAGAAGAGAGAGAGAAGCCAAGATGGTGGCTTAGTGAGGTTTGGGATTTAGTTTGTCCTCCAGAGCAGCTAGTAAATAGACAGGAAGAGTACAGAACAACTGCTGGTGCCACGTCAATGATTGGACACATAGTATACCCCAGTCTGGACAAACTGGACCAGCTGTGAGCCCATCCAGAACCATGAGCCCCCAAGCCACGGCAGCTGGTGCCCTTCCCCCACAGGCTGGTTCCCAGAGGGGAAAGGAAAGAGACTTTACTAGCAGGAGGGGCTGAGCTCTACCAAGCTCCAATTTGTGGAATTAATTAACAAATTCTGAGTACTAAAAATAGGCCCCCAGCACAGAGGGGGCAGGGCTGACGGAAAACAAAAAAAAAAACAAAAAAAAAAAAACAGGTTTTTTTCAGATCGGATAGCACAAAATTGTTGAAAGGGTCTGGGCCCTGAAGGAAAGGAGGGGGGCACATAGGACCTGGAGATACACAGAGCAATGTACCGTCTTAAGCTTTTGATGGGCAAACCCAAGGAATGGGAGTCCTGCTCTGAAAAAGATTTTTTTCTTTTCTCTTTTGTGGCTATGTTTCTATGGCTTGACTGCTCTTTGGACATAGCTGCAGGGCTTCTCAGGCTCCAACTGCCCCAGGCAAGGGCAGAATTAAGTTTGTCTGAGAGCTTGTCTGGAGGCTGTACCTTCCCCAGGAGAGGGGTGGGACCCAGCTCAGGTGGAATCCCTCCCTCAAGGAATTCAGACCCCAGGGTCTAGAAAAACTGAAGTGATTAAAGCCAGCCTACAACCTCTCCTCTGTCTTTACCACACCCCCCAACAGGGAGAGTCTGCTGAAATTAAAGGTACCACATCACCTTATGCTGGTGGGGCCTGCAGGCAGACAGGCACCACATACTGGGCAGGATAGGAAAAACAGAGTCTAGAGGCTTCATAGGAAAGTCTTTCAACCTGCTTTTCTCAGGGAAAACTGATGCAGGTGACTCTTTCTTCCTGAGAGGAAACCAGTTGGGTCTGGGAAAATCTGACTAGGGCCTATAATACCTAAGTAGACCCTCGTAAGGGGGTAAAAAGGCACCATACAGGCAGGGCAAGAAACAGGAAAACAAGAACTGAAAATATCATCTGTTAAACAAAACCTAAGCTAGAGGTCTAGAATAAGCTGAACTGAATGTCAAAGAACATATAGACAATAAAATCATCCAGCAAGAAAATCCGAGGTAAAAAAAGCAAAAACAATCTCCAGAATAAACTAATTAAGGAAATTAAATGCCTAGACGCCAGCAAAAAATAATGAAACATACTAGGAAAATTGAAGATATGGCCCAGTCAAAGGAACAAGCCAACAATTCAAATGAGATACAGGAATTGAAACAATTAATTCAGAATGTTTGAACAGACATGGAAAACCCCCAAAATCGAATCAATGAATTGAGGGAGGATATAAAGAAGGCAAGGGATGAACAAAAAGAAGAAATCAAAAGCCTGCAAAAACAAATCACAGAACTTATGGGAATGAAAGGCACAGTAGAAGAGATGAAAAAAACAATAGAAAACTACGACATTAGATTTCAAGAGGCAGAAGGTAGGATTAGTGAACTGGAGGATGGGTCATCTGAAATACAACAAGCTAAAAATATATATAGGGAAAAGAATGGGAAAATATGAGCAGGGATTCGGGGAATTGAATGACCACATGAAGCGCATGAATATATGTGTTGTGGGTGTCCCAGAAGGAGAAGAGAAGGGAAAAGGAGTAGAAAACTAATGGAGGAAATTAGCACTGAAAATTTCCCAACTCTTATGAAAGACAGATCCAAGAAGCGCAGTTTACCCCAAACAAAACAGATCCAAACAGACAAAGACACTTACTAATCAGAATATCATATATCAAAGGAAGAGAGAATTTTGAAAGCAGCAAAAGAAAAGCAATCCATCACATACAAGGGAAACTTAGTAAAACTTAGTGTAGATTTCTCAGCAGAAACCATGGGGGCAAGAAGACAGTGGTATGATATATTTAAGATACTAAAAGAGAAAAACTGCCAACCAAGAATTCTATACCCAGCAAAATTGTCCTTCAAAAATGAGGGGGAAATTAAAACATTTTCAGACAAAAAAATCACTGAGAGAATTTGTGACCAAGAGACCAGCTCTGCAAGAAATACTGAAGGGAGCACTAGAGACAGATAGGAAAAGACAGGAGAGAGAGGTGTGGAGAAGAGTGTAGAAATGAAGACTATCAGTAAAGGTGAAAAGAAGAAAAATTACATATAAAATCCAAAAGGCAAAATGGTAGAAGAAAGTATTGCCCTTACAGTAATAACACTAAATGCTAATGGATTAAACTCCCCAATCAAAAGACATAGACTGGCAGAATGGATTAAAAAACAGGACCCATCTATCTGTTGTCTACAGGAAACACATTTTAGACCCAAGGATAAACACAGGTTGAAAGTGAAAGGTTGGGAAAAGATATTTCATGCAAACAGCAATCAGAAAAGAGCAGGAGTAGCTATACTAATATCCAACAAATTAGACTTCAAATGTAAAACAATAAAAAAGACAAAGAAGGACACTATGTATTAATAAAAGGAAGAATTCCATAAGTGGACATAATCACAGAAATTTATGCATTGAGCCAGAGTGCTCCAAAATACATGAGGCAAACACTGAAAAGATAAATAAACATATCCACCATGATAGTTGGATACCTAAATTCCCTGCTCTCATCAATGGACAGAACATCTGAGCAGAGGATCGATAAAGAAACAGAGAATTTGAATAATACAATAAACAAACCTAACAGACATTTATCGTACATTACACCCCAGAACAGCAGTTCTGGGGTGTAATGCACTTTTCTCAAGTGCTCATGAATCATTCTCAAGGATAGACCATATGCAAGTCTCAAAAAATTAAAAAACATTGAAATTACATAACACTTTTTCTCAGATCATAAAGGAATGAAGCTGAATATCAATAATAGGCAGAGGGCCAGAAAATTCACAAATATATGGAGGCTCAATAACACACTCTTAAACAACCAGTGGGTCAAGGAAGAAATTACAAGAGAAGTCAGTAAATATCTCAAGGCAAATGAAAATGAAAACACAACATATCAAAACTTATGGGATCCAGCAAAGGCAGTGCTAAGAGGGAAATTTCTTGCCCTAAATGCCTATATCAAAAAAGAAGAAAGAGCAAAAATGGTGGAATTAATGATTGGAGGAACTAGAGAAAGAACAGCAAACTAACTCCAAAGCAAGCAAAAGGAAAGAAAAAAGAAATAATGAAGATAAGAGCAGAAATGAATGAAATTGAATCAGTCATTAAGAACCTCCCCCAAAAGAAAAGTCCAGAACCAGATGGCTTCACATGTGAATTCTACCAAACATTCCAGAAAGAATTATTACCAATCCTGCTCAAACTTCTCAAAAAAATTGAAGAGGGAAAGCTACCTAACTCATTCTATGAAGTCAACATCACCCTCATACCAAAGCCAGACAAAGATATTATTACAAAAAAAAGAGAAAACTATGGACCAATCTCTCTAATGAATATAGATGCAAAATTCTTGCAAATCGAATCCAGCAGCACATTAAAAGAATTGTATACCATGACCAAGTAGGATTCATCCCAGGTATGCAAGGATGGTTCAACATAAGAAAATCAATTAATGTAATACACCATATCAACAAATCAAAGTAGAAAAACCACATGATCATCTCGATTGATGCAGAAAAGGCATCTGACAAAATTCAACATCCTTTCCTGTTGAAAACACTTCAAAGGATAAGAATAGAAGGGAACTTCCTCAACATGATAAAGGGAATATATGAAAAACCCACAGCTAACATCATCCTCAATGGGGAGAAACTGAAAACTTTCCCAAGATCAGGAACAACACAAGAATGTCCACTATCACCACTGTTATTCAACATTTTGCTGGAAGTTCTAGCCAGAGCAGTTAGACAAGAAAGAGAAATACAAGGCATCAGAATTGGAAAGAGAGAAGAAAACTTTCACTGTTTGCAGATGATATGATACTATATATCGAGAACCCAAAAAAATCCACAGCAAAACTACTAGAGCTAATAAATGAGTACAGCAAAGTGGCAGGTACAAGATCAACACTCAAAAATCTGTAGTGTTTCCATACACTAGTAATGAACAATCTGAGGGGGAAATCAAGAAAAAAATCCCATTTACAATTGCAATCAAAAGATTAAAATATTTAGGAATAAATTTAACTAAGGATACAAAAGACCCATACAAAGAAAACTACAAGAAATTGCTAAAAGAAATTGCAGAAGACCAGAATAAATAGAAGGGCATACCGCATTCATGGATTAGAAGACTAAATAAAGTTAAGATGTCAATTCTACCTAAATTGATTTAGATTTAATGCAATTAAATTTTCCAAAACTTACTTTTCAGAAATAGAAAAATCAATAACCAAATTTATTTGGAAGGGGAGGATGCCCAGAATAGCTAAAAATATCATGAGAAAGAAAAATGAAGTCGGGGGTCTCACACTACCTGACTTTAAGGTGTATTATGAAGCTACAGTGGTCAAAACAGCATGGTACTGGCATAAAGATAGATATACTGACCAATGGAATCAAATAGAGTGTTTGGATATAGACCCTCTCATCTATGGACAACTGATCTTTGATAAGGCAGTCAAGCCAACTTACCTGGGACAGAACAGTCTAAAAAAAAGTATCAGTGGCTGAGAGTTTCAAATAGAGTCAAGAGGTTATCCTGGAAGTTATTCTTACGAATTATATAGATATCCCCTTTTCAGTTTAAGGTGTATTAGAGAGGCTAGAGGAAAGTGCTTGAAACTATAGAGCTGTGTTCCAGTAGCCATGTTTCTTTAAGATGACTGTATAATGATACAGCTTCCACAAGTGATTGTGTGATTATGAAAACCTTGTTCTGACACTCCTTTTATCTACAGTATGGACAGATGAGTAAAAAATATGGATTAAAAATAAATAATAGGTGGTATGATTTCTAAATGTTGGGTTAATTTCTTTTTTTTCTTTTTTCCGTTAATTAATAAAAAATAATAATAAAAAATAATAGGGGGAAAATATTACAATAAATTTGGTAAAGGGGAACAAATTTGTTACAATAAATAAATACTAGTGGTCAATGAGATGGAGGGGTAAGGAGTATGGTACGTATGAGTTTTTTCTTTTTTCCTTTTATTTCTGTTTCTGGAATTGTTTTGAGAAATGATCATGGTGATGAATATACAACTGTGTGATGATATTGTGAGCCATTGATTGCATACCAAGTATGGAATGTTCATATGTTAAGAATGTTCGTGTTGTATGTTGATTGATTTTTATTAATAAAAATTTTTAAAAAAAGGAAAAGAAGGGAGCGAGGGAGGAAGGGAGGAAGGAAGGAAGGAAGGAAGGAAGGAAGGGAAAGCCAAATGTGGCAAAATGTTAAAATTAGTGGATCTGGGTGTCTGGGCAGGGGGGAGTTGTGTTAGAGTTCTCTGAGTGGAGTTTGTATTACTTTTGCAAGTGTCCTGTAGGTTTGAAATTATTTCAAAATAAAAGTTAAAAAACAAAACAAAAGAATGGCCTTCCCTGGGACGTAGTGAGCTCTAAGTCAATGGAAATACTTAAGCAGATGCCAGATGCACAGATGACCTTGAAGGTGATTTTAGCTCTAAGTTAAATCAGCTCTAAACTGTGCTGGTTTAAAACTATTACATACCCCAGAAAAGGCATGTTTTAATCCTGATCCAATATTGTGGGGTAGCTGTTTCTTCTAATCTTGATTCAATATTGTAGGGAGGAAAACACTCCCAATTATGGATTTTAAAGTTAAGCCCCATTGATTAGATGGAGATATGAGTCTACCCACTCCAAGGTGGATCTTGATTAGTTTACTAGAGTCCTTTAAAAGGGGAAACATTTTGGAGAAACCTCAGATGCAGGCACTTGGGGAATTTTTGCTTCAGAGCTGACGGAGACATGGATGTTTGGAGATGCTTGGAGTGTCAACAGAGAACAGATGCTTAGACATAGGCAGAATCCAGCAGTCGCCACCATGTGCCTTCCCATGAGATGCTAAGCAAGCCAGAGCCCAGAGTTGTGTCCCAGAGGAACTAAGTGAAGGCCCACAGAAGCTTTGAGAGGAAACCACTGGCATCAGAAGCTGGAAGTAATGGAACCAGGAACACGGACCAGCAGATGCCAGCCACCCACCTTCCCAACCGGCAGAGGTGTTCTACACGGCATCAGCCTTTCTTGAGTGAAGGTATTGTTGGGGCCTTAATTTGGATATTTTCATGGTCTTAGAACTGTAAACTTGTAATGTAATAAATTCCTTTTATAAAAGCTGTTTCATTTCTGGTATATTGCATTTTAACAGCATTAACAAATTAATACATCTACCTTGTACTAAAATCCCATAGTTCTTTGCTCCTTGCAGGCTAGAGTGCATATTCTATAGCCTTTTCCTCTCCTGAAATGCTTTCTTCCATCTCTGCTCTTCATACTGAGGCTCAGCTGAAGCTCTGTACAGTTGGTGGAGGCTAGTCCTAAGTCCACTCTGCCTTGGCCTAAGCAAGCCAGGGATGGCAAATAAGCAATGGTGTACTGGAGCCAGATCCTACCATTCTGATGATTGTTAAATATTCGGGGATTTTTGAATGGTTGCTAAACCAGTGGTAATCTGAAACATAAATTTGCAAATGCTATACATCACAGCTGTTTTTCTGCAAAGAGCTAGTATAGCAGCACACCAATGCAAATCAGGTTTTATTTCTCCTTTCAGCTGTTGAGGATAGAAGTTGCTTAGCGCTGGTGTTGTGAAGGTTTTTGAGGTTGAGATAGGACATGGTGCTGGGAGGATTAGTGGTGTTTGCCTGAGTTGGAGGGGAGAAGGCCTGGGAAGTTGTGCTTTACAGCCAAAGTCAGAACTAATCTCCTGAACACCCACAGCATTTTCTATCTTCACCACTTGGCATGCCACCTAAACAACCCACTTGGTACCACTTCTGATGAAGATCTTTTCTATGCTTATTTTTCATTCTTTTGCATGGATTTTGGAGTCAGAATTTGTTTCTCAGCTCTGCCACTTGCTAGCTGCAAGGCCATGGACAAGGGATTTAACCTAAGCTTTTTTCTTTAGTTGCATAATGGCTTTGTCTCATCCAATTTGTGCCTATCTCTCAGACAGGTAGGCCTAAGCCCCAAAGAGGCAAGGAGCTGCTTCCACAAATGATGAGAATCCCTAAATCCTTCCCTCCCTGCCATTTCCTTCCTAGGACCCATACTTTCCCCCCTGTGCTTTCCCCCTGGAGACCTACCTTGATTGCAGAGGGCTCCGGCGAATCCAGGGAGGCACTCACAGATGCCGCTGACATGGTGGCAGGGCCCACTGCTGTGCACGCAGAGGGGGCACGGCTGAGCACAGCTGTAGCCATAGAACCCAGGGGGACAGACTGAAAGGCAGATGATAGTCAGCAGCCCAAGGGGCCCCACACAGCCTGGCCATCCCTCAAGGCTGCCTGGGAATGAAGGAAGATTCCTTAAAAGTACGGGGAGAGCCACATCCTCCCCACATCACAGAGGGCCCATTCCTTTCTGGGCAGAGCATTTGTGGTCTGGTTGACATGAACCCTGAACTTGGGAACAGAACAGCCAAGGCAGGGGTGAGAGGGGACTAGAGGAAGGGAAGAGCTGGGGGCCTGACCCAAGAGCCCAGCTGCCCTCATGTGTTCTCATGCCAGTACTAGCCCCAGTGGTCCCAACTGAGATGAGGTAGGGAGGATGAGCCACCCGACATCTGTGGGGTAAAGGGTTCAGCCTTACTTCTCTGGCATAAGGGTCCCCGGAAACCAGGGGCACACTCGCAGCTCCCATCCTCTGGGGAGCAGGAGCCACCATTCTCGCAGCTGCAGGAGACAGAGCAGTTGGGGCCCCATCGACCAGGTGGACACGTGCTGTCACAGCGGATGCCTGGGGACCAGAGGCAGACTCAGGTTAGTGGGCAGAGGGAAGCCTGATTGGAAGTGGGCACAATGCAGTCTGAAGAGGTGAAGGAAAGCACAGGGCATCTGGAAATATGGAAGAGAAACCCCACCAAGACTTGGCAGATCAAGGAGGGCTTCCAGAAAGAGGTGGTACCCAAACTGTCCTAAGGGACAAGGAGGAATTGGAACAAATCCTAAGGGACAAAGAAATTATATTGAAATGGCAGAAGGCAGGATACTCATGCCTTGGAAGGAATGAAAAATTGTGCAGTATCAGTGAACCATAAAGTAAAAAATGGGGTATGGCAAGAGATGAAATTGTGGTAATAAGAAGGGACTCAATTATGAAGGGCCTCTTTGTCTTTGACATCTTAGCTGGTATCTAAAGTCAGGCCTGGAAGAAACCAACTAGAGAGCAAGTGAGCGCCCTCATAAGGCCAGGGGTAAGTTACAAGCCCACCCATGATAGCCCAAGAGCCATGGGTCCTGGCTGGATCCCAGGCGGGGAGGGCAGTTTTCAGGGGCTCAGAATATGGGTGAGATCTCCCATCACAGGCATTTCAGGTTCTTTTGCCCACATGCCTTAGTGTGATATGTATTTTATACCTTATGTACATGTGTACATAAAATAGAAACCAGCTGTTTGCAAAATGACATTGTCACTATGTGTGATGCACTCTGATGCTTTCCATGCTCTATGATATATTATATTTTGTTTTAAAAAAAGTTTGTTGTGACACAACTAATTGATTTAATGACCCTCAGTTGACAAACTGGCCGATGGGGGAATGGATGGAATTTCTCAATAAGAAAGACGATCAGGGCCTTTTAGAGCTGAGGTCGAGTATATATGTGTTGGGGTGATTATGGCCTGAAGGCTAAGAAGGGATTTTAAAAGACTGGATGCCCTGGTTCTGGGGTGGTGCGTCCTCCCAGTCAGAGAGGCTCTGGTCTGACATGTGCTAGGTGATTGGAGCCTGTGGGCCCAGGAGATTGGCTTGGCTTTGGAAGAAGAATATCAGAGGCACAGAGAGAAACAGAATTAGTTTTAAAAAATGATGTCTGTCTTGTCATATAAGGGATGGGTGTGTGAGAAAGAGAAAGAAAGGGGAGGGAGACAGTTAGGCCTGGTGAACAAAGTCAGCAGGAGGAGAGCAGTGGAACCAACTTAGAGGCAGACCAGAATTGTACAAGCCCACCTTGGGCTGGTGGGGAAAGGGGAGGGAGGGGCTGAGGAACAGCTGGAGAGAGGCAGGGAGGGGGATGCAGGCTCTATTCATCTCCCAGTTCCTCTTGTCTAACCCAGTGCCCGTGCCAGGCAGGACTCAGTGCTGCCCGCCCTGGGATGCCTCAATTTTGCAGCAGGGTGGGGGCTTTGAGGGCCCCTCCCTGGGAAATGAGGCTTTGGCATGGAGAGGGGGCTTCTCCCCAGGGAATGGGATCATTTCCCAGTGGGAGTCTGGCAGCCACATTTTATCCCTCAATGGAGATCTCCAGCAGAGTTTCCAGTTCACAAAAAGTAACCCCTGGATAAGCAACATAGATTAACTGAAGGGGACCGTGGGGAGGTATTCTCAGTTTTGGATATATTTTCCAGTTTCCCCTCTTGAAGACATATCAACAGCTGTGATTTGCCTCAAGGAATTCTTTTGCCTGTGGTCCTTGATAACCCCAGGATTCAGACTGCAGGCTAAGCGGCACTGCTGTTCCTTAGAGGTACACTGAACTAGGGCAGAGTTTCACTGTCTGGTAAGGGACCCCCATCCCACTTGTGCACCAAGCACTGTTTGTGTCACACATACACAGCTCTTTTCTAAAACTATTTGTAGATATTATTGTGATTAGTAAAATATAATGCATGTTAAAACATCACTGGCTTCATGGCAGCTTACTGCTCTCATGGTTCCCCCCGCCCCCCCACCAATCAGTGGACATTAAACATATAACTACTCTCATACGTGGGATCCTCAAAATGTTTTCGGGTCAAAAAAGGAGTTCTCTTCTTGGAGACTGAGAACCATGGGTGTGAGGTGTTCATGCTCAGGTTGTAAGTGGCGGCAGGGTCCCCTGGGTTCTAAGATTCATCAAAATTTATATTCTGGGCCTGGCTCTGTAGGAATAGGGCTCATGTTTGATGTTCTAATATGTCCTAAGAGCTCCCTGGAACCTAAAACATTAGAACGTAAGTGTGGAGAAGGGGCAAGGATTTCCCTACATGAGGCTTTTCTTGGATGGCAGTGCCCCAGTTCTAGATAAATAAAAAGGATTATAAGAGAATACTATGAACAATTGTTCATCAACAACCTAGATGATCTAGAAGAAATGGAAACATTTCTAGAAATACATCTGTTACCTAAATTGACTCAAGAAGTAATAAGAAAAATCAACAAGCCTGTAACAAACAAGCACAGATATTGACTCAATAATTAAAAACCTTCTACCAAAGAAAATTCCAGGACCAGATGACTTTATTGGTGAATTCTATTAAACACTTCAAGAAGAATTAATACCAAACTTCTTAAACTCTTCCAAAAAATTCAAGAGGATGGAATATTTCCTCATTATTAGCCAGCATTACTGTGATACCAAAACCTAGTTAAGTCATCACAAGAAAATAAAGCTACAGACCAATTTCCAATTATGACTATAGATGTAAAAATCCTTAACAAAATACTAGCAAACTGATTCCAATGGCATATTAAAAAGTTTATACACCGTGACCAAGTGGGATTCATTCCAGGAATCCAAGTGTGGTTCAACATATGAAATGCTATCAGCGTGATACACTACATAAATAGAATGAAGGGAAAAGTACCACACAATTATCCCAATAGATGCAGAAAAGCTATTTGATGAAATCTAGCATCCTTTCTTGATAAAAATACTCAGAAAAATAGGAATTAAAGGGAACTTTCTCAACATAATAAAGACCATTTATTAAAAAACACAACAATATCATACTCAATGGTAAAAGATTTAAAACTTTCCCCCTAAGATCAAGAATGAGACAAAGATGCCCACCTTTCATCACTGTTATTCAATATTGTATTGGAAGTTTCTGCCAGCGCAATTAGAGAAGAAAAATAAAATGTATCCAAATTAGAAGGGAAAAAGCAAAACTCTCTCTTTTACTGTGTGATTGTGAAAACCTTGTATCTGATCTCCTTTTATCTAGGACATGGACAGATGAGTAAAAAATATAGATAAAAAATAAACAGATAACAGGAATAAAGGTTAAAATAAATTCGGTAGATGGAAATACTAGTGGTCAATAAGAGGGAGGGATAAGGGATATGATATGTATGAGTTATTTTCTTTTTTAAAAAATTTTTCTGGAGTGATGCAAATGTTCAAAAAAATGATCAAGGTGATGAATACACAACTATGTGATGATATTGTGAGCCATTGATTGTACACATATATGGAATGTTTATATGTTAAGAACGTTTGTATGTCATTTTATCAATAAAATATATTTTTTAAATCTATCTCTTTTAGCAGATGACCTGATCGTATATAGGGAAAATGTAAAAAAATCCAAAAGAAAGCTACTAAATGAATTCAGCAAAATGGCAGGGTAAAAGATCAAGATACACACAAAAAAACAACTGTGGGCTGGCCCCAGAGGCTCAGTGGCAGAGTTCTCACCTGCCATGCCGGAGACCCGGGTTCAGTTCCTGGTGCGTGCCCATGTGAACAACAACGACGACAACAAAAAAAAACTGCATTCCTACATACTAGCAATGAACGATCCAAAGAGGAAAATTAAGAAAACGTGGCTATATGTTTCTTGAAGATGATTGTATAATAGACATAGCTTTTGCAATGTGACTGTGTGACTGTGAAAACCTTGGGTCTGATGCTCTTTTCATCTACCTTATTGACAGACAAGTAAAACATATGAATTAAAAATAAATAAATAATAGGGGGAACAAATGTTAAAATAAATTTAGTAGATTGAAATGCTAGTGATCAATGAAAGGGAGGGGTAAGGGGTATGGTATGTATGAATTTTTTTCTGCTTTCTTTTTATTTCTTTTTCTGAGTTGATGCTAATGTTCTAAGAAATGATCATGATGATGAATATACAACTATGTGATATTGTGAGCTATTGATTATATATCAAGAATGGAAAGATCATATGGTAAGAATGTTTGTGGTTGTATGTTGTTATATTTAATAAATAAATAAAATCCATGGTTCTACAATAAAAAATAAATAAATAAGTAGGTGAGAAGACATTCCCTGCTCATGGATAGGAAGGCTAAATATAGTTAAGATGTCAATTCTCCCCAAATAGATCTACAGATTTAACACAGTCCCAATAAAAATTCCAACAACCTACTTTGAAGATTTGGAAAAGCTAACTATCAAATTCATCTGGAAGGGAAAAAGACCCCAAATAGCTAAAAGCACCCTAAAAAAGAAGAACAAAGTGAGAGGATTAACACTCCCTGATTTTAAAACCTATTATAAAGCCACAGTGGTCAAAACAGCATGGTACTGACACAAAGACAGAAGCACTGACAATGGAATCGAATCAAGAGTGCAGAAATAGATCATCAAATCTGTGGTTAACTGATTTTTGACAAGGCCCCCAAATCCTCTGAACTGGGACAAAATAGTCTTTTCAATAATTGAACATGGAAGAACTGGAGATCAATAGCCAAGAGAATGAAGGAAGACCCCTATTTTATACCCTACACAAAAATGAACTCAAAGTTAGTAATAGGAGGTAGCTTCCTAAACTTTACACCCAAAGCACAAGCAACAACAAAAAAATAGATAAATGAGAACTCTTCAAAATCAAATGCTTCTGCACCTCAAAAGACTGTCAAAAACATGAAGCACAGCCAACTCAATGGGAGAAAATACTTGGAAATCACATATCAGACAAAGGTTTGATTTCCTGTATAAAAAGAAATAATACAACTCAATAACAAAAGAACAAACAATCCAATTATAAAATGGGATGAAGATATGAATAGGCATTTTTCTGAAGAGCAATACAGATGGCTCAAAAGCACATGAAGAGATACTCGTTTTCACTGGCTATAAGGAAAATGCAGATCAAGACTACAATGATATACCACCTCACACCTATAAGAATGGTTGCTATTAAACAAACAGGAAACTATAAATGTTGGAGAGGATGTGGAGAAACTGGGACACTTATGCACTGCTGGTGGGAATGTACAATGGTGCAGCCACTATGGAAGACTGTTTGGTGGTTCCTTAGGAAACTAAATACTGAGCTACCCTATGACCCAGCAATAGCACTACTTGGTATATACCCAGAAGAGCTGAAAGCAATGACACAAACAGACATTTGCACACCAATGTTCATAGCAGCATTATTCACAATCACCAAAAGATGGAAACAAACCAAATGCCCATCAACAGACGAGTGGATTAACAAAATGTGGTATATACATACGATGGAATATTATGCAGCAGTAAGATGAAATGATGTCCTGAAGCACATGACAAGATGGATGAGCCTTGAGCACATAATGCTAAGCAAAATTAGCCAGACACAAAAGGACCGATACTGTATGATTCCACTTTTATGACCAACATACAGGTATAATCACAGACTTATAATACAGAATATAGGGGACTTAGAGATACGTAGAAGCTAGAGATCGGTGAACCGTTAGCTAATGAGGTTGAACTCCAATATAAGGGAATAGATAGGAACGAAGGTGATTCTCTAATGGGTCTAGAAGTAATATTACCATATTGAGATGAACAAGACTGAAAAGGGTTGTATAGACCTATATGTCCCATTGACTTACACTAGAAATATGAATGAGCTCTTGTAAGAATTACTTCAAAGATATGATTGTTGTATAAAGTGTTTAAGTCTATAAAGCCAAAAATATTTATTAGCTACAAAATTTATATTTTGACTAGTACATTTCCTAATATAACTTATGCAGATAGTTTGATTGAACGCCATAAGTACTTGGAATCTCAGGTAGGACATGAGATTTTGCTGGTTTGTCCAGAGTGATGCCCCGATGAATCCCAGAATGATTTGATCAGTGAGTGGAAAAGTATTTGCAAAGCCCCTTTCGGGGAGTGGTGAGAACGGGAAGAAATTCAACTTCCCCAAGTTGAATTCTTGATATTCTCATAAGCAGTGTGGACAACCAAAGCTATAGGCTGAGCTCCCAGTCTTGGGGTTTGTTCATATGAAACTTAACCCCGCAAAGGATAGGTCAAGTCTACTTAAAATTTAGGCCTAAGAGTCACCCCCAAGAGAGCCTCTTTTGTTGCTCAGATGTGGCCCCTCTCTCCAGCCAACACAACGAGCAGTCTCACCACCCTACCCCTCTCCACATGGGACATGACTCCCAGGGTTGCGGACCTTCCTGGCAATGTGGGACAGAGAACTTGAAATGAACAGAGACTCAGCATCAAGGGATTGAGAAAAACCCTAGAATGAGCTGAGACTTAGCATCAAGGGATTGAGAAAACCTTCTCGACCAAAAGGGGGAAGAGGGAAATGAGACAAAGTGTCAATGGCTGAGAGATTCCAGAGTCGAGAGGTTATCCTGGAGGTTATTCTTATGCACTTTGTAGATATTATCTTGTTATTCAAGATGTAATGAATGGAGAGGCTGGAGGGAACTGCCTGAAAATGTAGAGCTGTGTTCCAGTAGCCATGTTTCTTGATGATGACTGAACAATGATACAGCTGTCACAATTTGACTGTGTGATTGTGAAAACCTTGTGTCTGATGCTCCTTTTATCTACCTTGTCAACAAAGGAGTAGAACAGATGGAATAAAAATAAATAATGGGGGAACAAATGCTAAAATAAATTTAGTTTAAATGCTAGTGATCAATGAAAGCAAGGAGTAAGGGGTATGGTAGGTATAATCTTTTGTTTTTCTTTCCTGTGTTCGTTTTATTTCTTTTTCTATTGTTTTTTTATTTATTTTTCTGTATTAATGCAAATGGTCTAAGAAATGATGAATATGCAACTAAGTGATGGTATTGTGAATTACTGATTATGTATGTTGTTTTATTTTGTTTCTTTATTTTTTTCATTAATAAATAAATTTTTAAAAAAAAGAGTGTTTAAGTCTAGAGTACAGGGGATAAACTGCTATTGCAGGGGAAAAACTGCTATTGCATGCTATGAGCTATGTTCAAAAGGAAACCATCAGCACTAACACAGCAGCAGCAGAGGTAAATAATGGGGTGAGGGACAAGAGTTAAGAGGAGGTTTAGATTTGCTATTTGGTGAGGGTATATTTATTGGTTTTCTGTCTCTTGGGAACCATGAATTTATCTAAAATTGAGAAGGCTGATGGACTGTGGACTTTGGGCCCTCTACATGATGCCCGATGAATGCAGGTGGCTGAAGGATGTGCTGACGGAGAAGTAGATTGGTGAACGATGGTGTACACTTATGAATGAAGGTTGTGCTGCTACAAAAATGAACAATGTCGTGAGGCCTGCAGTGATGTGAATGAACATGTGGGACATTTGGTGAGACAAAATAAGCCAGAAACAAAAAAGCAACAATGGTATGGTCACCTTCAGAAGATGCTTATGAGAAAACAGGGGCCTAGATTGTAAGCTTTTAGAGCAGACACATTAAGTCCGGAGTGATGATTATTATTTCTGGATTTTGAGAGGCTGTTTTATATATATAACCTGATATTTAGAGATAAGAATGAAGCCAAACAGGTTGGGATTAAAGTAATTTAGAACATAGGGGTAAGGGAGACAGTATCTATTTTAGAACCACACATACTCTTTGAGACCTATGGAAGAAAGGTTTACTTGATCTAGTACTGAAATTTTCTGTAGGGCATAATCTAATTCAACCTATCTGTATAGCTCATTTGAACAACTGGAACACAGGGAGCATAGAATGAGAAGAGGTCCTTTAATCCTGTACAGAGTATGGTAATGCCTGGAAACATCCTAGAATATATTAAGCAGATAATCAAAAAGTATTGGCAAAGTCCCCTGAGGGAAGGGGGAAAGACTATGGAAAGATTAAACCTTACCATCAGGGAATCCCCTGATACTGTGTCAAACTTTAGGGACACCCAAATCAATAGGCCATGGCTAATGAATGTAGCATAGAAACTTAGACTACCTGTAGGCATGCCTAAGAGTTACTTCTGGAGGACCTCTGTTGTTGCTCAGATGTGGCCTCAGTCTCTCTAAGCCCAACTCTGCAAGTGAAATCATTGCCTCCCCGCCATGTAGGACATGACATCCACAGGTGAAAGTCTCCCTGGCAACGTGGGAGAGGACTCCCAGGGATGAATCCAAACCTGGCACTGTGGGATCAACAATTACATCCTGAGCAAATGGGGGAAAAGAAGTATAATTAATAAAGTATCAGCGGCAGAGAGAGTTCAAATAAAATCGAGAGGCTACTCTGGAGGTTGCTCTTATGCAAGCTTCAGCTAGACCTTGCTACCTATCATACTTGCCAACCCCCAACCAGGACCTTTCCAGCCAATCCTAAAGAACACCTCAGGCAATTTATGAGATTCCACAAGGGTTCCAGGCATCAGAGTAACTTACCTGAAACCTACAACCTTTAGATGGGTCCCTAGTCTAGATAAGTCCTGAAACCTAGCCCAGCTTCTCCAGAACATCAGGTAGTTCCATCTCCCTACAACATACTAGTGACAGATCCTTCCAATAGCAAAAATTTAGAATTGCCATAGCCCAAACAACCCCATTGAGAGGTATGGAAAGATCAAAGGTGATGGTGGAATCATACATAGAAGATAGGACTTAACAAATAAATATGAATGCTGAATCATTAAATTGATATCTCTTTTAGTCTCCAGTATTTTAGAGCAGCTGGAAGTAAAAACCTAAAATTGTGAAATTGTAACCTATGTCAAAGTCTGAAATATGTTCTACAACTAATTGTGGTGCTGTGCTTGGAAATTTATGGCTTTTTTGTATATATGTTGTTGTTCACAAAAAAAGAAGGAAAAAAATGTCGATTGTGATGATAAAAATGTATTTAAGCCCTCTAGTCTCCTATATTCTGGAGCAGCTAGAAGGAAAAATCTGAGAGGATCGTATGGTAGCCCATGACAGACTCTGAGATCTGTCCTGTAACCTCTTTCTGAAGAGTGCTTTGAAAACTATTGCTTTTTTATTTCTTTGCTTTTTATATCTGTCATACTATACATTTTAAAAAGTTTTAAAAAAATGAAGTTGTGAGACATGCTGTACCATGAAATAAGCAAGGCATATGAGGACAAAAATTATATGATATCACTTATAAAAGAGATTAGAAATAGCAAGTTTGCAGAGAGAGAAAACTGATCAGAGGTACCAGGGAGAGGGGAGAAGGCAGTGAGTTTGTAAAACTTAAAAAAAAAAATTATACTAAGTGAAATATGCCAAACACAAAAGCACAAATATTGCATGATTAATCTGAAATAGTGGAATGGTAACCCATAACAAACTCTGAAATCTGTTCTGTATCTACTTATTGAAGCATTATTTGAAAATCATTACCTTTTTTCTTTTTTTTTTGTATATATCTTATATTTAACAATAAAAAACATTTGAAAATTTAAAAAAACTGCGTGATTAACATTTCTACAAATACCTAGTAAAAAACAATTTATAAAGACAGCAAGTACATTGAGGATTCTCAGGGACTAGGAAGAGGAGAAAAAGAAAAGCAGCGGCAGTCTGTGGCTCATTGATGGGAAAAGACATGCACGAACAACATGCAAGGGCTGGGTAGGGTTACAGCGAAGGACTCCCTGTGTGGAAGGCGGGCTCTGGTCTGTAGCCAACTCTCCTCCCCGCCCTCCTTTGGTTCCCTTCTGCATGACAAGTCTCAGGACATCAATTGCATCTTTGAAATGCCTTTGGGACCATGTTTGGGGAAATTAGCTTTAGAATAGCAGAGGCCCTGCTGAAAGGCTATCCATCAAGAAAGAATTTTTAAGAACCAGATGTCATTAAAATCTTATCAGCTGACTTGATATTAAGGCAAAAAAAAAAAAGTGGATTTCCACCTGCCTCCAGCTGCAGCCTAGAATGCGCGCGACCAGGGTGAAGCCTTGTTCTGTGCCTGAGGGGCAGGAGCCGAGTCAGGGAAGGGGAAGTTGGGCCAGAGATGCTAAAGAGGAAGCAATGTCCCTGGCTCTTGGCTGCTCAGAAACTTTGTGGAGAACAGAGGCTGCATAGAAACCTAGTGTGAATTATTTATCTGAGAACCCACACTGCCAGAAACAGCCATATTCCCTCTCCTTGCCCTTCACCACTTAGGGCTTGACTAGCAACATAATTATGAAGCATCTCCTATACATGATTTACATATACTGAGGACTTATTATATACCAGCACTGTTAGCATTTTATAGGGATTAACTCATTGCAACTTCCAAACAACCCTGCAGTTGTGAGGACTATAATTTTCTGCATTTTATGGATGGGGAATTGAGGCCCTGCAAGGTTAAGGGACTCGACTAAGGTCGCAAACCCAGGCAGTCTGGCTTTAGTTCCCAGGTTCTTCACCATTGTGCAGCAGGCAGGGAATCCGGTGGTACAAGGCAGATGTGGTCCCCGCTTTCATGGGGCTGAGGGTCAAGTTGGGGAGGCAGATATTCAACAGACAGTCGCTCAAGAACAATTGCAGTAAGTACTATGAAAGGAAAAGCAAAGGGTATCATGAGACTTAATAAAAGGGAGTTCTTAAATCTGAAGTCTTGGCCCAGAGTGGGGTTTGGGGTGTAAGTGAAAGAGACTTCCCAGAGGAGATGACATTTAAGTTGAAACTTGATGGATGAAAATGTGCTGATCAGGTGAAGAGAAGGGGAAAGAGTGATCTGGGTAGAGGAGAGGGAATGTGCAGAGGCCCAGAATTAGGAAATTGGTTGGGTCTTCAAAGAGCTAAACTTTGGTCCAGGTGGCTTGAGTGCAGTAAATGATAGAGAGAGAGGCAAGAGAGAGGTGGCACAGTTGGACGGGACAAGATCATGTGGCACCCTGAGCCACGGTAAGGGATCTGACATGAACAGATGTGGGTTTTGGGAAGTTTGCCTTCTGCCACATGCAGAATGGATGCAGCTGCGTAGGGTGGCGGTCTGGTGACCAACTCGGAGGCTGAGGCAGGGCTAAATAGGAAATGGTGCTCGGTGCATAAGGATGGTGGTAGTGGGGATGGAGAGAAGTAGATGGAGTCTCCACATTTTTGGGGGTAGGCTGGACAGGACAGATGTAAAGCACCAGGATTCTGAGCTAGAGCAGAAGGAGAAACTGCCTTGGCATCAACTCACTTTTTCTCTGCAAACACAGACTGAGTTCGTGCACTACCACCACATGCCAGCTTTGTGTGATTTTTTTGCTGGCATAGCTCCAGCCCCTAGAACGGGGCAGGCACATAATAAGTGTTTGAAAAATATTTGTTTAATTAAATTTGATGGAAGAACTGAGGCCCAGAGGAGATAAGGGAAAGGTAGAGCAGGAAAAAGAGTCAGTGAAGAAGGAAGAGAAAAAGCAGTCAAGAGAGGTAGGAGGGTACGAAGAACCCATTTCACAGAGATCTGGGTGGAGGCAGAGCAGAGGGGATTACCTGTCCATCCCGCCAGGCAGCAGCAGTGGCCTGTGACCGGATCACAGCCATCAGCATGGCTGCAGTCGCAGTGCTCACTGCAGTTCAGCCCAAATGTGCCATCCTGTGGAAAGAAGGGGGAGAGGGAAATGATCAGACCTGGATCCCTAGAGGTTCAAACACTTCTGTTGGATCTTGAAGCCAAAATGAGTAATAGCCCCATAGGGACTAGAGAGCCTGGGACTGAGATAGAGTGGGGTCCCTTTTTGTAACTGGAATTAGTGCAGGCATGAGGCCAATTCGAAATTTCTTTGGCTGCATTAACAGGACTATGGGACTTGAAGGGAGGGAGGTGGTAGTACAATCTTGATGGTCAAGCTCAGAAGGCTGAAATGACCATCAACTAAAATTGCAAATGAAAATGGACTTTGCAAAGCATAACACATCATCCACATGTAAAGAATGTTTATGGTTTTTTTTTTTTTTTTTTTGGCTACTAGAGGAGAAGGTAGGTGATCAGTATTTGCTATGTACTCACTAGCCATCAAGAGCCTTAAATATATTATTTTTCTTAATCCACATAACTCTAGGAGATGCCTCCATTATATTCCCATTTTAAAGGGGAGAAAACAGAATCAGAGAGGTGAAGCAACATGCCCAAGGTAACACAGTTAGGAAGTGGCAAAGCCAGGAGTTTGAAATAGGACTTCAAAGCCTACACTCATTCAACTATGCTACATGAACTAGTTTAACTTATTTGTATTTTAGATTAAGATTCAGCAATTAAGTCTGGGTGGTTACTGCTGGATGGTGCTTGGTTTAGTCCCACCACACTCTGATCATAAATTATAGACTGCTGAAACTAGAAGGAACTTAGACTATCTATCAAGGAATGTCAACTCTGCTGGGCCATAAGGACTGCCCTGGAGTGGTGTATTGAGAAAGACTCTGAAACTGCATTTGAGCTCAGGTAAAAGGGCCAGAGTCAATTAATGATAAAGCAGCCAGGGGAAAGAGATGCCATATCTGCCAAGTGTTTGTCACTTCACAGATAAAAAGGCTGATGTTCAAAGTAGGAAAGTGACCACAAAGTGGTTAGAGTTGGGGCTGGGACTTGAATTCAAATGTCCCACTGCTCAGTCCAGATAAAATAACCAGAGGTAAATGGCTTGAAGGGAGGCTGAGCCCACCCTGTCCCTCCCCATTTCTGCTATTGCCTGCTCACTCCCCACCCTTGGCACTTACTGGGCAGGGCAGTTCGCAGGTGTCCCCCAGCCAGCCAGGGCTGCAGGAGCAGGAGCCGTCTGCGGGGCTGCAGGCCGCCCCATTGGCACAGGCGCAGGTTGCATTGCAGTTCAGGCCCCATGTCCCACCGGGACATGGCAGGGCACAGTCGAGGCCCTGCCACCCTGAAGGGAGGGAAAGGGGTATGTGTCACCTCTCCATCCAGGCCCAGCACAGCTTTCTGCCCACCCTCCCCAGCTCTGTGCATGGCATTTCCTGGGTGATAATCTATATTCCACCCAGAGTCGACTCAAGTTACAAAAGGAGGGCCTAGAACCCAGGTCTCTTGCCTATAGGTTCTTACTGTTTTTGCGGCAGGTGCGTGAGCCGAGAAGGGAGTGCTATCTCTGCCCAGGGTGGATACAGTAGCTTATCTCAGGGCCCTTTGCGTGCAGGACAGCCTTACTTGGCATCCCGAGGCTGGTCCTTTGTCTATTTGCCCTCAGATCCATTCCCTACTCCTCTGCTCTGTTCTCTGTCATAGGGGCTGACTCCTGGCAGGCTGTATAACAGCTGCCTCCCAGATGTGTTTATGTAGCCAGAGCCTAGAAGGTGGGAACAGGGCAGAAGCCAGGTATCCCTCCAGTTTTTCTCTGCCTTGGGTGGGACCTCTGGCGTCTGAGTCTCACCCCCAGTCAGCCCCTCTGCCCATCGTCCCAGGTCCCTTCATGTGGCCCTCACTCCAGGGTTCTGGGAACTCTAGGAATGCTAGCAGTCTCCCCAACAGTTGCTGGTCTCTGGGTTAGTCACCTTCCCTTGTGGGCTCCTTTAGCAGTTCTAACACCACTGTAACGAATCTCCCTTATTAAATTCCTGCTGTTGAGGTTCCTGGCCTGGGTTCTGTTTTCTTGACTTTACCTCAACTAGCATAGGCTCCCTGACGACCCTGCCATGGGAGTGGGTGGAGCAGAATCATCCCAGACCCTCAGCTGGCAGACCACCTGGGCAGTGTACACAGATGTGGGGGATAGGATTGGGAGAGATGGCACCTTACCTTCCTTGCAGGTGCAGGAGCCATCTACCGGGGAGCAGATGCCACCATTGCTACAGCTGCAGACAGATGAGCAGTTGGGGCCATAGGTCCCTGTTGCACAAGGAATTGCACAGACTTCTCCCTGGAAGGGGAGACAGTGAACTTTGGGACAGAGGTTTTCCCATGTTGGGTTGCTATGGTAGGCAAAATAATGTCCCCCCGAAGATGTCCATGTCCCAGTTGCTGGAATCTATGAATATGTTACCTTACGTGGCAAAAGGGACTTTGCAAATGAGATTAAGAATTTAAGATGTCTAGATACTCTGGATTGTTTGGATGGGCCTAATATAATCATATGAGTCCTTAAAATAGAGATCACATGATCTCTATTTAAACCCAGGCTGTAGACACGGACATTTGGAGATGCAGAGCCCAGAAAATGTCACCATGTGCCTTCCTATGAGATGCTAAGCAAGCCAGAATCCAGAATTTTTCCCAGGAAAAGCTAAGTGAAGGCCCATAGATGCTTAGAGAGGAAGCCACTGGAATCAGAAGCTGGAAGCAACAGAACTGGAAACAAGGACCAGCAGATGTTAGTCATACGTCTTCCCATGTAACAGAGGAAACCCAGATACCATCCAGCCCTTTCTTCGGAGTCCAGGTATCTTTCTCTGGATGTCTTAGTTTGAACGTTTTTAAGTCTTTAGAACTATAAACTTGTAATTGAATAAATCCCCTTTATAAAAAAATAAAAATAAGAATTGAAAAAACCCAGGCTGTCTGCTTAACCACTGTGTTACGGGGGTCAGAAGCCAGGTTCCCTTGAAAGCGTTCTCGGAGATGGAGATTAGCAAGCTCTTGAGAATATCTTCTATGAAGGGCAAGGTCCCTTCATAGGGAAGCAGGACTGGAAAGAGGGAGAAGCTGGACTGAAGTGCAGATGCAAAGGTCTCAACTGATTTGCTAGGGAACTCTGGAGCTGGGATGGCCCTTCTAGTTATCCCACCTAGGGGAAAGGCAGGGTGGGCCTTTATAAACCCCCCTCCACCAATCACGGGTAATCTGCTGCCCCAGAAAGGGGATAATTTCAGGTGAGTTGGCTTTCTCCAGCTGAGGACAGTTTCTTCAGAGGGCCTTGACTGGGAACTCTCAACCTTGCTGCAGTGGAGGGATGAGGGCCTCCATCCTGAAGGGTGAGCCTGGGGACCACAAGACAGTGTCCACTACACCAGCCCTCCATGGGTGGGCTGTCAGCTCCAGGAAGGAGTAGAGAGTGAGGGCAATTCACTAGGGCAGGGGCACTAGGGAGGGGGGGCTTCAGAAGTCTCGAGGGGCAGGAGTATTCAGTTAATCAGAGAAGAGTGGCGTAAAGGCAGGTGAAAAGTAGACAAAGATGCAGAGGCTATGAGAACTGGGAATTTTCTCGGGGTAGCTGAAGGGAGGAGTATGTGTAGAGACGGGTGAGGGAGAGATTTAAAAGGGGGTTGGGAATCTTGAATGCCAGGGGACGGAGTTCAGGCTCTCTTCCCTGAGTCCCCCAGGACGTTCACTTAGAAATCCTTACTTCCCCACTCAGGACTTTCCTTTGGGGCTGTCTACTCTGGTGCCTGTCATCACTGGATGCTCAATTCCCTCTCTCTCTTCTTAGGAGCAGCTGGTCTGTAGTGCCTCCAACCAACTTCTCAGGTCTTAGACCCAGGCTTACTGTTGGGACCCTGATGCTGAGAAGAGTTTGGGCCAGAAGCCCAGAGCTCATGTGGGCCCTGCTAGCTGCGTGACATTGAACAGGTTGCTGCCCCTCTCTGAGCCTCAGTACCAGCATCTGTAAAATGATGAGCCTGGAGTAGAAGTGCTCACCTCTCAGCTTGAAGTGTCCCAAGCAGCTGGCCTCTCTATTTAGGCCACAGCAAGACGCAAGGTGGGTGTGGGACCCTTGGCAAAAGGAAGTTCCCTCTCCAGCCCTTTTCTGTTTCTCTGGTGCCTGTGAAGGCCGGGTCAGGGAGGAGGGACTGGGCAGTGTGGGGGCTTTCATAAGAAAGCCCCTGGTTCTCACACTTTCCCCTGCCAGACTCTGTAGGCTGTGGCTAGCTGGAGTCTGTCAGCTTTCCCATTAACCCCAAAACTCTCATTTCCCCAAGACTATAAATAACCCATAAAAATGTACTTGAGCTCAGAGAGGCTTGGCCCTGGCACAAATCACAGCACAGTTACACTTAAAGCAAACAAGGGTTTGCTTTAAGAGAAAAGATGACATCTTTCTCCTGGGGTCCTTATTAGTATCCCCACCCCTGGCTCCCTGGGAGGCTATGGGATTGCTGATGGGGCTCAGAGGATTCCCCACCCCGGTCCTGCTCCAAGGGGCAAGATGCAGAGCACCCAGCTTGAACTATCAACTCTGCAGAGCACAGCACCTGTTCACCATTTCCTCTCAGCAAAGCCCCTGCAGAGATATGTATAGACCGTCATTCTGGGGTTCACAATAGCCAGGGAGGCTGCCAGGTTGAGAGAATTTTCTGCTTCCAGAGAAGGAAATGGCAATGGCTTGTATAGTTGGCAACGAGAGTGAAGGAGGAAGAACCAGATCTCCCTTCCAGGAAGGCAATAGAGCAGAGGGAAAGACAACAGGCTCTGGTGCCATTCTGCTTCTACCACTTACTGTGTGACCTTGGATGAATTACTAAACCTTTCTGTGCCTCAGTTCCGACATTTGCCTTGGGAATAATATCCCTACCTCATAGGATTGCTAAGAAATGAAATGAGTTGTAAGTCATGCACTTAGAGCAGTGCCTGGCAGGTAGAAAGCATTATAAAAGCTATTTTTACTGCAAGCAAACAGTATAATTGAGAAATTAAGAGTTAACAAATAATTATGATTACAGAATCATTATACAGATGCTCTCCTTACTTCCTACTATATTAGAATAGCCAAAGGAAAAACAGCCTGAAATTACTGAAATGTAACCCAGCTGCCTCGATCTTTGATAATGATTGTATAACTATATAACCTTTATCTGGTGATTGTAAAAACCTTGTGACTGGCCCCACTTGCATCCCCTCATCCTCTTCTTCAATTTTAGAGTCTTATTTATGAGCACAAAAGACCTCTCCTAATGTTTATTAATGAAGGAGCTTGAGTCAGTCCAGAACTAACCTACCCTAATGCCTGAACTATCTTACTAGACAAAGCTGGATCTAACCAAAATTAGCCCATCTGACATGCCCAGTAGTTTAAGCTTTAACCTCCAAGTGACCTATACCTCATTATAATACCAAAAATCATGCCCATGCTTATATTAAGGCTGCCATTTTCCTACACATGTTCCGTGACTAAGCAAGTGATCAATCTGCGCATGTTCAATTAGATCAATTAGAGCCTCTCTAACTTCCTAAGACCTGCCCGTCCTTTGATTCTATAAAACCATCAGAGTTTCCGCAGTTTGGGAAGACAGAGCCCCTGCTTCATGCCTAGCAGTAAACTCTTCCTCTCTTTGAAACCTGGGAGTCTCAGGAATTGGTTATTTGAGTGCATTGGACAGAGGAAACCCCACCCCACCACTAACAGACACACATTTTCATCACTATCAACAATATCTCTTTTGAAAACAACACAGAAAACCCTCTAAGATTAAAGCAGAAAGCAGCTCCAGAGGACAGCTCCATCTCCCACTCACTCAACAAGTCCCGGGGCCACAGGAGGAAAGGAGCCTCTTACAGTGGACACGAACCATGGCTCTGCACTGCCTTGCTGTCCTGCCTCCTCCTCAGGCTGGCTCCTGGGTTCCCCTCCTCACAGCTGAAACAGGCTGGAACTCTTACCACCACGCATCAAGGGCGCACGGTCAGGGGAAATGAATGACCCCTACAGAATAGCTACTATTTACTAGGCATGCTCCAAACACCTCCTACATGCCAGCTTCTCACGGCAAAAACTAGGAGGCAGACATGTTTCGAAAGTGCACAGTCCTGATCTAAAGGAATATAAGGTTGGTACAACTAATGCCAGCAGCCCCCCACCATCCCCACCCCCATCCCTCACTGTGCTGACCTCTAGCGTTATCTGAATGCCTAGCTGGTTCAATCTCCTTAACAAGCCCCAAAGCTCTCTCTCTCTGTTTTCAAATGAACAGTCAAACCTTTTGTTCAAATTCCCCAACTCCTGGCCTCGGATCTGAGGGTCAGGCCCGGTCCATAGTCAGCTGGCTGGTTTCTGGTGATTGACATTCACGGCCATTCTCTCACCATAACACCGACGTGTTGGTGTGTGCGGTGCCTGACTCTGCAGAGGCTGGCATCTGCCCACACACACGGTGTGCCCACCTGTGCATCTCCCCCTGCCTGTGTCTCCAGGTCCATCTCTTTGTCCTTCTGTGTGGGTTTAGGTATAAATTTGCCACTCCTTCCTTGTCCTTTCCCAGTCCCCAGGCCTGCCCTGGTGGAATTAAGTGCACACACAGTAACGCCCCCCCCCACCCCCCACGCACACACTGGGGATTGCAGCCCACGTCTGCTTCCACCCCTGGGCTGTGAGCTCTGGAGATGAGAATCTGATTTTATTCTCGGCTAGATTCTCAGGGCTTAGGACCCTGCTGGGACAAAATGGGCTGTCCATAAATGTATAATTGAAATGAGGCATTTGGACAGAACCAGAAGCCCTGGACACTTTCTGATACTGAGCAAAAATGGGGTTTCTCTGCCCAATGCCCATAACAGCTGATCCATGACCCCAGGGTAACAGAGAGAGAAAGAGGTTATGGCTGCGTGGGAAGCAGGAGTTCAGGTGGCCTCTCAGCCTGAAACTCTGTTTAAGGATTTTAGGATTTTATGGATTTAAATCAAGGGCTGAGATTAGGCTAGACTAGCCATCACAATATAAGTATAAACAAGTTTAGGGAGCTTCAGTAATTGCAGATATTAGTATTTGGCTAGTTTACAATATACTAGAAAGTAAAAAAGCATCTATATAATGATTCAGTAATCATAAACATTTGTTAATTCCTAACTCCATATGCTTTATCTCTCAAGCCAAGCGATTCAACAAATGCTTACTGAGTGGGGCCAACTCTGAGCCAGTCCTACTAATAGGTATCAGGAGTTCAGAGAAGACTGCGACCTGGTTTTTAATCTGGGACCACTCCCAGGCAGCGCCCAGGCAGGCACAGTCCTGTCTACCCTCAGCTATGTTTATTTGTCCATTTAATTACTGTCTGCCTTTCCCAACTAGACCAGAATCTTTGTGATAACAGGGACCTTTATCTGTCTGAGTTGCCCTGGTGTCCCTAGCTCAGGGCCTGGCAGAGGTCTAAGTACTTTATAAACATCACAGAACAAATGAGCGAGGGGCCTGGGCTGGGGTTCTGTGGCTTGCATCACACACGGGCAGGAGAATATTGTCTGGTCTAAGGATGGGGCCCCGTGACTCCGTTGACTCCAGATCTCCTTGGGGACTCTCCTGAAAGGAGAAAGCCAGGCCAGGCCTGCTGGACTGTGCCTCGCTGCCCTCTCCCATCCTCTGCCCAACCCTGCCAGGCCAGGGTGAGGATGAGAAGCACAGCCTGGAAAAGTACCATTCTGGCCTCCAGTGCATCCCCTCAGGGAGACAAGACCAGAGACAAAAGCAGAGTGGGACCTTGGAAATGAGCAATCCACTGCCTTCATGACCAGGAATAGGACACCAGGACCCAGCGTGAGCCTGGAGGCAGAGCTGGGGGAAACAGCTACAGGTGTGGTATCTCATCAGCCTTCCTCGCCCCACCCTAGTACCTGTACCAAACCAGCCCTGGATTTGCATGTGCGGATCTTTTCAAGCAGAGAAAAGGACTGGGTGAATCCAGGGTCATGACCTCAGACCAGAGTTAGAAAGTTTGCTTTTGGCATCTCAGGTGCTTGACATCGCCCAGCACCTCTGCTCACTCCCCCACCCAGCCTGTGCCCAAAGGCCCTATACTGAGGCTGTTTCCCAAGATCTCACCCCCCCCCATAACCCCCACTGCTGGGGACAGTCTTCTGGTCTGATGGACTCATGGTAAGGCTAGGTATATACAGAACCTACCTAATATATGTGGCTATTGAAATCACCCAGTCTCTCGAATTTTTCACCATCCAAAGACCCTTTCAATTGCTCCCTACCCCCATGCCCAAAGCTCTCTCAATGTGAAAGCACTGCTGTAACTCTGCTGGTAGCTAAGGCAGCACTTATTGAGCAGGTGTGATATGGCCAGCGGCCACATGCAGTGTGACTCTGGGGTGGTGTCTTCCCACCAACCTCGATCTAGAGATTCCTGTGATGTCACCTACAGCCAGGTATGCTCACCTGGGATACCACATTGAATTAATTTAATTCCAATAAAAAGAAAAACCTTGCTCTTTTAGTTAGCCTCATCACAGGAATACAGAATTTCCTGTAGGCTTTGTGAAACGTCCAAAAATACTCTAGGTAACCTGCTGCAGCCTTTGCAGTTGTCTAGCTGGGAACCACTGGCTGGGTCATCTCTAAGGGCCTTTTGGCTTTGACTCCCTGAGCATCTTCCTGCCTGCAGCAGGGGCCTTAGCCCTAACGAGGGAGGAATGGTGAGGATGCAGGCGGGGGGCCCATGCACGGGCTGGGCCTGGTCGCATGCCCATTCTTAGCTGTGGGTGTCAGAGCTGGCAGCGGGATGATGGGAAGCACCCAGACCTGTTTTACAGGTGAGAAAACTGAGACCAAGAGCGGGAAAGAGACTCGTCCAAGATCTTGCAGATAAGTCAAGGCAGAGATGGGTTCCGAACTCAAATTTCCTGGCTCCCTTTCCAGTCGCAGGATGCGAACAGCTACAGGGTGAAACCCTGGGTTAACCCGTGCTGCCCCTGTTCATATTGACAGTGCACTTGGCACCTCAACACAGAGCAGGACATCCAGAGGAAATGCGCCCTGACCTCGAGGAAGGGCTGCCCAGAGGCCCAGACGCTTTTGCCCTCTCTTACCATCTGGAAGGGTGTTTTCATTTCCCGAACTATCCCTATCTCACCACCCTAACCCACAACCTCGCAATCTCTGGAAAGGGAACCCTCCGATTCCTACTGGAGAAAGCCTGCCAGTCCTGCTTAGCAGCTTCATTTTGTGAATGGAGAGCAGATGCAAACTCTTCCTCCCATCCAAAGGCCTGTTAATTATAGATGCAGCATTGGCTATTAACATACTGAACTTGATTTGAAAATGCTGCTGGCAGAATGGAAGCCCAGAGCTGCTCTCACTAAAGAGATGCAAAGCTCAACTCCACCTTCCACCTGCCTGCCCACATATGCAGCAGACAGCGCAGGCCCACACCCTGCTGGGCACTGAGCTATATGTTCCATTCATTATTTTTTTTAATGTTGTTTATTGAATTTTTCTCCCCAGAAACATGCTGCTTTGCAATTCAGCCCTGTTTGGGAAAATTCATCAACAGCTGGGCTTCCCGTGTCGATAATCTGTTTTCCTTGCAATGGGCAAGGAGGTTGAGGAGGGTTTTTGGAGTGGAAGAAGAAAGAGGATAAAAGGTAGGGGACCCTGTCTCACACAAAAGAGGGAGGCAATTTTGTGAGTTCTTCTCCGGGTCCCCTTAAATATGCTCTGTGGGCGGGAGGGATGGAGTCGAATTGGCTTCTCCGGATGAAGCCTCCATGGCCTCCTGCCTGCCTGCCATCAGAGCTCGGCAGACACGACTCTGGGATGGGCCACGAGGGGCCCCTGTGTCCTTTTGTTGGAAAGGCAGGTGAAATGGTTTAGGCAAGAAAGGGTTCTAGACCTGGGATCAGAACACATGGGCTTAAGTGAGCCAAATGCACCAGCCCATGCTGGTTTGGCCTCATTCATTCCCCTACTCATTTCACAAATGTTTATTGAACATCTACTATAGTCAGGCACCATGAGAGGTCCTGGACCTCACTGATCATTAAACAAGACCAGATGTGTCCCAAGGTCCCTTTAACCCTCTCCCTATCATCAAACTTCAGGGCAGGTGTCCCCGATACATGTTCCTTTGTGGCATTTATAATTATAACAAAATAATCATTTTCTAAAATCCCCCTTATGCATTAGATTGTAAGTTCCGTGAGGGCAGGGACAGCGTCTGTTCCATTCAACTTTGTGGCCCCAGCCCAAGAAGGGTGTTGCTTCCACGGGACTGGAGCACGAAGGATATTAAGGAAGGACGAGAGAGACAGACGGGATCAGGGGCTCTGAAGCTTAGTGACAACAGACAACTTTATTCCTAACTAGTTCCTGCTTATATACTGCAGGGCTTATGTGACAAAAAGCATGCATGCATTTCGTGAGAAAGCAGAGTGCTTAGTTTTCAGTGTTTACTCCCTACATACTAAAGATAGCCATAAAGAACTTGGGGTTAAGGAAAAACATTCTCTCCCTCCCAGACTGTTCTCCATTAGTCAGATAACAATCTCCACAGTTTACTGCCGACGACGCCTCCCTGAGGCCAGTTGCTCCCAATAAATTCCGCAGGTCTTCCATTAACCCTGGCTCCTACAGTAGGGGCCCAATACTTATGTGTTGGATTGATTCAGTCATTTGGGGAATATTTCTATGTACTAGCATTGAGGCAGGTTAGAGGGGGAAGGAAAGAGGGGGATGTGGCCCTAAGACCCATACTAAGAAGTTCCCTTTTGCACCCACCCGCTTAGCCCGCGGTACCCTAGCCCTTGCTCAGGTCAGTGCTGGAAAATAATCAGTACAAAGTGCGGCTCGGCAATTCCTCATGAGCAAACCAGAGCTGGAAGGGCCCCTCCAAGTCCTTATAATGGAAGGATCGTGACCTCAGAGGGCTTCTCCTCCTTTGGAGAATGCCCACACTCACCACTCCTCAAGCACGTACGTTCACTACACATTAAAGTTTTGGGCTGTGCATACTGACTAGTCCTAAGAGTCTTGGCTGTGCACACTGACTAGTCCTTAGAGTTTGGCTGTGCACACTGACTAGTCCTTAGAGTTGGGCTGTGCACACTGACTAGTCCTTGAGTTTGGCTGTGCACACTGACTAGTCCGTAAGCACCTCCACGGCATTAGCCCCTGGGTGAGGTTTTGACTTCTTCAAGGATTTCCAGGGCTCTCCAGCACCCAGCCGAGAACCCCCAGGGCTGTCCGGCATCAGCACGTGTTAGACATGCTGCCAAGTCAGGTGAGCAAAACAGAGCTTGTCCCCACTCTCATGGGGCTTACTGTCTATTGGCCGGAGGCAGGGTGCAGGGGAGGGAGGGAGTACAAGACGAGGCTCTGGCATGAGAGGGCATAGACTGGTTCCCTCCCTATGTCCAGGTGTCCTGCAGGCAGCCTTTGGTGGCCTCCCCTAGCCTCCAAATACTTCTGTTCTTCTCCCTCCTGGATAAAAGGGCCACCAATGGTGGCTGCTTTTGGTGTCCACTCGGTGCCCAAGGCTACTTCAGCAGTGCATATATGTAGTGTGCTTTACTGTTTACAAAGATTTTTGCTGGGCCAGTGCCTGCTCTTTGGCCAGCAGACTGCCAGTCCTAGGTCTGCTGCGCTGCCCAGCAATGAGCCCTCGGGCAATGGGCTCCCAGGTAAGGAGTCTCATTTGTGATTTTTCAGGGAAAAAGAATGACACATGGCCCACAAGACAAAGAGAGGACAGCTTGGACCGAAAGACAGCCACTGCAGCCTCTCCAACACAGAGCAAACCTCGCTGGACCTAATTAGTGTCGCTGATAAAGCAGCAACTGACAGTGGATATATGTTGGGGAAAAGAAATTTTGCATAAGACATGAGGAGCAGAGGGCCAGCTAGAGTGAGAGAGAGAGGGATGGAAGCCACTTGCTATATCCATTCCTTATCCTTGCTTCTTTGTGCTGAGTGCAGAGTACCCAGGGCCTGTGGGGCTTTCATTCTGTCTGGCTCCCAAAGTGGGGGATAGTGGGAACTGACCCCCTGGAACATTCATTTTCTCATCTGTGACTATCCAAAATGAATTGAACGCCAGTGACCTGAGAACTCTCTGTACAGGTGTGCAGATTGTGCACTGCACAAATCTAGCAGCACCACTGACATGACATGGTCGATTTGTGGACCTATTTCATTAGTCTTCTGGCAGATGTCAGTACAGTGTCTTTGTAAAGGGGCCCTTTTTTCTAATTTGCATTAAGATGCTCTCTGACCCTGACTCCTCAAGATGCCTCTCTGAAGGAGCACAAATAACCTCCCCAACAGTCCCAAACAGTTATTGAAAATTTTCAGGGCGACCTGAGAAGTGGTGGGCAGGGCCAACCCAGCAGCTGGTCTGAAAGAATATTTGGGGTCAAGTTCAGGCCACGTCAGTTATTGACTCTGTGATCTGCGGTCCTTCTGGGGACTCAGCTGCCATCATAGTAAAACCACAAAATTTCTTTTCTTGTCTGCCTCAGTGCCCTTGTCCTACCTGTTGGTGCTCCCCCTTCTCTGACCACCTCCTTTCCCAAGAATCTCTCCTTATTGGCTGTGAAGGCCTACTCACTAAACTCTTGAGAGGTGTTTAAATCTTATCAGGAGCCTCCCAAAGTCAAAAATCCCTGAGACTTTCGTGCAGAGTACATGCATGGTGGGTAGCCCATGTTAGGGAAGTGGGGGGGGGGGTGAGACTCTGGTCCTTGCCACTGACCATGCCCTTTCACCCCACCAGACGGAGCTGACCTATTGGTTTAGGGCAGACTGACCCATCCCCATAGCTGAAGACAGAGGGGAGGAAGGAAACGGAAGCTTTTCACCACCCACTTTGGGCCAGGCAGTTTTTTGTCCCTTGCCTCCTTTTGTCTGTTTAACAACACTGCAGGGAAGGAATTACTATCACCATCCTAGAGAGGGGTTTCTCCAAGGCTGGAGGTGTTAGGTGGCCCCAACACACCCCGTGGGAAAGGGGCTGACTCACCCCAATGGCCATGCTCTCTCTTTCCACCAGCTGGCAGGTCAGAAGTGACTAAAGCCCAGATGTTGTGAGCAGCTACTTTGTGCTAAGTGTGCATCATGATAATTTCACAATCTTCTTTCCTACACATTTATCAATAAGCGTATGTTGAGGATGGACGCAGGAATGGTGACTAGGGGCTAACTGTAGAACTCTATCTTGTTAGGAGGCGTCTGACGTCCAAAAGCCTTCAAGACTCAAAGGAAGGCAGCTAAGATGGTCGAGTAATAGGCAAAGGAAGTGAGCATTAGACTGGGGATTGTTGCTGACACCCATCAATAATGTCTATCCTCAGAAAGCTATAGGGCTGTCTACACTGATGGTGATGACAGCGATGTGGGTTGAAGATGGGGATGCAGCCCACATGACATGTGCTGGCAGGCCTCAGCCCATTGTTAAAAAGAAGGAGATTTCTATGAGTTTCCATTTCCTCCTTCTGGCCTCATCTCCCTCTCCCTACTTCCCCAAGGCTGAGCCCTGTCCTCTGATCTTGCACTTCTGTGGCTCAGAGAGAAAGTCCAGACTCAGCAAAGAAACCCAGAAGTTAAAACCCAAGAGGTTTAACTGGAGAAGAACAGGAGATGGGGGTAGGGACGGCCACCTCCGGGGTGCACCCCCCCCACACTTCCCACCCATCCCCTAACTCCTGTAAATTATCCCAGTCTTTGTAAAGCTGCTCTCCTCTGGATTTTTTTGGTTTCCTGAGGTTTCTCAGCTAAGTTTCCAAAGTGCTTCCCCATTTGTAATGTGGGCCTAGAATGTGCTCCTCCTTTAAAGCCCCAGTGCATCGCCCGGTGTGAAGGGAGCTCAGGTCAACCGGTGGATTTGGCCTGGGGTGGCCTCAGAGCACAGGGGAGAGAGGGGAAAGCAGGGCCTTGGAGGAAGGCGGGGCAGGGAGGGGCACGTCCTGGCAGCCAGTGTTAGGGGAACGGCTCAGCCAGGGGTTCAGAGACCAGGAAAGATAGGAGAGGGTTGAAACCTCCAGAGATCTGCATAATCTTGCAAAGCCTATTTCCTTATTTGCAAAATGACATCTAATCTCAGAGGGCTGTGGAAAATACATGAAATGATGCATGTGAGCACATTCTGTAGAAAGCCGGGGTGCACTTGGGCATCCTGGTAGTGATTAGGTTCTCCATCCATGCCACCGCCTGGGGTGGATGTGGCCTGCGCAGCACCTACTGCTCACGAGCTCTGTGACGGATGCCCAGGTCCCCTGTACGTTGGTGGCCACTTCCAAATCAGCTCTCATGGCTGGAGCCGAGTGCCCCTGTGGCTGGAGTTAAGGTGTCATCTTGTTGGGGGCAGCAAAGAGAGGTGATGGCGTGCAGGGTCAGCTCAGAGACCCTGGAGCCTGACTACTGGGTTCAAGTCCTGACTTCCTTTTATTAGCTTTGTGACCTTGGACAAGCTGTTTAATCTCTCCATGTCTCAGTTTCCCCATCTGTGAAATGGGGTTTTTAATAGCATCTACTTTCAAGGGTGGTAGTAAAGATTAAATCCATCAATCAATGTAAAGTGTTTAGAACAGTGGCTGCCCCAGAGAAAGTGCTGAATAAGCTTTAGGCATTTTAACCGATTACATGTGGCCTGCTAGGTAAGGGCCTAGGCCTGCTACTAAGAGATGCAAGAAAGGAGGTGAAGATTTGCCCACTCTGTGCCAAGCTCTGGAGTTACGTGCATCTGCTTCTACCCTCAGAACAATCCTGCTAGTTTCTTCCAGGAGGGAGATGAGCCAACAGAGGTTCAGGAGGTGAATCTGCCTGTCGTGGATCCAATATCATCCCCCACAAAGACACGCTCAAGTCCTAAACCCTGGTTCTGTGACTGTGAACTCATTTAGAGATAGGATCTTTGAGCAGAGACTAAACTGAATTGGGCTGAGCCTTAATCCAATATAATTGGCATTATCAATTGGGGAAATTTGGACCCAGGAAGAGACAGAGAGTGCGACCGCCATCTGGATTGCTGCCGAGTCACCACGAGAATGCTACAGACCTCGAGGAAAGCAGGGTCCTGTGGACTTGTAGCTTCCCAAATCCTGAGACAATAAATTGCTACTGTTTAAGCCAGCCGGCCCGCGGTATTTCTTACAGCAGCCCTGGCAAACTAAGCCACTGCCCCGAGTCCCCCGTTGGTGGACGGCAGCACTGAGATTCAAACTCAGGCCTCTCTGACTCAAACTCCAAACTCTCCAGGGTTGGAGCACTGTCCCACAGAGCTGGAGTCCCAGTGCACACCCAGCTCACAGCCGGTTCTCCAGAAGTGTTGGTTAAATTAATGAATTGTGAATGAATGAATGAGCCAGGGGGGCAGACATCAGAGCTGGTGGTCAGAAAAAGAAAAACTCCCATGCTCTTCCCATCACGCCAAGCGGCCCACACTGAACTCACATGGGGAGCGGTGGGAACCAATGTGTCCTGGTCACCTACTGCACCCCTCAATCTCTCCCAGACTGTGGTGCCACCATCTCCCTGCCCAAGGGGTGGCTCACAGGCACAGCCCTGTTTTGTCACCCCTGCACAAGCTGCGCTGTTCTTACGTTTTCTACATTCCTGCTCACGCAGAGCATCTGTGCCGTGAGCCAGGGAGCCCAGCCCAATTTCTCTATCCTTGTCTCAGGGAATCAGCTTTCCCTCCTCAGAGCTGCTAGGAGGCAGGAGAAAAATGAGTTTTTAGTATTTGTATGAAAGGTCTCTAAAGTAGGTTCTTTTTGTTATGTTATGGTTGTTGGTGTGTGTGAATGTGTGTATTTTTTGTATTTATCCTCATTGCTAGTTTTCTTACAAGTCCCATCTCAAAGTAATTTATTCATGACCTTTTTCTGCAACACCTTTCATTTTCCAGACATAATCACATCTTCTGACAGGAATTCCTTCCCCTCCTGGGGTTGATAATTAATCCTGCAGATGGGATTATTGGTGCTAATGACTGCGGAGGTGGCTGGGGAGGGGCTGGGGGTAGGAGAGCAAGCGTCTGTCCTTCCTTCACTCCAGACCCACCCGCCACCTTGGATGGGGGAGTGGAGCCCGCAGGTCTCGGGCTCACCCCCCCCCCCCACATACACACCTCGGGTGCGTCCATCCTAGCACTTTTTCTGGTCTTTCACAAGCAAACTCGTTTCTTCCAGGTTCTGCACCAGTCCCGGGAGACAGGGGCCAGGGTCACAAAGTAAAGGCACAGGGGGACCATGTGACATGGGCTAAGTCAAGCAGCAATAGGCGACCGAGTCAGGGTTGGTGCCCAAGTCTGGTTCCCTGGCTGGTACGCTCCTTGGTGCTGACTGCCCAGGTTTCCAGGCCCGTCTTGATGCCCTCACAAGCTTTACTATCTTGGATAAGACTCTTGGCCTACAAAATATAGCTGTTTCTAATCTATGAAACACAGCTAACCCTAACCCCCGCTGCTGTCCTCACAGGGGAGGGGTGAGGACTAACAAACTCAGGTGTGAGAGAGCCGGATAAACTATAAAGTGTTGCCCCAAAGTGCTGAGCCACTCGGAGCCTCAGTTTCCTCTTCTAACAGATGCTACTATAGGGTTGTGAGATTAAATAAAATCCTGTACATCAAGCAGAGCACCTGGCCTCAGGCCCGGGGCAGTGACTCCACGCTCAGAATGTCAGCCAGCGTCACTCCCTTTGGGCACCCGCTGCTTCTGGCCTTCCAGGGAAGCGCCTCGGACTCTCAGTCCCTGCCCCGCCCTTCGGAATCTGCGGGGTCAGACACAGGGTCTGGGCTCTGACCAGGGGTGGCAGTTGGCAGGGGCAGCAGTCCCATCTATGCCAGAAAGCTAGACCAAAAAACACCAAACAAATGCAACAAAACTGGGTGTGTTTGAAGCCTGGATGCCGCAGACCTGCCCCAGTGGCTTCTCCCACTGCAGGGGAAGAGCTGCAGGCACCAGAGACCAAAGCAGACCCCAGTAATGAAGGCCCTGAAAAGGACATCAGGAGCTCGGTAGGGAGGGGATGGTGTGAGATGGGGAGACTTTATTTTTTGCAACAGTAGTGTCAGCAGTTTTCCCTAATAAAGCCACAAACTGCGGGGGCCCAGAGGGAGAAGGCTGGATTCAGCTTTAGTGACATAAAACCAATTTCCCCTCCTTTGCTCTGTGGATTAATTGCCATCACGATTTAACCCCTAGTGAACCCCCCCACTCCTCCCCACCCTGGGAAAAATCCGTGGGTGTCTGTTCTGGGGACAGCAAACTCACGAGTCGGAGGCAAAGGTAGAAAGAGCCTCGGACTGGGAGTTACGCAGCCCGGTTCCACTCTGGCTCTGCCAGTGATGTGCTGTGTGACCTGAGGTCAGCCACTTTCCCGCTGTGGACCTCAGTTTCCCCATTTGTAAAATGAGAGGGTGTACCAGGGAAGTGCTGACCTTCCAACTCCACCGTTACAAAGAATGATTTCCTGTTTGTGGTGCTTTACATGCTGCATCTCATTCAGGGCTCAAGCTAACCCTGAAGGGCAGGCACCATGAACACATTTACAGATGGGAACCCGGGGCTCAAAGAGGCTGAAGACGTTGCCAAGGGAGGACAGGTTCGGGATTCCAAGCACGAATCCAGGCCCTTTTGCCTCTAATATGTCATCTCTACACAACTACCCAATTAACCCCAAATATTTATTGAGCATTTGCTACATGCCAGACTTTGTTCTGGGCATGGCATATATTTTATCTAATTCAATTCTAAGAATAACACTGTAACATAGTACCCTGATTTACCCCATTTTGCAGATGAAAAAACTAAGGCTGGAGAAGTTTAAGTAATTCTCTGGAGGCCGTGCAGCAGCTGATGGCGGGACTGAGAAGTGAGTTCAGCAGAGCCCCAACTTTGCTCCTGGAATGTGTGTGTGCGCGTTTATATTTTTGAACCATTTCTGGCATTTTGCACTCTCTATGCTCCTCTGATCACAACCATAAACACAGCAGTGAGAGGGTGACTCCCTCATCCTTGGGGCCACATCCAGGAATATCTTTCACTGCATTAATTAGGAAGGTAGTCCCCCAAGGGGTGGGTGGTGGTGGAATGAACCAGAAAGTCGACTTGCTACTCTTAGACCTCACTTTGAAGAACAAACAATTAAAAGAGGAAATACACATGCATTATGTCCCTGTCACCTCTTTGCTCTTCAGAGCCTACAGCCCCTTCTACCCTCACAGTTGTCCGTGCTCCCTACTGCCAGCTTAGAAGCCACCCACAAGGCAGACCTGGCCTTTGCCCAGCCAGCGGGGAGCCCCTGCGGAGGGCAGCATCCTTAAAGGACAATTGGAAACTCTGGAGGAAACTTCAGTCACTGCTCCGCTCACCTGGATTTTCATAACTCTCGCTCCCTTCCCGCCCCCGACCAGAGCGGCCAAGGTTTGCGTAGGACCGCCCGGCAGCACCGAGAAACGGGAGAAAAACGCAGAAACGCGTTTGTTCATTTGGGTGATGGAGTGCCCGCTCCCCTTGCCAGCATGCAGAGTTCAATAACAGCAGAAAGGGCTTCAAAAAATTGCAGCATAAATAGATGAGCCCTTTAAGGTAATAGAAATTCTGTCATCCTGGGAGAAATATAGGTCCCGAATCCCACAGGAGGGGACACCAGGCCACTCATCCCCCTCCCGTGCTCCCTGTCCCCATTACAGCTAGAGCCGGAAGGAAGCATCTGGGCTGAGGAATGGCCAGAGGGCCTCTTATCTCCCAGCCACAGGAGCGCCTTGTGGGGAGGAGGCGGCTGGAGGGGGTCTGGGAAATCAGGTCTCTGCACTCCCAGGCTGCGGCCTCCCTGGCTTGTCCACTACAGGCAGGAAGGTGACAGCAATTAGCCCTGGAGCAGTGGAGGGGGCTGCATCAGGCAGGCGGCCCGGGTGGGCCTTAATTAAGGAACGGAAAGCTGGGCAGCGGAGGGGCCTGGGGACACTGGCCTCTCTTGGCCATGAGTAAAGTCCATTCTGGGCTCTGCGGCCACCCTTGAGAACCCGGGAGCCCCCAGCAACCCCACCGCCCCAGCCAGGAGGAAGCTTCCACCAACTCTGCCCCTTTACTCCCTTCCCCATTTCTACCAGCTCCCCCAAATAGGACACTTAGGCGAGGACCAGCAGTTCTTCAGGAGAGGGTCTTCTCAGGGTATAGGACGGATGGCAATAGCAGGAGTAGCATTATCACCATCATCATCATCATCACCAATAATAATAACAGTTAACACTTGTTGACAGGTCACTAAGAGGCCAGGCATTCTAAGTGCTTTTGTGTACTAACTCACTTCATCAGCCCAATAATCCTATGAGCTTTACCACTACCACCGTTAAACATGGGAAAATAGGGGCACAGAGAGGTAAATTCTCCAGTCAAGGACACACAGCTAATAAGCAACAAAGGTGGTATTTGAAGGCAGGGAGTCCAGCTCCAGTGCTTCTGCATAAATGTCTTGGAGGCTCATGCCCTTTGCTCAAAGAATGCAGAAATGGTATTGGGGGACAGCTGCTCCTGTCCCGTTGTAGTTATCTGTTTATCTGAACTACAGAGAAGCCAAGGAGGGGGGATTTCAAGGCAAGGCCCCTTGAGAAATGTCATGAATTTCCTTCCTACAAAGGTCAGTTCTGGAAATTTCTGCCTTAAGGGCATTGCTCCTCCCAGGAATTTCATTCACTGCAAAGAGAGTTTATTGGGCGAGACTTTCACATGATAGGAATTGGGGGGCAGAGGGGCAGTATGGAGGCTGGAGGAAGACATATGTGTTAGTTAGATTCAGTTGTCAACTTGGCCAGGTGAGCATACCTAGTCTTGTTACTGCGGACATGAGCCAATGGTACGTGAACCTCATCTGTTGCCAATTACATCTGCAGTCGGCTAGGAGGCGTGTCTGCTGCAATGAGTGACATTTGACTTAATTGGCTGGTGCTTAAATGAGAGCGTGCAATGTAGCACAGCCAAGCAGCTCGGCATTCCTCATCTCAGCACTTGCAGCTCAGCCCAGGCCTTTGGAGATGCAGAAAGAAGTCACCCCAGGGAAAGTTGTTGGAACCCAGGGGCCTGGAGAGAAGACCAGCAGAGACCATCTTGTGCCTTCCACGTAAGAAAGAACCTCAGTGGAAAGTTAGCTGCCTTTCCTCTGAAGAACCAACAAAATAAATCCCCTTTTATTAAAAGCCAATCCATCTCTGGTGTGTTGCATTCCGGCAGCTAACACACTAGAACAGCGTGTCTCTGCCCTCAGGAGACAGACTCTGAGGATGAGCCATGTGCATGGGAACAGAGAAGATGGAGTGATTAATTCTGAGGAGAGGAGTATTCAGGGAAAGCTTCATGGAAGAGGCAGCCTTTGCTCTTAGCCCAAACGATTGAGGATTTTCATAGACTGAGGTAAGGACAAAGGGGAGGGCATTTTAGGGAGAGGGAAGAGCTTGAGAAAAGGCACAGTCAGAGGTCCCAAAGCGGACACTATATTTGTGAGTTGTGTACGGCCACAGAACAAGTTTGTGGCAGGGTTTGGTGGGGGATGAGGTTAAAATGGACTGACTCTAGCTCTGAGGGCCATTTACAAGGGGCTGGAGTTGGTGCTTTATTTGGTGGGCAGTGAGGAGCCGTGGAGAAGGGTGATGTGACCCCAATGTTCGAATGGACGGCATCTTGCTATCTGCCCAGATCGACTTAGTTCCCTCACCCACACTGCAGTTACTTCCCAACCCAGGGGGTGGGTGGGGTGAGGTGGGATGGGAAGGAAGACCCTCAATTCTGTATCATCCCTCATGCCGACACTCCCAGGACAGGGCTACAGAAACCCCGGCCTCTGCCAGCCTGAGACCCTCTGCGTGGGCAGCCAGAGTGACCCCTCACTCTGCCCTCCCCTACCCCTGTCCCCCTGGGCTCTGACAGGCCACAGACAAGCCTCGGAGCAGAGGTTCCCGGGACTGGCCAAGGCACGGAAACAATACCACCCCCAACTTCAAGCACTCCCATTGGAATGACTGGGCTGAGAAGGTCATTCCCATTTTACAGATGAGAAATAGAGGCCCAAAGAGTTAGCAGAACCAGGACTAGAACCTTGTGCTTCTTGCCTTCCAGCCCAGGGCTCTTTTCCTTCATCAGCAGCCCCAGTGCAATCTACCAACCTACCCCCGGCCCCCCCAAGTGATGCCACTGCTGCTGCCAAGACAATGTGTAAAACTGCCACCTCCATCCCTATCTCCACCGCCTCAAACACGGACAGGCATGTTCACCCCACGGTGCCTCCTGAGACTGACCGGAAGGGCGCCCCGGCGTTGCCTCGTTGGGCCTGCCTGGAATAGCAGCTGCCCGTGCGCGCGGATCCGCTCCCACTAGGGCCCCGGGTTGTAGCTCATCCCGACACTCTCTGGGACAGGGGTGCAGGGCACGGGGGAAGCAATGTCCCCCCACTATCGCACAGCTTATCATGACTGCGACCAGTTTCGGAATGTCTTACCATGTTCCAGGCACTGACTTAAGAACTTTCCTTATGAACTTTTTCCCTCTCACAACCAAGCCTCCTTTCAACAGATGAGGAAATTCAGGCTTAGGCAGATAAATGACTTGCCACGAGGCAGAGTGGGGACAGGAAACCCAGGATTTGAATTCAAATTTGAGCGGTTCCAAAACCAGGGTGACCCTTCAGCTAAAACTCAACTACCAAATGGGATCTCAGTGGCTCTACCTGGTGCTTCCCCTGAGCAAGGTGCTTTTGAGCTGAACTTGAGCTCCTCATTTGCAAATCAAGGAGAATGAGAAGGTACCGCCATCAGGGGGGGCTCTCGGGAGGAATAAATGAGCTAAGTGCATACAGCAAGGACTCAACGTCGGCGGCTAGTGCGAACTTTATTACTACTGTTAGAGCAGAAGCTTCTTGCTGGCTGAGTGTGCGATTAGTCTGTCTATACTTCCACCTGCACCCCAGGTCCTTAACTGAGTAAAGCCCCAGTGCCCTGGGAAGGGAGGAGAAAGAGCGTGAGCTCCAGCACACCCAGAGGGCCAGGCTGGTCCTGCTTCTGGCTGTAGCTCCGACGTGCAGGGCGTGGGGCAAGGGTGATGGAAATACCTGGCTGGAGCGGACATGTCGCCGGGCTACAGAGGTGGCTCTGCACTGCACCCATCCCCCTCTCCTTATGAGCATTCTGCGCCTTTATGTTGGACCCGACAGACACCATTCTCAGCCCTCAGAGATTCCTCTTTTATGAAACCACCCCAACATCCTCCCTAAAGAGACTTTGGCGTGAGGAGCTCTGGGGAGGGGAATGCGGATGAAACGGCTACCTACAGCCAACAGCAGGCAGGACTAAAGTGACTCCTCCCATTTTACAGATGAGGTAGCTGAGGCTGAGCATAGTAAAGCACCATGCCAAGGTTACCAAATCTAGGTTCAAGATCTCCAGACCCTCTGGGCACGCCCCCTCCTTTTTTTTTTTTGCACCAGGAATTGAACCCGGGTCTCCGGCATGGGAGGCAAGAACTCTGCCTGCTGAGCCACCGTGGCCGGGCCCCCTCTGGGCCCTTTTAATTAGTCCCTAGCCCATTGCCTGTCCTAAAATCTTTCAAGAAAAAAGAGAGGTACATAAATTCACAAACCAATCAGCAGATAAAAGCAGAGCTAATTATCACTGACTCAGGAACTTTGGGGGGAGGGTCTCAGGGAGTCTGCTCTGCTCCTTGCGCCACCGCCCTCTCTGGCCAGAGCTGGTTAACCGCGGGAAATCACACTCATTCCGGACCTGGCTGAGGACAAGAGTGATGGCTCGCCTCGCGCACGCAGGAAGGAGTCACGCTGCAGGAGAACAATTCACTGCTCTGTAGTCACCTCAAAGGGCTCCTGCCCAACACCCGGTAGGGCCCCAGAAGAGACTTTCCGGGCTTAATGAGGCTGGGCGGGAGGAGATGGATGGGAATTTACAGGTTCTCACCAGGGCAGCATGGCTTACAATCTGTTTTAGCCCCGAGCCCCCGGCAGGGGAACTCCAGAACAAATTGATTCTGACAAGAGCCACATCCAGCAAAAGTTCAAGGACGGGAAGTTCTCCGCATCCCAGCTGGGAGGAAAAGAGGCAATGGCCTCGGGCAGTGGGTGAAGGGACACCAGCCTCCTGAGGCCCCCCAGGACCTTGATTTCTCCCAAGGATCCTGCCACTAGGCAGGCAGTTGGGGGTGAGGAAGGAGACACAGGTGGGTGAGACTCTTAGCATGTGGTAAAAAGGACCCAGGCCCATAGGTTAATGTATACAGACTACAACAACCCGGGGTGCACCTCTTTGCGCCTACTTTCCCTCCATTCCCCCAAAAAGTATGTTTTCTGACTTGGTCCATGGAGTGAGCAGAGGACACCACCAGAGGGTCCCTCTCCCCCTGCACACGCACGGCTTACAGACGGAGGGGCTGGGACACCAGAGGCGAAGCCACCTGCTCTGAGCAGTGACATTTCTTGTGTTGTTGTCACGCCAGGACGGGCAGGCAGGACCCAGCTCAGGCCCCGCAGTCAATTCTCCACAGCCTCAGTCCCCTGACACTTGGCTATGTGAGATTTTTAATTCCGAGCAACTACTCTCCACTACCCAAGCCCCAAACCTAGGGCGTGTCCATTTCTCCGCGGAGGTTATGGGCAAAACTGACACCAACTCAGGTCAGTCAGGGAGGAACCCTGCAGGAGGAACTGTCCTCTTTCCTTTCAAAGATGCCGCTGGAGTGGCTCTTCGGCCAGTTTTCTTTGCTATGGGAAGGAGGAAGAGGGAGCCAAGCAGTGGTTTGTCCTGAGCCCTGCTCTGCGGCCCCAGGGCCACCTGCTGTACAAAAGACATTGTCCCCAGACACATCCTTGCTCCCAGTTGTGGTAAGGCCTTCCTTGTAAGTCCGTGCTTCTCCACCTTGTCCTCAACTAGACCACACCCCAGGCCAAATACATCGGAGTCCCTGAGGGGGGGGGTGGTGGGGGGTGGTGGGGGGGGGGTGGTGGGGGGTGGTGGGGGGGGGGCAGACATCAGCATTTGTGAAGACCAGCAAGTGATTCCAACCTTCCAACCGGCAAAGTTGCAAATCACGTCTGTGCATCACTTCACTGGCGTCACCTGAGAGCTTGTCAGAAATGCAGAATCTCTGGCCCCGCCCCAGACCTCCCGAATCAAAATTTGTTTTTTAACAACAAAAGGACCCCGTTGATTTGTAAATTCACTGGAGCCTAAGAAGCACTGTTTAAAACACTTTTTATATCCGATCTACGCCGTGCCTTCCAGAAACCTTGCGAGGCAGGGCGGTATGGCGTTTCACAGGTGAGGAAACTGAACAGAGAGGTGAGGGCACTTGCCCAAGGTCACACAGATGGCGGGTAGTGCAGCCCGGAGGAGACCCAGGGTCTGTGGTTCTAAAGAACTTGCTTCCTTCTTCAGCACACAGCACTTCCTCTAGCACAACAAAACAAACGTGGCCTCGCAGACCCCTAGGTTCTTAGGCCCTTAGAATCACGCCATCACATCCGGCCTTTGAAGAGGAGTTTACTTCCAAAGTGAGCTACCCCAGAATCAAACCTCATAAAGACTAGCATAATTCATGAGGAAATACAAATAGTAAACAAACACATGGGGAAAGCGTTCACGCTCTCTAGTAATTACAGAAATGCAAATCAGAGCAACACTGAGGAGGCATTTTCTACCTACATAATTAGCAAAAATTAAAAAAAAAAATAACATTAGCAACGATGTTCTGAAATAGGTACGTTCAGACACGGCTGCTGGTGGTGTCAATTTTATAAAACCCTTGAGAAAATTAACAAGGGACATCCATCGAGAGCCATAAATACATTATGCCACTGGCCCTGGCTGGGAATTCACCCTAAGGAAATAATGCAATGTGTGTGGGAGGGTGGGAGGCGGGGGTTGGTAAGAAGTGGTTTGTATGAAGATGCTCCTTGGAAACAACTTCATATTCAGCAGGAAGGGAATGGCTGAGTAAACTGAGAGAACAGCAGCTCCTGCATTACATTTAAAATGATAATTAAGAAGCCCAAGCAGCGCCATAGAAATGCGAGTGAAAGAAAGCAGAATACAAACCTGTACCTGTGTGCTGTGGGTATTAGGATGCAAAAATATTATGTGCCTAAGGATAGGACAGGGAGAAGAGGACACAAAAGGAAGACAGCGGGTATATCACAGCTGGGGGTGCGGGGGGAATGATGGATGCACCCCCTCCTTCTTTTGCTTTTACAGTTACAAACCCCTTTGCAAACAACCTTGGGGGCTCACTAGCCAGAGACTCTCTCAAGGGGACATCAGGAGATGCTTCCTCTCTTCAGCCCTGGGCGCAGGTCACGCTCCCGGTTTCCACCCAGAGGTGATGGGGGCGGTGTGAGAGGCCATGGGAGGCCAACCCTCCCCCGGCCCCCTCCCCTGCGTCTTACCATGAATCCTGGCGCACAAGTACAGCCCCCAGTGACACTGTGGCAGTCGGCGCCGTTCTGGCAGGTGCAGGGCAGCTGGCAGCCATTGCCATAGTAGCCAGCAGGGCAGGACTCGTTGCAGTGGCGGCCAGACCAGCCCGGCTGGCAGCTGCAGGCTCCAGTTACTGGGTGGCAGCTGAGCAGCAGAGAGAAGGGTGAGGGGAGAATCCGGTCAGCGAAACAGACACGTGCCCTCCTTTGGCCACACCAAGTCTGGTCTGCCTGGGGCAGCGGGATCAAAGGACCTCTGAGGTTAAATTGCTTAACGTCTTGTTTGTTTATCAGAAGATGCCAAGACCAAATGGTGCTATTAGCCCCAAGAAACAGCGGCTCACAGTGGTTATATAACTTGCCCTAAGTCACACCGCCAGGAAGTGCAAGCCCAGCTTTAGAACGCAGGTCTCCTGGCTCCCAGACCTACCCAGGGACCAAAGCAGAGGGCAGGCTCTTCAGTCCCCTGCCTTATGGAATATGAATGGTCCAGAACTTCGCCCACCTCTCATCCAAGGCAGGTGCTTAGTAGGGGGCAGGCAGAAGAGGGAGCAGTGAGACCCAGCAGCTCAGCACGTGGGCACCACTTATGTTTGCAGAGTTAAAACGAGACCTTGGATGTGGCCTCCCTTGTCTGGCAATGTCTGCTTGGAGAGAATACCTTCCAGCTGTGCTGGGCTGGAACTCTTTAAGAAGGAGCAAGCTCTTCTCTATCCCCTGTGTGCCTAGGTCGGAGAAGGACCATTTGGCTGGAGAACGGGGCTGCGTGGCATGACCTCTCCTGTAAGGGGGTAATTGGTTGATGGTCCCAGCAGCTACATGCTAACGTCTATCACTTCGTCTGCACAGAGGCCACCTCCCATGGGCTGTCCCCAGGACACTCCAGTGACACATCTCCGGGAGATTCAGGACTCCTCTAATGGACAACTTCGTCTTGAAGACTCCCCATCTGGCCAAACTGTCTTAAAACTGTACTGCAGTCCAACATCCTTCCTTCCTTCCTTCTCTCCTTCACACGGATCAGTGCTGCACTGAGGTCCGACAGCTGCCTTCACTTTTCTCCACTCAGGCATCTATTTCCCCTAGTAAATTTCGTGCACTTGGCGTCTGTTTCTGGAAGCATCCAGATCAACACACCGGGGAAAGTGCTGGATATTAGAGGCCAGCCTCTTAGAATCCCTGTGTCGCCTGCCTCCCTGCTCTGAGTCCAGCTTAGATGATAGAGTACGAGGCTGGCAGGAGGAGCTGGGCCCCAGTCTTGGTTCTGCTAAGTTCTGTGAGGACAGAGGCTCTGGGTTGTTGCTGGATCCCCAGTGCCTGGCTCTACTCAGTACCTAATATTCGGGAATGAACAGTACTTTCACTACAAATATTCTTTGATATGTCAATTAATTTATTTATCATCTGTCTCCCCAGCTTAGTTGCACCTCCATGCAGGAGGGTGATTTGCCTGCGTTGTTTGCCTCTGGATTGTACCCCAGGGCCCAGGAGAGTACCTCACACGCTGGAGGGACTCAGTTCATATTTGGTTATAAATTCATGAACAAACTAATCATGTGAAGCCAAGCCAAATTGCTTCTCTCTGAGTGCCCCGGTTTTCTCACGAAAAGTGAGGGGGCGGACAGGAACAGACAACTCCTGAATAGTAAGTGCAAATAGCTAATAAACATCTCCGAAAATATTTGGCCTCATTAATCATCAAATCAAAACAATTAGATACCACTTTTTCTCTATCAGAACAGTAAAAATTTTAAAACGGGACAATACTCAATGCTGGTAAAGGTTCTCAAAAAACGATTAGGGGTTATGTATCACAATTCCTAAAAATATTTAGACCTTTTGGTCTTGGAATTCCATTTCTAAGAAGCTGTCCTAAAAGAAATAATCACAGGGTGGAGAAGGATGTATGCACAGAAGTGTTTCCCGAAGCATTACTTATAACAGTGGAAAAGGGAGGCAATTTACATAATAATAAGATAATGTACGACCTGGTTATTAGAGCACCAAGCATTTTACACATATATTTCTGATCAGATCTGATATGCCCATGAGTTAGGCATCAGAGCCTCTATTTTACAGACAGCGTTTGGAAGTTATGAGACTTGCCCAAGGTCACACAGCTAAGTCAGAGGTAGAGCTGGGGTTCAAAATCAGGTGTGTTTGATGGTGAGAAACTATGAGCAATTATGAGTTTTTTTCCTTTACATCTCTCTGTATTTCCTAACTTTATGAAACTAAGTTTTATATTTATAAAGCAATAAACATACAAAGCACATTTAAAAAAGGGGAGGTGGTGAGTAGATGATGAATGCTTGAAGACTCAGAAAGCAAATCGGATAGAACAAACATTTCAGACTCTCAGAAAACTTTCCCTGAGCCCCGGGCGCTATAAGGGGGTGGGTAACATGGGGGAAGGACCCGGCTTGGTGGCCCTGACCTTCAGCCAGATGGCTTTGGGGTGTTACTCTCTGCCCCAACCCCTAAGCAAAGCCCTTCCTAGGTCCCAACCCTTCCAGGGGCCTTCTCTGGAATTTAGGGTTTTGGGGACAAGTTCAGTTACAGTCGTGGTGACTGACGTGCATGTGCCCCAGGGAAAAACCTGCAGGCCTGGCTCCAGCGCCCTGTTCTGACTAGCCCTGGAGATGCTAAAAGTTCTCGGGCACTTCCCACCTCTGCCTTTCCCATAAATCCATTTTTCTGTCTCTGCCTCACCATCAGCCATGCCAAGTCCACCTAGCACTGGCTCACACTTTGGCGAGAACAAAGCCCTGTGACAAGTTTACTAGACACACAACGAGCTAGCAAACACTGACACTGCTTCTCAGTCTCTTAACTTAGGGCTCACAAAAGGCTCCTAAGAACCCAGATGTCTCCACTTTTTGCTCTCTGCTGGCATCATTTTAGCTGCTTATGGGTGCACCTAAGCAGTAGTTTTACTTTTTGTTCTGGGAACCAGACGGCTCCCAACCAAATCTAAAATCATTCATTTCTTTCTGCCCATGCCCTTAGAATTCGTTTTCGTTCGTTTGTTTTTAAGGAATACCTATTTTCTTACTTTGGTTGTCTTTTATTGTATAAACGCCAAAAGTTCCTTTGGAAAGAGGGTGGGAATGACTGCTCACCGAGACACTGACTGAGGCCAGCTGTCACCGTGCTTGGGTCCCCAGCAGAGGGACTCTCAGGCCTCCCCCTCCCCGGGGCCGCACCCCCAGCTCCCCACTTCCCAGCTCCAGCCAGTCCCTTAGGTCACAGGGCCAGCCAGTGACTGCTGATGAGGCTCAGGCAGAATTCACTGGGGTTTAGGCCTGCTCTGTTCTTTTCCCTTTTTCTCCCCCTTTTCCCCATTTTCCCCAGACATAGATTAATTACAAGGTAATAGGAGCTGAAAGCTGAACATTACAGGAATCTTTTCAGGGTGAATTTTTTCTGCCTTTCTTTCAGCTGCAGTGAGGTTTCTATCAATGCTGCATCTGTTGGCTAAATCAAATCTTTCAAAAGTAATACCCGATCACGGCTGCTGGCATTCGTCTGTGACAATCCAATTGTGGAAGGGACATTCAAGAGCCCCGCTGCACAGGCAGCTCTTTTTCTCAAGGTTGCTCCTTTATGAGGGAGGATGGTTCCTTTGTGTGCGCCACAAAGAGTTTATAAAGGGAACGAAATGTTAGGGACTCTTTCTTTCTGGGGCACGTGAATTCCACCTCTGTGAAGCCACCTCTGCAGAGAGGCACGGGGCAGAGAGAGGCGGGAGGCAGGCGGTCCGATTTTCTTGGGTTGGGGGGAGCACTGTCTCCCTAGTAAAGCTGCTCCAGGCCTTGCACTCCATCTTAGTGGGGGTCTGTGGGGAGTGCTGCACACACCAGGGCGGAAGCCAGGGGGAGCTTCTGGGGATCCCGGGCTCCATCCCTCGGCAGGGCCAGGTTGGAGAGGAGGTTGCATGGAAGCTGCGCTTTCAAAAACCACAAGAGAATTATCCCTCTCCCTCCACTAGGCTCAGAAGGGGTGCTGGACAGATCGGGAAACCGAGGCACAGAAAGGAGGAAAGCACAGATGGGAAAATTTGCTCAAACAGAGGTAGTTGTGAAGTTCTGAGAGGTCCCTGGCCCGCCCCGAGCCTACAGTTTAACTGTTCTGAGATTAGAGTCACAGGATCAGCCACCCACTTTTCTTAGCCAGGAAGAGAAGACTCTCTAGCAGATGGAAGGCTGTGGGATGAGGTGGGCAGTGCTGTGCAAAGGAGAACAAAGTCAAAGCACAGGGGCATTGTTAGGCCAGCAGTTCTGCCCCAAGGGCATATTCTGGCAATGCCTGGAGACTATCTCAGGCACCGGGAATCGCACCCAGCTCTCTGGCATGGCAGGAGAGAATTCTGCCACTGAGCCACCGTTGCACCGCCCCCTGGAGACTTTTTTTTTGGCTGTTTAGTGGAGGGGGACAAGCTACTGGCATCTAATGGGTAGAAACCAGGGATGCTAATGTTGATAGTGCTGGATTGAAAGACCCTGGGTGAGACGGAGCAAAAATCTTTGAGTGTTAGATAGAGCTCAATCACCGGGGCACTGGGCCAAATGAATAGGGTGAAATATAAAAAAAAAAAAAGGTAGGCAATAGCTCAGGGACAGAACCACCTTCACCAAGCCACCTAAAATTAATTCCATGTTTTAAAAATTTTTTTTTAACCGATGGCTTAGTCTGTGCTAGGCATTGGGTAATGCTGGGACTACAGAGATGGTCAAGCCAGGCGGCTCCTCGTCAGGACAGAGCCAGGTCTTGTCAGGAATCTCCTTGCAAGGTGGCAGTGAAGCAGACCTGGAGTCGCCCAGCCTTGGGGGGGTGGGAGGTAGGGCGTGGGGACCTGGCTGGCGCACTCGGAACCCCTCCTAAGAGCAGCTACGGCTTCCCGGGCCCTGGAATCTGACAAGCGTTAAAGACGGTAAAGTAAATAATCATCAATATTGGATGGGCTGAGATTAGCGCCGGGGAAGAGGGAGTTCTTCCAGATTAATAATGCATCGAGGACTCCTTCAGAGGTAGGAGAAATTATGCAGGGTGCAGCCGGGCTCTGGAAAGGGAGGGGAAAACAATAGCTTTTTAATTGGGGGGTTGGTTAGAGCTCTGTGGCAGGGACTTTCCCTAGACAGGACCCCTGCAGCAGCCTTGCTTCATGTCCCTGAGAGGGTCCTTCCTCAGCCTCCCGATGGAGTAGGGGATGGGGGGAATGCTGTCCCCCACCCTGAAACAGTCGGAGGCAGCTGCCCAGTCTGAACAGCCACATGGGAATCCCAGCGTTTAGAATCTTGGAGCCCTTACCCTGGACTTGAGGTCCAGCCCAGATACCACCTCCTCTAGGAAGCCTTCCTTGACTCTCCTGCTGTGCTTTCTGCACATAGCATTCTAAGCCACAGTGAGACGCCACTGCTTGCAATGACCAGAGGCCCCTGGCTGGTGTGTGGATAATCAAAAGCTGGAAATGAAGAGGGTGGAGACATGGCTACCCCAGGAATGGGACTGCAAAGCAGAATGTTTTCTGTCTGGTCTGTGAACAGAGGCGGCACCCACTGCCCTGAGCAGCCAGTTCCTCCGAGTCAGGTGGGTCAAGGGCGCAGGGGAGGCATACAAGGAGCTCTCCAGGCAGCCCAGGGCAACTCTGGCTTCTTGGCTTCCCTAGTTCAGGCTCCTCTGGAAGCAGGAGTGGGGGGGCAGGCTTGGGATTGGGGGAGGGGCTTGGTTAGATGCAGCGCGTGCGTGCGTGCGTGCGTGCGTGTCTGTGTGTGTGTGTGTGTGTGTGTGTGTGTGTGTGTGTGTGTGTGTCGGGGATAAATGTTCTCCAGGACAATGTTCCCAGAGTCAATAGCACCACAAGGCCAGCCACGCTAGCACCCCAGCTCCATGAGGCCCCACCCCGTCCAGGCTCCCTCCTTGCTCCTGTGTGGTAAGGTCTCAGATTGACTCATTTTTAAAAGCCGGCAGCGTGATGCAGTGGTGGAGGCAGGAGACCTGAGTTCTAGTCCTGCCTCTGGCGGTGTGGCCTTAGCTTCCCTCCAGTTCATCAGTGTGGTTTGCAGAGCCGACCGCTGAGGCCCTCGCTCCTTCTCTGCCTTGCTTGGACGGCTGTTCTGCGGGGCCAGGCTGCAGGTTGGGAGCTGCGCCCTGGGAAGCCCCCTCTCCACCAGTTCCCACCCTGCCCTTGTCCCCATCTCGCCTGTCCCTGCTCTTACCTGATGGTGTTGTCGGCGTCACAGGGGCAGGGCGAGGTGCAGCCGGGGCCATGCAGACCCTCTGGGCACAGCCGCTCTTGGCAGCTGGGGCCCTTGTAGCCAGGCTCACACTCGCAGGTGCCTGTGGTGGGCGAACACTGGCCCCCGTTGTGGCAGTCACAGCGCTGTGAGCACTGGAAGCCGAAGGTCCCAAACGGGCATTCCTCTTGACACCTGTGGGGGTGACAGAAAGGGGGCTGAGTCTGTGGGCTAGGCTCCCCTCACCTGCCCTTTCGGATCCATCCTGCGTGCCCCCCACCTTGCCTCCAGGCCTAGGCTTGGTATGCTTCACTCGACCTCACAGTCTCCTTCCCTTTTCTCTCCTCCTCCAGGAAGTATTCCATGATTTATTTCACCCCATCCAGTTCCCTCCTTTATGCCAGGTCTCAGTTCCCTAGCACTTGCGTTTGTCCTATCATATTTCATTAATTTCAAACCTAAAGTTTAGGGAAAAAATTCTACATCTCTGAAATCAGATAAGTCTTACAGTTGATGGCATGTTGTGGTTGAATTGGCAGTGTTTTCCTCTCTGAGGCGCACGTGAAACAATGGTGCACCTTATAAATGGCAACATCTTAGATTTGATGAAATATGGTCATTTCACTTCTACTTATTGTCTCTATATTTTGAGTCTTTGGGAATTTCTCCCCCTGAGGAGAGGCGGCACCCTCCTTTATCAGGTTGGGGAATCCTCGTGTCAGAGGCTTAGATTGGGGGCCCGCTGTGGGAGGGGCCGAGTATCTCCCATCACCCTGTGAGCCCCCGAGGGTGAGGTCGGGGCCTCTTTTGTGCCCTGCCTCCTCTCAGGCCTGGTGCCCCGAGCTCCAGGCATCATCATCTGACTTCATGACCCATGGGATTCGGGGCATGGGTTACAGCTCCTCTGAGGGGGTGTGCGGCCCCCACTGCCGACCTCCTTGGCCCTGAACGCACCCTACTGCCACCACCTGCCTCCAGCCCAGGGCTGACTCCCAGGGGATAGAAATTCACTGTCACAGCAGCTGGATCCTGTCACAGCAAGCTGGGGGGTAAATCTGGGGCGGAGGTGGGCAACTTCTGCATCCCAAAGGCAGGTGGAAATGGCCTCCGGACCCTGCAGTTTTGGATTATCCGTGTTCCAGTGCCGCTTCAAGGAGCAGATAATTGAGCACTGACTTGACAGCAACCCCTTATCTGCTTCCTCCTGGGTTAAGCGGGATGATAATAATAACGACTAAAACCATGCCGGGTTGTTTGAGGATGCAGTGAGATGAGGCCGTGTGCTAACCTGGCACATGGTAAGGACTCAATAAGAAATGTTAGTTATTATTCATATTACTATTAAAATCTTTCCGTAGAGTTCCTCTAAGACCCATCTGACCTTCTGATCTCAAATTCTGGCATGATAAAAGCTCAGGGGGAACAAATTCCAAAATGTTAATGTTGGGAATCTTTGACTTGAGGGATTATAAGTATTTTTCATGCATTTCCCCAATTTCTAGGTTTTCTTGGAAATCAGGAATTGGAACCAAATGCTCCTCTCCAAGCACAAGGCAGAGAGACCCCATCTTGAGGGCAGTGCCAGGCCTGCCCCCCGCCACCCCGCCCCAGGGATGTGGTAGGGCAGCCAGTGAGGTGGGGGCCGGCAGCCGGTGTGTTGGGGCACTAGGATTGGCAACTCTAGACTGGGGCACCCCTGCCTCTGGTGTCCTGTGCCCACAATGGCGGGGAGAGGAGGGGGATGGTGGAGAGCTGGATTTGGGCTGTCCCTTGTGGCAAGTGCCGCCAGCTCTCTTTCCCCGGGGCCGCTGTGGTAGCTGGAGGAAAATGGCAGAACGGAGGCCAGTAGGGATGGTGATGGCAACAGATCCCAGCACCATAGGTATGACCAGCTGCCAGCCCATCCCCAGCCCCGAAAGCCACAGATATTCTCATCACTCTCACCATGGAGTGGAGAAGGAAGCTGAAGACACAGAGAGGTGAAGTGACTGTTCCAAGCTCACACAGCTGCAAGTGGCTGAGACAACTCATTGCAAATCTTGCTGCATTTATTTTAGACAGTCTGAGGCCTCATGAAGGGAAAGGGGGCAGAAAAGCAAGGGAGGAAGAGGAGTGAAAGAAGGGGATGTCTGGAGAAGGCATGGAAGGTGGAAGACAGGAAAGAGGAGAAGCAGGGTGGGACAGCTAAGGAGGGAAACTGAGGCAGGAGGGGAAGTTGGAAGAGCCATTGAAGATTGGATAATCATTAACTGAATTGCCAGCCCCTGTTCAACCTCAGAATAAATACCCCCAGAAGTCCTGAGTTTGGCTTGCCTCCGATATCTGAGGAGTAAACTCAAACCAAGGAAGGGTTTCTCAGAGACCATTTCTGATGCCTCCGTCCTCCTCGCAAACCTTCTCACTCCCTCCAGCCTAGCAGGGCTGCGCAGAATTCTGGACACTGAATTCCCTCTGAAGGACCCTCTCCCACTACCACCACATTTATGGGGTGACTGATTCCACAGCCCCAGAAAAAGAATCTGCAAATGAAATGTTGACAACCTAATCCATTTACATAATCAGTCCTTTTTTTCTCCTACTCACAATTTAAGCAACTTATTTATTTAGAGATCAAGCAACGACTGCTAATGAATTTTACACAAAGCATGCTAATAACGGGGCCTGTGGAATCACAGCAGGAATTAGTTTTCTACTTAAACATCCTTCCTTTGCAACATATCAATCTAATGTGTCCGATACTGCTATTAACAACCAGATACATTGCACAATTAAATTACAAAATGAGCTGCAAAGTCCCTCATTACGTTTCGTGTTTAATTGACATTGGGTTCTGCCTATCTGGGGAAGCATGCATTATTACACCCGCTCAACTTTAATATGCTCGGCGATGATTTGGGGTGGGTTAATGCAGCTGTCACCTTCCAAATTAATGGAGGCAATTTTACAAAATATTAAACACCAGGCAGCCTATTAAGGTGTGAAACCCAAGCGCTACCTGGCCCTCGTTTTGTACTCTCCTATGGTTGGTTGGTAGAAAGTGCTAGAGGACTCCAGGCTTTGGGGGTTTATCTTCTGCCCCAGGATCATGGCTAGGGCTCCAACGCGGACAGGGATTTTGGATTGTTTCTCTATTCGGGACATTTTGGAAGTGAAACTCAAGAGGTAGGGTCTACTGGTGTTGAGTCTAGTCGGCTGGCCCAGGGGTTTGCTCATCTCCTTGCAATAAATGGGTTGCGTTCTCTCTCCTGTGAAAATGGACCAAGACAAGATGTCTTGTTCTGGTTTCTGGGTTAGGGAGGGATGGGTCCCCAGTTGTCACAGCCCGTGTTCTACAACTGGGAAGCTCTTGTAGGTGACCTCTGGTTTGCAAAATGATTTCATCTGGCTTGCAAGATCTCGGGTTCAGATAAGCAAGCTTAAGACTGTCAGTGAAAATCTCTTCTGGATTTATGACTCATTCCAGTGAGAGCTGGAGGAGCCCTAATTAGGCAGGTTAGAGCTGGAAGTTCTCCTTGGTTGACTCAGCCTCAGTTCCTGCTTCATGATGTCACCTGGGCGGGAAATGCTCCTCTTGGTTCACCATGTGTGATCAGAGTAACAAAATCCAGAAATGGAGCATGTGTCGCATGGAATCAGTCAAGGGGTGGGAGAGCCTTCTTTTCACTGCCCCTGTCTCTATGAAAGAGACACAGGTGGTTGGGAGTGAGAGGGAGGGGACTTGGCCTGCTTTCTGTGGGCAAGAATCCTCCTGAGCTCTGACCCACCATAGATGGGGCAGGGTTCTCTCTTCCTCTTCCTCACCACCTAACCTATTGCCGTGGCGTCCTTCTTCCGACTGTGGCAAATGTGCACTGAGGGTACTGTCCCAGCAACGTGTGTTATGGATTTCCACTCTGTAAGGTTGGTTTGTTCCAGGACACTGGCTTCCCCATTCAATATGCTCTCAGACTGCAAGGCTTCAGAGGACGCAAACGGATGTCAGCATCCTTTGGGCAGAACTCAAATCAGGAATAAAAATCCACTGTTGGAAGAAATTGTGCAAGACGTGTGAACTGATTTTGCGTGCTCAGCTTCTTTGGATTACTTGTGCTATTGCCTCCCTCCATTTATGCAGAAAGTAGAGAGTAGATGGCAGGTGCTCAACTTCTCCCCTCCTGTTTAGTCAACGAACACTCGGGCACTGGGTAACTGAGCTGGGGGAGGCAGTGTGTTTTGTAGGTCAAGGGTGAGGAAGGATGAGTTGATAAATGTCCCTGGCAAGAGAACTCAAAATACTTTTGGAGGAAGCGGTAGGAAGGCTGGCAAAGAGAAGGCTGTGGGCTGGCAAACCTTAGTTGTTACATGCAAGGCTGCTGTGCAAATTAGCCATAGGAACAGCAAGGGTAATGGTTAATCCCATCCTTACCTGTCCCCCATGTATCCGGCTGTGCAGTGGCACTGTCCAGTCACATGATCACACTGCCCTCCATGGTGGCAGGGGCAGTCCTGGCTGCAGTTCTGACCGAATGTCCCCGGTGGGCAGGGCTGGGCACACACTGCTCCCTGAAATAGAAGAGGGAAGACATGCATGGGTGGTGCTCCCAAGACGCATTCCTGAGGCTCCCCTCTCCTAGCAACAGCATAGCCCCAGAGACCACCCCAGTTCCCCAGAGAGACTTTCTCTTCAACCGCAAGAGCACAGAAGGCTGGACATCATGGCTCCGAAGTCTTCGTTTCAGAGATGGGGAGGCTGAGGCTGATTTGCTCATTCAACTATTCAGCACCCACTTAATGAGTGCCTACCGTATACCAGGCACCGTTAGATAGAGATTTTTTAAAACTGAATAAGATAAGATTCCTGCCCTTCCAAACTACTGGGAAAGACAGACAAGTAAGCAGATAATTAAAGCACAAGATGCTAAGTGCTTTCACACTGGTATAAAATAAAGGGAAAAGCAAAGGGACAGGAGGTTCTGATTAAACATGGTGGTTTGAAAACGTATTTATCTCTAATATATCTTCTTTCCCAAACCCCTTAAGAATAAAGGGGGTATAAAGGTATAAATCTACAAGGACAAAAGGAATGGGAGAGGAGACCATCGTGGATAAGGGACAGCAACATTGTGGGAAATCAAAAAGCAGATGGAGGAGGAGCCATGGACAGGCGTCTGCTTTCTCAGCAATTCCACGTGCTATGGGTTGAATTGTGTCTTCCCAAAAGACACGCACTAGTTCTGAGCCCCGGTCCTGTGACTGCGACCTTATTTGGAAACAGGCTCTTTGAAGATGTGGTTTGTTAAGATGAGGCCAAACTGGATCAAGGTAGGCTCTGATCCGACATGACTGGTATCCATAAGTAGAGGGAATGTGGACACAGACCAGGCAGGAAGAAGACGGTCACGTGACAATGGAGGCAGAGACTGGGTCATGCTACAAGGAGAAGGATTGTCAGCCGCTGCCAGAAGCCAGGAGAGAGGCCTGGTGCAGATTCTTATGGACTCCAGAGGGAAAGCAGCGCTGCGGACACCCGGATCTCCTATTTCTAGCCCTCAGGACTGTGAGACAATACATTTCTGTTGTTTTTAAGCCACCCAGTGTGTCTTCGTTACAGCAACCTGAGGAAAGGAAGACACGAAGTCTCTGCAAAGGGATGCGGGAAGCCCTCAAGATGAGGGCTTTGGGAACCTCAAAAGAGTTTGGGAATCAGAAGCACCAGGAACCTCTGAAGGCCAAGGTGCAGATGTGGTGGAAACAAGAGCACTCGTTGAAAGCTTATTAAAGAGGGAACCAAAGCTCAGATCTCTTCCCCAACTTCAAACAGCCAGGTGATGTCCCCTTCTCGAGTCTGGCAGAAGACTGGTGGTTTGCCCTCAGACAGAGTGGCTCACTTAAGCTTTGGAGGCAGGGATTCTAGGCACAGCTGAAGGTGGGGGGCTGTGCTGAAATGGGGATCACGGGGCACTCTGCCTGATCAATGACCGGCCAGGCCCTCTGCTTTTTCCTGCTGCTCAGCTCCCAGAATACGGATGGCTACATGATACTGTCTCTGGCACGATTTTGTAGGATTCCTCTCTGGGACACTAATAAGCATCAGAGAAAAGGCCTACGCATGCTGTAGGGGACCCATTGACCAACTGCCTGATGTAATTTCGGCCCCGTTCCTCTAGCTCTCTGCCTAGTAACATATTCAAGCTATTCCATTGGACCTTTCTGCTCTCAGCTCACCCAATCCCTTGCTGCCACCCCTTAGCCTCCTCACCAATCACGCAGCGTGCCTCCCCTGCCCCCCCCCCATTTCCACCTCGCCACTATATAAAGCTCTGTACTTCCTCTAATAAACGTTCTGGTGACGCCTTGCCAGCTCCTCCAGTTCCCGCGAGTTGTTCTTCGTCTCGCGCGCCCTCCAGACCTTCGAGCCCCCGGGACCGGTCGGCTACCGAGTTCCCCCGTCTCGCTGCGAGGAAGACCCCAGGCGGGAGCTAGGGAAAGCTCCTGCAACCAACAAGTCTGGCATCTTCTCCTTCCCCCAGGCTTCAAATCAACTCTTCTGAGGCTCATTGTAAAATATGAACAGACAGCCAAGGAGCACCGGATATTTGAAATAAGGCTCTAACATGAAAGATGAAGACCCAAACAAACAAATAGAACTAGAGGAAAGCTGCAGAAATAGGAACTCTTCAGGGAGCAAAGCAAACAAAACAAGAAAAGGAAAGGCTCTCTAATATAATTAAAATGAATACCCTCATCTAGTTATAAGATATTACATTTATAAAAGAACAGAGGGCTATAAAAGGGGATATCCAGAAAATAATAACAGCAACTAACTTTTTAGTTCTTAAAAATTAAAAATAAGGTAGCAGAAATTAAGAAATTGTAATAGAAGAGCTGGAAGAGATAGTTGAAGGAATCTCTAACAGAGCGCAACAAAAAAATGACAGAGATTAAAAAATAGTAGAGAAAATATAATAAAATCCAGGACATCTGATCAACAGAGGTAAAAAGAGCAGAACAGAGAAAATGGAGGTGAGTAAAATAACCAAAAACTATGATATAAGAAAACTTCCCAGAATGGAAGGATGGAAAGCATGGATTTCAGAATTGAAGGGCCCACAGAGTAGGTGCCCAGCACAAAAAGTGAAAAAAGAGCACTTCTAGGCATATCATTGTAAATTTTTGTATCTCTGTAGGTAAAGGAATAATCTTCAAAGTTAGAAAGATACAAATGGTCATATAGAAAAGAATGGGAATCAATAGGCATCTGACTTAATTACAAGCTAAAAGGCAATGGATCAATCAATGCCTTAAAAATTTGGAGAAAAAATAACTCCATCAAAACCAAATGGAGAGATTTCCTGATGTCTCTGACCTGACAGAGAAGAGTTTTAGAGTTCTGTTAGAAGGCTTTATGGATAAATTAGTAACAGGACATGCGTGGACATACTAACAAAAACATGAAAAACTAACCAAAAATTGCAAAATAACTCTACTGGGAGGTTGGGGGAATGGGTTGCTTTGTATGTGTGTGTGTGTGTGGGGGGGGGGGGTGTACACACATGAAATCTTGGGTTTTTATCAAACAGAAATCTGAATCTGCTCTTGTCTCCTGCAGCCCGTATACCCTTACACATACCCAAAGATAGTCACTTCCCTTATGGAGTCTGAGCTCTCAATTAATTACAATTACTCAACACACAATTACTAAGCACCAGTAACTGCCAAACTGGAGGAAGCTAGTTTAGTCAGGAAGATCCTGCTAAAGTAGAGTCATCTTTCAAGGTCAAACTCACTCATAATGAAGAAAGAGGGACACCTTTTAACTCAGATTTCTCCTCTACACAGTTAAGCCAGGCAGTGAGGGTCTGAGTGTCGGGTTTCAGTGGGGGGTAGTCAGGGGAGCGAGGACTTGGGGGCAGGGAGGTGTCAGAGATAGCAGCCTCGGACCATAAGTTGAGTGTCTGTGAGAGGAGAGGAGCAGAGAAAAGACTCTCAGAGTAGGAGACCCCCTTCTGCAGAGGCCTGCCTTTCTCACTGCACACCATAAACTCTAGATATTCTTGAGGGCAGGGATGAATCTCTTTGGCCATTGTCCGAGTCAGTCTTCTATAGTACTTGGCTGGACAAGGACATTTGGAACCTGAAAGGATGTTGCTGTAAGCTAGCTCAGGGCTATGCTTACACCCTGTGGGCCGTCACGCATTTGCACACATGCAAAAAGGTCACCCATCCTCATAGACTCCTGATGCCCTTCATTTTTTCAGTACTTGTGAGACAAACCAGGGCCCTAAAGAGGCCAGTAGAAAAGCTTGGTGCATAGGATGCTTCCTTCCAACCTTCCTTGGGAGAGAATTAAGCATCCCTGCCTGCAACTTTTTGGACAGGTAGATGAGCACCTCTTTCGTCCCTTGCTTAGGACTCCCAAACCACAGGCACTTAAGGTCTCTGAATCTCTTGGCCCCTCTTTGGGGTTGAGTTCCTGGAACCTCAACGAATTTGACCCCTGGGAAGTCCTGCTGCCTGGTGTGTTGGGAAGGACACTGGACTCAAAGGCAGGTCTTGGGCTCAAGTCCCAGTTCTTGCCTGCTCTCAGATGGTTGAGCGGACGAGTCAAGGGATTATAATGAGCCTCAGTGTCCTCCTTTACAAAATGGGAGTTGTGTCCTACATGGCTGTGAAAATTAAGTGAGGTTAGATTAAGTGAAGGAACAGTGTACAGCACTTCAACAATTTAGTGGGCACATAATGTTAATGGACCCGCAGTTGATACCTGATACAGTGGTGGTGGAGGGAGCTGAGGAGAGCCTGGGACCAAGGAGGGCAGGGGAGACCCACGCAACCAGGGCTGGCTGCAAGGGCAGCCTTTTCAGTAAAGGGCGAAGGAGAGGACAAGCAGGAGAGTGCCAATTTAAGGGAGGGTCATGGCCTTATGTTTCCTCTCCTGGCCGTGGAGTACACGTCTCCAGCTGCACGGTGATCTCGGGCCAGGTGGCATCTAGCAGGTTGGAGATGAAGGTGAAGCAAAGGTCCTGCTTGTCTCAGAACTGGTCAGAGCAAATGATTGGTTTAGAAGCTGGAGCCAATAAAGGAGAGGATCAAGAAGACACAAGGCCTTAAAGTCATGCCAATCTCCGGGAAAAGACAACTCAGCCCCTCCAAACATCCAAAGGCATTTCTAATTGTTGCCGTTCCAGGGTGGCATGGATGAAGAGTAAGCAGTTGGTGTGGGTGCTGGACCTCCCAGGCTGGGTGCAGGCTCCACGAACCATCCTTTCCAATCCTGAGCATCTGTAATCCCACAGCCTCCACTCAAGACACCTCTGTTTGGTCCTCCGTGACAGCTGGTCCAATTTCCCATCTCCGCGCCCCTTCTCCTTTCAGACCTGCCATTTCCTTTGCGGAGAGAGTGTGCGGGGGCACATACATATGCTATAACCAGCCATCACCACTGGACGGGGACCTCCTAAGGGCGGGGGATCAGCTCTCTTTCTACTTTCCCATCAGTCTGCAGTGCCTTCTAGAACCAAATTACTCACACCCGTTTTCTCTCCGTTGCAAGGTCTGGGTGTCCAGAGAAAGAGAAATGAATTTCTCAGGCTCTTTGCAAAACTCCCGCCTGGGATGGGGTCCCCGGGCAGGAGTGTCCTATGGGTGTGCTCAGGGCCTGGGGTCAGGAATCTCCAAGGAGGGGCCTGGAGGGCAGAGTTCCAGGGGGGGTCCCCTCCCCAGCTCCTCACAATGTCCCTGTCTTTGGGGAGGCTGGCGGTGTGAGTTAGCAATCGTGTTCTTTAGACCTGAGTGGCAAAAAGCATGGTTGAAGCCACCAGGGACCAACTGGAAAGTTAGGCAAAGGAGGATAAATAAGGGGGAAGCCCTTCTCCCTAGCACCCTCTCCTTGGCCCCAGCTGTCCCTGGGAGGAGCCTGAGGCCTGAGCCGCAGCTTCATTATACCGTGACTCTGTGTGCACGAGGGGGTATTAATAATTCATCCAAATCTGCAAGTTAAACGCTGCGTCAAAAATAGAAATGCAATCGTCTACAATAAAATTAAAAACATAAAGTCCCCAAACCCAACGGCTTCTATTGACAGAGTTTTCTGTCATCTGTTAGAACAAACCTCTCACTGTGTTGGGAGAGAAAAAAAACATCTCTGCATGTACTGGCTTCCTCTATCCCCCCTCCCTGCTCGCCCACCAACCTTCACCAGTGTCTCGAGAGGCCTTTGCACGGCAGGGCCTGCCTCCAGCCTTCCCCCCCAGCCCCACCACGTCCCCATCCGTCCTGCTGTCCTGCCGCTGGGCCTTGCAGATCCAATGCATGGGTGGCACGTGTCCAGAAGCTGGCTGGATGGGAAGGGCCTGGCCAGGTGGGAGAAATGGGGGCGGAGCGAGAGAGGTAGCAACGGCCCTTCGTCCTTCTCAGAAAAGCGACAGACAGACACCAAGCCGCTGGAATTCGAAAGCCGGGAGACCGGGATTCTGGGTCTACCTCGCTCCCAACTTGCAATGTGGCCTTGGACAGGTCACATACCTCTCTGGGCCTCCGCATCGGAGAAAGGATGGCATCTTCAGCCTTGTGCGGTTCAAACTTCCTAAAGCTTGGAGGCCCTGTTTTTTTGTTTTTTTGTTTTTGGTAAAATCTTACTAGATGTGAATGTAGAAAATAGATTAAAATGGAGATGTAGAATGGGGTGGGGAGCTGGAGCCTGCATTAGAAGGAACTTGAGGGTTCTGTGAAAGGAGATCCTATGGGCTTGAGAGATGATTTCCAAATGCAGACCTGCAGACAGGGCTGGCTGCCTCAGAATCATCTGGGGAGCTTATTAAAATTACATGTCCCCCAATCATAAAGTTAAAAAAAAAAAAACATCAAGGAAAAAAAAAGAGAGAAGTCCTTGGACCCTAGAAGCTCTTGGTAGAGCCTGGGAATCTGCATTTAACACCTTCCCAGTTGACTCTGGGGTGCAGCCAGGTCTGGAAATCAGATGATCCCCAAGGTCCTTTGCTGCTCTAAAAAATTCTGGCAATCAGGTCTTGCAACATGGGGGGGGGGGGAGGGGGGGGCCTTCAGGTGTCCTCCCACCTGGCTGCTGCGGCCTCTGTGTTCGCAGCCTCATGAAACTCCCTGCTCCCGCTCAGCAGCCCTCCGGTTCATGCAGACTCGGGCCCCAGGGGAGGGGACAGCAGTGCCACTGAGTTTCCCCCAAAACGGGTATGTTAGAGGCAGGGCCCGGGATTGTCAGCCTCAGTGGACTCGCTGCTCCTGAGGAGCTCAGGTCTGCCAGGGGACCCTGGCAGGTGGAGCAGGTGTTAGCTAGAATGAGGTTTGCAGAAAAGAACACCTGTAGCTGGCAGGGAGATAAAGCAAGTTTACAGGAGCTGTGAATCTGCACTGCCTTGGCTGAGACCCCCCTCAAACAACCATGGGAGCTGTGATCAGGAGTTACTGTTATGTCCATTTTACAGATGGGGAAGCAGGGGCCAGAGTAATTGAGTGCTTTTTGTGGGTCAGCAGTGGATGTGAGACCTGAATTCCATCTCTCTTCCCCACAGAGCCTGCTTGCAAACATGAGACATGGGCTGGCTGCAACTGCACCAGACTCACCTGGAACACCTATTAAGATACAGATTCTGGGCCCCCCCCCCCAGACCCACAGAATCAGAATGTGTGCACATGCAGGGTGAAGGCTGGGAATCTGCAGTTTTGTACCTTTTAGGGGGTCCATATCCCGCTGTCTCCCCTTCTTGCCCAACCTTTACTCCATGGCCTTTCCGTCACACCTGGCTCAGAACCTATAGCTGCTCATGTGGATACCGACACCCAAAGACAGAGTCAGTCTCATGGGAAGGATTTGATGCCTTTATACATGAGGGACCCATACTCAGAGAGGTTAAGTTGTTTGCCTCAAGCCACACAGCACTTAGATGGCAGACCTGGGCTTCAAAGCTTTGGTTCTGGTACCACTGGTAGTGTCTAATGATGCCATGTGACCATTAAGAGGGGTGAGGGTAAACAGAGTGGGAGAGGAACGGAGCCCTCCAAGCAGGTGTGAGTGGGGGATGCATAGACCTCTCATGGCGCCCCACCCAGATCCTGGGTGTCCACCTACCGTCCAGCCTGGGGGGCAGGCACACTCGCCAGTGATGTGGTGGCAGGTGCCCCCATTCTGGCAGGGGCAGCGCAGCTCACAGTGAGCCCCATGGCTCCCAGGTGGGCACAGCTCCTCGCAGCTGCGTGAGGAAGCAGAGGTGTTAGACACAGCAGCATCCACGTGAGGCAGCAGGGTGCCAGCATGGCTGGGCCCAGGGCTCCAGGGCTCCCTGGGAATTGGTGAGTTCATGGCCAGTGTGTACTGCATTAGGCACAGGGTCAGCTGAGACCCAGTCCTCTTCCTGGCCAGAGGGGAAAGCTGGGCTCAGATATAATAAACTAGAAGGCAATGTGCTTGGGCCAGTACTTGCGGGATGAAGCAAGGGCTTTTAGTACAAAGTAAAGTGTTTTCCTGGGGAGGATAGTCTGAGGAAAGCTTCCCTAAGAAGAGATATTTCCCTTGAAATATCTTGAAGCTCAAGTCAGTTTCACCAGGTGAATGGCAGGAAGGGCATGCCAGGCAGAGGGAACAGTGTGAGCAAAGGCACAGAGGACTGCCTGGGTTCAGAGAAGGGGAGAATCTGGGCCTTAGTCCATTGGCCCTGCCTCCAGCTCATTTCAATGCTGGGCCAGGCAGTAAAGGGGCAGAGAACACCCTCAATCAAGAATGTCTCTGTAGCCAAAGCCCCCGAGTCTCCCCCAGGTCCTAGGCCCGCTCACAGGTCTCAGAGCATTTGACAGGCTTGGAAGGCAAATTTCAAACTTGACTCTCCAGGGGTCTCAACCAAACCCCATGAATATGGATTCTCCAAGGAACCGGGTGGAGTAGGGTGGGGTGGGGGAGCTATTTGGGCTCTGAAGAGAGAGGGCAGGGGAGAAGAGGCGCAGGACCCCCCCCCCCCCCACACACACACACAAATCTATGCCTGTTATCTGCCCAGGACCTTCACTGGCTCTCTCTGTCCTGAGTGGCCTGGAAGGGTCAGGCTCCAGCGGAGGAGCAGCCTTTGGACTAAAGTGAGGGGAGAATTCCAAGCTAAGGTCTGGGGCCTGGTACTGGGCATGGACACTCCTACCCAGACAAGGGAGGATCTCCTGGAGGGGTGGGGGTGGGGGGGCGTTTTGATCAGCGCCTCTGGTCACGGGAGCGCCCAGCTGTGCATCGTCTCCACCGAACAGTCATCCCGGGCCTGGATGGCCGGAATCTGAAACCTTCAGGGGTGGGCCTGGGCCTCCAGCTGCTGCCGGACTTGGGATCAGAGCACAGGAGGAGCCTTCGCAATCAGCTTGGCCTGCACCCTGCTGGTCCCATCACCCCACCCACTCGCAAGGAGCCCACCCAGTCGCTGCAGTGAGAGCAACTGCCAACATCCCTGCCCGTCCAGGCCCCGCCCCTGCCCGTCCAGGCCCCGCCCCTGGCCACACGCTACTCACTAGACGCCGGTGTAGCCGGGCGCGCAGAGGCATTCGCCGGTGCGGGGGTCGCAGCTGGCGCCGTAGCGGCACTGGCACTGCAGCTGGCAGCCCTTGCCGTGGGTGCCGGGGGCGCAGAGCTCCTCGCACCGCCAGCCGCGGAAGCCGGCGGCGCACACGCAGGCTCCCGTGATGGGGTTGCAGAGCGCTCCGTTCTGGCACTGGCACCGGTTGCTACAATGGGGGCCCCAGTGGTCGCTGTCGCAGCCTGCAAGAGAGGGGACAGTCAGGGCGTAAGGGTTCCCTGCGGGTTCTCCTTGGACCGGGCCAGACCCAATGCCCAAGCTGTCTGTCCATCTTGGCATAGCTCTTCTCTTGGTTAGGGGGCAGCAAGACATGGCTGGCAGGAAACCTTGGCACCTGCTAACCTCCATCAGCTCTTCCTCCAAGCCACCCAATCATACAAGCTAAGAAAGGCAGTGGGCTTGCTTCCCCAGTGCAACTTCAGAACACGTCAGGGGTTCCTGCCACTCCAGTCCAACCATATGGGCCTCCTCATTGAAATCCTGGAGCCATGTGCTGCCTACCTCCTGTCTTTGCAAATATTTCTTCTCTGTTGCCTGTTTGTGTTTATCTCTGCCGGGCCCTTTCTTTTCCCATTTGCCAACCATCTTCTCTGAAACCGCCCTCCCCCCTTTTGCTGCCTCCCCACCCCACCTCCCACCTCCGTCTTTCCTTTGCCTTCCTCTCTCGCCCACACTCGTGGTTTCCCATTTTTTCATCTCATTCTGAACCGTTCTTCTCATCCTTGTCCCTCCCTTGATTCCATCTCCTTGTCACTCTTTCCATCTCTTTCCCTCACAGTTTTTTTCCCTTTCTGTAATGCCCCCGCCACCAGCTTGCACCATTTTCAGCTCAATTTCATTACTTTCCAAGCAGCGGCTTCAGAAGGAGCAGAAAGGAAAGAAATGTTTTCCCAGGAGGTGACAGACAGCCTTCAAGTTCTTTACATGTAATGAAATGTTTCAGAAAGTGATATCTGAGCTGGCTTTTCAAAAATTTATATCTTATACCTGTGGAGAGGGGCTAAATGGGCCACTCACACTTAGCCCGCTGCCACCTTCCACACAGACCCTCCTGCAAACCACAGCATCATTCACTTGCATTCGGGGTTGGGGTGCGGGGAGCAGAGTTGAGGCATGTGTAGGCACAAATGCTCCGGGAGATGCTCAATGGAAGAAAAGATTCTTCCTGCTAAGAAGGTCAGACAAGGCTCATTGAAGAGAATGCCTCTGAATTTGCTTTAGATGATGTCTTTTCTGCCTGATAGAGTGTCCAGTCGTCCCAATATCTCCACAACTGTCTTGGCTTTAGCACTGAAAAGTTCCACATGTTGGGAAATCCCTCAGTCTGGGGCAAAACAGAATGGCTAGTGGCCCTACTTCCTGAAGAGATGAATATAAGCAGTTAGCCTCTGTACCAGAGTACACCAGAGTGTACCAGAATCACCAGAGTGATTCTAGGGCTGAGACACTCAAGACAGGAAAGGAGGTCAAGAGAATGGGGTCAGGGAAGGTGTCACGAGGGTAGGTCCAACATAAGCAAAAACACAACAGCATTCAAGTATTGGGCCCATGCAAGGGTACAAGGCCAGTGAGTGTATGGGATCTTTGGGGACTACAGGTTTGGTGGCAGAATCACTCCATCAGCCCCCCTAGCCCCCTTGCATGCCTCCCCTGCTTGCCGACCAGGGGGTCAGGCTGCCCAGCGCCCTTTAGTGGACAGGACCATGTTAAACCACCTGAAAGCCCAATCACCTTATCTTGGTCCAACCCATCTTCATCTGTACCCCAATACTCACACATACAGTCCAAGCTACCAAATTATGAATGAACTCCCTATATTTCTACAGTATTATAGTGAGTAAGGCAAAAATCTAGCTCAGTTATAATTACAACCTCCACCCACACTGAGAAATGCTCCTAGGACTGAGAGTGATTGAATATCCAATAGTTGTGGATCTCCTGCTGCACCCTCTCTGGGACAGACACCCAGGCAGTGGAAACACTGGAATCACCTACAGTAACCTCGTTGCAGCCTCTCTCTCTCTCTCTCTTTTTATTGCCAAGCACAAATAGTTGAATTCATATAAGTTTAATGTACATCTGATGTGACTCTACTGTAATGATAATGACAACCGCAGTTTAAATGTTTACTATGTGCCAGGCACCATCCTAGAAGTTTTACATGTCTTATTAAAATGTAATCCTCACCACCACCCTGGGAGTTAGGTTTTATTATTTCTTCCTTTCACCAATGGGGAAATAGAGGATCAGAGAGGTGAAGCAATTATTCAAGGTCATGATCAAGGGCGGGCCCAGGTGTTCTGACTCCAGCTTGTCCCACGGCAGGTACATGCGACATATTCTATAGGACAATTCCGAGGAGAGAAAGCGACAGCAGCCATTTAGGGCAGGGTGGCAGCAGCAAAGCGTGCGGTCAGGGACCCATGGAGCCTGGCTGCTTCCTCTCCACTCATCACTGCCAACAACTCCAGGATCCAGAACAAGGTCTTCCCTTTGCATGTGCGAGCCCTGATCACTGACTGGCCGGAAACCTTGTGGAGTCCAAAGCCAGCCTGTTCCTGGTGCAGTCCCGGGCGAACAGCTATACTTTGCTTCTCAGAGGTGACCTCTGTTCTCTGCTGGCACTGCCAAAAGCGCTGGAGGAAGCAAAACTCTGCCCCTGCTGAGGAAGCCAGAATATTATCGATTCCAGGCAGTAACACTTGGTTGCCTTCATTCTTCTACCTGCCCATTCAAGAAACATTTACCAAGCACCACTAGTGCCAGAAAGTTCCCTGCCCTTGTGGAGTACAATCTAATGGGGGCAGAAATACAGGAGCAGCATTTATGATAAACTGTGAAAGTGCTATATATATATATATATACAGTTACAGAACTTCCTAGAATGGGGAGTTCGGGAAGACAGCCTCAAAAAAGAGACCTGAAGAAAGAGTGGGAGTGGGGGAGAGGAAATGACATATTCCAGGCAGAGGAAATGACATATGTAAAGACTCGGTGGTAGCCAATAAACACATGAAAAGATACTCAATATCACCAGCCATTAGGGAAATGCAAATCAAAACCACAATGGGACACTACTTCACATCCACTAGAATGACTATTGAACAAACAAACAAAAAAAGCAAATTAACAAGTGCTGGTGAGCAGGGGGGGGGGTTGGGGGATAGGAACCCTAATACATTGTTTGCAGGAATGTAAAATAGTGCAGCTGCTGTGGAAAACAGTTTAGTGGTTCTTCAAAAAGTTGAACAGAACTACGTATCACCCCGCAATCCCACCTCTAGGTATATACCCCCAAAGAATTAAAAATAGGGACTTGAAACAGATATTTGTACACCAACGCTCATAGCAATATTATTCACGAGAGCCAAAAGGCGGAAGCAACCCAAATGTCCATTAACAGATGAGTGGAGAAACAAAACGTGGCCCATGCATACAATGAAATAGTATTGGGCCCTAAAAAGGAGTGAAGTTCTGTTACATGCTACAATATGGATGAGCCCGGAAGACATCCTGTTGAATGAAATAAGTCAGATACCAAAGGACACTGTATGATTCCACTTAGATGAAATAACTAGAATTTGCAAATTCACAGAGACAGAAAGTAGAGTACTAATTACCAGAGGTGGCAGGAAGGGGAATGGGGAAGTTAATATACAATAGGTGCAGGGTTTCTGTTTGGGGTGAGTGGAAAGTTCTGGTAATGGATGGGGTGAGAATGGTGCAACACTGTGAATGTGATAATCCCACTGAACGGTGTGCTGGGGCGGGACTGAGATGGGAAATTTTATGTTGTGTATATGTTCCCACAATTGAAAAAAAAAAGATACTAAAGAGACGGTGCCAATTAAATGCAATACATGATCCTGGATGGGTTCTAACAGTTAAGAAAAATTTCCCAGAAGGACATTATAGGGATATATGGAAACAATGGAATATAGAACATAAGCTTTATATCCACGTTAAATTTCTTGAACTTGATAAGAATGGTTATATAAGATGGCTACATAAACGAATATCCTTGTTCTTAGGAAATGTGCATGGAAGTATGAAGTATCCAAGGAGCATCATGCATCAATCTATTCTCAAATTTCAGAAAACAGGTAAATAGATAGACTAGCAGACAGACAGACAGATAGAAAGATAGAAGGACAGATAGAATGATATGGCAAATGAGGCAAAATACGAAGCTGGGTACCTGGATGGGGGGGTATGTTGGGGTTCTCTGAAAGGTTTTGTATTATTTTTGCCACTGCTCTTTACATTTGAAACTCTTTCAAAACAAAAAGTTTAATACATTTTGAAAATCTTGGAAGTAGGAAAAAGCACCACATGGGGGGAAATGAAAAGTTGCGTGTCTGGAATAGACTTTAAGGCAGAGCAAGGTAGGAGGTGAGGCCGATTCCTGGGCAGAGGCCCCTGGCCCAGGGGCTTTGTGAGCCGAGTTAAGGGTGCAAGAGCGTTTTAAATAGAGGACTGAGAGAATCTGGTGTGGCCATGGAAGGGTTACTCTAGTGAGAACACATCTGCGGGCAGGAGAGGTAGAGTAGGGTAAGGGGAGCTGGGGTGGGGGGGGTTATTAAAAACAGAAAGATAGTGGTCCCCTTGTTTAAGGTGGTAGCATTGGGGACGGAAAGAAGCAAGCAGACCCCAGCTACATTTTTTTGTTTGTTTTTTTGCATGGGCAGGCACCAGGAATCGAACCCAGGTCTCCTGGCATGGCAGGCGAGACCTCTGCCACTGAGCCACCGTCGCACCATCCCCAGCTACACTTATGAGATGAAGTAGAATCAGCAAGGACTTGGTGATGGACAGAGGCTTGGGGTGGGGGAGTAGAGGAGGGAGTGGGAATGTCACCCACTGTGGCTTCGCAGCTGGGTGGATATTGGTGCCACACTCTTTATGGGAAACACAAAAGGAAGAATACATTTTAGGGGAAAGAGAGTGAGGTTAATTTGGACATTGGGTTTGAGATATTTAAGGACATCTAGGAAAGCATTCAAAACCCTCTGACCCTTCGTATAAATAAAATTCTATTAAGCCTGACAATCTGGTTTCTCAGACCACAGGTTGGCGTGTGTGTTTGCGTCTGCATTTGCCTATGCGTATTTTCCGGGGCTATTAAAACCTGCAGCAAAAGCTCTGTGTCACAGTAGGAAACCATGGAAATAAACAGAAAATGTTCATAGACTAAAAAAAGTGAAGCAACCTGGAGCCATTAATTTAGGAGCAAATAGACCCTCACACCCAAAATGACAGGAAGAGGTTACATTCAATTTAGAATATTCTGATTAAGAAAGCAGGGAAGTGTGTAATCCATTCCAGAGAACTCTCCCCCCAGAGTGATTAATGAAAAAAAAAAAGTTAGGGTTCACAGGGATAAGCTTCAGTTATCTAGAAAATCCACTTAAAAACACCTCATTCCCCAGCAATGACAGAGAAATGAGGCAGAGCTGCCGTGAGTCAATTATCTACTCTGCTGAAGGTGAATAAAAACTACTGTCATTACAACAGGACTTTGTATTCTTTCACAGATAATTTCAAACTCTTTCTAGTTTGGCCTTGGAATGTCACACACAGACACACCTTTTTTATTTTCCTGTCACAGACTCTCCTTCCTAATTATATTTGGCTTTGGCTGATTTTCCAACTGTTTGTATCTCCTTTGGGCGCCAGTGAGGGTTGAAAGGAAACCCAGAAGTGGGTGGCCTGGCTTGTTCTGTCCCTTTAAGCTGGGCGGCTCACTCTCCCTCCCCACCAGGAGCAGCACCCCCCCCCATTTGTTCAAACTTTGGGATCCAGACCTAGGCTTCCAGACTCCCCGAGACAGCAAGTGGGGCTGCCCTACCCCACAACACACTTTCACATTTTAAGCTACGGTTGATTGAGCAGTTCCTATGTGCCAGGCAAGGAGGTAAATGCATAAAGTAGATTTTCTCATTTAAGTCTCCCAGAGACCCATTTGCAATGGTCATCTCCCCGTTTTGGAGACGAGTCCCAGAGAGGTTAAATAACTTGCCCAAGGCCACACAGCAAGGAGTGAACTCCTGAGCCCCTGTTCTGCTGGTATTGATGGAAGGGGGCAGGGGTACAGGATGCTGGTGGCCAGCCTGGGGGAAAGCAGCCACTTTGGATAACCCACAAAGAGATGAGAGAGGAGAGACTCATTTTCCACAAGAACCTTATTCAGGGATTGGTTTGTGAGTGAATGATTGTAATAGGTCCCAGGTTTTCCATGACTGGCCCTATTTCCCATACTTTTATTCTTTTCAGCTAATTTACTAAAGCCGCCACTAAGTAAATGTTTATATAACTAAATGATACGCCCCTATTGACTTTCTACAAGGGCAAATAATTTGGCTGATCTTTTTTTTTTTAAAGTCACCGCATCTATATAAGCAGGTTTAGGTTCTTTGCATCCAGTCTCTCCATTAGATTTTAGAGTCTCACTGGATTGGGGGTGGAGGACTGGGGCGTGTCCTTGTTTTGTAACTTCCCCTGTCTCCCACCACCCACTTCTCCCAACCACAGTCCCACCGCTTCCAGCCCAGAGCTGGGCACGGGAAGAGCTCTCAGCACGGCAGAGGGCTGGCCCTTCTCCCAGCCACCCCAAGAGCCCTTTAGTCCCTTCCAACTGCTTTTGGAGATTCATTTCCTCAGATGGTGATTCTCAGCCTGGCTGCACAGTAGAATCACTCCCGAGATTCTTAACTAGTCATTCCTGGGCTTCACCTCTGAACATTCTGATTTAATTGGTCGGGGGCGCGGTGGGTCCCAGCATAGGTCCTTTCAACAAAGCTCCCCAGGTGAGAACTCTGTGATCTCTATTCTCACCGACTGTCTCAGAGAAATGGGCAGGAGGCCAGAGCTGGGGGTGGGAGAGCTAGGTGGTTCTCCCCATTCCACAGACAGGAATCCTGAGGCTCAGCAAGGGGGAACAGGGGAGGGGAGCAGGGGGAGAGGGGGGCAGGAGGAGAGAGTGGCAGGAGGAGAGAGTGGCAGGAGGAGGGGGGCAGGAGGAGAGAGTGGCAGGAGGAGGGGGGGTAGGAGGAGAAAGTGGCAGGAGGGGAGGGGGCAGGAGGAGAGAGTGGCAGGAGGAGGGGGGCAGGAGAAGAGAGTGGCAGGAGGGGAGGGGGTCAGGAGGGGAGGGGCCAGGAGGGAGGGGGTCAGGAGGGGAGGAGTCAGGAGGGGAGGGGTCAGGAGGGGAGGGGTCAGGAGGGAAAGGAGGCAGGAGCAGTACAATGAAATGAAGATCAGGGGCTAGAAACAGCCTGAAATCTACCGACCAGTACTATGGCCTGGAGCACACTACCTCCATCTCCCCAGCAATGGAAAAACTGGGTGCAGTCAGAGCACCTCCCAGGAATGGCCCCAAAGCCCCACATTTCCCCTCTGTACCACACAAGAAGTATGGTAGCCTCCAGGTGGTGGGATTACTTCCAGCAGGCGTAGAGGCAGAGATGGAGCAGCAGCTGCTGGAAACCACTCCAGTTGATAGGTGACTTCCTAGTGAGCCAGGCCATTTGTCAACTGATCTGCCCCAATAAAAGCACAGTCTCAGAGGCTGAACCCTCCACTCTTTCCTGCGCAAGCCGTGAAGGGCAGATCACAGTCAATGCTGTTCAACCTTGGGCCACATCCTCCCCCTCTCTGGGCCTCTGTTTACATGTCTGTAACATAAGAGAGTTGGATCAGTGGTTCTAGCCTGGTGTAGGTCACCCTCCCCAAGAGGAAATGCGGGGGAGGTTAGGTTGTCACAATGACCAGGGATAGTCTTGCAGGTCCAAGAACTGCGCCCCCCAAAAGCCAGTGGGGTTTTTCCAACCCTGATATTGCATGATACTAGGTCCTGTTGCTAAATTTCCTCTTTTGAAAAACAGGCCAGAGGGGATAGGGATGGGTGGTGAGTTTGTCCTTGCATGGAAAAGAAAAATTCAAGCCGGCTTCCCAGGCTCTGAGCTGAGCCATTGCTTATCTCCCTCTCTTCCCACCACTTAGATGGTTGGAATTAAATATTAATAGACCAAGGTGCCATAGATTAAAACCCAAATCTCCTGATACAGTCCAACCTAAGCCTAGAAGATGCTGACAGCACAGGATTATAATGATGTATCATTAGCTCTTAGTGATCTATTTATTATACTTGTTACTTACTCTGTGTTACTTAAGCACACTGTATATCCCTTAAACGGGTGGGATTCACTAGCAGCTGCACCTCCATGGCCGGTCTCCTAGCGTGGCAGGGATGGACGAGCAAACACACACACAGGAGAAACCCTAGCCCTGAATGCCTACTATGGACCAGCTGCATTCTTACATGCGTTATTTCATTCAATGCTCCTAATAAACCTACGCCACTCTATTTATTCATATCCTCAAAGAGGATTATTACCCCATTTTCCAGATGAAGAAACTGAGGCTGAGACATTAAATAACTAGATCAGGGTTTCTCAACCTCGGCACTATGGACATTTAGGGCCGGATAATTCTTTGTCGTGGAGGGTCTCTTCTGGGTATTGTGAGGTGTTTTGTAGTTTCCCTCATCTCCACTCACTAGATGCCAGTTGCACTGCCCCCCAGTGTGACAACTAAAAATAGATCCAGACATTTGCCCTGGAGGGCAAAATCACCCCTGATTGCAAAAGGCAGAAGTAAGAGTCCCTCTTACTACTAGCCTTAGAGGTCATCCCATGAACCCCCCACATTTTACAGGTCCAGACACTAAAGAGGGGAAATCACTTGCCTGTGGCCGCACAGTTAATGAACTGCAGAGCTGGATTTGAAACTAGATGCCTGTGTTGGTGTAAGGCTCTTTCTATCCCACCAGCTTTTAGGAGATGAGTAAGCACATTTATTCATGCAATAATTATTGAGCACCTACTATGTGCAAGGGGCTGAGAGGCCCACTATCAGTTTGAGAAACAGATGAGCAAATAGGAAACATCGACCAATCAGAACATGGGGTGACTGGAGGGGCACTGGGCAAGCTGTTGCTGGGGCGGCTGTACCTGGAGAGTGTCCACTGTCAGGCCAGTGGGCAGGTGGAGGCTACGAAGCCAGTGGGAACATCAAAATGCCCTAAGCAAAGGCAGCCTCGACCACAACCTGGGAAAAGTATCCCCTGGTCCCAGGCAACCAAGTCCATTTTAACGAGACCTCACCCATCAAAATATCAGGAGGGTGAGGGGAAGGTCAGTAACACAGTTTTATCAAAGCCCCGCATCTCTCTGTGGATGGATGGATCTGGAAACCAGCACTGGGGCCCCTGCCTCAAAATATCCCTGTGTTGAGAAGCTTAGCCCACCTACAGGTGTGCCTAAGAGTCACCTCTGGAGGACTTCTTTTGTTGCTCAGATGTGGCCTCTCTCTCTCTAAGCCCAACTCTGCAAGTGAAACCATTGCCCTACATGGTACATGACATCCAGGGATGAAAGTCTCCCTGGCGGTGTGGGAGATGACTCCCAGGGACGAGCTTGGTCCTGGCACTGTAGGATCAACAATGACATCCTGACCAAAAGGGAGAAAAGAAGTGAAACGAATAAGGTATCAGTCAGTGGCTGAGAGAGTACAAATAGAGTAGAGAAGCTCCACCAGAGGCCACTCTAATGCATGCTTCAGTTAGACATCGCTACCAGTCATAACTTCCCAACCCCCAACCAAAACTATTCCTGCTGTGCTGGTTTGAAAGGATTTATGTCCCCTAGAAAAGCCATGTTTTAATCCTGATCCGATCTTGGGGAGGCAGCTTCTTTTAATCTCTATCCAGCACTGCAGGCTGGAAACTTGATTAGATTATCTCCATGGAGACGTGGCTCCACCCATTCTGGTGGGTCTTGATTAGTTCCCTGGAATCCTTTAAAAGAGAAAGCGTTTTGGAACAGCCTTGAAATTCTGAGTGAGTAGAGCCGTGACAGAAGGACGAGGATAGTAGAGCATGAGGCCGAAAGCACGCAGCCAGAGACCTCTGGAGATGAAGAAGGAAACGCCCCTTGGGACAGCTTCATGAAACAAGAAGCCAGAAGAGAAAGCTGGCAGACATCGCCATGTTGGTCACGTGCCTTTCCAGCTGAGAGAGAAACCCTGAACTTCATCGGCCTTTCTTGAGTGAAGGTAACCTCTTGTTGGTGCCTTAATTTGGACATTTCTATAGTCTTGCTTTAATTTGGACATTTTCAGTCTTAGAACTGTAAACTAGCAACTTAATTAATTCCCCTTTGTAAAAGCCATTCCATTTCTGGTATGTTGCATTTCAGCAGCTAGCAAATTAGAAGACTGGCCAATCCTAAAGAACAACTAGGGCATTATATGAGATTCAACAAAGGTTCCATGCATGAGGGTAACTTTCCAAAACCTACAACCTCCAGATGGGTCCCTGGACCAGGTAAGTCCTCAAGTGCAGAGAGGCCAGCCTCGCCAGAACATCACCTAGCTCCATCCCCGTTTCCCATATTATCGACAGCCCCTTCCAACATGAACAAGTTAGAATGGGCATAGCCCAAATACCCCTAAAGAGTGAAGGATCAAAGTTGATGGTGGAGTTATCCAGAGAAGGTCGGGTTTAACAAATGAGTATGAATGCCGAATCATTATACTGATATTTCTTTTATAGCCTCCCGTACCTTAGAACAGTTAGAAATAAAAAACTAAGATTATGGAATTGTAACCCTTACCAAACTCTGAAATTTGCTGTACAACTAATTGTTGTGATGTGCTTTGACATTTATTGCTTTTGTGTATATATGTTATTTAAAGAGAAGGAAGAATATAACAGGGGAGATAGGATTTAACAGATGAGTGTGACTGCTGAATCATTATATTGATATTTCTATTGGCCTCCAGGGTTTTGGAGCAACTAGAAGAAAAAACAAAAAAGTGTGGAACTATAACCCATACCAAACTTTAAAATCTGTTGCACTTGTTAAAATGTACTTGGAAATTTATTGCTTTTTTGTATATATTGCACAATTTTTTAAAAAGTTGAAAAAAAAATACATATCCCTTTGTCATCTGCTTGCCATTCCATCTTTAGTACTCCATTCCTCAGGGTTTTCAGGAATCCCTTATTACAATGCAAATAACTGTGTGGTGTGGGTGGGTGTGAGTTACCTCATGAGGCATTATCAGCCTCACACCTTATTTATCTGTTACTATTTGAGTGACAATTAGCAGCCTTGGGAGCTAGATCAGGAAGGGCGTCTGTGTGTGTGTGTTTGTTTAACTTGCTTTTGGAGGGAGGAGAAAGGAAGGTATAAAAGTCAAATTCATCCCCTTGCGCCTGGGTGTAGAATGCCACTCTATTGCACGGGCAGGTTAAGGCAAAGAAAACTATGCACTCTAAGGGTGTTACCTTGTTCAACTCAAGTCAGAGTAGCCATAATTACTCTCATCTTATGAAGGAAGGAATCAAGGCTGGGTGTGGTTAGTTCTACTTGCCCGGGACCTCCCAGCTCATGCCATCGCTGGCCTGACAAATGAGGACATTTAGCCACAGGGCTTTGAACCACAGAAATGGAAAATTGCAGTCCGTTTAAACCAGTGCTGTCCTTGCACACAGGAGGGATGACACCTGTCCCGGGTCAGCCGATAGAGACAGGAGGGGGCGAGATTACTGGGCCCCCTGCGAGCTCTCTGGGCCACGCTGATCAGAGAGGCCGGAGGGGACTCGGGCCAGGCCAAGGGGAGGCAGCCGGTCCCCACAGCCTCCCTGCCATCCCAGAGTCCAGTCGGAACTCACGCACCCCTCTCCGCCCTGAGACCTCTGCCCCATGGCTGCACCTCGATGGCCCCAGCACTTCTGCCGCATACCCTGCAGCAAGGGGACCAGTGAGGCCCAGAGCGAGAGGCGAGCTGGGAGCCGGCCAGAGCCAGCCTGTCCTCAGTGCTGCTCAAAACCTCCCCGCCCCCACCCCACCGGCTTTTAATGAGGGCCCAGCTCCCGTCTGCTGGGCTCTGTCTGATCTGCCTGCATCACTGCCTTTGAAGCTTCCCAGCCCCAGAGACCATTTATCTCCACAATTTACTTAGAAAGCCTCATAAATCATGTCCGTGCACAAAGGAATTACCTCTTTGGAAGAGACTTTCAAAGGCGGCTGACAAAGACACCACAGACCCACCGGGGCTCCGCGTGCCCACCCCCCACCTGCCTCGCAAGGCTCCTGAGCAAACCCCAGGCTGGTGGGGGGACCGGGGGGCTGGTGTTAGTGGGGATCAAAGGGAATCCTGCTCGTGCTCAGAGAGAGTGAGATCCCCAGATGTGGGCTCCGCGGGAAATGCACTCACAGTGGGGACAGGAAAGGACACAGGAAGGGCATCAGGTCGAAGCCAGTTTCTGGTGAGAAGTGACCTATTCCACGACTACCATTTGCTGACCATTCCCCTGGCCTCTGACCTTCATCCCCCCCACCCCATCCCCGTGAGGTCCGTTCTGGTGGAAGGGTGGGTAGGGCCCCCTGGACTGGGGACCCTACCCCTCTCTCTGGCTTTCTCAGGAGCACTGGGCAAAACCCACCCTTCCAGACATCAGTCTCCCCCTTGAGAAAGAGGAAGAAGGAGCCCGAATCAGTGGGTGTCAAGCTGTAGAGTCCAGTGGGGCACGGCGGGGGCTCTGGACCCCAGTTTCCACAGCTCAAGAGCTGCCCTCTTTTCGGTGGGGCTCTCACTTCAGCACAAAGAGGGAAGCAGCAAAGAGGGTGTGGGGTGGTGAAATCCAGTTCCAAGAGGCTTTCTACCTTTAAATGTCTGTGTTGACAGTGAGCAAGGGTAGTTCAGTGGTAGAGTTCTCACATGCTGTGCGGGAGACGCGGGTTCGATTCCCCGTCTGTGCACTTCAGAAAACAACAAGAACAAATTCAACACATGGGGCTGCAATTATGGGATAGTCACATGGAAAAAAAGAATGAAATGCGACCCCCACCATAAAGTAAACACACACAAAAAGTCTGTGTTGCTTCCCTCTTACAGTCAGAAATTTCTTCCACAGGTCTGAGGAATTTTTTTTTTTTAACTGAGGAATTTCTTGCTGCAACTTAATATCTCCTCTTCCATCCACTCATGCACTGAGTAGCCACTTCAGGGCCCAGCACTGCAATGAATGCTTGCGGGGCAGCAGTCAAAGTAGCACTTGGGGACTCTGCCTGGGACTGCAGAGGCCAAACCCAGAGGCTATGCAGAGGCTTGGCTCCCTCAGCACCCCACAGAATATTTTTTGAAGTAAAGCTTGGCTCACCTGTTGCCAGCAACTTGCGCTCCCTGTTCAAGCTGGGGCCAGGAGGAGGGAGACAGGCACGGTTCCCATCAGGTGGGGAACGGGGAGAGGGAGGCGGAAGTTTGTGCTGCAGCAGCTCCAGCAGTTACTGTGAGGTTCGCAGGCAGCTCGAGCACCAGGGAGGGGTAAATCGAGTAGAGGTCATTTGGACCTAAGCAGCCCTGACAGTCATGTCGGCAGCAGCTCAGAAGAAGCCTGTGGCCAGAGGCAGGAAAGACCTGGAATTCTCCCCTGCAGTCATTCACCCTGGGTGTTGAGACCACATCCCAGAGGTCTGGTGGATGACGGTTGTCCCCAGCCAGGTACACTGGCTCTGCCGATTGCCCTGCAGGGTTTACAGCATGATTGCCCCCAGTCAAAGGGATGCACATGGGAGCCAGTTTTCCCTTGGGAGAGGCAGCAGCTGTGCTGAACTGGTGCCCCTGGCACTTCTGGTCAGCTTGGCTGACACTGAGTCCCCACTGGATGTCAGGTCAGACTGGGTAGGGGCTTAAAAAGGGTGGGAAGGCCTGGTGCCCATGCCCAGGGGCCACAGATTGACGGACTGATTGGAGTCAGGTGCAGGTGTAGCAGCCCCGATCATCTGAGACAAACCAGGAAAGTGTTTGCTGGAGGTGACAGTGCCGTGGGGGCTGGGAGCGCTTACTCTGCTCAGGAGACCCTTGTGGAAGAAATAGGACTGGAGTCAGGCTCTTCAAGGAGGGATAGCATTTTAATAGGTGGGAAACCAGGTTCCCACAGTCTGGGAGGAGGGGACAGCAAGAGAGGAGGGAGAATTCCGAGCCTGGGATTGCAATCTGGAAAGGACGGCGTTGTGCACGGCCTGGGCCGGGCTGCAGAGAGCCTGGGAAGACCAAGGCTGAAGGGGTTGTTCGCCCGAACAAAGCTGAGACCACTGCTTCTCAAACAATCCACGTTGAAGGATCATTATTTTTTTATTTGTGTTCCAATCCATCACATGCCAACACGTGGTCCTGAGTGTGACCTGTATGCCGCCCACACCACATACGATGCATCACGAGAATTTGGCAACACCTGCACTGGCCTGTTCAACAAAAGGAGCTCGTTAAGCCACATGCTTGGCTGTCATAAAAGTTTCTAAACATTTAATCTCAATTTCTCATCTTGTCACTGGCCAGTAACAACTCCTGGGCTGTGGGTCTAGAGACAACACTTTGAACAGCAGTGAATTAGAACCCAGCTCAGAAGAGAGAGGAAAAGCAAACTAAGACAGGTTTACAGATGGCTTTACGTGGGGATCTCAGGCTGGGCAAGATTCCTGTCCTTTCTGGTTCTTTTGGGAAGCCCTGTGGACTCTCAGAGGCCTGTGCAGCTAATGGACCAGGAACTTGGAATGATATAGTCCAGGATGATATTAAAAATAACCACCAGCTGGTGCAGCAGGGGCACCCATTGATCTGTCTGTTCGCTGAAAACGCCCAGCCTGGCCGCACTGGGGCCAACCAGAGCCCAGGCAGTAAGCAGCAGCTGAGAGGCGGGGAGCCCTGTTATGTGAGAAACAATGTCTGAGGCCCCTAGTCTTATTAAATGTCTTATTGAGTCCCCCCCAACAGCTATATATCTCCACTCTATTGATGGCTAAACGGAGACACAGGCAGGTCAGGAAGCTGCCTCAGGAGAGATCCAAACACTGTCCGAGTCCCAGAGAAATGTCTATCCCCCATTCCTCCTTGCCTCTGGCCCCATCTGGGAGTTATGGATACCAGGTTCTAACTCAGGCCCCTTTGCTAGCTTTTTGTGTGGCCTTAGGCAAGTCAGGGTCCCTCTTTGGACCTCAGTTTTCCCACTTGTAAAACAAAAAGGGTAGCACTAGACAATCCCTAAGTTCCTTCCAGTTTAGATATGCTGAGCTCTGAGTCACTTGTAGAAACTGCTGGAGGCAAAGACCCAGGGATGTGGAGAACACTAAACCCAGAGGAGAAAGGAGAGTGTTGGGTCTTGAGGTGTATGTGTGTGTTCTGAACTTTTGCTTTAAGCACCCATAGATTTATAGGTATAAATGCTGTGCTATTATGTACCCCAGAAAAGCCATGTCCTTTAATCCTCATTCCGTATTGCTGGGTGGAATCTTTTTTATTGTTTCCATGGAGATATCACCCACCCAATTGCGGGTGGTAACTTTTTGCTAGATGGTTTCCATGGAGATGTGTCTCCACCCATTCAAGGTGAGGTTGCTCACTGGAGTCTTTTAAGAGGGAACCATTTTGGAAAAAGCTTTAAAGCTACGCAGCTAGAGACCTTTGGAGAAGAAGAAGGTAAACACCCCAGGGGGAGCTTCATAAAACAAGAAGCTGGGAGAGAAAGCTAGCAGATGTTGCCATGTGCCCTTCCAGCTGAGAGAGACACCCTGAACTTTATCAGCCTTTCTTGAGAAAAGGTAACCTCATGTCGGTGCCTTACTTTGGACATTTTTATGGCCTTAGAACTGTAAACTGGCAACTTCATAAATTCCCCTTTTTAAAAGCCATTCTGTTTCTGGTACAGCACATTCCGACAGCTGGCAAACAAGAACAAATGCAATTTTCAAAAAGGATACAACAAACGCAGGTTTGCCTCACTTTATACGACCTTTCATCCAAGTCCCTGTGCAACTGACTTACACTCTGAATACAGGAGGAAACTTGCTATGTGGAATAGCCCTATTTATCCGTGGAGCACTTACGATCTTCCAAAGCACCGCTATGCTTATGGGTCACCAAAGCAAAGCTTGGCATTCCCATTGCTCAGATGGACAGACTGAGGCCCAGGGAAGTGAAGTAGCCTGCCTGAGATCAAGATCAGGTCTCCAGGCTCTGATCTCACTCATCACTCTTCATGTCACTCCTTCCCATTGGGGTCACTTAACACAGGCCCACCCATTGGGGTCACTTAACACAGGCCCACCGATCCACAGGAAACCATGTCTCTTTGATATCTGACCCAAGGATCTTTAGGGCCTGTTGCTCAACTCTGTCTTGCTATTTGTGTCACAGTCCATTTGTCCCCAAGCAGGGGAGGGACACGCTGAGAGCAGCTCCCAGCTGGGCCTGCCAATCAGAGGACACTCAATCCATCATGCTCAACGATGACCTTTGGTTTCCCTAGAGAGAGAAGGCCTGAGGGCGAGTGACAAATGGCCTGCCCTTCTATTGAGAGTTATTACCAAAAATCAGGGACCAGCTTCTGGGATCTGCAAAGGATGAAAGCAAGGAAAGACACTTCTGCTGCAGGAGGCAGCGACCTGGGTAGCTGCTCATCTGTTCACTCGATAAGACTTCATTGAATGCCTGCTACTATGCATCAGACTCTGGGTCTCAGGTGGGGAACAAAATCCAGCAGTATAGAGAGATAATAAGCAAATAAAGATTTTTATTCCAGCCTTTGCTCAGAGACTTCTTCAACCACCCTTTCTGGGCTCTAGCCCCACTGCTCCTGGCTTTATTTTTTCTTTGTAGCACTTATTCTAGCTGACATTCTATAATCAATTTGCTTTACTTACTGCTGCAGCCCCAGTGTAGGCACTGGCATAAAGTAGATTCTCAATAAATTTTGTGAAATGAACAAATTAACAAGTAACTATATCATTGCAAATTGCAGTGAAAGTATAAAGGTGCCAATAAGAACTTGACAAAAGTCAATGAGAGGGACTTCCCTTTAGTGGGAGGTCAAGGAAGGCCTCTCTGGGGAGCTGACATCTACCCTGAATGCTGAAGGATGAGGAGGCAGCAGCTTGAGAAGAGCAGGGGGGTAGAAGAGCCTTCCAGGTAGAAGAAAGAGCATGAGCAAATGTCCTGAGATGGGCAAAGGCTTGGCAGTTTCCAGGCACTGGAGGGGACAGCCAGGCTGGGACCCTGTGAGGGAAATGTGGCTCTAGATGAAGCAGCCATGGCGCTGAGTTGGGATTCAATTTCAAGACCAATGGGAAACTCTTGAACTGTCCTATTGTGACTTGATGAAAGTAACAAAACAGGACTTCCCCATGGGCAGCACTAGCAACCAGGGACCAGGAGGAGATGTTCCCTCTCTGCAGTGCTCTGTCACCCCGGGTGGGCACGGGCTGCCCATCCCGGAAGCAGGGAGGGCATGAGGGGTACTTCTTGGCCTCACCGCCCAGTGCCAATGAGAGACCCTCCCTCTTTCCTCTACACCAGGCAAGAGACAGCCGGGTGAGTCGGGAGGAGAATCAGCCGGGGTAGCTCAGCGGGTCTCAGCAGCCAGGTGACTCAGAAAACCTGCCAACAGTTGTACACAGAGATCTCCTAAATTACCGTGTCCGCCTAGAGGAGAAGTGGAGGCCTCACTAAATATAGTTCCCTTTATTGTCATTTAGGTCTCTGGGCGCCAGGCAATGACTCCTGGAGCCCGTCTTGCCCATCACGGGCTGTGGGTGCCAGATTTGTCAGAATGCTGCAAGAGGACAGGTCAGGGCACTGGTGGGTCTCCCTGTGCAGCTGAGACCTGCGGGGAACTCCGGGGTGGTGAGGGGCGCTCCGGGAGCTGCCTGCCCAGTCACTGACCCAGCAAGGAACAGGACCAGCCCACGAGCAAACGGGCCGGGGTTAATAATGGCCCTTAGGATTTCTGATGAGCACGATGTGGCCCTCCGCGGCAGGTGGCTTCATGAAGTAGGACATGCCCAGAGCTCGGACTTCAGAGGGAACCTAATGAGCTCTGCTTAGCAGCTGTACCCGGGGCCTCAGCCCTCCTCATTCTGTAGAGGGGCGCACAGCCTCCTCCATTGCCAGTCATTGAATACGCTACTTCTGCTGGCGATAATCCTATAGAGCACTTAAGAGCCTCGCTTTATAGGTGAGATGAGGAAGCGAAGGCTCAGCAGGTAAAGTAACATGCCACACAGGTGCTAAGAGGCAGACCTGGGATTCAAACCCAGGTGTGTGTGATTCGGAGGCTCGGGGTCTGAAGAGTGAGCGTCAGCCTGCTGCAGGAAGGCAGCAGGAGGCAGAGGCCATTCTCAGAATAAGGGAGGGAGCGGGAAGGCCCCACAGGAGGGCTCCTCCATTTCCTGAAACGCCCCTTGTCCAGGCTCAGATGAAATCCCGCCCCCTTGGAGAAGCTTTCCTCCACCTTCCCGCTCCCTCCCTTATTCTGAGAATGGCCTCTGCCTCCTGCTGCCTTCCTGCAGCAGGCAGACGCTCACTCTTCAGACCCCGAGCCTCCGAATCACACACACCTGGGTTTGAATCCCAGGTCTGCGTCTTAGCACCTGTGTGGCATGTTACTTTGCCTGCTGAGCCTTTGCTTCCTCATCTCACCTATAAAGCGAGGCTCTTAAGTGCTCTATAGGATTATCGCCAGCAGAAGTAGCGTATTCAATGACTGGCAAGCAGCAGATGCTTAGTACAGCTCAACAAAAATATTCAAGCAAATGTGGAGATAAATAGTGGAGATTCATCATCAGAGCAAGGCATCACATCAAGTGTCAGGGTTAACGCATTAGGGAGCTGAATTATTAGCGGGGTAATTATAGGTCATTAACATTATCACCTGGCTGTAAATGCCTTCATGGAAGGGATCTGGTTTAGGTTCCCCTAGAAGCAGACTCTGAGACAAGGAGAGTGCAAACTGCTTATTTGGGAGGTGATTCCAGGAAGCATGGGGGAGGGAAAGGGGGAGGGGCACTGGGAGGGGAAGGGAGATGAAAGTGCAGCAGCGCCTGTCTGTGAGTGTGTGTGTGCCCTAGCTGTGCGTGAGGCTGGGTGCACGGAGAAAAGGTTCTCCCAACTCCTCTGGCTCGAGTCCTCACAGCCACCCACATATCCCACTGAGGTTTCTCTGTTCACTGTCTCAGAGCACAACCTGAACACCTGTATTCAGGGTCACGGTCCGGGTGCAATGGAGGGCTGGTGTGAGGGAGGAGGGAGGGATGAGGGGTGTTTACAACTGAGGAATGGGAGGACAATCCCCCAGAGTGGAACCTGTGGGGCCCCCTCAGGCCTCACCGCCCAGCACTGCAAGCCCGGCAGGGGGCGCCACTACTGCCCAGGACCAGACTCCCTGGAAGCCAAAATACTGCAAAAGTGGTTCTCCTGCTGCTGCTCAGCCTCACTCGGGGAGGGCAGGAGACTCAGAAGCTGCTTTCCCTGCTGTCTGCTCATGTCTCTCTACCCATCTCCATTTCTATCTTTGCTGCCTCCCTCCCCACTCTCACCCCCCTTTCCTCTGCCCCAACCATCTTTCTCTCTCATCTCCCTCCTGTCAACGGCTGTGCCCTAAAGGGGTTGGGGTGCAAGGATTAGGTGGTGCTGTCACCCTGGATGGGCTGGAAGATGTGCAGGAAGGTGGCCAGGAGGCTGGCTGAACAAAAGGGGGTCCCGGTGGGCCGCCCCAGTATATGGGGTTTTCTTTCCTTTTAAAGCATTTCACTTTCACAGGAAGCCAGGCAGTATGGAGGGAGCAGAGTAAATTCAAGGGGCACAATCAAAATGCCTTTGAAGGGCAGGCCACGGTGGCTCAGCAGCAGAGTTCTCGCCTGCCCTGCAGGAGACCCGGAGACCCGGGTTCATCTCTGGTGCCTGCCCAAGCGTGGGGCAGGGGGTGGGGGAAATGCCTTTGAACCTAAGCTGGGAGCTCTGAGGTTCTCTCCGGTTCTGGGTCAGGGGCTGGCAGGGGCCTGGAAGACCCTCCATGCCTAATTGGCAGCTAATTAAGTGGGGAGGGGAACGCTGAGGGTGGAATGGGGGATGCAAGCAAGCTGTTCAGGGCTGGGTGGGTGCACTTATTTTCAACTCGATGCAAAGGCCAATCTATTTCAGGTTTTTTGCCTGCATCACGGTGGTTGGGAGACAGGCTTCTGTTGCTTAATGAGCTCATGGCTCAAGCAGTCTCCAGCTGGGGAGCTCATGGAGGATTTCAAGGCAAAGTTAACACTGTGGTTGGTTCTAGCTGGCTACCTGTCATTGCTCAGGCTCCAGAGAGAGAACGATCTTAATAAAATGAGCAAACAGGAAGCAGGCTCCTCCACAGAGCTCTGGGATGGGTTTGGCCACTCACAAATCCAGGGGAGCCCAAGACATCTGCTTCCCCCCCAGTTTGATGTGGACAGAAGGGAACTTGGGAGAGGGCTACTGTGGGGACCTGAGCTGGACATTAAGTCATGGGGGCTCAGAACATGAGCTGTGAAGGCCAACAGACCTGGCCTCAAGTCCTGGTTCTTGCAGGGTGACCCTGGGTGAAGCCCTAAAATTTTCTCTGCCTCGTTTTCCCTATATGTAAAGTGATGGGAACACTAGCACCTCCCTTGTAGGGTGGTTGTAATAGTTAGGGGAGATGAACCAGCACCGAGCACAAGATAAATGCATGCTAAAGAGTAGCGATGGTAAAGGACCAGGGCTGAGTGGGCTGTGTGCAGGCCTCAAAGCTAAGAATCCCACAGGTGGCTCATAGAGGATGAAGAGGGGATGTGAGGACAAGGTGGTAGAACTGCAGGCACTTTGGCAATCAGCTGGGTCCAGGTCTCCTCTTTTGCAGGTGAAGAAACAGAGGCTTGGAGAGGGAAGGCAAGTTGTTGAAGAACACGTGACCAATGAGGGGCAATACTGAGCCTAGAACAGGGTTGCTTCTATCACAGCATCTGAGCCAATCCACAGATATGAGAAGGAAGCGAAGAGAACATACACCCTGGTTTTCTTGACTTTTCCCTGCCATGTGAGAGTGGGTTATGGTGATTCCCCTTATTTGACATGTTCTTTTCAGGTCTCAAATTTTCCATCCCTGGGGATGGCTGAATAGGAAGTGAGAAGAGGGAACATAGAAGCATGGAGGGGTGGGGAGGAGACACTGGCTTAGGATAAGCCACTGGGACTTGAGAGTTGCCTGTATTTGCAGGCACCAGGTGAAAAAGCAGTCAAAGGTGACTGTGGGTTATTGCAGTATCTTCTAAATCAATGCCCATTTTGCATTTCTTCTCCCATCCCACTCCTACCTGACCTCCAGAGTGAACTTTTAAAATGATCAACTGATGAGGTCACCGCCCTGCTCAACAGCCTTTCCACTGCTCCAGGGTGACTCAAGGCTCAAGTCCAGTTGAATGGCGGTCCGGAATTCAAAGCCCTCCACACTCACTCCCAATGCCCTGTCTATTCAGTCTCCCTTTCAGCCCAGGTCCCCCGCAGGCCCTGCCCTCTCCCTGCCTCCCAATTTTCAGGTGCCATCTCTCCCTGCCGCACCACCCACTCGTCCCATTCTAGACCCCCATAAGGCAAGTCGGTTTGATATCCCTCATTATTCCCTTACATTTATCATGACTCAAGTTTCTCAGCTGGAAACTTTTCCAACTATGACTTCTCTAATATTTCCACATGTAACAGACGGTGAGTGGATATCTTTGAGCTGAAGATAAGGCGCTAAAAAGGCAGATGAACAACCTAAAGACCTGGGAAAGGATATACTAACCCGTGTCTTACCCACAACAAAGGCTAGGATGAAAGAGAAGATAATTGCCATGAAATGGCTTAGGACCACCACTGAGATCCAACCCCTCCAGGCCTTGGTTTCCTCATCTCTACCAAGAAGGGGGTTGGGAAATGTCTCTTGGACCTTTCCAGCTCTGGCATAACCTTCTAGACAATGGGTCTGAACAACAATACAGAGGGCACCTGGGTGGGGAAGAAACCATTCTCCTTCCCTCAAAACGCTACGGAAGCTTTGTGGGGCTGTGATGAGAGGCCCAGGGAGGGCTCAGGGTGCCCTCTCGGCAATTCTGACGGCTCCTGTTCTGACCCAACCATTATCTAACGGAGAATTCAATCAGCGAGGGGGCACAAATGGGACCTCAAATACTTTTATAATATTTATATTATAATATTTCTTTAGAAGGGATCTGAAACAACTATAGTACATGTTAACATTTGTTCAATCTGGGTGGTGGGTGTTTTTCATAGTTTTCTTTTTTCCTTTATGCCACAAATATTTAACAAGTTCAAAAAGAATTTGGTGAGCCATTTCTCAGTAGTAATGACTCCCTGCCTTCCTCCACTTGCAATAGGGAGGCGCCATCTCTGAATGCAAACCATGTATCTATCAATAGCAAGGACTGAATTGGGGGGTGGCAAGATCTCCACTTCAGGAGGTCTTCAGGCAGAGTCCGGACAGGCACTGAACACTGTGGAAATGATTGCTACGATGGGTGGAAGTTGGAGTCTCTGAACTCAGAGGACCCTTCCAATTTTCAGGTTTTATAATGCAGTTTTCTTCAGGCTATGGGGCCCAGAGGAGCTGTCCTCGGTCCTGAGACCCACACCAACGAACTTCTGCACACAGAACATGGAAAGAAGAATAATAATTCCTTCCATTCCTGTTACTTTAAGAGACAAACTCATGCTCCAAATTTCCAGGCCATTCTGGTGATTAGAATGACCTAAAGAAACCCTTCTTAGAGGGGCTTCTGTCATTTGCTCTCCCAAAACCTCTTCCATCCCTCTCTTCAGCTAGACTGTGCTTGTTCTTTCTCATCCTTATGCTGTAGAAATGCTGAAATGGGAGCCAGAAAGCTTGGGATTGAGTTCTACTGCAGTCACTGACAAGCGGCATGACCCAGAGAAAATCCTTTCACTACACTGAGCTTCTGATACTTTATCTGCCAAAGAGAGATAAATATACCAGGTGATAGAATGGCTGAATACACGCTTGCAAAAATACTTAAGTGCAATATTACTATTAAGTGGCAATACTAACATGATTCCTGTTCCAATTAGTATGAAGTGGATCTCTCAGGGTGGAAAGCAAAGAAGGCCGTGACTACAGGGGGTTGAGTTAAGCTCAAATAATTCTTGAGAAAGTTTAGAGAAAAATTGTCCCATAGCAGGCTTGAGGCTCTCTGAGGGAGGTGAGGAGGTGCCAAGCAAACACCATTCGTTTCCATTTTGGCCCTGATTGGAAGGACCAAGCATCAAGATCCAGAGAACAAATAGGTCTTCCTTCCCCTCTCTCTTCCTAATTGTGACTGAGCCCCCAAGTGAGCAGCGTGGGCCCTGGAGACTCCAGACAGAGACTCTGGGGCTGCAAATTCAAAACCCTGGCATTCTGAGCTCCCCGGCTCCAGCCTGGTGCTCTCTGCTGTTGGCATCCTCGATTGGAAAATTAATTGCTGTTGTCATCCTGCTTTTTGTTCTAGTCTGTATTCCAGGAATAAGATATCTGAATGACATTAAATAGCCTGTATGTGAAAGTCCTTTCGAAAGTCCAGAGCACTGAACACGAAGAGGTGGGCACAGGACTGGGAGAGCCGAGGACATCTCTCCACGGGCAGCCTCCCCAGGTCTCCAAGAAAGGGAAGCCTGTGCGTGGGGACACACAGTGGAAGATGTGCTTCCTGAAGCTGAGCTGATCCAGACTTGCAAACAAACACAAGTCCCCTCATCCTTCCTCACCCCAGAGGACACACCTCACCTGACTCTTTCTACAAGCCAGATTGGAATTCTTCCTCCATTGACTCCGTGGCTATCAACAAGGCTAATTCAGGTTCCGAGTCAGGGGCTGCACATTGCTGAATGCCTGGGCTGAGGGCTCCATGGCGCCAGCAATGAGTGTGCTTGGGAAGGCTCATGAGTCAGCACAGGGGGTCACCAGTCACTTCTGCTGGCTCTAGCCACCTCCTCACGCTTATGACACAGTTAACATTATTATCAGCATGAGGCTTAGGCAATGTTGAGCCTCAACCAATAGCCAAGCCTATGCTTGGGAAAATAAAGTCGCACACACACTATGCAGGGCATTGCAAAGGCAAATACAATTACTCCCCAGTCCAATATTTTGATTCCCTGCTGCTTTTCCTTGTTATGAAGAAGCAGAATAATTTGCAAGTGCCCATTTAAAAGTAAACATCAAGCAACATCATGGCAGAAAAAGAGCATCTTCGCTTCCCCATGACAGCTTGCTGAGTATCTACTGAGTGTCTGGCACTTGCTTTAGGCACAGCCATGGCAGGGAAAGGGTGGAAGCAGGGGTTCGGTGTTGGGAGAAGCATAAGTACAAATATGAATCAGATTTGGTCCCTGGCTGCAGGGGTTTTATGATGCAGTTGTCAAGTTTTCTTGTCCCCTTTTGCAGTACTTTTTCCTGCTACTGCTAAGGAGGATGTGTGGGAGAGTAGGGCAGGGTAGGGAGGGGCCCTGAGCCCTGCCTGCCTGGCCTCTCCATCAATGCTCCTTGATGGCTCCTTGAGGGCACAAGTGGAAAGCCACCACTTCACCCAGCATCAGTGGAGCACTGTGCCAGGTGCAAGGTCAATAACACTGGAAACACACACATACATACCCACACACTCAACCCCTACCTCACAGGCTGAGGGTTTTGTCCACTTCCCTTCTTTACAGATGAGGATGCCCTTGCCCAGGAAGGAACAGTGACTTTCCCAAAGAAAAGGATTCACAGGGGCCAGAAACTAAGTCTTTGGATGCCCAGGCCAATGAAAGCTCTCTCCACCATGTCATCCTGCCTCCATCTAACAACATCACCTGTTAGTGAAACCTGAACTCCTGTCCCAGCGAGGCCTGCCATATGAACCAGGAAGCTTGTGAGGACAGCAACGTAACCTGAAGTTCACAAGACCATTTCGCTCTTATGTTCTGGGAGAAAAGACCTGGTTCTTCGGAGCCTGTCTACTTATGGTCTTAATGACTTGCATGTACGAGATCTTGCAATCTGTGCCTGGGGACTCTTTGAATTGCTGATTAATATTCAACTAGCTGGAATGATCTTCAGAAGGAGGCTTGTGGTAATTAAGTTGGTTAGAGAACACTTCAAGCTAACTTTTTTTTATGGCACCAAGAGCTGTAAATTACCAGTGGAGGGAAGGCCTGTCCTTTATTGGTGCTGCCTGGTGGTGCTAAGAGGGCATGCAAAGAAGAGGGAGAGTCCTTGGGGCCCCTTCCCAGGGGCTGGAGGGCTGCAGATGATAGGAATAGGAAGCAAGGGATGGGAATGGGGTGAGGATTTGAGCAGATCTGTTGGGCAGGTTCACATCTTTGACTCAATAATATCTTTTCCAAGACCCAGTCACTATTTCCAGCGGGGAGCGGTATCTTGGGGTGAGAGAGGGTGTTGTAGAACATTTCAAAAGCAGAAGCTGGGGCAGCTGAGCAGAACCTAGTGAGTGAAAATGCTGGGTTGTAGTTGGCCTTCTGAGCAGAAGAAGACAAAACGACAACAATGGAACCTTTAAAGATTTTGTCCAAAGCTGCAGGTATTTTTGAAAATAACTTTTGGTACCAGGGCTGAACAATCTACACATTTTAGAACCGCCACTCTCACTATAGTGTCATGTAGGACAAACCAAAGTAAAATGATTGAGCGTGAGGTTTGTCACAGGTGATTTGCTAATAATATAGTACAAAGCTGGTGAATAATTTACCTTTCACACTAAATAACAGATATCAAGGCTATAAGCACATAAATTCTCTATCACTTGCATTCCTAGATATTTTCTTAACTGGGGGTGAAAGGGTGAGGTAGCGCTAGCAGTACCAAGTTGCCCATAACCCACCAGCCAACTTATCTGGGCCATACCCCATGCGACCAGCATATGTCACTGTGTCTCAGTGGAACGAAGATTGAGAAGGACGCTCTCAAGGTCATGGTCAGACATCGGGGGCGCCATTATGGTGGAGGGGGGGGTGGGGCAGGAAGCGGGGCACGATGCCCCAGCTATGCGGCAGCCACACTCACTGGCCCGAGGTGGGGGGTGTGTTTGAAGAGGCCGAGAAGGAGCAGTCACAGGGGGTGACAGTCCCAATACCTAGTGGGGCAATGCCCGGGTCGGGGGAGAGGGGAGGGAGGCAGGAGCTCTGCCCTCAGCTGAGGAGGGATGCTCTCCAGGACTGCTCTGCTCACACATGGCGATGACGAGATTTCAGGGGACCCCGAGGAAGCAATGAGTAGGGAGGGGCAGAGGAGGAAGGGGGCATGGGTGGGGTGCATACAAAGAGCCCTGACCAAGCGGCAACCTAGTGCATTGCCAAGTGATTTGGTTTAAGCTGTGGGTCTTGAACCAAATCACTTCATCCCTTCAGACCCCAGTTTCCTCTACTGTTAAAAATGACCTGGGGTGGTGGGTGCAAAGGCAGCTCATTGGTAGAATTCTCGCCTGCCACGAGGGCTTCCCAGCCCATGCACTTCCCAAACAAACACGCAAACAAAGAAGCGAAAATCCAAACAAAAAATAAAAATTCAACAAATGGTGCTGCAATAAGGGGATACTCACATGGAAAAAGAATGAAATGTGACCCCCACCATACAGCATACAGAAGAAAAAGAAATGACATTTGGAGAAGCAAAAAAGAGAGACAAGGCAAGCCATGCACAGCCAATTGCTTAGTGAATATAAAGAAACTGTAGGCAAAATAGCCTCATGCTCCAGAACCCTCGGTTTCCTATAAGCTCCGCTTCCGATAAGCCTCATGTGACCTTGGACAGGTCATTTAACTCAGTGAGTCACAGTATCCCCATCATAACATAGGGATAATAGTAGTACCTGCTTCAAGAGGATTCTTGTGAAGCTTAGGCTAAATAATACACGTAAAATCCATAGTGCAGTTAGGGGGTGCGACGGTAGTTCAGTGGTAGAATTCTCGCCTGCCATGCGAGAGACCCGGGTTTGATTCCCGGTCCATGCACTTCCTCAAAAACAAACAAGCATAACCAACAAACAAAATACAACAGACAAACAAAAATTCAGCAGATGGGGCTGCAATAACAAGATACTCAGATGGAAAAATAATGAAATGTGATCATGCCATACGTATACAAAAAAAAAAAATCAAAAAACAAAACCCACAGTGCAAGCATTAAGGGTTGACGCCCAATGAATTTACCTATGATGATAATTATTATTAAACAACTTAAATGATCAGAGATTGGGAGCTGTTGGCAGTCCCAGCACATTCATGGAATACCATGCAGCCATTCAAGTGGTAGTTATATGCTAACATGAAAAAGTGATGACACCATGTTGTTGAAAGAAAAAGAAGGCAATATTGCAGACCGTGTGCACACATTTTGTTGATAAAATGGTTTATGCACATGAACAAAGAAAGCAAAATAATGAGCAAAAAGTAAGATAGCTCTATGAGAATAGTGGGATCATTTTTCCTCCTTAAATTCTTACTTTTTTTCCATAAGAAATCAGGTTATTGAGTGAGATGCCTCTGGGGGTGAGGGTGCAGGGTCTCCAGCTCTGAAATTCTGAAGCCTGGGGTTTCCCCCACTTCCCTTGTGAGCAGCGGGGTCTGCAGGCTGGACGCCCACAGTGTGGGGGCGGCTCTGGGGGTCACAGGTGTGGCCATTCTCCAGCACCTGCCTAAGCACTGTCAGAGCAGCCCAACTCACTCCTCCTTTGCTTAATTTGTGTCAATCGATTTCCTTTTTCTAATTAATAATTCTAATTATGATGCAGCAAATTTGCCCACCGGCCACGACTGAATTAATCAGGGTCTATTGATTGGAGCTGCAGAGTTATCCCACAGTTTCTGACATCATCGATTTCCTGTTGTGGACAAATAAGGAAACGCACTTAGGGCAGATGCGACATCATCTCCGCGTGCCGACTGGCCCTAAGCTGGCCCAGAAGCACCTGCCCCCCCCCCCCCCGAGGGCCACGGCCATTGTGGCCACCAGCCAGCAGTCACCCCTGCCCTCATTAGCTTCCCTGAGGACACAGCAAAGGTGATGGATGACCAGCCAGCCTAGTGGAGGGGACTCTGTAGAAAGGGGCACCTCCCCTTCCACCCTCATCCCCAGTAGGACTGGGCTTGGTTTAGAATTCTGCTGCTGTCCCAGTGAGCAGAGATGAACTTCTACCTTCCTGTTCCTTTTATGATAAGAACCTTGGAAATCTCCTCCCCTGCCCTATATGGATGAGAAAACCAAGGTCCCTGGGTGTGGGTGGGAGCATGACCTTGTCCAAGATGACCCACTGAGTCACTGCAAAGCTGGGGCTAAAAATCAAATCTTTGGCCCCAATGTCTTTTCCCACCCTCTTGGGAGCAAAAAGCAGGCCCAGCCCAGCTGGGGGTCACTGGAGGACAGGGACAGGTTTCACCTTGTCTCTGTCCCCAGCCTTGGAGCCCATCTTCAGGCTGGCGGCCTCGGCGGGGCCCAGCGTGGCCTTGGTGAGCCAGTCCCGTGTGTGCTCCTGGCCTCCCCTCCCCGTCCGCTCTGTGCTTGGCCCCGTGTGACCTTCCTGCTGGGCCTTGAGAAGTCAGGCACCCACCGCACTTCTCCAGACTCCACATCACTCTTGGTGGCCACGTGGTCCTTGGGATCCAGAGGGAGCCGCCATTGCCCGAGTGCCTCTCTGTGCCAGGCACACAGCATGCACCATCCAAGTTCATCTCCACAGCCAACTGAAGAACAGATTTGGAGGAAACTGAGGCCCTGAGACATACAGTAAGTTGCCATATTCCCACAGCTAATAAGGGGTGGAGCTGAATTTGAGCCCAGGTCTGTCTTACTCTAAAGCCTGACGCGGTGCCTTTGCAGGGGCTGCATGCGCCTGCCCTGAGCGCCAGGCTTAAATTTATCTCTGTTATCTTCAGAACCTCAGTTTTGAAGCTTTGCCACTAGGAATAGGAAACACGGGAAATGCCACCTTGGAAATCACTAATGCATCCTGAGACAGGGTCTGAGAAAGGGTACATCCCTGCCCTCCAGGGAAACCTGTGGCACATGAGGGTCCGCTGCAAAATTTAATTGAGATGTTCCCTCCTTTGTCTCCCCAGCAGTGCCACAACTTTTGCCAACAACCGTCGTCAGTGGATAGAAAGTAACAGTTCTGCCGACCGGGACACTTCCCCTCTCAGAGAAAACGGGGTGCATCTCCAGCCAGCAGCGGTGCTGGGAGCCTGCTGTCCCTGGGGATAGGGGAGGGACAGGCTGCATGGCAGATTACCCAGCTTTACCAAGTGGGCCACGGGCCTGGGGGGTTACCCCGCCCTTCATTCGGTGGCACGGCTATGGGGACCCGGTGACTGCATGCACGCAGGGACTCACACACAAGTACTTGGCACGGTACAGTAACTCCAGGGTGGTCAGCAGTGCTTGTCACTATGAAGACCGAGGAGGGGGACAGAGCGGGCTTGGCAGTGCCAGGCTCATCAGCCCTGGCCCAGCTGCACTTGTGCCTTCTGCTGGGCCCCAGGGATTCCGAGGAGCACGAGTTTGCCGGGGAGCCCAGAAGGGAAGAGGGGGTCAGGAATAAGACAGGATGCCACAGAGGAGGGGTGGTCAGGGCCCATGATGTGGGGAAGGTCTCCCAGCTGCAGACTCTGGCAGAAGGGAGAAAGGAGAGAAACAGGAGGGATGCACAGTAGCAGAGGAGGCAGTGAAGCCCAGAGATGATCCTCAGAACAGCACTCTGAAGGGGCCCAAAGGGGCTTCTTCTAGACACAGATTTTGCCTCCAGGAAGCCTGAGAAAGACCAGTTGGGTGGGCAAATACCAGGAGGGATTTGGCTCTCCTGGGACAAGTGGCTCTCCTGGAACAAGTGGCAGGGATGCGTGTGAGGCCCGGGAGCCCCAGAGAAGGGAACCCACGGAGGTGTCCACGTGGCTGACCGATGTCACTCCGGAAGCATCCTGTACGGCAAAAGACCAGCTGGTTGCCTAGTCCGTGGTGTGCTGGTAAATGCTTCACAATCAGCTCTTCAGAGGAAAAAAAACGCACCCAGATTTGTAGCATTTACCATTTCCATTTCTACTCCTATCAGGGCCAATTTTAAGCTACGGATACAAAGTAGCAGAATGCAGAGCTGGGAAGAGTTGTGCATGATCAGCTCTCACCAGCCAGTGCGAGCCTGCTCTAGCACCCCACTGCACACAGCTGTCTGGGGGGGCAGGGGCATGAGGAGGGGTCTGCAAGCTCAGCTCTAACCCCAGCCCCCACCCCCACCCCAGCCGGTGCCTTTTGGATTAGTTACCTCTACAGTGGTCGTCAGTCAACCAGAGTAGGCTTGGAAGTTGGAAACTTACTACATGAGGATGTTGGGTGTCCTGGGGCAGGTGTGGGGCTGTGAAAGGTGCACTAGACTAGACTTGAATCTAGATGCTGCCACTTGCCAGCCACATCACCTGGTGACGTCCCATAAGCTCTTGTTGGACCATGAATCATTCATTCAACAGTTAGGGACTATCCACTGTTTTAGGGCTATGGGGAAATAAAGGCGAAAACTAAAACACAGCCCTTGGAACTCACAAGCTGGTGGGGAAGAGTCCTAAAAATTAGAAAAGCATGGACTAACTATCAGATTCTACCCCAGAAGACTGAATAAGAACACAGTACCCGGAACAGAGGAGAGGCTCAGCAAGTGTTTATGAAATGTAGGAAAGAACATCTGCTCAGGAAATCAACTTAATTTATTCCTCAGGTGGGTGGCAAACACCTGCCCTGGCGAGACACTGGGCTAGGGGTCCTGGGGGGTGCAGAGAAGACCATTGGGCTAGAGTGGGCCCCCCTTTCCCCAAGAGAGCCCCCCTCTCCTCATAATCTCTGCTCACCCAGCTGTCAGCTTCTTTCCCTGTGCTGCTGTTGGGGAGGGTGGAGCCTCTGCTAGATTCCTGAGAGCTGCCCACCTGGGGTGGAGGGTGGGGGACCCCTGTCTTTGTCATGGGAGGCAGCAGGCAGAGGCAGGTCCTTCCACATTTCCAGGCTTCAACTAATAGAACACGATAGGGTAAAGTGTTTTCTGTTTTTTTTCTCTTTCCTTCCTGAGTCAGGCCAAGAAGAGCTGCTTATAGAATTATCTTTTCCTTCTATTTAATTTAAGAAGCATTTTTACTTAGACTTTCAACAATCATCAACCTATGGCCAATCTTATTTCAATTCTATCATCACCCCTCCCGGGTGTTTTTCTTTTTTTTCCTTTCAGTGTGTTCTAGTTTGCTAGCTGCTGGAATGTAATATACCAGGATCGAAATGGCTTTTAAAAAGGGCTTCTCTCTCATCTGGAAGGGCACATGGCAAACACGGCGTCATCTGCTAGCTTCTTCTCCTGGCTTCCTGTTTCATGAAGATCCCTGGAAGACATTTTCCTTCTTCATCTCCAAAGGTCGCTGGCTGGTGGACTCTGCTTCTCGTGGCTATGTCGTTCTGCTCTGCTCTCTCTGAATCTCTTATTCTCCAATGCGCTATCTCTTTTATAGGATTCCAATAAACCAATCAAGACCCACCCAAATGGGTGGAGATATGTCATCACCTAATCCAGTTTAACAACCGCTCTTGACTAAATCACATCTCCAGGGAGATGATCTGATTACAGTTTCAAACATACAGTATTGAATAGGGATTATTCTACCTTTATGAAATGGGATTTTGATTAAAACATGGCTTTTCTAGGGTCCATGCATCCTTTCAAACCAGCATGCAGTGATCAACTAGAATCATTTGAGTTGTTTGCCGTTACCCCTTGACTCCAGGACTGAAGAATGACCTTTTTTTAAGTAATTTATTTACAATACTTGTATGCTCTGCCACCAGAGAGCAATAGGTTCTCTCATTTATCTGGTTCAAAGATACTTTATCTGAGATCAGAATCACAACCTTGAATTAAGGCAAAAACATTTTTTTTATTCTATCCTTAAAAAATGAAGCTCCTTCTCATCTATCCCATTTCCCACGCGCCCCTCACCACCCCCAACCGAGGAGTTGAACAAACTTAAACACAGTGACTCCTCTTGGCAACATCCTTGACAACCTGCAACACTGACAAATCGTCTCTGACCCCATCTGCCTTCTTTTACAAAGCTTCCAGCTGCAAATCCAAGCTGACAGCAAAATATCACCTTCCAAGCGACAAGTTTAAGTGAGTTATTATTTGGAAAGGGCTCAGAAGAGCGTCTAGCACTTAGTAAGCAGCTCTGCAAGTATTTGAGCTTTTCTTTATTTTTAAATTTTTAATTCCTCCTTTTCCTTGGCCCAGAAATGTAAATTCGTTTCATCACTGCAGGAATTAGCAATGAATGAGCCTTCATTACTCCGGCTTAATTATCCACTGCCTGTGAATGGGGAAAGGGAAGGCTGCAGAGAGAGAAAGTTGTCCCAAAGGTAGCCCGGCTCTCGGGCAGGGGCTGATTTCTCCCCTCCCCCGCCACCTCCAACCGGGGACACATTCCGGCTCCCCCCCTAGCGCCCCCCCCCCCCCAGGTTTACACATGTTCACCTGACTCAGGGCCCAGCCAAACCTCCTAATTACAAGCATGTTGGACAGCGGCCTTTTTTTTTTTCCCCCTTTCCTTCCAGAGTTAAGCCAAGAAGAGCTGCTGGAGAAGCACAGCCGGTGTGAGCTTGATCAATTGAATTATCATAAGCAGTGAAGGGGACGGGAGAGGGGAAGGACTCACAGGCCAGCCGGGCCCATCCCTGCCGCAGTGGCGCTGTCCCCTGCCAACAGCAGGCAGCCAGGCCCGGCAGAGACAGTCACACTGACCGGTGGCCTCGCACCCCCTCAGGGGATTGCAGCCTCAGTGTACGGTGTACGATGCTAAGGATGGGGACAACTGGCAATTGTCATTAACTGAGCCCTTTCTATGGACCAAGCACATTTTATACTTTAGCTCCTAAATGGGTATCACTGTGCCCATTTCCCAGAAGGGGGAAATGATGCTCAGAGATGCCTGGTGATATCCTCGAGGTCACAGAGGCAGAAAAGTAGAGAAGCTGGAGCTGAGCCAGGTCTGTCTAACCTCCATCCCCACCTCCCATTTTCCTCTCAGGGAAAGTTGGATTTTCTCACCATCACCAACCCAGGGGCCTCTGAGCCCACTGGCCTGGCCCTCTCTCCCCTCAGGGCTGCCTGCCCCCAGGAGTGCGTGCTCCCTGCTGTGCGAGGGCCACCACCTTCTCAGCACCCGCAGGCCCTGCTTGCTTGGAGGGAATGACACTGCACAAGACAGCGAGACAGGCCCAAGGTAAGACTTGAGAGGGCTTCTGGGAGGGACAGGCTTCCAGCCAGGCCAAGGAGCCTGACCTTCAGACTTCTCCGAAAGGAGCCAGGGAGAGCTGACACAGAAAGCAGTTGAGTCCAAAGGTGAGAGGATTGTCACGAGGGGTGCCAGGGAGTCTGTGATGGGGGGAGGGGGGCTGGAGGAGACCAGGGACAAGGAAGAAGCGGTCCCCAGGAGCCGCCCTAAAGGACACTGCCCACCCCAGCAGGGCCTTTAAGACCTGCCGAGGGTCTCCTCGGCCTCAGGGAAGCAGGGCTGTTGGCAGGGAAGCCAGGCTGTGCTGCACAGGAGCATCTGTCTCCCATGGGTGACCGGCAGGCTCTGGGAACCAGGAAGCCCCCGGCGCGGTTCAGGACTGCCCCTCCCATCTCACTGTGGCGTCTGGGCCAGGCATGGGCCAGGGGTGGCACTGCCCAGCGGGGAGGGTCCCTTCACCTCAGTTGTTTCCCCAGTAGCCGTGTCTGGGCCCCACCCTCTTGGCTCTCACCTCTGACCTCTCCCTGCGGCCTACAGGTTGCCCAGAGCCAGGCTGACCTCAGCGTGTCGGTGGGGGTGGATGCAGAGCCCTGGCCGAAGTGGGTGCCCCCTCAGGGCAGGGAGTGGAGACAGATTCCATCTGCTGAGCCACCAGCAGCCTAGATCGTATGTGAGTGTGACGTGGGCTCTGTGTAAGAATGAGCGAGAGTAAGTGCTGGCCTATGTCTGGAAGTACGTGTGTGGGTGAAACGGTGGATGAGAATATGGGTGTGACTGTGCCAGTGTGTGGGAGTGTGTGTAAGCGGGCGTGTAAGACTGTATCTGTATGCGTACGTGTGAAACTGTGTGAGGATGGCAAGTGTGAGTGTGAAATGGGATGAGTACGGGTGAGAGTGTGTTTCACACGTGTGTGTGAAACTGGGTGAGACTGGGGGGCTGAGTGTGGCAGGATGTGTGGGTGTGTGCAGGTGTGGAACAATTCCCGACGTGAGGTCAGAGAGACGAAAGGGAACGTTCACAGATAGGCGAAGACGCAGCCAAGGACACACTGAGACTAAGAAGGACTGGGAGGGGCAGAGCCCCCTGCAAGAGGCTGAGAAAGCAAATAGAGAGAAATAGAGTTCCGTAGAGATGGAGGGAAGAGAAGGGAACTGAGAGAGGTAAGCTGAGGGAAGAAAAACATTCAAAGAGACGACTGGCAGAGAGGGCAGGGTCAGAGGCCGCGCCCCCAGCCTTGTGCTGTGCAGCTGGGGGTCAGCACAGCGATGAGGCCCCGACACCATCACCGCAGCTCCAGGCGCGGGAGACCCTCTCCAGCTCTACACGTTGGCCGAGGTGACTCGTGCTTACCAGGGGAGGGAGGAGGTGGGGCGGGGGGCAGGGGGAGGGGGATGGAAGCGTGTGTGTTTGTGAATGTGAGTGGTTTTGCTGGACAGGGCACAGCATATGAACCAGGAGACTGACCTGGCCAGGGGCTCTGAGCCCTTTCCTCTCTGCCCCTCAGGCCCGGAGTCCCCTACTCCTCAGCCATCCTCGACAGTTCCCCAGCCCGGCTCCTCCCTTGCCAAGCACCCATCCCGACGCTACGTGCGTATTGTGCTGACCGAAGTCTAATTTACTTGGTGGGGAAAAAAAAGAGAGAGAGAGAGAGAAAACTTCTCTGACCCCCAAATCAAATCACTCAGGGAGAGAAGGGGGTTGAAAGGAACCAGGGGAAATAAATGTATTCAGCAAGTGTATTTTTATTCCAATAAAAGTTGATTCAATAACCACCATGAATATTTCATTTCCTAGAGGCTGGCTTCCTTCCTGCAGCCTGTGCTGGTCTCAGGCCAATTTGGTCTCCCACCCCCGCCCCCGAGGACAACCCAGGCCCCGCTCCAGGCTCCGGGGACGCAGATGGGGAAGGGCGGGTCCTGCTGGTCTCCAGCTTCCCCAGACCAGCTCCTCAGAGGCCTGGCCCCGTGGAGGGAATGGTGCCATGCCTCGGCCTGAGAACTGGGCCCAGCCACGCAGATTTGCTGGGTGGCTTTGTTTCTGCTTGATTTGCTGGGCGCTCATCACCTCACTCTCTGGGCCTCAGTTTCCTCTCTCCATCTTAGAACATTCTTTTGAGGATTAGTAAGGACGACATGATGTGAAACTTCATATACCTCAGTTATTATCCTTCGTGGGGACTGAGTCACCCAGACACTTCTATCCCCTCAACAAACCCACACCATCTGGCCCCATGCTTTTAAGCCATTTCCACAACTATTCCTCTCTCCCAGCCCGTTATTCATCCGTTCCAAACCATGCCATGCCACCTCCGGTCAGCAAACTTAAATGGGGTTGTGGTGGGGAGGAGATGGTGGGCATTTGCTGTTGGTCCCCATAAAAGCACCCGATTTTCCTTAGGGGAAACCACATGGAATAGGTAAGGCTGATCCTACCCTAACCCCAGAGGGCACATGACTCAAGCCTGACTGATTAGAATATTCCATTTCCCTCACCACAGGGATTGGTTCTGGGATGGGCATGTGACCAAACCAGCCAATGAGATTCAACATCGGGATTTGTGCTGGAATAACTGGGTAAAAAGGTGCTCTCTTTCCTTTGGGGCTGGTAGCTTGGGAGACTGTGGATCTGAAGTTTCTGGGTCTCAGAGAGAACCTGCTGGAGAGAAGCCAACACAGTGGAGCACAGAGCCAAGGTGGAGACAGATTACTGCCATCATCTGAGTCCCATGGTCTATATCCAAAGCAACACCCGCCTCTGTTCTTTTCAGTGACAAGACGCAGTCAATCCACTTTTCTGCTTAAGCTTCCATAGGTTGGGTTTCTGCTTTTTGCAATAATAAAAAAAAAGTCCCGGTGAATGCCTGGGATGTGGAGCATGTCTTCCTATTTCATTAACGAAGGCCTTCTTTCTCAGGGGCGCGTTTCGGGACCATCTGTGCATCGGTTTGGAAGAGATGGTGGGACTCTGTGCTGGCTGCAGCCAGGCCCCCACCCTGGAGGCACCTTTAAGAGTCCAAGTGCCATCAGAGGCAATGGTGTGGGCTCACGGCACCATCCAGGGGGACACTGGGGGCCGTGGGAACTTTCTTCTCCTCACTGTTGTCATCCATCAGTCACCACCAATAAAGGTGTACTGGGAGGATGAGCCCAGGATCAGAAACCTTGGGCAGGTAAGATGCCACTCTGAGCCTCACTTTCCCTGTCTGTGAGATGAGGGGGTTTGGGCAAGATGAAGTCAAACCCAACTCTAACACCTTTTATGTTATGAGTCTTCTTTAAGCATTTACTGGGCTTTAGACACATGGGGGAATAAAAATTAAGAAAGGACTCCGTCCTTAACCTTAAATCTTTGGGGTTAGAGACACACATTGAAATAAAGAAAAAAAAAAAAGAATAATGCTGTTCTCAAGGCAAAATCTGAAGTAGCAGGGAGCTGGCCTGGGTGGTCTGTAATCTCTTTCCAGCCCTGAGAATCTGCAAGAAGGGCAGAGACTGCATCCCAAGGAGACAGAAACTCAACAGCCAGTGCCTGGGCCTCAAGCCCCTGCAGTTTTCTACATGAGGTTCTGGGCACTGGAAGCGTTTCCCAGACACCCCCGTCCTTGCAAGCTGGAGTGATAAAGCCAAGTGTGGAATCAGGGCCCAGGTGAGCTGGTGCGCCTTAGAAAGCCACCAGGAGGAGAAGGTGGGGAGAGAACGGGGACTTGCGCAGCGTTCCTTGCTGTTTTCTGTTCACTACTGTTTCCATTTGTAAGAGTTTGCAAATTTCAGAGTGGTTTCTGGCCAGAGGGGCAGAGGTCTCTTTTGAGTCAGATGAAGTCAAGAGGCTGGAGTAGGGGGAGGGGGAAGTCCAGGAAAGGGTAGGAGCATGTCTCTCCATTTCAGTAACTAAGGAGAGCAGGCGGTGGGGAGGGTTCTTGGATCTGCTGGGGATTGGAGCCTCGGGCGAAGGAGGGGGCTACGTCCAGCCAGGCAGGCGGGAGGCCCTGGAGGCACAGGCAAGGTCTCTGGTCAGGGAGAACCAAGAGGTCGGATACACAGACCCCTGCAACCAGAACAGAGTGCAACCCTGGCCCTGGGGCCACAGCAGGGCGGACCTGGCACTGTGGGGACAGATGCAGCGGGCTGCAGGTCTACTGGCTATTCTGTCGGATATTCCCCCCAGGGCCGCCATGGAAGGTGATGCAGGGGGTTCCTGCAAAGGGGACCCAAGTGCAGGGAGCAAGTATGGGCTGGATCCAGTCCAAACTTCATTCACCTGGTCATGCATGCCACACGGGTGAGGCCCACTGAGAGGAAGAGCTACCACGGGGGCTAGTGGAGGGCCCAGGGCTTTCTCTCTCGATACAGGAGCAAACTGTCCTGAAGACTGCAAAGAAATCCTGGGGCTGAGATGAGCCTCCACCCCGACTGGGTGTGGAATCTGGCAGGGTCAGCCCCGTGACCTTGGCAAATCCCCCCACCGTCTCTCTGACCCTCTCCTGACCACACAGCACTGGTCCCTCTCGTTGTCTCTCCAGACCTAGGAAGGCTACATTCTTCTAGAAGCAAACCGTAAACGGGTTCCCCGCCACCTCCACCCCTTCCCCACAAGACACAGATGCCTTCCCTCCTGCACCTGCTGCAACATGGAAAGTTCTGAGGGGAACCGGCAGGGAAGGTGGTCCAGTTTCTGTCTGGCCCGGGGCTGGGTCTGTTTTCCAATGACGTTAGCTCCAAATTGTCCTTGTCACGGCGGGCACCAGATTAAAAAATAATTAATTAAAGCGCAAATCAAATGTAAAAATATCACTTCATATTTTCCCCTCTTCTTTCTGTCCTTCCTTTCTTTCTTCCCTTCCTACTTTCTCCTCCCTCTCTGTATCCTCCTCTTCTTCTTTGTAATACTCCTAACCGCCGTGCCACCAAAGCAGCCCGGAAACCATTCTAGATGTTTCCCTACAGCCACTTCCCTCCGCCCCCCCCAGCTAATTGGCTACCAAATTCTGTTGACCCCACTCGGCCAGACTTCTGGTCTCCCTCCTCTTCATAGCGATAAAAAGCAGTGGGTTCTCTGCCCAATGTGCTCAAATAACCAATTCTTGAGACACTGGGCTTCAAAGACAGAAAGAGCTTATTGCTAGGTGCCAAGCAGATCAGATGGCCTAGGGGCCTAAGAATCTGTCCCCCTGAACTGCTGTAACTTTGGGAGATTTATAGTATCAAAAGATGGGTAGGTTTTAGTGTCATGAGCACAATGGCTCGAGTTAAGTTTACAGATGATGTGATTATTGAGCACGCACAGACTGGTTACACGCTTAGCCACAGAACGCATGTGAGAAAATGCATGTAAAGAAGGCTTAATATGGTGATGGGTGTGATTTTTACTATTACAATGAAGTATAGGTCACTTATAAGTTAAAGTTAAGCTATGGGGCATGTCAGGTGAGCCAATTTTGGGTTAGATCCAGCTCTGCCTAGCAAAATAGTTTTGCAATAGGGGTCGGGTGGTTCTGGGCTGACTCAGGGCCCTTCATTAATAAACATTAGGGACTGTCTTCAGTGATCTTAAGATTCTGAAGTTGAAAAACAGGAAAAGGAGGTACAACTGAGAGTCAGTCGAGAGGTTTTTACAATCACAAGATAAAGGCTATATATAGTTATACAACCATTATCACGGATCAAGGCAGCTGGGTTACAGCTCGGAAATTTCAGGTATTTCCCTCTGGCTATTCTAATATACTAGGAAGTAAAAAGAAATATCTGTATAATGATTCAAAAATCATAATCATTTGTTAAATCCTAACTTCTTGGTCACACTTTCATGCCCTCCCTCATCTTTGTTCAGTCCCTGTCATTTCACAACTAAATTACTGCCTCCAGCCCTCTCAGCAGGATCTGAACTTGGCCTCCAGCCCACCTGGCCACCTGTAAAGACTGAGGCTTGTCCTGATGCCCTCTGAGCCCCTTCAGCATGCTGGCCGTCATGACCCATGAGCCTAAGGCGGCTGTGCTTTGACCACCCTGCCAGGTCTCAGACCCTTTTGATGAAAGCTGTGAATTCTTCCCCACCAAAATGTACACACACACACACACACACACACACACACACACACTCACATGCATATGATTTTGCACATAATTTCCAGGAGTTCATGGACTGTGGCCCAGGTCCAAGGACTCCAGGTTAAGAATTTTTGTTTGAAGCCTCAGGTCCCCTTCTACTCGGAGAAAAGCCCAGACGGGATCGTCCTCTTTCCCCGTTCTCTGGGTAGGTGCTGGGGGCAGCTGCCTCTCACCCTGAACGCCAGGTTGCGTTATCCTGCCCATCGGCTCGAGGTCTGAAGCTGGAGCCCACCTGGAAGAAGCAGGGCTGTAGCCTTGACAGCCACTAAACGTGGCCCCGCAGGCTGACCCAGTTTGTAGGAGCCCCAGCTGGGGCCATGTGCCCCGGCCACAGGCAGGCCCAGTTAAAAGGCAGATTAATGGGCGGTCAGGTGTGAGGAAGCCGGCCAAGGCGCCAGGCTGGGGGAACACAAGGCATTTGTTTGGATTTGTGAGGCACTTTATGAATCCCTCCTAGCTGGCCTCTCTGAATGGAGAAGCTCCCCCAAAGACTCCCAAGGCCAGTTGCGAAAAGGCTCCTCTGTCTTTGCTCACTGCAGAATTCAGACAAATGCAAGTGGGGTCAGGGTGCCTGCGAGTGAATGCAAAAGAAGAAAAGCAGCCGAATCAATGGGCTGGATTACAGATGCTGCCGCCACGGGCAGAAATAGCAGAGAAGCGCCAGCTGCTCCAACCAAATATCCTCACGCTGCGCTGGGAGCGAGTGCCAATCACGGGGGATTAAAACCCTCCGGGGCCACGGCACAAGGAGGAAGGCCAGAGGCTGGGCTCGCAGCCAAGGAGGGGAGGTAGGCGGGCACGGAACAGTCTGGAAGCCTGGGGGAGACATCAGGGTTGCCCCAGGCAGGCTGAGTTCAGAGGCTGGGGTGGGACCAGGGCAGGCAAGGGTTGCACAGAGGGGATCGGTGTCACGGGCAAAAGTGGAGATGGGCCCTCGGGGGGCGCACCTCCACACACACAATCTCCCTTGACCCTCTCATCCACCTGGGGAGGTGGGAATGCCACCATCCCGACCTCGAAGGGGAAGATGCGGAAGTTCAGAAAGAAGCGACTTTCCCAGACAGTTTGTCAGGGGCACTTTTATGAGCCCCAGTTTCCTTGTTCGTGAAACAGGTATGGTAACACCTGGGCCAGGCACGGTGCAGCGCCCCTAGCAGGCATTATATTGTCATGGAATCTCTCAGGAACGCTGTAGGCTGGTGGTATGGTCCTATTTTCTAGATGTGGAAATTGGCTCTGAGAGGTGAAGTAACCTGCCCAGGGACACACAGCATGTAAGTGGTCAACCCAGGACTTGAACCCTAGTGGGTCTGGCTTTAGAACTTGTAAAAGTCAAATGGGGAGTGACTTTTGAAGGGCTTTGCAAATGTTAGTTATCAGTGCTGGGGGTGGATTTTGGGGGGTAGAGAGAGAAGAAGTGGGGTCTGGGCCCCTCCAGGCTCAGCTGAGCCAGACCAGAGCTGGACTGGGCGCCCTTCTGGGTGGCGGGGCCTGTGTACGTGTGTATATTGGGGTGAGGGTGGAGCGGGTGTTGCAGGCGCCTCCCTGTAATGGGGTCTCCCACTGCCAGGTTAATGGCCTGCAAGGGAAATCATCTTCCAGAGGCGATTTTTCTGCGGCTCCAGAGATCAAAGCCTGGCCTGGAGTAAGGCCCCTCACTGGATAATGAAGTTATCCAGCCAGGGCTGCCCGGAGAGAGCGTTAACTAAATGAAGACGGCAGTTCAGTGACTGTGGAGTTTGTAGCAGGGCCAAATTGAACTCTCTCTTCCAGCAAGTGGATGCAAAAGCTGGGACAGCGCCCAAGAAAGGGGGAGCACTCATACGCTCGCACGCGTGCACACACACGTGTGCATATATTCACCCCATCCTTGGACCACTGGCAGCCATCTCAGGGAGGGACTGTTGCAGGCTGCCTCCTGGCTTATGCAAACTCCCACTGAGCGGCCCCATGGGCCTGGGGTCTCCCACCAACCTTACAGGGAGGGCAAAGACGGAGGTGCTGGCATAGAGAAAGCTCAAATGGGAGGGGCTTGACCTCGTGGGAGGTCACTAGCTGTCCTGTTTTTGTCCTGCTGACCAGGGTAGCCCAGTGGAGTCAGATCGGGGTTCCAGTCCTAGTTCTTACAAATTTAATGATCTTGAGCTAAAATCTAAAAACCCCCAACCTTCAATTTTTTTGATCTATAAAATGAGATCAATAATCCCCACATCCCTGCAGATCTCGGTTTCTGAGTTCCCTTCATGTTCCCCAGAGACCCAAATTGGGCTTTCAGACCTAAACTTTTGTGGACTTCTGCCCCAAGCTCCCAGAACCTGCTTCCCAGGCTCTGGGGACCATCCTTCCAAACCCCATAATGATGGGGCATTCTTGACCCAATTATTTCCCCAAGATGATAATTAACAAAAGTGCCGCCCAGTGGCATAGCAGTGAATATTCAGAAGAAGAATAGGCCAACCCACACCACTCGAATCACTGGGGGAGTTTTTAAAAAGTCCCACCCCAGACCAATTAATTAATTCAATCTCTATCTAAGAGTGGGGCCTGGAAAGATTTTTTGTTTTTCTTCCCCCCAAGGTTCCCCAGGTGATGCTAATGTACAGCAAGTGTGGCGAACCTCCCTGGAGAGACAGGAATTTTTGAACTTTAAAGTGCCTGAGAATCACCTGAGTGGGGGCTTGTTAAAATGCAGATACTGACTTGGGAGGTCTGGGGAGGGGGGAGGTGACAGTCTGCATTGCTAACAAGCTGTGGGTAAGGCTCAAGTTGCTGGCCTGGGACCACATTTTGAATTGCACTGCCCTGATGAAGGGATCATGGCTTCATCACCTCCATCCACAGCCAGCCCCTACTGAGGCTCTGCACAGCCTATACCCTCCTAAACGCTTGTGGAACTTAATGAGTCAATAATTAAGACAGCAATGGATTTGGAGCTTGATATCCTGGATAGAAATCCTAGCTTTATTGCTCTAGCTATGTGGATTTAGGGAAGACACTTAACTGTGAGATTCAGTATCTGCATCTTTAAAACAGGTATCCTGTTACTGCCTTACAGCCTTAGAGGATTAGTGGGAGAATAAAATAGTGTCATGTATATGAAATGTAAATTGATATTCTTTTTTTCTTCTTCTTTGGAGTTGCCACTGAAGGGCATATATGAAACATAACCCAGCCTTCAGGAATCTTCGGTGTCTCTGATCTGGCTGATTAACCTCAATAACTCTCATGCACCAGCACCCCTGAAATGGACATATTGGCTGTGGAGACCCTTTTGGGTCTCCCCACCCAACTCCAGAGCTCTGGCTGGAGCAGAAAGCACACTCGGAAACACCCATACTTCCAGATTTATACATTCATGAAGACTCAGAACACCTGGGTTCAAATCCTGGCCGTGCTGGCTTGAAACTGTTGTGCAACCCAGAAAAGCCATGTCCTTTAATCCTCATTCAATATTGCAGGCTGGGATCTTTTTCGTTGTTTCCATGGAGATGTGAGCCACCCAGTTGCAGGTGGTACCTTTTGATTAGGTGGTTTCCATGGAGATGTATCTCCACCCATTCAAGGTGGGGTTGCTTACAAGAGTCCTTTAAGAGGAAACCATTTTGGAAAAGGCTCCAGAGCTCGAACAGCCAGAGACCTTTGGAGATGCAGAAGGAAAATGGCCCCAGGGAAGCCTTATGAAATGAGAAGGCAGGACAGAAAGCTAGCCATGTGCCTTCCCAACTGACAGAGGTACCCAAAAGCCAAAGACTCCAGCGGACGGCAGCAGCCACATGCCTTCCCAGCTGACGGAGGTGTTTTGACCTGCATCAGCCTTTTTGAGTAAAGGCAGCCTCTTGTTGGTACCTTAATTTGGACATATTCATGGTCTTAGAACTATAAACTTGTGATGCAATAAATTCCCTTTTTTAAAGCCATTCTGTTTCTGGTATATTGCATTACGTCAGGTTTAGCAAACTTTGCCCCTTTCAGCCACAGGTTGAGTCCACCCCTTAGTAAACAACCAGCCTCCAAATCGCCCTCTTTGGGCAGTGCTGGGGAGTAGTGCCTGGGCACCAGAGTCCTCTTTGGGCTGACCCTGCCCACACACAGCTCCCCATGCAGGAAGGCAGGGCAGGTGGGACCCACAACAGGGCAAGGCCACCCAGGACTCGTTCTTCTCATCACTGTGAGCCATGGCCATTTACTGAGACCACAAGTTGTCAGTCATTCTGTCTTGCTCACTGTGGCAGGGTTCCAACTCGACCCTCTGCTCCACGGGGATCCATCTCCCTTCCATTACACCCTATCTCGGGGCCACAACCTCAGGCAGTGCCTGAGAACGGCTCAGAGAATGCAGGGAGAGTCAGATTCCTGGGACTCTCCCCTGAAGATTCATACCAAGCAGGTCTTGGGTGGGTGGGGTGGCAAGAATGTCCATTTTTAAAAACACCCAGAGGCGCTGATGTGGTGGGGAGGGTCACTGCTCTCCATATCTCCCCTCCCCACTGCCTGATGCCCATTCGAGAGCACTGGGCTGACAGGCAGGTTTCAATTCTGGCTCTGCACCCTAAACTCGTCACCCTAAGTGACCTACTGTGAGTCTCTTAAGAGCATGGGGAGATGACTTTCCTTATCTGTATAATGGGGATGATGAAGCCAGTTGTCTTGGAGGAACATCTGGGTCAAAAGAGATCAAGATATGGGGCTCGGCACCAAGGTCCCTCTTCTTGACCAAAAGGGGGAAGAGAGAAATGAGACAAATGAAGTGTCAGTGGTTGAGAGATTTCAGCGTTGAGAGGTTATCATGAAGGTTATTCTTATGCATTATATAGATATTCCCTTTTTAGTTTATGATCTATTAGTGTGCTAGAGGGAAGTACCTGAAACTGTAGAGCTGGGTTCCAGTAGCCATGTTTCTTGAAGATGATTGTATAATGATGTAGCTTTTGCAATGTGACTGTGTGATTGTGAAAACCTTGTGTCTGACGCTCCTTTTATCTATGGCATGGACAGATGAGTAAAACATATGGATACAAAAATAAACAAATAATAGGGGGAACAAAGGTTAAAATAAATTGAGTAGATTGAAATACTAGTGGTCAGTGGGAGGGAGGGATAGGGGGTATGGCATGTAGGTGTTTTTTCTTTTTTCTTTCTTTTGCTGGAGAGATGCAAATGTTTGAAAAAATGATCATGGTGATGAATACACAACTATGTTATGATATTGTGAGCCACTGATTGTCCACCATGTCCATACAATGTTTGTATGTCAAGAATGTTTGTATGTTTGTTTGTTGTATACAATAAAAAATATATATTAAAAAAACTACAAAGCAGAAATTGAACTACTTGGGAGCTGTGATCCTCAAAACCAACTTATTACTGAAGATCCCTATAAGGAGAATGACTCCGGCTTTGAGACTGTGTACCAGCAGTGTGTTAGGTGCTGCAAAGCATTTTGGAGACGTCACAGTAAAGCTGCATCCATCCACTGCTGAAGGCCAACACTGATTAACATCTTTACAAAATAATTGTAGATGGAAATCGATGTTGTGTTTGCACAAGAATGAATAAAAATCTCTGATTCAGACCGAAAAAAAAAAAAAGAGAGATCAAGGATGTGGAAACACTCTGAGAAGATGGAAGGACCCCGCGAAGGCGGGGGAGGGTGCTCTGAGGACTGTGGCACCAGAGTGCTCACCAGCACCCTCCCCGCTGCCTCCAGCACCGCCCTAGGCCCCGCCAGCCAGTCAGCCAACTCTGCCCACCGTCCCTCCAAGGGTCTGGTTAAAGCCCAGAGTTCCTCACCCCAGCAGTGCGGGCTCCCCCTGCTAGCTGCGCCTCACCTCTGCCGCTGGAGTTCTCCTTGTCCTCCTTCGCCACCCTCCATCCCAGTTCCCCTTCCATGCCTTCCTCCAATCTGTGACCCCTGCATGGGTGGTTCTTTCTCTATTCTCGGATGCAAAGCTCACCCTTCCTTCCAGAGCCATTCCAAATGGCATCTTCTCTGGGTAGACGTCTCTTACTGCATCCAGTCTCCTCTTCCAGCAACCAATTATCCCTATGTCTCTTCTAGACTCTGAGCTCCCGGAGGAGAGAGACCTTCTCTCATTCATCCCTGCCCCTTCAGCAGCCCACACAGGCTCTGGCACGTAGAAATAGCCAATAAACTCTTTTGCAATACAGAAAGAATTTGCCCTGGCTAGAAATCCAATAAATGCAAATTAATGCAACATGGAGGTCCTATTTTACACTTCCCTAAATTAGTAGTTTAGGGGGAAAATGATAACATGCACCAGTGACGATGTTATTTTGAGACTGTACTCACGTTACTGATAATTTGGAAAATTGGAATGACCATTTTGGAAAGCAATAGGGCAATATGTAGCAAGGGTTATAAAAATGCTCATTCACTTTGACCCAATAATTCCACTCCTGACACTGTATCCAAAGGAAATCATTCGAAAGAATAACAAGAGTTCTACATGCATGGAGGTATTCATTGTAACATTATCTATAATAGCCCCAATCGGAAAACAACTTAAATGTTCAACAATGGGAGAATTGTTATGTAAATTATGGCATAGAAACTCAACAAACTATTATGGAGCCATTTAAAATATTTATGAAAACTAAGTAACATGGAAAATGCTTAGGATAAAATGTGAAATTAGAAAACTCAGAATGTAAAATTATATGTGCATAATAACCATGCAATAAAATGTAGGCGTGTTGACAAGGATCAGAAGGGACTATGTAAAAAATGAAATTAATTAATCTGTTAAGGTGGTAGGACTAGAAGTGATTTATTTTTATTTTTGAGCATTTTCTCTAATATTGTCATAATGTCATTTTCAAAATGCAAAAGTTAAGTAGCCAAGTAATAAATGTTTGCTGAATGAATCCAAGGAGAGGGAAATGAGGGAGAAGGCAGAGGCTTGGGGGGACTCTGCACCCAGCCCCATCTCAATCCCAGAGTATGTTGGGGGAAATGCCCTGAGGTCCTTAGAGAAGTGTGACCACATGAACACAGAATGACCCTGCTTTTTGGGGTGCTTCCCAATGATTTGGGGTAATCCTTTGGGGAGGATGGATTTTCTCAGAATCTTCCAGAAGCCCATGCTGGTCAGTGGTATACCTAAGGGCTAGGGGCTGGGGAAGAGCCCAGAGGATGCTGAGGTTCGAGGGGCTGGTGGGGTGGGAGGTCTCCCCTGTCAGGGCCTTCCCCACAGGGGACAGGCTGAGCCTGGGTGAGGAATGACAAGTCCACCCATCCTTGCCCCTAAGCCTGTGTGATCATATATCCTGTGGGCCTGGGACGGTCCCAGATTTTGCCTGCTGAATCGGCATAATTATTAACAGCCCCTTTTCATCCCCCAAATGTCCCAGCTGGGATATGGTCACCTTCCAAACCCTCTTTAGAGTAGGAAAAGAGGAGAGGAAAAGCTGCTTCTGTGACCGATGAATGAGGTGGGGCAGGGAGTGTTTGACCTGGAACACCCACGCCCAGAGACGTCAAGAAGTATTCTGGCTGGGCCCTGGCTCACCCCCACCGCATCCCCCAATTCACAGCTCCCATGAGTTGTCCCTGTCCTGAGGGCCACGTGGGGACATCCATGCCTTCACTTTCCCCTCCTGGAGCTCCTGCTCTCTGCCTCTCTCCACCACCATTAACGCCCCTCCTGGGGCTTCCTGCTTCCGGTCACTGGGCACCTGCCCTCCTGCATTCTTCTAGGCTGAGCTGTCCCTTCTCTGCTCTGGACCTCTCCCTCCTGGTAACTGAGGTTTTCAGCTTTAATCAAGCATTCTTCCCTGTCTTCCCAGCCCCAGCTTCTCTGCCGAGCTAGCTGAATTCCCTTTCTCTAGTCCTGGGGACATTTTTCATCCGTCCTTTCTCCAACCGATGTTATCTCAGAGCTAAGCGGGATCATAATTCTGCCCAACGTCACGGGAATTCTCAGCAATCCATTGCTTCTGAGAGTGGCAAAACCTTTCAGGCTCAGATCCCTAGGCACCCACGCAGAGGTAGATTCAGGTACGACTTCCCACAGCCACACGTTCACGGTGCACACCCGCGAGGCACTCACTCACCGCGTGGCCGGCTGACCCCACACTGCACGCACACGCCGCAGCCCAACTGTGCAAGGCACACCCACCCCTGAGACTCGTGCTACACACACAGCACACTCTACATACACCCCATACGTGCTGCGTACACATCTCACACCATCAACACACACACACACACACAAACACACACAAACACAGGCTCTGGGGCTTCTACAGGGTCAAGAAGCCACTCAAGGGAAAAGCCTCAGTTCTTGCCTCGGGGGCTGTGTCCTCCGCAAAGCTGCATGAGGTCTACAGCAGGAAACGGTCATTACTGCTAATGAGCATCACATGCCTAATTAATGCCCTGAGTTTGGTCTGAGGACCTGACCCGGGGCCTGACGTCCATTCAGGGAAAAATAAATGGAAGGCTAAAAGGGCTCAGGTACGGGGTGAGTGGGACCTCCCGCCCACTCGCAGGTTGGACCGGGTCCTTCCTGTTCCTAAATCCAAACCAGGAAGATTATCAGTCTGATGTGAGAAAAGCAAACGCTGTCCCCTCCCTGTTTGTTCTAGTTTGCTAGCTGTCGGAATGCAATATACCAGAAACGGAATGGCTTTTAAAAGGGGGAATTTAATGAGTTGCTAGTTTACAGTTCTAAGGCCAAGAAAATGTCCCAATTAAAACAAGTCTATAGAAATGTCCAATCTAAGGCATCTGGGGAAAGATACCTTGGTTTGAGAAGGCCGATGAAGTTCAGGGTTTCTCTCTCAAGTGAGAAGGCACATGGTGAACACAGTCAGGGTTTCTCTCTCAGCCGGAAGGGCACATGGTGAACACGGCGTCATCTGCCAGCTTTGTCTCCTGGCTTCCTGTTTCATGAAGCTCCCCGGGAGGTGTTTTCCTTCTTCATCTCCAAAGGTCGCTGGCTGGTGGACTCTCTGCTTCGTGGTGCTGCAGCATTCTCTGCTCTCTCTGAATCTCCCATTCTCCGAAACGTTTCCTCTTTTATAGGACTCCAATAAACCAATCAAGATCCACCCAAATGGGTGAAGACATGTCGTCCCTTAATCCAGTTTAACAACCACTCTTGACTAAATCACATCATCCAGGGAGATGATCTGAGTACAGTTTCAAACATACAGTATTGAATAGAGGTTATTCTGCCTTTAAGAAATGGGACTTATATTAAAACATGGCTTTTCTCAGGGGGCATACTTCCTTTCAAACCAGCACACTATCCAAGAGGAAGGAAGCTGGTTTGCCTTTCTGAAGCATCAGGACCAAGTTCTCAAAGTGAGAATATCGTACGAGTACCTTCAGTGGGGTTCAGTGCTCTACCCAAGCAGAGATCCCTTAGTTTTGCATTGGGAAGAGCCCATCTCCGGCATCCCACTAACCTCTGCTAGGCTCCAATGCAAGTTCCTTAGTGTGTGCAAGTGATTCGCCCATCTGTGCGGCGTGAGGGCTTTTTGCACCCAGGCAGGCTGCCCTCTGTGGGAAATAGCACAGAAGGAGGGGCTGGGCGCAGGGTTTGGAAATTGCACGTCCCTCTCCCCACCCGGGGCTCCCAGGGCAGACACCTGTCTCTGTCCCCGGCTGAGCCGAGGACCAGGCTCCACCTCGACCATCAGCAGGTCAGAGACGATGCACAAGCGGAAAACTGCCATTCCGGGAGAAGTGCTGCTGGCGCATTAGGGGTTCGCTTGGGGGTTGGGAGAAGGGATCATCTGCTGCAAATTACAGTGGGGAGGCTGTAAGGAAAAGCGCTGGAGAAGCAGAGCTTAGGCTCAAGGCAGAACTCGACTGGGATCCACGTTCTGCCGCCAATCAAGCCCGTGACCCTGGGCCAGCTACTTGTCTTCTGTGGGCCTCAGTTTCCAAATGTGTGAAATGGGAGAGTAATAGTTTGCACCTCGTGGGGTTGCTGTGCCGTTTAAATGAGAAGCCGTACGTAAAGTTCTTAGCACAGGGCCTGGCACAGAGAGTGCTAACTAAGTTGGAGAGCAGTAGTGGTTTGTTGGGAGTGGGTTAGTCCCGTCACGCGTGCTTTCACACCACTCTGACATTCCTGTTTCAGATTCAGGCCTCTCACCAAGGCATGGATCACCCTCCATGCTGTGGCGTCACCTGACTTATTCAACCTTTGCTCTCGAGGTCCCTTCCTCCCCCTTCGTCTAACCAAATCTTATTCTTCCTTCAAAGCCGAAGCTCTACTCCAGCTTCCACCGCAGCACACCCTCTCTCACTGCCTGCATGAGGGCCTTCCTAAAGCATCTGATGGTGTTTATGGTGATGATGAAGTATTTTAAACGTACACAAAGTTATGAAACAAACACCCATGTACCCACCCCTGAGCTCAAAAAAGGAAACAACCATGTATGTATCGCAGATATAACTGAAGGCTCCCGAGTCCCCTCCCTAATTGTGTTTCTCCTTTTCTTCCCAGGGTTAATGGCCGTCGTGAATGTGAATGCCCTGTGACTTGTCAGCAATGTCTTTATATGTTTACCATATATATAAACATCCAATAATTATAAAAAGGGCAGTTTTGCATGTTTTTACCCTTGGAATATATATATATTCCATACATATATATATGTATGGAATCTGTAGCAGGCACTGGGTGCCTGCAGCACGGCTGGGGGTCGGCTCTGGGCCCCCCCTTCTGTCCCGTGGTATCTCCGCTTTCCTGCCTCAAGGCTTCTCCCGTGGCTAAGAAGGTACTCAGTCTGTGCAGGCATAGCCGGAAGGGCTAGGAGTTAACGCCCCTGGGGACACCCCTCACCCAAGGGGAGACAGGATTCCATGGACCAATGCCCCAGCTCCCCCCTTCCGAGGGCCATTTCTGCTGCACCTTCTCCACACCCCGCAGAGGGAGCCAGGCGGCCAGAGCCCCGGGGCCCAGGGCAGAGACATCCCCGGGAAGGCGCCCTTGTCTGCCTCCCCTCCTCCCTGCCCACTCTCCCTGCTCCCTCATTCTGCTTCCTGGGATAATTCCCAAAGAAATTTCCCACACTCGGGCTCCGCTCTTGGGGGACCCCAAGCCACGTATTGCTTTTCACTCGCCACACTGTTCCGGGGAATCCTTCGTGCTGTCACGCATAGTTCTATTCCATTCATTCCCACGGCCGCACGGGATCCCACGGAATATCTGAGTGTAGAGCCACTTTTTGCTTGATGGACCTTTATGTCGCTTCCAGCGTGTCACTGTTACATTCCTGTCCCCGTTTCCTAACAGACCTAGTGTTTCCAATCAGGGTCGCTGACACCGAGTTACGTGTTGCCATTTAACTCTTTGGAGTCTACTTCTCCCAAACTAAAGGAGAGTCCCAGAGGAGAGAAAGGGAGGGAGTGGAGGAAGCAAATTCATTCACCCAATTAATCCAAGGGACAGCTAGGGGACTCAAACCAAGCCAAATCTAGTCTGGCACCCATCTGGCGCTCTCTGTCTCCTCCCAGTTATCATTCATTCATTCATTCATTCATGCAGTAAATATTTGCATGCCAGGCTCATTAAATGGGATAACCGGGCTCTCTCAACGTCCCCTCACTGTCTTCCCGCTAATTCCTCTCGGCATTTTGGCCTTTTCCACCTCCTCTTCTGCATCTTTCCTTTTTTCCCTCCGGGGGGGGGGGGAGTCTCCTGGGTCCAGGGACTCCTATAGCAGGAACTGCAGAGGCAAAGGCTGCCCAGGCCCCCTCCCCTGTGGGCCAAGTGAGGCTGGGGGAGGGCTGTCAGCATCACCAGCAAAAATGAGCTGTTTCTTAGCACAACAGGTTGGTAATGACATTTCAGGGCCTGTTAACCTGCATACAAATGGCCTACAGGTAGCAGCTCCAAGTTCCTGCTGCTGGTCAGGCCTGGGGGATGCCAGGAAGGGATGGGGAGACGGTGCCAGTAGGACCCACCCTCTAATCTAAACCTACCCGCTTCCCTCATTCCCCCAGGTGCGAAATTCCGTGGCATCTCGTGTTTCTATCTCATACTTGCTTTGAGTCCTTGAATTGATAAACATTTATTGAGCACCTACTATAGTCACAGGCTAAGCTAACCCATTAACTGCCAAAATGAGCCCGTCAGTTTTCCTACACACGCTCTGCTGCTTTGTTGGTGGATGGTTTCAGGCAGGCTGCTTAACCTCTCCCTGCCTCAGTTTCCTTAGCTGTATGTCAGGGATAAGAATAGTTCCTACCTCCAAGGGCTGCTGTCAGACTCCTGGAGGGTTAGTTACGATAGTCTGGACGTTCTCCCACCCCATGATGGGGAGCGTGGAAAAGGAAGGTTCTCAAACTCAGGAAAGCATCTCCTCCATCAGAACAGACGGCCTCTCACGGCCATCTGGAAGCCCTCTGAAGCAAGGGTCTTCCCCATTAGAATAGATTTTCCCTGGGATGGGGAAGCAGGAAATTCACCTCCCTCATTAGACCGAGGGTCTCCAAGGCCTAGGAAAATGATCCCCCCAGCCTGGCTAGGGTCTCCAGTGCCTCCCAGGTATAGCCCCAGGCTCCATCCCTGAAGGCAGTTCTCGCCTAGAAGTGTGGGTGTCAGGGACACCCCAAGGCCATGGCCACACCATGGAGGGTGGAGAACTTAAGAGGAAATGTACAAACAACTGGTTTCAGCATTCAAAAAATTCTCCTTATTACCGGCTAATGGCAGCACTTACCGAAGCAGTTTTATATGTAATAAAACTTTTTTATTGTTTCAGTCTTGGCTTGGAGAAGAGAAAAGGAGAGAAGCCTAGAAGCAGGGAGAGGGAAGGGAAGAGTAATTAACAAGATGAAGAGAAATGTGCTGAGAGGGTCAGGGGTGACAAATTGCAGCACACACCTGGTTGCTAATCAAAGATGAGGGGTTGCAAGGTGCTCAGAGTTCTGGTGCAGGGGACAGCCACCCTCTGGTAAGGAGGAGAGTACAGGACTCTGGGGACAGCTGGAGTCTCCTAGTTCTGCTGTGTGACCATGGGCATGGCACTTCCCTCCCTCCAGCCTCCATGGTTTTCTCTGCAAAATAGTGAGTTTTGTTTTTTTTTTAATTTTGCTTTTTTATGCATGCAGGCACTGGAAAAAATGGTGGGTTGTTAATGGAATGGTGCCCAAGGGCCCCTCCATGACTAAGGATTTGCATATTTTGTCTGCTAACATCCAATTTTCACCATCCTCTTCTTTCACATTGGGCTTAATAAGATTTTAGTCTTGATTAACACTTTCATCAAGCTGTTTCAAGTGCACCATGTGAAAACATTGGCAGTATGCCAGGAGAGTGCTATTGACTCCATTTTACAGATGAGAAAACTGAGGCTCAGACAAGCTAGGTTATCACTGCTTCTATGGCAGCTACTAGCAGCGCAGGTCACACCAATTATAACAAGGAAAGTTTGGTTGAACCGTCCAGCATCTGCAAGGCTCATTCCCAGCACACTCTCTTGCTGGTGGAGTCTCAGGGAACGGTTCTCAGGGCGAGGTTGCCGGAGAGCAGCAGCCACCTCAGTATCTCCTGGGAGCGTGTTACAAATGCACAGTCTCGCTCTCCCCCCACCCTCCGCAATGGGGGGATGATAAATGGGGCCATTTCATTCAAGGTAATGAGTTGGACACTTATGCGATATAATTTTAGGGATGCCAGGCTTCATTACTCCACTGAAAAATCTCTCCCTTGAACAGAGGTGAGAAGAGGGGAGAGAAGCTTTCATTCCAAGGAGAGACGGCTGACAAGTGTAAATGCCATGAGGGGAGGGACCACGGAGACCCACCCACTCCAACAGGGATGAGGCTCTGCTCAGAGCAAGTACTGACAGCAGAGAAGGGGAGCTCAGAGTTTCCGGTGGGTCAACCTAATTCCAGCTTGCAAGCCAAATCTGTCAAGTAAGGGGAGAGGAAGGAGAAGGGACATGGGCTATGGCCGACTGATGTGCCAAGCACCAAACTAGACGTTCACTTTCCTGATTTCATTCCATCCTCACACAGGAAAGCTAGATGGCATTATCCCCATTTAACAGATGGGGAACAAGCTTAGTGAGCTTGCATGGCCTGCCCAAATTTACCCAAGCCAGGCTAAGTAGCTGTGCTGGGGTTTAAACCCAGGTCTCCCTGCTCTTTCTGTTGGACTATACTGTCGAAACCCTGGCATCTACGAGGGCATTGCTGAGCCATCCCGCTGAGCACCCTGAGGTGGTCAGGAGGAGATGAGGTGGGCAGCCAGCTCTCTCCAGTCCCTCCCTCACAGCATATGCCCCCTGCATTGCAGCTGCTGGTCTTTTAGCGTGCACGAAGGCGAAGTGGATGATCACACTAAGTGCAGGAAAGGAGACGCTTAAAGGCCAAATGGGGAGACAATGGGACCAGTTGAAACAGGTACTCAGGCCAGACAGTAGGTGGTTAGCAACGTGAGTGGCTTAGCAGTTCAGAGAGGGGGGCGAGGCAGCTTGGGGGGGCCTCCTGGAGAGGGACCTTGAGCCAGGCCCAGCAGTGACAGCATGTGGGCCGGTGGAAGGGACAGAGGTGTCCTTATGTAGCACAGGCAGTGGGAGCCCAGAGGTGAAGCAGACAGAGGGGCCAAGCTAGCAGTAGCCCTGGAGGCCTCTGGGGCTGTCACTAAAGGGAACTCGGGGTGTGGGCAGGGAGCAGACTTCGGTATTCCAAATCCTGTTCTATTATGACTGGGTTCCATTTGAGAATTTCTGAACCTGGAGAGAAAAAATACCTTAGAGTTTGGGGGAGGTGATGGAGCAGTTTTACGGGATGAAAAAGGTGTGCCTCTATAGTTTCTCATTCTTTTTCCTCCACAGGCCCTTTCCTGGGCTCTGGGTTGCAGCACCCTGGGTCCAGTGGTAGGACAGGGCTGTCTTTGGCCTCCAGGTTCGGTGCCAGTGGCGGCGGTGGCAGCATCTGAAAGCACGGCCCTTCAGACCGGCTCTTCATCAGGCCTCTAAAACAACTGCAGACGTTTCACTGATGCTTCCCCAGCCTCTTTCCCACACAATAATTATCTTTTAACGAGACACATTAATGTGAATTGGGTACATTGGGAAGTATATTTCACAGCAAATATGCACTCAGCCCTCTAGGCAGGGCCCCTCCAGGCCCTACAAGGGGAGGCAGCCACTCTTCAGAGGGGTGGGGGTGGGGTGAAAGGCCAGGCAGAGGGGTGCAGAAAATGCTACAGCTGTGGGCACAGCTGCGGCAACTCAGATTGCCGGTGGGGGGGTGGGGGGGTGGGGTGGGGGAGGGGTCGGTTCTGAGGACAGGGAGTGGGGAGGGGCAGTGGAGGCCAGTCCAGAGCAGTTGTTCACCGCGTTGTAGGAGCACTCATATCGAGCTGGAATTACCCACTTTCATGACTCAAACTTCTCCTAGACCGAAGCTCGAGGGAACAAGGACACAGGAGCACCGTGCCTGCTCGTGTCTGCTCAAGCGCCTGACTAAGGGGAAAACGCGGCCCAATCAGTCTGCCTCCAACTTGTCAAACTGGATGCCCTGGCATGGGCTGCAACCACCCAGAGGAAGGGCTGCCCTCCCGCAGTTTTTATCCAGGCTGGCAGCAGCCCCGTCTCTGGGCCTGTTTGTTCACAGCTCTACCCCTGTCACCCAGCACAGCGCTGCATAGGTCCCCAGTCCATCTCTGTCACTCATGTAAATGCATGAATATAAGCAAAAGCCCACAAACGACTGCATGGATGGGGGAGCAACTGTTTGAGATGGGGGGTTTTGTTTTTCCGATTTCACAAGTGAGAAGCTCACTTTGGGAAAATTCCATTTTCCAATAAGGAATAAGGAACTGCACCTTATTCTTTTCTTGGGTGTTTCCCTACCTTCCTGGTTCCCCCCTCTAAGCTAAGCACAGCTCTAAGCATGCAACAGATTCTTGGAAAATTGATCAGTTTGGAAAGAACCATCTGTTGAGGCACACGGCGGGCTGGGAAAACATGGAAGACGCAAGTTCTCTGTCTCAGGCTTCCGACAGAGCAAGACAGCTTCTCTGGACTCAGCTTTCTATCAGTAAAACGGGAATGCCCAAATCTCTATCTCACAGGGTTTCTGTGAGAGCAAAGGGGATTATGTATGGGAAAGAGTTTATTAGCTTTTGAAATGCTCCACCAGTACAGCTGCCAGGTTTGAAGGTTGCTGGGTGCTGGACACTGGATTCAGTACTTTCAAGGTATTAATTCAAACTTTCAAGGTAAACTGACCCAGCCGTATTTACACATTACTTTAATGTGTCTCGTTAAAAGATAATTATCGGGGTGTACGGGTGGTTCCATGGCAGAATGCTCACCTTCCATGCGGGAGACCCTGGTTTGGTTGCTGGACCATGCACCCAACCCCCACCAAAAAAAAAAAAAAGATAATTATTGCGTGAGAAAGAGGCGGGTGGGGGTGGGAGGTTCAGGTCGGGGAAGCATCACGGAAACAGCCGCCTGTTTTTGCAAATGAAGTTTTGTTGGGCTACAGCCACGCCCACTTGTTCGCATATTGCCTTTTGGCTGCTTTACTCTACAAGGGGTCCCCTAGACCTAAGCTATCTGTTATCCGGCCCTTTCAAGAAAAAGTTTGCTACCCCCTGTATTACTTCTTTAACCCTCCGAACCACCTATGAGACAAATACCATTACCATTGTTATTACTCCCATTTTACAGATAAGAAAACTGAGACATAGGGCAGTTAAGTTGCCCAAGGTCGCGCAGTGGGAAAGTGGCTGAGCTGGGATCAAGACGCAAGTGGGCAGCACCTGAGTCCATGCTCTCAAAAACCACGTTATCCTGCCTCTCTTGTCCCTAAAACTGCATTTCCACAATAGAGGACAATTCACAAGCTATTGGATCCAAAGAACAAAGGGGGCTTGAAGACAACAGCTTAAAGCTCCAAAGAAGGAGACCCTGGCACACAGCAGGGGGGGAATGCACAGATCTCATTACCCAGGGCAGGTGGTCGGGGCTGAAATGGTGACACGAGGCCAAGCAAACTGCAGATACACTTCTGGAAAGAAAGACTTATTTTAAGGGGGGGATCAGGGCACTTGCAGAATGTCTCAAAATCCTGAGCAGGCCATTCCAAGCCTCCCCAGAGTCAGACAGCAGACTGGAGACGAGAGAGGCCTGCAGGCAACTAGGCTGGGGTGGGCTTGGTGGCTTCTCCCATCTCCGATGTCTGCTACTTACTCCCTCTGCCTCCAGCTGGCACTAGCACACAGTAGGTGCCCCATAACGGTTGGCGACCTCACGATCATGTCAAACTGCCCCTCGATGGCCGGATAGGAAGAGTAGCTGGTCTATGGGCCACAGGACTGACGGACTCTGTGGCTCCTTCTGGGCTGAAGTCAGATGCAAATAAAGCGGGCTCTGCCAGGCCAGCTGGCATGCCTGGAGGAGGAGGGAAGGCCCTGAACTAGCCCCATCTGCTGTCCTGGCAGGACTTCTGAGGGACGTCTGGGCAGAGGCCACAACCACGCCAGAGGACATGCAGCCCAGCAGCCCTTAGCCTGCATGTTTGTACAGCCAATGTAATTGTGCCTGCAGGATGTCGACAAAAAGAAGCCATATTTGAGAAGGTCTTATCACCACCTACAGAGTCCCAGATTATTGCAATGAAAAGGTTCACACACACACAATCCAAGCAGCTTCCTATCAGCCTTGGGCTCACTGTTCTAGTTTGCTAGCTGCCAGAACGCAATATACCAGAAATGGAATAGCTTTTAAAAGGGAGAATTTAATAAGTTGCTAGTTCACAGTTCAAGGCTGAGAAAATGTCCCAATTAAAGCAAGTCTATAAAAAAAAAATGTCCAATCGAAGGCATCCAGGGAAAGATACCTTGGTTCAAGAAGGGTTTCTCTCTCAAGTGGAAGGGCACATGGTGAACATGGCGTCATCTGCTAGCTTCTTCTCCTGGCTTCCTGTTTCATGAAGCTCCCCGGGAGGCATTTTCCTTCTTCATCTCCAAAGGTTGCTGGCTGGTGGACTCTGCTTCTCCTGGCTATGTCTTTCTGTTCTGCTCTCTCTGAATCTCTCATTCTCCAAAATGTTTCCTGTTTTATAGGACTCCAGTAAACCAATCAAGACCCACCCAAATGGGTGGAGACACGTCGTCACCTAATCCAGTTTAACAACCACTCTTGATTAAATCACATCTCCAGGGAGACGATCTGATTACAGTTTCAAACATACAGTATTGAATAGGGATTATTCTACCTTTATGAAATGGGATTTAGATTCAAACATGGCTTTTCTGGGGGACATACATCCTTTCAAACCAGCACACTGGCCTTGGGCTGGCCTTGGGCTGAGAAACCAGACTCCTCAGGAGCTGATTTTGGAAGAGTAACATAGCCCAGGCACCTACTAATGGCCCCACACAGAACTCTGTCACTCATTCATTCAGCAAACACATCATCTAGTCAAGCAAACACTGGGGATTCGAGGTTGAAAAAGTCTTCAATATCAGCCCCAGAGGGGGAAAGAGATGCATAAATAAGTAAACATAAACTGAAATATTTACCGGTAAATGAATATGATGCTTGGGATTTGCTTAAAATAATCCAGGGCAAGGAGGAAACTGGGAGGGGATACGGGCATGAGTTGATACTGCAGCCGGGTAATGGTTATATGGATTCATAATATTCTTCTTCTTTTGTATATATTTTAAATATTCCATAACAAACTTTCAAGAAATAAATTTTTTAAAAAAGGGCGCCTGATGCAGGGGGTGGGGAGGGGATCAATATGGAGTGGAGGGAAAGGTGCTTCCTGGAGAAGGCGGTGATCTGGGTCTAAGCCAAGAAAGGAGAGAAACTTTCTATCTTGGGGAGCTTATTCAGGGAAAAAAGACATCTCTGTTGTAGCAAGAGGACATGGAAGGGAGATGGTTTCCTGCATCACTGAGACCTGAGTTCAAATCCCACTCACAAATTTGGGAAAACAATATGATCTTACAGGGTAGTTGTTAATGTGAAGGGAGGTCATGGATGAGAAGAGGCTTGGCACGGAATCAATGATCATTCCATCCATCCCTCCACCCAATGATTCTTCCCTCCTTTCTCCCCCACCCCTCTCCTCGCCCTGTATTCTCTCTGTGCTCCAGTCTACACTGTGAATGTCTTAAAAGGCCAAAAGGACAGTCTACATCTCTGTTGCTAAGCACAGGGTCATTCTCCCCACCCCCCAGAAAGTGTTCCATGAAGATTTTCTTCTACATCCAAGGGTCACTTTTTTTTTTATTAGAAACTGAACTTCCATTAAGGAGAAGAGAAGGGCAATGTCTAAACTGGGAGACTGTGGAGCTGGGAAAAACAGCAGTACGTGTGCGGGGGGGGGGGGGGGGGGTTAGTTATAAAGCCCAAGCAGTGCAAGATGAGGAAGTGTGTTAGTCGTATATTCTGGGTCATGCTGCGATAACAAACCACCCCTAAATTGCTGGGGCTCCACACAACAAAAGGTTATTTTTTTTGCTCATACAAAACCTATTGTGGGTTCAGCCAAGTTTCCAGGGCAGATGACCTTCAAGCAGTGACTGGGCAGTTTAGGTGGCTCCAATTTGGGACTCCACCATCTCCACATGAGGCTTCCATGTCTGCCATGGCACAGGGAGAGGTCTCCCAGGACCCCCCAGTTACTCCTGACCTTCCTTGGGGTCCCTTGGCTGTAGAACCTAGCGGGGTTTTTGTGTAAGGACCCTGTGCCACAGGACCACAGGCATGGCCAGGAGAGAGCAGAGAAATGGGGCGCCTGCTTATCCATGCAAGGTACCTCCCCACGTCACCTTCCTCCTCCATAGTCTGAGCTTCTCTCTGCATCATTCTCCTCTGATTCAGGGCCCTTCGGCATCTCAGAGAGACCATCTGTAGCAGAGATATTGAGGCCCAGTGGATATTCCTTTCCATCCCATTTCCTAGCCCCCTTGTATCCAGGCAGAGCTGCGAGACTAGTCCTGGCTAGTGGGCTATGGATGGCGTGACGTGTGTCACCTCTGACTGAAGCACAGAAGAACAGGTGTGATGCTGGCACATACTCGGCCTCCCTTGTTCTCCAACCCCAGTGCTTCATGCGGGCACACACGGGTTTACAGTTCGCGAAGCACTTTGTCTGCCATTACCTCATTTGACCATTGCTTCTCTCTTTCCTTATTTTGTGCGCTCCCTGCCCTCCCCCCACCCCACCCTTCGCCGACCAGCTTGCTATCTATCCCCTCACCTCTCAACATACACATGCTTTCTTAAATAACCAAATATCCCCAAACCCCAAATATCCCAAATGACCTTTGGAAGTTGCTAATCTAACAGCGGAGGAAGCCCCACGTGGAGAACGGCGGGCATCCAGCCTGGGAAATCTCGGGTGTGTCTCACGGTGGGCTTGGTGGGCCAGGTCTCCCTAGAGCCCTGCTGAAGCTGGAGGAACAGCAGATATGGGAGGACAGCTGGACTTTTTGGATGAGGGCGGCCAAGCATCCTGCAGAATACCTGCAGCTGCCAGCAGCAGGGGGCCCCTGCTCTCGGCTGAGGCTTCTCCCCCTGTAGGCTTTTGTTGGCATGTCAGGGTCTTGGGGGTGTCCTTGCTTGCTTGGCTCTTAAGAGATTCGTTCATTTGCAGTGTAGACCATGCCCATGGCTAAAGAGAACGCCTAGAGCAGCAAGGAAAAGAAATGCTAATGGGCCGCCCTTCCCCTCCCCTTCCACCCCAGGCTGGCTTTGTTGACACAGACATTAGGCAGTCACTAGCCTCCATGTCTTTGCCCAGGGTGTTCCCTCTGCCAAAATACCTTTCCCTGTCCTCTGCCTGGTCAACTCTGACCACAGCACACATACATGCAACGAGCCAGAGCCTGCATGCCCAGCTCTGCATCATCGCCTGTCAGGACTAGGGAGCTTCCTGAAGAAGGGAGGGAGGGGTCTTCTTCCTGCAGAACCATCTGGAGGTGATGGAGCCTTCTAGGAAAGTGGCATCATCTGCGAACACACTAAATCAATCAACGTGGGTCTCAGTGATTCTCAGGAAATTCATTTAACTCTTATTTCAGTAGATTCCAAAAATTCTGGGTCAAAACGGAGCCATATAGAGTGCCATGCTGACCTGGTGCCCTTCACAAGGGGATCCTGGGCAGATGCAATCCTTGAGCAGAGATGAGGGATTCAGTTAAGTCCTTTTAAAAATGCCTACTTTCTACAACAGGCATTTATAAAACTGTTGTGCGGTTATTTTTAGCATAGCATAATAAAGACAGCATGTGTTGTTGTTTTTTTTTCAACAGACAGAACTGGGATTGAACCCCCAACTCTGTACTTTAATAGCTGTGTGACCTTAGGCTGGTTAGTAAACTTCTCTGAACCTCTGTTTGTTCCATCATTTGCCAGCTAGGCATGCTATTTATCTTCTCTGAACCTTGTTTTCCTCATTTGCCAAATGGTACTGATACTACCCACCTCATAGGTTTGTGTTGAGGATCTAATGAGGTCTTAGAACACACACAGCATTGGGACATGGCATAAGTGCTGGCTTCCCTATCTGCCTTTATTATGGCCTGCTTCATTCCACAAAGAATAGTGTCTAGTATCTAGAATAGACACTTCCTCAGTTCCTTTGATGTCTTCTGGTTTTTTTTTTTTTTTTTTTAGCCTGGCTCAATGCTTTATCCAAACCACTAATGAAGCCGTTTGAGAGGAGGAGAACAAAAGAGCTGACAGTGGCAGGGACCCCCGTGGGCCTGGGTGGGTCTGGACCAGGCTGCCTGCCCTGCGGGGCGTGCCCTGGGACTGCAGGCTCGTAGGAGGCTCCTTGGCCTACTGCCCTCTAGGGGGCGGCAGTGAAGCCAGGAGTAGAGGGGGCCACTCTGGGCCTGGATATGATGATAGAGTCCCAGGGGACAGTAAGGCATCTCCATCCCCTGGGAAGACGTCTGCTTCCACCTGCTCACAGAGCAGCCCCTAGGACCAGGGATCAGAGGGTGCAAGGAGTTGCTGCGTAGCGCCCTCAAAGTTTCTAGACCTGCATAGCATCCCCAAGGGGGCCTGCATGGTGCCCATTCTCTGTGAGGTTCAAAGAAAAGAAGAGGGAGCCATTTGCATGGGGTCTTGACAAGGGAAAGATGCCTGCTCTCTGCAGCCCAGTGCTCAGCTCCCCACTCCCGACACTGGTAAGGTGCCTCAGAGTTTGTCGTGGCAAACAAAAGAAAGGATGCACAGAAACATTTTATGGGCTGGTTCTGCCAGCACCCAGTACCCGCCTGAGTTGGTTGATGGACTGAATCTCCTGTGCACTCAGCCACCCTGGTGGGTGGGTGCTTTCAGGGACGGCAAAAGGGAGGGGAGGGCTTGGCCCAGCTGGGGGCAAGTGAGTCCGCAGGAGGCTAACTTGGCCCGCAAGTGACATTGTAAGTTCTAGGAAGCACCAGAATTAACGAACACAGCCCTAACTGCTATCACTTATGGAACCTTCCGGGGCCTGAGTGGAGCGAGTCTTATCTGTTTCAAGGCTCACAGCAGCCCTGGGAGAGGATGCTTTCATCATCCTCATTTTTCTTTCCTTTCAGAGGAGGCCACAAGGGTTTTGTATTCTCTTTATTTTTTTCCTAACAGGACAGAAATGCTGCAGAGAACACCCAAGGATCCAGGATGGGCATTTCTGGGGGAGGCGGCCGTGGTGCCCGAGCGGCATCCCCCACCCTCCATGGGCCTCAGCCCCACAAACAGGGCACCAGCCGGAGTCAGTCCTGACCTTAGGACTGGTAAGCATTGACTCCTGACTTACTATTATTTCCTGGACTGGGGGCAAACCATGCCAGGACCCACTTATCCAGAGGAGGTTGGAATTTGTTCCCCATTTTCTTCCTCATCGCAGAAGGGCTGGTGTTCTCAGTTCCAAATTGTGCTTAAAACTGTGTTGTTCCTTGGGCCCCTGGGCCAGGGAAAGGGTTGGGGTAGGGGTAGAGGTGACAAAAGAGAAGGGATGGTGTGTTCATAGTTTCAATTTACCCATGGCAGTTAGCTTCCTAAAACACCTAACCTTTCAACCTTCTGCCTGTTTTCACTGGGGGAAATATTGACATTTAGAATCAGTAAGCCAAATGCCGCAGTGAGGGAGGCAATGTTTTTTAATGGGGACTTGTGCCTGTGGATGCGTTCTCCCCACCCGCTGCCATTTGCATACCTTTACAGGCTGAAGGTCGAGCTGCATTTTAACAGGTTTGTTGACTTTCTGGAAAACCAGTGCCAGTGACTGTGGGAATTGCTATACATGTGGTTTCCAGATACACCTGTTTTTGCCCTTTCTCTGCTTCTGGTCCAGAAAGCTGGCACATTTCTGGCAGGGGGCTTTGGAATCTATTGGGCTAATAGAGGAGGGTCCTATGTGCTCCTGCCCTCTGGCCAAGAACCTATTCTGTGCCTCCCTCGCCTTCTCGTGGTTATTGGGCCCAGTTTCCTGCCTCTGGATAGAGCAGTCTGCTTCCTCCAGTGCAGCCAGGAGCCTCTCTGACCTCTCAATCCATCATTCGTTCATTCATTCATTCAAGCAACAAATGTTTATCAAGAGCTTATTTGCTGGACGCCATTCCAGGCCCTGGGGAAATAGCAGGGAATGAGGTGGGCCCAGTACCTGCCCTCACAGAGCCTACATTCTAGTGGAGGAGTCAGAGGAGATAATAAATGAGTGTACTGTGTGGATTATCAATTGTGCAATGTGCTGGGGAAGGCAGAAGGAGTGCTGGGTGGGAGACTTGCACCTTTAGTGCAGTGCTCAGGAAAAAAAGCCTCACTAGGGAGACATTTGAGCAAAGACCTAAGTGGTAAGGAGTGAGCCATTTGGAGGCAGAGGGAACAGCCAGTGCAAAGGCCCTGAGGCTCCCAGGAGAGGCATGGCACGTGCAGGAGACAGCAAAGAAGGCAGTGTGGCTGGAGATGAGTGACAATCCTACAGGGCCTTAGATGTCTCCAGTGGGGCTCCCGTGTTTTAAGTGTGATGGGAAGCCACTGGGGGAATGACATAATCTGCCCAGTGTTTTAACCATGGTTGTGACCATGCACTCTGGCTGCTGCCTGGGGAGTAGACTTTAAAGGGACAGAAAGAAAGGATGGAGACTTTTAGGAGGCCGTGGCAGTAATCTAGGCAAAAGGTTATTAAGGCTCCCCAGGAAGGGGACTCCACAAACTGTCCCCAGTCCCTGTTCTGACCCTCAGGAAGTTCTTAGAATTATCACCCAGCAATGCAGACAGGGGCTCGACTGAATGCTGGCTCTGAGATTTTGAGGCCATTTCAGAGGCTGGCACTGCTCTCTGGGAGCTCAGAGCCTATCTGGGGGCAGAAGACAGCTGCATTAAAAGATAATTAGCCTTACCTGGCAGCATTTGGTGAGCGCTCTCCCCAGGGGAGTCGCTGAGGGCCTCAGGTTCCAAAAGGCAGGCTCAGGCATCTTTTCCTGACAGATATGAGCCCCAAAGGACAATAAATGCCAGAAAGCCTCTGCCTCTCAGCACTTTTAATCTCACAGGATACTTCCACCTACCTTATCTCATGCGGGTCTCAACAACCCTATACGTACCATAACGATAATAATAATTATTATTTCCATTTTGCAGATGAGGCCTCGGCTAGGGGAGCAGAGAGTGAGTATAGGGAGGGAGTAGAGGCTGGGAGACGGGTCTGGGGGTGGGGAGAGGGACCAGACCTTGGAGGGTCTTCAATCCTCCATGCCAGACAGGCTCCTTCTCTCTAAAGAGGCTGGGTTGGGAAACAGTGAAAATCTGTTCTATACCCAGGAAGAAAGAGCAATTTTCCTTCCGGCCACTGGCTCCAAGACTTTCCCTCCTGCTTTCAGGAGGGAAAGTCTTGGGACCTGGGCCATCTCAAACCTACCGGGTCCAGAAGTCCTTTCCTACAGAGCAACCGGTCTCAACTCTATCCAGGAAAAGAAGGGGCAGGAGAAAAAGGAGGGTTGGCTTCTCCCAAGTGAGCCCTCCTTCCAAGGGGTCTTGCTCCCCAGCCCACCCAACAGAGAGTTCGGCCCTGACTCCTTGGATTTGCCTTTTGCGGTGCCCAGGGTTGTTGAATGGAGGTGCTGATGGCAGCCCTTCAGTCTGCAGGGGCCTGGCGCCTCGGGGGCATGACTCGGTGATGGGGTGGGGGTGGGGGGCTGACTAGGGCTTAAGAACTCAAAGTGGGAGGGGAGGGGGTGACATCGGTCATTTCGGCCCCCCGCCTGCCCAGTCCTTCATTTGGACTCGGGGGAGAGCGGTGCTGTGCAGCCCACTGGAACTCCCTCGGGAACTTGAGCCCACATTTAGAACAGATTTACAAGGACTGGGTGGACAGTGTTTGCTTTTTTTTTTTTTCCCAGCCCCTCATAAGTGATGTCATTATGGCGGCCATAACTCTTATTTACTCCATCAGCAGGCTGCTGGCAACGGCACAAAAATAGATTTGGAGAATTTATCTCATACCCGCGTCACGAGGAGGCAACAAAGGCGCACCGGGGAGATTTATGCAGGCGGCGGCGCGCGTCCATCATCCCCGCGTCCTCAGAGCGAGGCCTCACCCTTCCTAATGGGAGCAACGCGGCTGTGCAGGCGTCCCCGCTGCAGCGGGCTCGCGGCCTGCAGGGCGCTGCAGGTGGGGCTGCGCCGGGGGTGGGGGCCCGGAGGCACCGCGCTGGCTTTGGGCGAGCAGCAGAATCAGCGGCAAATCGCGGGGAGCTGAGCCGCGGCTGGGCCCTCCTTGTTAGTTCCTCCCAAAGGAAGATGGGGTGCCAAAGTCAAGGAATTGCAAAGGAGGGCCTGAGGGTTTGAGGAGACGGGTGTTGGTTCTGTGCACCAAAAGCGGCTCCCGAAAGCACACGCAGGTTGCCCTCTGCAAATACACCATCCTCCTTCCTGATTCCACATCCTTGGCCAGGCCGTTATTCTTAATGGAAATGCCTTTTCCCCCTTGTGTCTCTCCCAGCCCATCCATTCTTCAAAGCTCAGCTCAAACCATGCCTCCTTCTCAGTACTTCCCCGATTCCTAGCAGCGAGGGGTGGGAGCAGGTGCCCTGAGCTGAGGAGAAGAGGATGAGCCCTGTCTGCACCATTAACCAGGCCACCCCTTGCTGGGCCTCAGTTTCTTCCTTTTTTTTTTTTTTTTAATTTATTATGGTAATATATATAACATCAAATTTTCCAATTATTCATTTTTAAGTGTACAATTTAGTGACATTAATCACATTTCACAATGTTGTACAGCCGTCACCACTGTTTCCAAAATGTTTTCCTCACCCCAAACAGAAACCCCGTATCTAGTAAACAGTCACTCCCCATTCCTAACCCCTTGTAACCCCTCATCCACTTTCTGTCTCGATGAATTTGCCTATTCCAGATGTTTCATGTAAGTGGAATCATACGATATTTGCCCTATTGGGTCCAGTTTCTTTTCACTTGACATAACGCTGTCGAGGCCCCTCATCTTTACTGCGGAAGGGATTCAAAGGGTCCTTCCAGCTCTGGGGCTCACACACTGTCAGTCCTCACCGGCCCCCCACCTGTGAACCCCCAAACCACTGCAGAGGGTGCTCAGTGCTCGTTGCGTATCGGAATTCCCAGGGAGCTTTAAAAAATTACCAAAGGCCAGCTCCACTCCTGACCAGTTAAGTCAGGACCTCTGGGGAGGGGCCTGTATATCGGCATTTTTGAACGCCCTGATGGTTCTTATATGTAGCTAGACTTGGGGAACCCACTTAGGATCTGGACAACCCAATTTATAATTATTATAATGAATGTTAAATGGGTAGACGGACAAATGGGTGTATGGTGGGCAGACAGATGGAGAAGTGGGTAGGGGTGGATGGATGGATGGATGGAGAGATGGGTGGATGGATGGCTGGATGGATGGATGGATGGAGAGATGGATAGATGGGTGGATGGATGGATGGATGGAGAGATGGGTGGATGGGTGGATGGCTGGATGGGTAGGTTGGGGGATGTGTGATAGATACTTCCTCGTAACTGTCTGCTACTTTCATTGGGTTACCCTTGTCTTCTCATCAAGACTATGTGATTCCTTAGGGTAATAATCTCATCTTTTACATCTTTTATGTTCCCCCACAATGCCCAGCATGGAGCCCAGTCCAAGTGCTCAAAGGAGTTCTGACATCCTTGAATGTTAAAAACAGTGGACTAGGAGAAGATGGGTCGCCATTACTGCGACCTTAGCCAAGTCAAGTACCTGCCTTCGATTTCTCATGCTGTTACTAATAGTAATAATAACCCCCACCAACTTGGCAGGGTCTAGTGGCTCAGATAAAATTTAAAGTATAATGGGGAATGGCATTGTTATTACTATCATTATTATCTAATGTCCCAACCCCACAGCAGTGTTCCCAGCCTGCCTTACGTTGCAGGTAGTCAGGGACCCCTCTGTTCTGCGTGACATTTTAGCTGCCACTTTCAGAGCCTGACCACCCCCACTGGCGGAGGCAGAAGCACAGACCTTCTGGGGACCCTGGAAACCTGATACTGACCCTCTCATCCCCAGTCCAGGTGGCCAACACTCAGCTACCCCTCCCCTGGCAACTCTCGCCTCCACTGGAGACCTCAGTCTTTTTCACACCGGCTTCCCCTCCCAGCCAGCCTCCCTGCCCTGCCCCAGAGCCTTGGCCTCCAGCTCTGCTGGGTTCCCAGCAGACTCCCTGCAGCACTGTCTGGGCTGGGTCCTGCCTGGGGGGCTGATCCAGCAGTTCCCAAACAGTCCCTCTCCACCAGACAGTGGCCTAGCCTGCATTTTAGCCATCAGTGTCTTCTTTAAAACACAAAGCTGTTCAGGTCCTCTCCTAGCTTAAAATGCTGTGTGGGCTGATCCAAAAAGGTCCCTCTGCCTCCCACAAAGCCTGCCTTCCTACCACACTGATTTTTCAACATTTCAACAAGGATGCACGGGACCCTTTTTCCACTCCAGGCCTTTGCGCATGCTATTCCCACCGCCTGGAATGCCTTCCCCACCCCAATCTCTTCACTCAGGGAAATTCACTTCATTCTTTAAAAAAAAAAATCAGCCCCAGCTTCATGTGAATGAAGATTTCCTTGGCTGACAGAATAGTAAGTATTGAGCAAGCAAAGAAATGAACACACGGGCTTCAACTGTGTTCTTTGAAAAATTTCAATGAAGAAAGTGCAAATAGTTTAATTAAGGCTTTGCCCTACTTTAGAAAAGTCTTCATTTTAAATGCAAAGTCATTGAGGGACTTAAATGGGGATTTACCGCAGGCTTCAAACTCGGTGCACAGCCAGGCTTTTGGAGGTGGTGACTGGAAGACTGAAGGAGGGTAGGAAGGAAGGAAGGAAAAGAGAGAGGATAAGATAAGAAGAAGAAGGATAAAAGGGAAGGAGAAAATAGGTCAGAGAGTATGGGTCTATATCTCGAGATTATAAAAATAGCTGTTTACTAGAAGCAAGTAAGAAAAACACGGAATGTTACTGGTGTAGACACGAAATCTGAATAAGTGGGTCGGTAGGTCATAAAATCTGGGTAACTGGGTAATTTACCCCTTCTGTATCGAGCCACACAACAAAGAGTAAATTTCACTATAAATCAATCTTGAAAGAATACACCCAAAATTCCAGCATGAATTGCTCATGGCCTCTCGGGAAGACTCGTGCTCAAACCGCACCGATCTCCCTCTGCTAGGCTGAAACTTGCAAACCTTTAGATTATTTCATGAAACGTGACATATAAATACTCTGGGCCATTGGTGCTAAGAATTCAGTAATACTAGCAAGATTCACCAGCCCAGGCTGAAGCTTATATAAATTCATGTTCTTTACCTAATGCAGCTTTCAATTATGCTCCCCCATCTTAAACTGTAAAAAGATGTAATGTTAATCAAACGTTTAATTTGCAAGTGTTTTTCTTTGTAAATGTCATGTACAAGGAGCTGTTCAGACGTGATCCACAACATAATTGCACTTAGGGTGCCTCATTCGGCCGCGTCTGCCTGCACTGGTTTGCAAGTGGGGAGCAAAGAAGCTGCCTCCTTGGTTTCCATGCTCTGTGAATTTTTCTCATTTCAGAATACGGAGCATTTGGAAAATAAACCCGGTGCTATTTATAATGTTTGGTAACATTTGGGTCGCAACTCAGTTTTCGCAGTAAATACCTTGCCCCTGAAGCAAACTCTGTGATTCAAGGATTGAGTGACTGCAAGGCTCCCATTTGCCGCTCAACCATTAGTTATTAAATCACAAGGGTGGGATGAATTGCATGACCACCCTGCTTCGGTTTTAAATGTAAAACAGTCCCAGCATGATTCAAGAGCCTCTGAGGGGATTTTCCATCTCTCTCCTTGCTCATAATAATAAAAAAGTCCAAAATTCCAGAGGCAGGGGGATGCACTTTGTGACCGTCGGCAGGCATTGCCAGTTGCACGACGAGTCTGCGGTAGCGTGGCATGGGTCACAGATTATCCAAAAAGCTGCAGGCAGAGGGCTCTGATGGGGAGAACTAGGCCCTTCGTATTTAAATGTGGTTCTCCGAGCAGCAGAGCAGCATCACGGCACCCGCATCACCTATGAGCTTGTTGGAAATGCACCCCTGAGCTATTGCATCCGAATATGCATTTGAAGAAGCTGCCCATGTGAGAAGCACTGGTCTAGTTAATACCCCACTGTATCCTCCCTATTCTATTGTCCATTTCAGGCCATGCTGCTCTGGGTCTGGGGAGGGGGAAAGGGAGGAGGTGGGGAGCAGGACAGCTATTTCAGCTGTGAAAAGGGAGAACCAGCCCTAGCAGACCCTCGCTGTAAAAGCCCCCAGGCTGAAGCTGCTGCTCCCCTGCCCAGAACTTTTGCCCTGCGCAGCCCAGAGCCAGCTGCCCAGAAGCCAGCTGGGCCATTGCCTCAGGCCAGGCTCTGGTCTGGGCTCTGACCCCAGCTCTAGGTTGTTCTATTAGCTAGGTCTCTTTACATGCTCTCTCCAGCCTGCAGCCTCAGCTGGAAGCTCAGGGAACTGAGCCAGCAGATCTCCAAGGGACTCTTCTGCCTCTAAGAGGCAACAGGTCCTGGAAAACCCTCTGCTCCCTTTGCCCCAGGACCTCCAGGTCATACCCCTGCAGAGCCCAGAAGGGCAGCGTGTGAGGGAGGCCCCAGAATCGGTGTGGAAGGAGGCCGTCAGACCAAGGGAAGGACGGAAGAAAGGAGCAGGGATGCTGGAAGCCGGGGGCTCCTGTCAGTCCACGGGAATGCAGCTTCCACAGACTGTGGCTTGAGCTGGGCACCACGGTGTCCCAAAGAGGCAGAGGAGTATGTGGTTAAGAGCATGGGTCTTTGGAGAAGTCCCTCTCAAAAGACCTGTGTCATATTCCACCTTTGCCACTTGGCTCGGGGTCTCACTTTTCTCATCTGGGGAAATAGCACTCAGGAAAGACTCTCCCTCATGAGGCTATGAGGGTTAAAACATATAGTAAATGGAAACCGAATTTGCAGGTTGCAGGGCAGGTAACAGGTGCACCACACAGGTTAGCAATTATTTAGGTGCTTGTTGTGGTTTGTCGAAGCGACCCTGGGAAAAGCCACAGAAGAGCCCTGAGGGCCCCAGAGGGCAGGTCACTGGCCAAAAAGCTGCACCACAGCAGGTGTTATGGACTGGCCCTCAGTCCCGTGAAGGTGGAGTTCTTCGAAGATGTAAGATGAAACCAAACTGATTTTGGGGGCGACCCAATCCAGTGTGACTGGCATCCTTATAAGAAGGGGAAATATGCATACAGAGAGACAGAGACAGAAAGAGGGACAGCCGTGTGGCGGAGGCAGAGATTGAGTTCTACCACAAGCCAAGGGACACCATGGATTGTCAGCCACCCACCAGAAACCAGGAGAGAGGCATGGGATGGATTTTTCCCTTTAAGAGGAAGCAGGGCCCTGCTGACACCTTGAATTTCTGCTTCTAGCCTCTGGAACTAAGAGGAAATGTTTCAGTTTTTTTAGGCGAGCTAGTCTATGATACTTTGTAATAGCAGCTCTGGCAAACTAAGGGGTGGGGGGACACATGGGGTGAGCTAAGTGGCCTTCCCTTCTAGGCTGTGAGCTCTTCAAAGGCCAGGAACGGCTCTGATACACTTTGGTCCCCCAACCTGAGCCCCTAGCAGAGCTCTTATCATGCTGGGCACCCCAGAATCGTTTGCTGACTCAGATGACAGCACAGCAAAGAGAAAAACTCATGGGGTCAGACAAACCTGGTTTCAAATCCTGGTCCCCATGACTTAACTTTCTGAGCCTCAGTTTTCCCATCTGTGAAATGGGGACTCAAAGTACCCGCCCCACTCAAGGCTGTTGTGAGGATTACAAAGGCGGTCATGTGAATTAGGGTCTAGCCCTGTGCCTGATACATAGTTGGTGCTCAGTGAATATTAGTTCCCTGGCAGGATGAACCCAGCATACCCGTGTGGTTAGCCGTGAAAGCAAGGAACTTAGCCTGCCCCTGAATTTTTCTGTTCTTGCTTTTGAGCCTGAGGTCAACAAAACAAATTCAGGCAAAGATGCCTTCATCTCTTAAGAAGAAAGGAAAGAAAAGCCAAAGAGGTAAGCAGGAACCCCACAGTGTTACAAGGCTACAGGGACCAATAACCCATAAAGGTAAGTTCAGCCAGGAGCTGCCACCTATCCATGGGGGGCATGAAGAGAAGAACCAGTCTAGGACTTAAAAGACCCCAGGAACTTGCAGTGTGATCTTGAGTCTCAGTTTCCCCATTCGTGACACTGCAGGGATGGAATTCATCACCTCCCAGGGCCCTTCCAACCCTGTCATTCCCTGCTTGTGTTCAGATGCAGGGACCAGCTCTCACCAAGCTGTATGCAGTCTTTTCTCACTGGGAAAATTAATTCAGCCCTCAATGTTGCAGTCTATAAATTACTGGCCAATCTGTTTCAGAAATATTAAGGGAACATTTATAAATTGCACTTCCCATTCAATGCTGTGGAATAAAGATCTTGGGCCCTTCAGATGTTTATCTTACTTAAAGCCACAGCAAGAATCAATCTCTCCCAGCTTTCACAGGCAAGCACATCATTTCGGCGGGCTGGGGAGGGGGGCGGTTTGGGCTGGTGGGTAGTATGTCAGGCTGACTCTCTCTTCCTTTTCTCCCACTACCTGCTCTTGAGAATCTGCTTCCACAATTTAAGCCAACGACTTTTAGCAAAACATGGCCAAAGTGAGAGTGGGAGGAGGGGAGGGGAGGTTGGTGGGTGACAGGAGGCTGGGGCTGGGCAGATTCCCTTGATCGGGGCAGAGGGGACAGGGGGTGGGTCCTGGCTCAGAGACCCTGAGAACAGGGCTGGGGAAGTTAAGCTGTCTTCTGTAGTAATTGATTTTGACAGCATAACAAGTTAATTCGTCACTGTTTTGCAACTTATTTGAGCATTCATCGGTAAGCAGAGTCCCACAGGACAGCTTGTAATCACTTGTAAACTCAAATTAAGTCTCCCAGTTAAATACCATTGGTATCAGGTCGAGCTGGGCTCCTACCAGTGACTACAAATGTGCAGCTTGCAACCTTTTCCATTACATCAAGGGCAAGCTCCAGCTAGAGGTGATGGAAGCAGATGAAGGCAAGTTATATGCGCCATAATTACAGAGTGATCATGCTAATTGGATCTACCTTTGCAGGAGGGATGAAAGGCGTACCCAGTTCTCCACTCCTTAAACGCACATTTATTCTCTTCACCTCAATTATCGTGATTATGTTTGGGCTCATTGACACATCATCATGAAAAAATGAAATGAACTAGGATAAATAGACTCATTCAAGGCCTGGCTCCTTGAGCAGAATTAATCCCTGAACTAACCCTGTTTGTGCAGGGGCTTCCCAATACTTTATTACAATAGTTTATCAGGAACAGTTATTTTAATACCAGGCCATAAAGACAAAATCAGGTGGCAGCTTTATTTCCCAGGAGTTAAATATTAATTGCCGCACAAAAGGAATATTAAAGTGACGTGGGGAACAAATAATCTAGCCTCCTGTAAAGTGAAAAGAAATTTTTAATATTAGCATCTCCACAATAGGGTGCACACAGAGGCTTAATTAAAATGCGCAATTATTCCATGACTGTTTTTTTCTCGGTGGCTTCAGTGCGACAGGCTCACAGATGGGAGCTGGGCCACTTCCCTGCAAGATGGGCTGACAGTTCTCCATAAAGCACCACCTCTCGGCAACCTACCAGGGCAGCTGCAATAAACGGGTAATGTCAGAGAATATAGGCCATGCAGAAGGCAAATGCAACTTTACCTAAGAGCCTTAAAATGTTTTAACTACCATTTCAATCAAGTCTGGAAGTTTGAAATGTGGCTCTGAACACACTTTTTTCGAGAAACTGTTTTCTCTCCAGCCCCAAAACTAATAAATCTAAAAGGCCTACTTAGGGTACGACAAGCCAGTTGCTGAGGAAGCAATTTTGGGAGCTGTTGGATACCTCCCTCCAAGGGCTGGAGGGCCGGCTCTCGGGGGGCGCTGGAGCCCCTGGTGCAATGAGGCAGAGGCAGATTTGAGGGGTGGACTGCAGGCTGGGCACACCCCAGTGTTGCCCCCCCTCCCAAATTCTCCCCCTTTCTCCCAAAAGCACTAGAGGCTCCGGGAAGGGATGAAAAGGGTCTGCTGGTGCCCCAGCCAGCCATATCCCCTTTCTGTCCCCTCTTTGGGGTGGCTCTATTTCAGGGAGAAGGAGATGCGTCTTTTGATTACATGCAAAGCTGGTACACATTGGTATGTCTGTTTAGTTACCAGAATATACGTCCAGTTATCAAAATCCTGAAATATTTCCACACTAGTTGGCAAATAGCCATTTCCATGAGAACTGCCAAGGGAGTGCCCTCGCCCACTGTCCCGGTGTCCCCAGCCCCTTGACTGGGGCCTCCCCCTTCAGGCCTCCCAATCACTCAGCAGTGAAAGGGTTAACTCTGGCCTCAGCAGGAAGCCACCAGGAAAGGGTGGGTAAGGTAATAAGTCATTACCTACATCACACCCCAACGATTGCTAACTATTCGGAATGTCAGCCCCAATCACCCATTTCTAACTGGGCCTGGTCCCAGTTAGAAACCACAAACCACTCATCTAGGTCCCTCAAGAGGACAAGAGGGGGCGCAGGACTTGGTGGCACAGCCAGGGTGAACCTGGCCAGTGCTGCTCCCTTCCCCCCAACTTCCATCCACACACCCAGAAGTCCTCCACCGGCTCTAACCCAAGTCCCCTGCCGCTACCGAGGCACTGGCACGGGCTGCTTTCTCTGGCCCAGTCCTGCCAGCCTCATTAGAGCCCGGCTGCCCCTTCTCCCAGCCCCTGGCATTCCTGCAGGGGAGGGACAGGCCCCTGCTCAGCAGGTGCTCCTTCTGTTAATTGAGTTTTAATGGTCCTGGGCAGAGGGGACAGGGCCTCATTGGCTATCTTTCCCAGCAATTTGCATGGAGATGTCAGGAAAAGCAGGGTGGGGGGTGCAAAGGGGTGGGAGGGACGGCTTAATGAGCAGCACCTGCAGCATTCATTACCCTTGCTTCTGACTCAGCAGAACCGCTCGCCCTCCTGCCACCGCCTGGCCCAGAGAACCCCCCCCCGCCCCCCAGGACTAGCAAACCACTGCAGCAGGCTTTTAAAGCAGGAGAAACATGAACCATGCAGGCTCCGGAGTGGAGAGGGTGGGGAGAGGGAAAATTCCCAGCGATGCCCATTTGTCAGGGCTGGGAGAGGACCAGCAGGCCTGCCAGCCTTCCAGAAATGCTGGGGACACATCCCAGACCCCTCAGGGCCCCCCCTGGCAGCTCTCTGTGCATGACAGAGGCATTCCTCTAGAAGCAGCCAGGCTCCCAAGCAAGGAGCCAGTGTCCTCATTTATTTACCTAATTATAGTAAAACAAACAAGCTGAAAGCTAAGGTGAATCTTCTCTCTTGTTCAAAAAGCAACCACACATCCCAGCCCAGGGTGCCTGAGAAGGCTGGTATCCAAGTCTGACAGAGAACCGGGAGGAGACGGAAGTGGAGGCAGGAAAGGTGAGTCTTGGAACCTGGCCCAAAGGTGGGGGGAGCAGAGATGAGGATGGGGTCTGAGGGACAGGGGGTCATAGGGACAGGGCATGGGGAGATAGGACAAGAGGCCAGGGGACAAGAGATAGACAGAGGGATGGGGCTGGGGCCAGAGAGGCGGGGAGAGTAAGACAGGACATGGGGCCAGAGAGATGGAGACGGGTTTGAGGGACAGGAAAATGAATATATGGGGGACAGGAGACAGAAAGATAGAGGGACAGGGATGGAACAGAAGTCACGGACATGGAGGACAGAGAGACAGAAGGAAAGAGAAACACAGGCAAAAGCTACTCCAGAGATAGAGACGAAAGGAAGAGATGAAGCACAACCGGGTGAGGTCGGGAAAAGAAGATAAAATCCCCAGCCCCTTTTCGTGGCCTTCAAGCCCCACCATGCGACCTCAGTCTGCCCCCTAGCAGAGCCCTCTCGGCGTCCGGGGCTCCTGCTGCTGTCAACGCGCCTCTGCTCCGGATGCACCCTCAGCTTCCCAGCACCCAAGCCTTTGCCCGTGGAGACCCCTCCACCTTTTTATAGCTCCTGTCGAAACTGCTGTTCTCCATCACCCATGGCAAATGCCACATTCTCTGCGAAGCGCTGCGCTCTGCCTCCAGGGCCCCCCAGGGCTCTGCCCACCCAGCGGGTTCGGTCTTGGCTTTGAGTTACCTGGGCCTGTGTCTGTGGCTCCCTCTGGCCCGTGAGCTCCTGGAGGAGAGACCCTGCCTTGATCATTTTAGTGTCGCTGGTCCCTAGCACAGTAAGTGATAAGTTAAGGTTTATGGAGTTCAGTTAGCATGAACCAAGACATAGAAATTATGAAAGACAGTCTTTCGGAGACAAAGCCCCAGGGGACAGAGAAGGAAGCCCCATGGGCCCTGCACGGCTTAGACGCGGGTTGGCCGAGCCCACATGCTCAGGCCTGTGGCACTGACTCCTGGGGCCTCTGGGGAGGTGGGAGCTGGAGCCAGGGGAAGCAGGGAGTCCCAGCCAGGGAATCCAGGAGGTGGGGGCAGCTGGCTGCAGAGACCAGAGCCTCGGGAGAGACTAAAGTATGTGTCTCACATATGTTCACTGACATTTGGGGACAGAGCTGCCTTCTCACCACCACCCCCCCCCCCCCCCCACACACACACAGGGTCCTTCTGGGGGCAGGGCCGAGGGGCGAAGCCCTGACTCGGCTCAGAGGACCAGGGAAAGCAGAGGTTTGGGAGATGGAGGCCCAGGTGGGTGAAGCACGTCACCCCAGGCTGTCCCCAGACATTCAGGCGAAAGCTTTTCCGCCACATTGTCCCCTCCTGGCCCTCCCATGCCAAGCGTAGGAAAACTTTACCTCCACATCTCAGCCTGGGACTCATTCATTCGTTCCCAAATATTTATTGAGGCTGGGGCACTGTTTTAGGTACCAAGATAATGCTGGTGAAGGGAGAGCAGGCCCCTGCCCTTGGGGGGCTTTCAGTCTGCAGGAAAGACACAGCAAACATTAGCCTGGTGAATAAAATGATCACAGATCGCCATCGGGTTTGGGGGAGCACAGTGCATGGAGTGGGGTGCTAGCCTCCTTTTGGCCAGGTGATCAGGGAAAACCTCTCTGGGAAGGTGACATTTGATACATGAGGGATTTAAGAGAAGCCAGATTTGCAAAGAGCTGGAGGAAGCCCTGTCCAGGCAGAGGGAAGAGCAAGTGCAAAGGCCCAAGGCAGGAAAAGACTGGGCCCTAGTTTGTGGACAGCTGAAGGCCAGTGTGACAGCCTGTGAAGGGAGAGGACATAAGCAGCAGCCCTGGGCCAGGGCACGCCATGGGTGCAGTTTGAATTTTTTTCTAAGGACAATGAGAAGCCATTGGAAGATTTTTAGTGGGGGAGGGTGACCAGATCTAATTCATTCATTCAATTACTCTTTATTGAGCACCTACTATGTGCTTGGCACTGCTCTAGGTGCTGGAAACTCATTAGTGAACAAAACAGACACAAATCACTGCCCTTGTTGAGCTTAATTTCTAGTTGGAAGAGACAGAAAATAAATGTAATAAGTGATTAGATTATATATTATATAAAACATGTTAACTGTATGAAAAAATATGTCAGGGAAGGAGGATCAGAAATACTGGGGGGGGGGGGGGGCAGGAATAGGGTTGTAATTTTACAATCACAGTTACGTGGAAAGTCTCCCTGAGTGTGTGATGTTTGAGAAAAGACTTAAAAAAGGTGAGTGTGACAGATGGAGCCACACTCACATCCTGCACAAGCCCCTCTCCTCTTCAGTGTGGGCTGGACCTATGACTAGCCAGTAGAAAATGGCAAAGGTTGTAGGCTGTTATTCCATGTCTGTGTTACAACATACATTAGGCCCCATTTTGCTAATATGCACTAGAAAGACCTTTCTTCCTTGCTGGCTAAAAGAAGTAAACTGCCATGTTGTGAGAAGGTCTACGGGTAGGGATTCATGGCCAGGAGCTGAGAGCAGCTCCCTACTGACAGCCAGCAAGGGAGTGGGGGGCTCTGTCCCACAGCTGCAAAACGATGAACTCTGCCAGCAATGGGAGGATGTCTGGAAGCAGATCTTCCCCACTCGAAACTCTGATGACACTGCAGCCCAGCCAACACATTTTTGCAATCTTGTGAGACCTGGAATAGAGGAACCAGCTAAGCTACATCTGAACTTTTGACCCATGGCAACTGTGAGATACTAAATGTGTGTTGGTTTATGCTACTACATGTGTCATGATTTGCCATGCAGGTATAGAACAATAATACACAGAGAAAATGAGCTGTTCAGATGATTGCAGGAAGAAGGCAGGGCCAGTGCAAAGGTCTTGAAGTAGAGGAGGAACCCCAAGGAGGCCAGAGTGACTGGAGCAAATGTTCAAAGGAGCAAAGACAGGAGAAGAGGTTGAGAGGTAGAGCTGCCCACATGACATGGGGCCTTATCGACCAATTTACAGAGCTTTTGCCCTGGGCAACAAGGGATCCCCTGGAGGTTTGTGTTCTGTTATTTTTTGGGGGGGGGCGGGCAGGGTGGAGGGTAGTGACAGACATTTTAATTAAATAATCCCTTTAAGTTATGGGAAATAATGTTTTCAGATGTGAATTTTAAAAAATTACAATCTACAGAAACAACTAAGTATATCCGTATTCACTACAATGAAGATGCCTCCTGGCCCACAGTTCGGGGGCCAAAAAGGTATTCAGTGCCCCCCCAATTTCACTTTTATTCAAATGTTAACTTACAGAATTTCAAGCCAATGGCTTTGTACTCAGATAAATTCAGACTTCTATTTGGAAATTTTCTATAGGACATGTACAAAGCTTCAACTGCTGTTTCTAAATAGCCCCTGGAAATTGATCTGATTCAGGCTGTAGAGTCCACTCCGGCTGCTTGGTGGAGAGTGAGCTGTGGGGGGTGAGGCTGGCCACAGGGGCGCCAGCGGGGAGCTGGCTGCACTAGCCTTGATGAGACTGTTCCCTGCTGGGGTCCCTCTCCACCAACCAGCCCTTAGTGCAGTCTCTGGTGGGCCCCGGGGGCGGGCCTGCAAAGGCCAGGGGAGTGACACAGCCTGGTCCTCATCTTTGGGCAGCCCCCAACCAGGCTTCGAGCCCTCGGTATCGCTTTCGAGCACCTACTGTGTGCAAGGCCTGGACCAGGGGCCACAATTCTTCATTTTCAGCCCTTCTGGCAGAGATAGGAGGCGCCCAGGCTGGAACTTAAGAAGACACTGAGTTTTCTTTGGGGAGCCTTTCTTGATGATCCCAACCCTGGATTATTCCTTGGCCTGCAAGCAAACACTTGGGAGTTTGCCACTCAGTTTGCATCAAACTAAAATCCAAGGAGGAAACAAATAAAAGGAATAAAACAAATATTTATTTTAAGAACCTCTATTTGTCAAGCACTGTGCAGAAAACATTCCTTTCGTAAGTGAAGTATGTGATGCGTGTGACTGTCCTCGTTTTTTCTAATGAGGAAACTGAAGCTCAGAAAAGTCAAGCCACAGGTCCAAGGTTGCACAGAAACTGTCAACTCTGCAGTTGGGGTCTGAATCCGATCGGTCTCACCCCAAAGCCCACATTCGGAACCCTCCATCACACCAGCCATGTAGCCCTTTGATGACATACCATTGCAAGAAAGTAAAACATTATATAAAGCAACCGGGACTTCCTCAACAACCTGGAACCTCTGAGATTTTCCTAAGGTTCCTTCCCCCAGGGACCACCCAGCAGCCCACCGAGCGGCCTGCCAGGCCCCTCCTCACTGGGGCCCTGGTGTCCTACAGACCCTCAGGCTCGAGAAGCTTGTGACAGAAAAGAGAGAGATGCAGGAAGAGAAGCAACACCTCCAAGGGTGAGGCAAGAGCAGGACACACCCGCCCTTACAGCATGCCCCGAATCCCCGCCACAACACCTAACATTCCTTGGCAATTGTTGGAAATAGGATTTCAAAATTAAACCTTGCAGTGTGCAAAATAAACTAGTCAATTATGGAACATAAACCACAAGTCTGCCTATTCTGAGACTGTAAACGCACACACAAACACGCACACAGAATTCATCTCTGGGATCTAAATAAGAAAAAAAAAATGAAAAAAGAGAGGGAAATGACAAGCGCCATCTCTTGGCAAGAACCCCCTCCCCCCACATCAGAGGGGCCGCCCCTCTCCCTATCTCAGTCGTACTTGACACTGGACAACCACGGCTTTGAATGGGGGGGGAGGCGCTGCAGTGGGGTCCGCCCCGAGGATTGATTAACTCACTTCCGAGTGATGTTTCCTGCAGTGGAGACAGACCATCTTCCCCAAGAGACACCCCCTGAAAGGCCCTAGGGATGGGTGGGGGCTGTTGGGGGCGCCCTTGAAGTTGGATCCTCAGCAAACATTTCCCAGGTCCGAGAGGACACTGCCGAGGGCGGTTTCGGTTTTGTGGCCTCGCTGCTCTTTGCATTATTGATTACAATACCTGCTTAGAAACTTGAAAATGAGATTTTTTTTCCCTCTATTGATTTTCCTGTCTTTCCACTCGGCAAACACTGAGAACTCCCCTGCCTTTTCCCTGCTGAGGGTACTTAAGGAGAGTCTGGGTGAGGTGGGGGCAGCTTGGGGCTCCTGTCATCTTCTTGAGAGGAACATGGGCACCCCCACTGGGGCCCCCACTGCAGGGGAGCTGGGCCCCGGGCCTCAGGAGTATGCCTTGGGGGTGGGAGAGCAGTATGTGCTTGCGGGGTAAAAAAACCATTGTGTCTATGTCCCATCCCAGACAAAAGGACCAGAAACTTGAGGCAAAGGCACTGACAGCTCTGGGGGGGTTTGGCCTCCGCCTGAGAAGTTCCCTAACCCTAGAAAAGAAAGGTGCCTAACAGAGGGGACCTGCAAAGCAAGGCTCCTGACAGTTTCAGGGACACAATCCTGAGACAGGTACTGAGGACACTTCCGGAGAGCAGAAGCCAGGCGGGAGAGGGTGCAGTGAGATGCCAGCCACTCGCCTCAGGGTTCCAGCGCCAACATCAGGATCAGCTGCTGCCCCTCCCTCCACCTCTCTCCGGGCCTCCTTATCACCCACGTGCCAGGATCCATCCACGGGCGTGCTCCTCTAGTACTGCTGGAGGACCAGGGGAAATCTACAGGAATTTCAAATTTTTATACATCTATTTCGATGTTAATTAAAAAAACAACGCATAGCAGCATGTGGAGGGACCAAGTTTTCACTGACCATCAAGCCGCCCTCCCTGGTCTCCGGCCCTGTGTCCGTCTGGAGTAGGTCCCACTCTGTTAAAGCACCTCGCCGGCTCCCAGGAGGGGTCCCCTGCCCCCGGGTGGCCCAGGCTACCGCAAGCATCCTTTAGTGTTCCCCCACCAAGCTCCAGTTCCAGAAACTGTCCAGACCTCTAGGCAATCTCCTTGTTAGGGCCCTGATGGGGCTGGGATGTCCCTCAGGCCGGGGGCCAGAGCTGCTGAGTCCTGCCTCCTGAAGCCACTGCCCCCTCCTTGGGGTGATGCGCAGAGCTGCCCTACTTCCCACAAAAACAAGTCAGCCAGCTGCCAATTCCCTGCGAGGGGGCTGAGGCCAGCCGATGCCCTGGGGCCCCAGCAATCAGGAGGCAATGGAGACCCCCTGGAAGGCACTGCCACCTGCCTGCCACCCACTGTCGACTCAGGCTCTCTTCTGTGCATATGTGGAGCAGTGGCCGCAGGTGGAGTCAGCCTGCTGCAACCTAGCTGGGTGACCTTGGGGACTGTCCCTCCGGGCTTCGGTTTACTCACCTATAAAGCAGGGAAATGAATTCATCCTAGCTCATAGGTTTGATGTGAGGATTGAATGAATTAATACTGGTAAAGCATTTAGGACGGTGTTCGGCACATAATAAGTATGCAATGAATGGGAGCTACAACTTATACAATAAGGAATGCTAATTAAATGGATGGATAAAGTTTCGCCAAGGTCTGAAGTTTGATTGACTCTTAGCGAGTCACCCCTGTGCACTGCTGCTGCAGCCACTATTAAATCACTCTTACGAACACCATCAGCAATAATGATGCTCTGTGGCATACCTTCCCATCCACTGGCTGCATCCATTGCCTCAAAACAACCCTGTAAAATAAACATTAATGTCCCCGTTTTACAGATAGAGAAACTGAGGCCCAGAACACTGCCAAGACAGGCTGGAGGCCCTGTGGCTGTTTTAGGGTCATATTGGTGCCTGGAATCCAGCCCTCCTGCTGCAGCCCCATGCTCCCCCCCGCCCCCGCCGACCCTGCGGCATTCTACCTAAGGCAGGTGGAAGAATTTCCCTCTGACCAGCAGGGCCCGGAACACCTGTGCCCTGAGCCAGCCCCTTTCCCTGCTGAGGCGCCCGCGGTAGGGAGGCCTGCTGTCAGACAGCCTTTTATGGCTCCCATAACCGCCCTAACAAATGTCTTTCCAGTGGCAGCGGCTGGAAGCAGATTAATGTCTCCGTGGCCCTAACACTTCTCTGGCCCCCTTTGCCTGTCAGGCCATTACCGGCTGGTTTATAGTCATGAGGCCCTCTTCCAGTTTGCTAAATGGTTTGCATGATAAAGAGACCGCAGGGACCTAAGCATTCCAAGTGCAGGGACACCATCCTTGGACAGCAACTGCACTTACATTGTTTTCAGGACAGTTGTGTGTATGTACGGGTAGGAGCCTGAGCTCTAGAATAAAAATGCTGATTCCATCACTTACTAGCTGTGTGACCTCAGACAAGATGCTTTACTTCTCTGAGCATTGGCGTCTTCATCTATAAAATGGGGGTAATAATAGGAACCTACCCCCCATAAGAGTTTTAAGGACCAAGTGAGCCAGTTTATATAAAGAATCTGGTATAGAGTTAGCAGCCAGTCAATATTATTAGTTCTTATTATTATCATTATCTTTATATACTGTGGGCCCCAAGAAGGCAGGGCCTCTGTGCTGGCCACTGTCTGACACAGAGAAGGCACTTGGTAAAAACACTTGGTGAGTACATGAAGGATGAGATTTTAGAACTGTGAGGGATGGGCCCTTAAAGACCAGCCAGATCAGGGTTTCTCAACCTCAGCACCACTGACACCGAGGGCTGGTAATTCTTCGTTGTGTGCTCGTGGGTCATTAGCAGCGCCATGGCCTCTACCCACTAGAAGCCACTAGTACCATCTCCCAATCGTGACAACCAAAATGCCTCTAGACATCGACAAATGTCTCTTGGGAGGTAACCCTCCGCTTCCCATTGAGCACCACTGATCTAGTGAAATCTAATACCTTCATTGAAAAAAGAGGAAATTAAAGCCCAGAGGGGGAAAGTGACTTGTATGAAGTCACACAGCAGGTTAGTGGCAGAGCTGGGATGCAGCAGGTTAGAGGCCCGATTGTCACCCTGGTGCTCCTCCCACTTCACTCTTGCCTTTAACGGCTCATGGCCAGAGCACACCCCCCCGTACCCCCAGGTCCCCCCCACCAGGTCGTGTTCATGGGCTCAGTCCTAAACAGGCCAGATGCTGCGGATCTGCTCCTAGATCACGGCTGGATCACCTGATCTGGGAGGTGTAGAGGGGGAGCTGGCCATGAGAGAGACTGGGCAGGCAGTTGTGCAAGACCTGCCCTGGTGATGAGGCCTGGGGCACGACAGCCTGGCTGAAGGACAGAGCCAGTCGGCTCTAGCAATGCCCCTTACCCATGAGCCACTCATCAAGCTGGAGCACCTCCAAGCAGGAGCACCTACTCTAAGGAACACCTCCTCTAAGGAGCACCTCCAAGCAGGAGCCCCTACTCTAAGCCAGGCACTCAGTGGGCCAAGAGGCACCAGGGAGGGGCTGCATGCTTGGTTGCAGGTGCTCTGGGGTCAGACGGCCCAGACTGGGTCCTGCTCCTCACAGCCCCTTACCCCCTCTCCACACCAGCTTTGGCACTTACAACCTGGCAATGATGGTGGCATCTACTTAAAGGTCATAACAGTACAAGCATCCCTCACCATCCAAATCGATTTGGTCTTAAGTTCACACAGCCAGAGTTCAGAGAGGAAATCGGCATAGTGCGGGATTAATCCAAAAATTTCTATAAATCTTTTCTGCTTCTTAGTCTGGATAGAAGGTTCCCATACCAGCCAATGACAAGGGGGTCGCCGTGAGGATTGAATGAATAAACCGGCATTTACTGTACACTTGGTTGGGCATTTTACATATACGACTTCAGTGAACCTAGCAATGGCCCCATACAGAAGGTACCATCACCATCCCCATTTCACAGAAGAGGAACTGAGGCACACAGAGATCCTATGGCTTGCCCTCAGCTGGGACCGTGGTGAGGCAGGATGCGAACCAGTCTGTCTACCAAGCCTGGGCTCATAACCACCACAGGGAAAGCACTTAGCACAGCACCAGTATTGCTGCAATTATCATTGTCATTGTGGTATTAGCCTAGGCCATGAAAAGATCTGGCAATCCTGTCTTTAAGGCATTTAATATTTCCATGGGGGGAAAAACATGGAGGTAAAAAATTCTAATGTTCTAAGATGCGACTTGCCAACGCTTTTTTTCTGTAAAGGGCCAGATAATAAATACATTTGACTCTGCTGGCCAGAAGGTTCCTTTTGCAACTACTCAGCTCTGTCACTGTAGCACAAAAACAGCCAGGGACCATTCAGAAATGAATGAGCATGGCTGTGTTCCCACAAAGGTTTATTTACAAAAATAGGCAGTGGAAAAAACTTGGCCCATGGGCTATAGTTTGGTGACGCCTGTTCTAAGCACACTGCTTTAATTAGGCAGAGCGCTCTGGGCCCCTCGAGGCCTTTTCTCCAGTGGTCCGGGAGGGCAGTCAGGAAAGCCTAGAGTGCAAGTCACTCACCTGAGCTCTGAGCTCAGCAGTGGACAGCTCCTCCTGAGGGCCAACCTAGGTGCTGGCCTCTGCCTCTGGAGCCCCGAGGCTGCCCTCACAGGCGGCAGTGGCGTGGGTAGCTCAGTTTCGGTAAAAGTGCTCAGAGACTTCAGGGGCAGAAATGACCACCAGAGCCTGGGAAACGTGCTGGTCTCAGCCTCCCCTTCAGCTGGAGATGAGGTGAGCAGTGACGGGGTGGCCTTCCAAGACACATCTGGCCTGGATGTTTCCTGATGCACTGCCAAGTGTTTGTGACTGAACCTCAACTCCACCCAAGAGCCACCTTGCAGAAGCCATCTGGGTGGGGCCCGAACACCTGATGTGACAAGGCCCACATTGGCTGGAGAGGAAGAGCACTGACCCTGTGGGACTATCCCTGAGCAAGCAAGAATAGCATCTGACAATCTTTGGTTCAGAGGGTTTATAAGCCTGTATCCTATAAGAAGCGGGTCTGGTGTATGCGGTGGGAGTGGGGGGGTGCGGGGAGAGGGTTCGGTAGAATACCACTGATAAGTTAAATAGATTATTCTAGGCTAAGGCAGATGTCATCTTACGCAGACATCCTCTTTCAAATCAATCTGACCCATCACTTAGCAGCTGTGAGGCCTTGACAACTTCCCTTCTCAAAAAGTTCCCTGGTCTGCAGAATAAGAATAGCTTGCAAGGTTGTCAGAAGGATTAAATTGACACTAACATCTCGGAGTAGCCAGTCCAGAAACTGTCACCCAGTAGGTGCTTCATAAATGTTCCATCCCCTGACCTAAATTCTAGTTTAGTCAAGCAGTCACAGGAACCAGAGGTTAAAAGAAGATTCTGGGAAGAACATAAAATTGAGAGAAAACTAAGCTTTAGCTTGATCCCCCTGCCCCTATGAGCCAGGAAAAAACGGCTGTCATGTATTTCAGCTGTGGTTTATTTTGGTATAGCTCAGGGACCACTCCTCATGAGCATGGGCTAGGAGAGATGGACACTCTGCCCAAGGGCCACCTTGTAGAATTGTCCCCTCATTCCCTACCCTTGCCTCCTGCCCTGCACACAGTTCTGGCACAGCCCTTAGGATTTACTTGCATGTCTCCCTCCATCACACTCTATCTCCCTTGAGGGTAGAGACTGCATCTCATTGTCTGAGGCTCCCCAGCACCCAGCCTGGGGCCTGCTCTCTGATCGCCCACAGTGGCAACCTTTGAAGTCACTTGGGACAATCTGCTCCCAAGCTGCATGGAAAAGTCACTGCGCTTCTTGATTATCCCCTGAACCCTCTGGCTGGGACCCATGCTATCGAGAAAAGATGAGAGCAGAGAGCCAATGTGGAGAAGTCAGCCCTGCTAATCTCTGTTTGCTAAGCAAATTGTACCGATTTATGAAAGAGAGTTGTCCGTTTCGACAGCAGCCTGTGTAGTCCGTGCTCCCCGGAGAGGCCCCGGAGCTGCGTCGCTGCATCAGGGACCTGTGGTTTCCTGTGATCTGCATCATCCCGGGTGCCTGGTTCCCAGTCAGGGCTGTGACCCGGAGCCCAGAAGTGAGGGAAAACTTCAGTGATTTCCTTTGGCAAGAGCAACAGCCGGGGGTAGGGAAAAACATCCACGCCACTCGTCCTGCCGCCAATTATGAACAGAAAGCTGATTCCAAGTCCACGTCCCTCCCTGCCCTGTACTCTGTTGCTGATGAAGCAATATGTGTCATCTGCATTCCTCACTCTCCGAGAAGCAACTTTGCTCATTTGAGTAATTAATAGGACATAGGCGCCCGCCCACCCACAGCCAACATCTGACAGCATAACTGAGCGCAGCCAGCGGCCAGGCGCCGATCCCAGAGGGTCCCTCCCGGGGCCCTGCCCTGCTCACCCAGCTGGAAGGGACGGTGCCCTCTCTCACCTTTCCGCACGTGCCTTGCTCCTGGGCGCCCCTGCCTTAGAAGTCCTTGGGTTGTCACATGATCACATCCCTAGACTGAACGCGTGGCGGGAGCAGGAGTTTGCTTCTCCATTTATAAATCCTCACTGAGCAATCGTCCCCCACGCATAAAACGAATTTGCCCTGCTGAGTCAAAGGGACCACGGGTTAAGCTTTACCAACACGCCAGCCCCCTGTTCTTTGCACGGCTGTCTCTTTCTCATCTTTCAGGTTTGGGCTCAAATGTCCCCTCTTTGGGGGGGGCCTCCTCTGCCCACCCCGCCTCACTCATTCCGACCCATCGCTCTGCTTTATTTTCTCCATAGCATTTATCACTGTCTGAAATTACCGTATTTATGTGTGTGCATCTGAAATTACCATATTTATGTGTGTGCTTGTTAACTGTTTCCGGCATGGACAGTTAAGCTCCATGAGGCTAGGCGCTTTATCTGTCCTGCTTAGCTCCAGAGCCTAGAACAGGCTACACACGGTAGACAACCAACACAAACTTACTAAATAAGTGAAATGAATTCATGAGGGAGGGAGTGAAAGTGAATGAAGGAATGTAACTGGTGCTGTAAGGCAGCTTTCACTGAGCTTCTCTGTGCGCAGCCCTCAAGCTTTGCGGAGTTTGGACAACTTCTATCGTGAGCCCCTCGTGCAAGCTACAGAGCTAGGATCTGGGGGGTCCTCTGGCTCACCCCAGCAGCAGGACTAGGACCTCATCTTCCTGACTTGCTGTCTCCCCACTTCTCCCCACTGTCTCCGGGTCCTCTGTCTCTCTCCTTTGCCCTATCGGCTCTTTGATTTAAGGTGTCGACTTTTCTAGGGGAAGAGCAAATCCTTAATAAGAAATTGGCCAGGGCTGATGGATGGCGGAAAGTTGGCACCAGCTTCAAGGTTGGAGGGAGTTATTTTAAACGATTCAGATTTACTAGGAGGGGAGGGAGCCAGAGGAGGATTTAGAGGCTTGCCTCATGGCAAGACATGTGGCCGTGTCCCCGTGCACGGTCTCAGACAGTCACTTCCTGTGCTGTCCGCCCCCACCTCTGCCTCTGCAATACCCTGAGATAGATGGCGAGGGCTCCGGCATGAGGAATTTATTGGGAGCTGGCTAAATAAATTTAAAGTCTGGAATTTGAGCAAAACCTTGAGCCCTTTCTTCTCTGCTGGGACCACTATTGGAGGATAGGGGGAAAAGGGCCGTGGAGCGAAGCTGTCCCTGAGACGCCGGGCCCTTTTGTGGCCAGCAACCTATCTCCTATCTCCTGCAGCTTCTGGGAACCCAGCTCTTCTAGGCCCCCAGGATTAATTAGAACCCCCTCTCCACTCCATTTATCTCATCTCCTCCTGGGCAAGGCGGTCAAGGGAGCATTTAACTGCCTTACCCACAGCGCTCCAGTTTAGAGGCCCAAGCAGCCTTGTCTTCTCTTTCCATGCAGACCCAGAGCTTTCTCTCCTTTCCAGAGCCTCCAAGGAGGCTTCAAGGCCCAACACAGCCCTCACCTCCTTGAGGAAGATTCCTCAGGGAGACACATGCTCTGACCTTTGGGCCTCTCTTTGTGACATGAACATTTATCTGGTTTTTTTGTTTTTGTTTTTAATGACAGAGGTGAATGGGCAGCCTGTACCCTTGCTAAGTTCTAAATTTATGCTTGCAATACTCTCCCCACCCTACACCTCATCCTTGGCACTGTCAGACCCATGGTAGGTGATCAATAAAAACTTTTTTAACCAAAATTGTATCAGATGAACGTAAAGCTAACACAAACTAACACATTCCCCCCCATGAATTCGGGCGCTAGACAGGTGGACAAAGAGGTAAGAAAGACTTTTCTTTTGCATATGGGATATCTCAGGCAAACTGCAAAGTTTAGAGAAAATTGAAAATAGTGTATGCAGCAAACAACTTTTTCATATCTTAACATACTACATTTTTGTTTCAGAAGTTGTCATTTTAGAAGTAAAACCACACAATTGAGGCTCCTTGCATTCCCTTTCCTATCCCGTCCTTCTCCAACCATAAGCCTGACTTTAGTGTTTGTCATTTCCGTGCCCATTTTTATACTTTGGCTATATACGAATGCACCCATAAATAACATATTCATTATTATGCACGCTTTTAAACTTTATATGTACGTATTGTATGGTATGTATATACCCTTCTGCAACTTGCCTTTTTCGCCTCAATATTATGTATGAGATTCATCCGTGTAGATATCACAGCCGTAGTTCATTCATTTTAACTGCTGTGTAGATTCTTTGGCAAGAATACATTACAGTTTATCCATTTCCTTCTTGAGGGGCCTTTAGGCTACTTGCAGTTTTTCACCACTACGTACAGTGATGCAGGGTTGCTCATGTTTGACAGTTTCTCTGGAGCAGGGTTACCTTCACATTGTAACCCAGAAGCAAGTCATCAATATAATGGGTCACGACTACCATTTAAAAACTGAAGTAGAATAGATGGGAAAAAATGTCAGCGTGCACACATGTGTGTGCTCAGAGCCAATGTGAAATGTATTTCTGACTGTAGGCTGTGGTGGAAAAAATGTTTAAGAAACATGGTGTGGTGGTTTGAAGTTATGTGTCCCTCAGACAAACACGTTCTTAAATGCGATCCATTCCTGTGGGGCTGAGCCCATTGTACGTAGGTCCTCGTTGATGAGGTTACTTCTGGGAAGATGTGGCCAAAATGAATCAGGATGGGTCTTAATCCTATTACTGGGGTACTTTATAAGCAGAATGAAATTCAGACAGATGGAAAGCCACAGAGGGAGTAGCCAGAAGCGGAAATCAATGGAAACTGGAAGAGAAGGGAGAGGCCAGGGGAGGCCACCAGATGCATTGCCATGTGGCAGAAAAGAATAAAGGATTGCCAGCAGCCAGCCCCAGAAGGCTGCAGTCTTTGGGGGAGAAAGCATCACTTTGATGATACCTTGGAGTTTTCCTAGCCTCAAAACCGTCAGCCAATAAATTCCCATTGTTTAAGCCAATCCATTGCATGGTATTTGCTTGAGCAGCCAAGAAAACTAAAACATACGGTACTGTTGAGTCGGTACTACCTTCGGCTTTATTTAATATTGCCAAATTGCTCTCCCAAATAAATGGTACTGCACTTCACACTCTCATCAGCAGGATATGGCCCACATCCTTACTAACACTTGGTATTGTTACAAATCAATTTTCCCCAATCTGTTGGGTGTGATGTGGTGGTGTCTCACAATTTTAACTTGCATTTTCTTGATTACCAGGGAGGTGAGCATCTTTTCATATCCTTATTGCCCATCAAAATTTCCTGTTTCTGTGAAGTTTAGGTTCACCACCTTTGTCTGTGTTTGAATTAGATTGATCTTATTGATTCGTAGGATTTAAAAATATATATTCTAGATTAATCCTTTGCTGATTGTATATGCCGCCAATATCTTCTCCCTGTCTATGACTTCCCTTTTCACTTTGTTTAAGGCATCAAAGGGCCTTTGCCAGCTCTGACACCCTGATTTACAATGAGACAAGAGGGGACCCCAGACTCTGGGACAGGATGAAAACTTATGTCTTTCTGTATCCCCAGAGCCTTGAACATAGCGGGGCCCTAATAAATGTTTGGTGATCCTAATATAGCCACAAAATAATTCTATCAGGTTAGTCTAGCACAGAGTTGGGCTCTAGGAAGACTTAATGAATTGAGTCATGGTTTTGCTGCACTGCAAGAAAAATCCCAATGTCCAGGCAGGGAAGCGAGAAGGAAGATATTTTCACTGCCAACAGAGGTTTGGCTTTATGGAAGGATTTCCTACAGGATGCCTATGAAGTAGGAGATGATTTAATGCAGGATTAAACTTACGTCCAGTGTTCCAGGAAGCAAACTTAAAGTTTCCAACAGGAGGCCCCGAACCTCCTTGCCCTCTCACAGGCCAAGAAAAAGTAAATGCCTTATCCCAGGTCACACTGGCGGTGGCATTCAGGGTGGGGCTGGAACCTATGTCCCCTGATCTCTACCTGATGAAAGGTTAGGCCCCAGAATAGTGGATGTTTTGAAAGCAGCAGATCCCTAAGCTCTCAAATATAGGGGGACATACCGAACCACCTTTGGACTAGGTTTTTTCCAGCTCCAGGCCAAATTTACATGCATGTTCCTGGAATACACAAAGGAAGAGTGAGGAACAAATTTCCTATCAGGGAGGGCCTCTGATGAGGAAGAGGAAAAGAGCTTCCATGACTCTAAGGTTTGCTTGCCTAGGCTGAGAGCAACTTGAGACAGGGGCAGAGTTTTACAAATCTCCATATCCCCAAGCCTAGTATGGCATCCGGCACATAGAAGGGGCTGAAAAAATGTCTGTGGAATGAACAAATGAATGGGTAGATGGGTGAATGGATGCACAGATGGCTTGATGGATGCATAGATGGATAGATGAGTGAAAATGTATGAAGTGATGGGTGGGTGGACAGAGAGATCGATAGATTGATGCATAGTTGGACTAAAGTATGGATGGCTAAATTGACAGAGAGGAAGATGGATGATGCATGGATGGGTGGATAGATGCAGAGTTACACAGAAGGATGGAGGGCTGGATAGCTGAACTAAGGGATAGAAGGATGCATAGATGGATAGATTAATGGATGGAAGGAAGGAAGGAAAATGGAAGGATGGATGGGCAGAAGGAAAGATGGATGCTCCTCATCTGGAAGAAGCCTTAGGGAAGGAATGATATCAATAGAATCTCTCATACCTGAGAATCCTGTCTTGTTGCTAGAGCTGTTCATAAAAAATAACAAGTGACATAACTGTAAGAGATAATTGCTTCTAATTGGGCTGAATTACTCTCGCCATATAGTAGACGTATTTTTATAACTTTATTAATTATTCAATTTGAGGCCTATTATCCAGCCTGCCAGAATGGGCTTTCCTTATTATTGGGTGACAGATTTCCCGGTTCTGCTGCTACCCCTGCTGCTGTAGCATTCTTAAGCAGTGGTTGCCTGCTTTGGGGCCCCGCTGGGATCTGAGGAGTAGAGGTGGAGGGCAGGGCAGCCCGTGAAGGGAGGGCTGGGAGTCAGAGGAGTAGTAAGGCTGTAGCAGGTGCTCCACTTGGACATCCCATTATCCATCACACCTGCCTTCACCTGGTCTGGCCAGGGAACAATGAAGAAGGGTATCAGGCCAAGGCATGTCCAACCTGTCCTCTGGGGGTCACCCACTACCCAGATCCATTCACCAGCTCAAGGACAGCAGGCTGCCCCATCCAATCTACTTCCCACCCAATGCCAAGATGGCCCACTGTAGGTTCTTTGGTCTTCTCCAGTCATGGACAGAAGAAGAGCACAGTCCAGCTGACCCGGAGGGACTGGCCAGGGAGGGAAAGTCCTTCAGCATCTCCTTTCTTCCTACAGCCAAGCCCAGATTTGGCCACAGATTACTTGGGAGAAGAAAGAGTTAGATGGTTGCCCCATCGGGAAACAACACCAACTCAGTTGATCCAGAATGAGCCTTCAGAGGTTCAAGGAACAATAGCCAAGCTATTCAGCTGTTGTTGTAAGAGGGGCCACATCCTCTGGCCTGGTCACACTCCTTCCACCAGGAACCCTCTGCTTTGGCCACACTGACTTCCTCGCTGAACAGCCCTTTTGTTTAAGTGGGCCTGTCTGCCTGGAATGCCCTCTCTTCCCATACCTATTGGAACATAAAATCTCATCCTTCTCTGAGTTCTGGTTCGATTGCCTTGTTGGCATCGCTCCCATCTCTCCAGCTGGATGTGATCTCTGCTTCCTCTGAAGGACAAACCCCAACTCCTGGAAGCAGAGTTCACAGTCACCATCCGTGGGACATGCGTCTGGCCTCGCTGGATAGGTGAGAAGCTTTGGGAGATCGAGGGGCGTGATCTTTAATGTTCCAAAGCATCCATCCCAGGCTCCTGTTCATCCCCAGTCCTAGCACCAGGCTAGAGCATCATCAGGAGGAACAAAAGACATGATAGGATGGGACAGCAAAGCTATAGGATTCCACCTGATACTATGAGTGCCACCATGTGCCAAGTGCAGCCCGGAAGTGGGGGTTACAGACAAACGAGACCTGAGCGCTTCTATAGAGAAGGTCTCAGAGAATGGGGTTGAGAGGGAAGCAAACACATAATCCAACAGTAATCATCCAGGGTGGCGAGGACCACGCTAACCATCTGTCTCCAGTTCCAGGTCTGTGGGAGTCAGGAAGGCTTCACAGCAGAGGTGGCAGCTGAGCTAGGCTTTGAAGGCTCAAAACAAAGTGCCAGTGGCAAGAGGGGAAAGGGGGCGATGGGTTGGGACGATGGGAGATGAGGCCGAACTGTAGGCAGAATCAGATCTAGAGGGGCTTTGAGGACTTGATCAGGTTGCTGGGGGCCACTTCCCGGCAGGCAACTGGGAAGCAGGGAAATGACTTGGCCCAATATGCATGTTAGCAGCCTCCTCCCCATGCATGCAGAGGCTCGAGAGGGGGATGTTAACAAAAGCTGTGCGTGTGATCTTCTGAGATAGACTGTCTGGGTTCAAATTCTGGGTGTGCCACTTACAGACTGTATGTGCTTGGACCAGTTACTTAACCTTTCTGAACCTCAGTCTCCTCATCTAAAAGATAGGGGTAATAATAGTGACTCACAATAGGACAGGGCGCACAGTAAGTGCTGGATACATGTGAGAGTCAGAAGAGAGCCAAGCAGGAACAACGCGTCCCTCCCCTTCAACCTCAAATGCCACCTCCTTCCACAGCCCCAGATGCTGGTGGAAAGAGCACAGACCCGGGAGCAGCTGAGCCACCCTGACTAAACCTCCCCAGTCCCCGGCTCCCTCAGCAGCAAAGCAGGGGCCGCAGCGGGGTGAAATGAGCTCTTCACACATGGAATCTCCTGCTTGGCATCGTGCGGGAGGGGGACCCTGGGCTGACCTGAACCTGAATCTGGGTGGGGTGGTGGTGGTCCAGGTCTTGGAGAGACGAACCTGGCCTCACCAGGCCCTGCCAGTGCCCGGGGACAGTGGCCCACGCCCTCCCCTTCACCGCCAGAGCTCCGGGCAGTCCCCCAGGCAGCACAGCGGCACGCGGGGGGCCGGGGCGGAGCCACTGGTGATTCCCTTCCCGCAGGAGCGGGGTTTCCCGTGGAGAGCGCGCATGCGCCCGGCCCCGCTATGCAGGCCGCCTGGGGGGGGGGGGCGCCGCGTCCTTTCACGCCGCGTGGGGGGGATCGGGGTGGGGCTCGGGCTGCCGCCTGGCTCGCCGCCACAGGCTTGGTTCCTGCCACTCCGTTCCACCTGTGTCACGCTCCGGGCGGGCCCGCCCCCTTCCCGCTTCCCCCTGCCCCCTTCCCCTTGCCCCCTGCCCCCCGCCCCTCCCCCTCCCCTCCCCTCCCCCTCCCCCCTTCCCCCTGCCCCCTGCCCCTTTCTCCTGCTCCTCCCCCAGCTCCTGAGACTCCCCTGCATGGCGCTTATTTATTCATTTTGTTCTCCGGGAGCAGATGGCCAGAGCCGGAGGTCCAGGACGCGCCCCCTCACCCGTGCCGCTACAGGGGCGAAAATCGATTTTCAACACAGGTCACAAGTGCCAGGGCTCTGTCCTGCCTCGGCCCCGCTCAGACGGGACTGGTCCCAACGTCTCCCCTGGCCCGAGGCAGAGGGGCCGCACCCAGCCGTGTGGGGGAAGGGGTGGCACCCTGGGAGGCGGGGGGGGGGGGGGGGGGGGTCGGGGGGAGGAGGCAGCACACCCACCCAGCGTCCACCCACGGCCTGCCTGACGGGTGGGGTCCGGGGCGTCCCTGGGGGCAGCTGGGGGCCCTCAGCAGGCCTCCCTCCTTTCCTGCTGGGCTGCATCAGAGGCACAGAGGAAGTCCAGGGAAAGGATGGAGTTAGGGCCACCTGCTGCCTGCACCCCTGGTGCACCCCCCACAGGCTGCTCCCCCTTCACCCAGCCTCATCCTCATCCCAACAACGGTCTGGGCTCCCCTGAGGGCAGAGGAGCCCTCCCGCCAGCATCTGCTCCTCTCCTTCTCCAAAGCTCCTGGGAGACACCTATGGAAGAAAGAAACTCTGGAAGATCTCTCCAGTGGCTCCCAGGGCACAGCCAAGATGGGGGCGTCTCAAAAAAAAGAAGGAGGCGGGGGCTGGGAGAGGTGGACAGAGGCCAGCGGACCTGCTCCCCGTGCCCCGCAGGCCCGGCCGGGGCAGGGTGTCAGCTCTACGCATTTCTGACTCCTTGTAGGAAGCGGGTGCAGTCAGACAGCCCGGCTCTGACACCCCCCAGCTGTGGGTGCGTGGGCCAGCACTTAGCATCTCAGTTTCTTCATCTAAAATGGGGCTAATAGCATGCACCTAGTTGTGCCCCCCCCTCCCCCACACATGTTGTTTTTCTGAGCATTCCAGGCCCTTTCTCCCCCAAAACCCAGCACCTAGTTTCTCCCCTTACTGTCCCTTCTCTCTCCTCTCTGTACCGGTGTTCAGAAGTTCTCTGAGGGTGGCACTAGGCCTTCTTCCCAACTCCCTGCAGGGCTGCCCCTGAGAAGTGCTGTGTAAACATGCATTAAATAGAGCTTGAGGGACAGCAGCACGGAGCAGATGGGGCTGGCCCTGGCCATTGGACTGAATTCTTCTTTGTTCAAAATTAGAATTCCGGGGTGAGGAGCAGCGCCCCTGAAGCACAGACCCTGAAAAAGCACGTGTCACCATGTGCCCAGCTCCCTTCTGTCACCATCACCATGTCTGCACCCAGTGTGCGGCAGCGACACGAAGCCCGCTGTCGCGGGGAGGGCCCCGGGCAGGCCGGGCGGTGGCAGAAGGCGGCCCAGGCAGCACGCGGGGAACAGGCAGCCAGTGTAATTGCTTTGCGGTGATTCATGTGAAGTTGCTTTAACCTTGACAGCTGGCGCGGGGTAGAGAAAAAACCACCCAAGAGAGCCGTGGCCTCCCAGTTGTTGCAACACCTCCCAGGCCAGTGCCAGCCTCTACCTGGGCACTCCAGGGCTCACCGGGGGTCCACCTGGGGGGTGGTGAGGATATAACTCATGAGGCTGCGCCCACCCACACTATTCCCCTTCCCCACTCGGGAATGAAGAGAGAGAGAGAATTGCAGGACGGCCAGACATGGGGGCAGGGTGAGACGGTCCTGGATTTTGACTTCTTGGAAACAGCATCAGAGGATTTTACAGCTGGAATATCCACACTAACCTTCCCATTTTACAAATGAGGAAACTGAGGCTCACAGAGAGAAAAGACCTAGCCAAGCTTGCCCAGGTCGAGGTGGGACTGGAAGGTGGCTTTCCTGTGTGTTGTGGCACAAGCGTCCACCCCATTCGGAGGCAGCATGGAGCTGCTAAGAGAACACAAGTTCAGGGTTCTAATCCCAGATCTGCCTCTTATTAGCTGGATGAATCTATTGAGTTATGCCACTTCTTTGAGCTTTGATTTCCTCATTTGTAAAATGGAGATAACACAGCCAACCACTCCAGGCTGCTGGACTGATTAAATGAGATAATACATGTGAAGCTGGACTGATTAAATGAGATAATAAATCTGTACCTGGTAGGAACATGACTCCCCATTCTCCTTCCTCCTTAGGCACTAAGGCCCCCTCATCCTTTTCTCTCACCTCCCCTCTCCCCGCCTTCTACCACCCATCCTGCCTCTCCTTGTGCCATTGCTGGTAAGGAGCCTCAGAGTTCTGGCCCTTCCCAACAGACCTCTGTGGAAAGATCCACTTGCTTCCCTGACCGCCTCTATCTCCTTTCAGGCTCCCTTCACCTGCCCCCCAGGCCAGAAGCAGGAATCCCAGCCCACATCCTATACCTCAGCCTTGCCTCCTGGGTCCTGTGCCGCCAGGCTATGATGTCACCATGTTTGCCAGTGAGAAATGTGCCCAGGGCCCCTGAGATGGGGGACAGTTGCCTGATCTGTTTTCCAAGCCAGGCAGATGGCAAGGTTGAGTTTCTGAAAGTCTCTGATCCTCGGACCCTGGCCTGACCTGCAGCCGTGGGTCTGGCCTCTAGACCTGGACAGAGTTGTCTATAGACCAACTGGACTTGTTTGCCTCTGGCATAAGACCCGTCTGCCTCTTATAGTAGTCTAGCCCTGAACTTCTAGAGCAGTTTGAAGGAGAGAAAAACTTGGGCTTTACCTCTCTGGGCTTCGGTTGACCAATTTGTAAAATGAAAGGTGTAGGCCGCTTCCTGAGGTCCCTCCCAGCTCTTGATTCAATAGTTTAAAGTAAATCATGAGATTCCAGTGGCCAGAAATTAGGTTCCGGGCTTAACCACACTTCCTAGTACTCCATTATGAGACTATGCAAATTAACCCACAGCTTTACTGGGTCAGCTCTGAGCACTGTGGAAGGAAGCAGAGACCCTGGCAAAATCCAACGTGAGGTAGCATGAGCTGGGTCAGAATTCACATGCTGAGAAGTCCAGTCACAAAGAGTGGGATGCTGCAAAGAGCCTGACCTGCTGGGGGGAAGACAGAATCCCCAAGAATGCAAGATGGGGAAAGGACTTCAAGCCTTGATGCATCTCTAAGTTATCACTGGAAGCAGTTACCAGCTTGGAGGAAATAATTCTGGTAATGGTCTCCCTGTCTCTTCCACTGCTTCTCAACTCTCATGCCTAAAATAAGCTCTGCCCCAGGAAGGTCTGGTGATGTAGTCCCCAAAAAAGGCCCACTATAAGCTCAAATTATCACATTTTTGAGTTTTTTTCCCTACATAGATGCCAATTCTGCATTTAATTCTATAATAAACCTGTATTTGTCTTAATATAAGGAGAAAGTACCATCAGGTAGCTAATATGCCATTACATGGTGAGAAATTTTAACTCTGAGGCTTCAAGAATCTCTAGAAAATACATACTTTAGTTTGAGAAACATTGATTTAAAGAGTACTGGGCTAAAAACCCTAACCAAAACCATTCCAGCCAATCCTAAAGAACTCCTAGAGCAATATATAAGATTCTACAAAAAAAAAAAACCAAAAAAAAAAACTGTAACCCATACCAAACTCTGAAATCTGTTCTACAACTAAGTGTGGTGCTGTGCTTTGAAATTTATTGCTTTTTTGTATTTATGTTATTTTTCACAAAAAAGAAAAAAAAAAGTCAATTGTGATGATAAAAAAAATTTGTTCCTTCTAGCCTCCTATATTCTGGAGCAGCTAGAAGGAAAAATCTACAAAGGTTCCATGCACTAGGGTAACTTTCCAGAAACCTACAATCTCCAGATGGGTCCCAGGACCAGATAAGTCCTGAAACCCAGAGGGCCATCCTCTCCAGAACATCAGCTAGTTCCATCTCCCTGCCCCATATTATTGACAGCCTTTTCCAACATGAAAAGTTAGAATGGCCATAGCCCAAATACCCCTAAAGAGAAGGATAGAAAGATCAAAGGCAATGGTGGAGATAAACAGGGAAGTCAGGGTTTAACCAACTAATATGATTGCTGAATTATTAAATTGATATTTCTTTTAGTCTCCAGTATCTTAGAGCAGCTAGAAGTCAAAACCTAAAATTGTGGAACTGTAATCCATACCAAGCTCTGAAATCTGTTCTACAACTAATTGTGGTGCTGTGCCTTGAAATTTATTGCTTTTTTGTATTTATGTTATTTTTCACAAAAAAAGAAAAAAAAAAGTCGATTGTGATGATAAAAAAATATTTGTTCTCTCTAGCCTCCTATATTCTGGAGCAGCTAGAAGGAAAAATCTGAGAGGATGGTATGGTAGCCCATGACAAACTCTGGGATCTGTCCTGTAACTACTTGTTGAGTGCTTTGAAAACCATTGCTTTTTTCTTTCTTGGCTTTGTATATATGTTATATTATACAATTAAAAATAGTGAAAAAAAGAGTCCTGGGCTAGTTTGGGTGTGTGGGCATATTTCCAGGCTGGTAGGCGTTCTATCCTGATACTTGGTTCCTTACAGCCGAGTCGGCCAGGGGTCCCCACACACCACTCCAGATGAGAACCTTTTGCCTTGGTAGAAGCTACAGCTGGTGGTGGCCCCACCTGGTCGCTGCTGCTTTCATCTCTCAGGCCTGCTCTACACACCTGCCTTGTGCCTGGCAAATGGGGGGCCCTGCCAGACAGCAAGACGCTGGATACTGAGCTTTCACTGTCCTGCACTTTCTCCTACATTCCTGGATCACACCAGTGCATTGGACTCAAAGAATGTGGGAAAGGACGTGGGGAAATGGAGGGTTAGACTTCTCTCTCGTCCCTACCCCAGGCCTTCTGCGGAGACCTAAGACCAAAAGCAAAATGCCATTCTATTAGCCCAGAACCCAAACTGCAAAGCACCATAATAGGATGGGAGGCAGAGACCCAGCTCCCAAGAAATACAATAATGAAATAATACAATGAAAGCTTAAATTTCCAAGTTAATTGTTGGGTATCATTTATAAAAGTTAACAGGGCGTATTTAATTTAGGAATTGGCTCATGGTCTTCTCCTTACAGCTGAAACCTCATAAATGAAATATACTGGATCATTGCCCAGTGCGGAAATAAAAGTTATGAATAATGTTTCCATCTCAATCATTGTCAGTGCTTTAATATTCCTAATTACTTTAAAAAGCTAGATATTCAATAAAGGAAAACTTTTTTCTTTTTATCTCCACTTGTGAGATTAGTGCAATTTAATAAGAGTCACTCTGTCGTCTTTGTTCAGTGTAAACTGACATTTCATCCTTTTACTCTTCATCATTATATGGGATAGAGGTTTATGACCAAGCATGCAACCACTCCATCTCCCTGTATTTCCATCTGACATCTCAGATTTACTTACAATAGCTGATGTGTCTGCCCACCAGGCAAATTAGCATCACCCCACTTCTTTTATGGAGTAGAAAGAAATTAGTCTAGGCCTCAAAGAAATTAGGCTATGGGATAACAAGTCTGTAAAAGAATGAAAAGTTTCCTCCCTGCCCATGCCCCTGGTTTTGTCCCTTTTGTGACTACAGAAGCCGTAAATCCCAGGGAGCCACAGCGGGCAGGGCAGGGGCGGGCAGTGGGTCGATTGATCTTTAAAGCCTTCCTGCCGCTTCCAGGAATTTATCCTAAGAAGACATCAGGACAGGCAAGCAAAAGATGTTTTGCATAAGAATCACTGCAGCATTCTTACATACCCACAGTCCCTCATCAAGCCCAAGCCCCCAAATCTCTAAAAAGTCAGATGTTCTTTTTTAAGTTTAGCACCAAATTCATTTAGAGGTAAAATCTGCGCAGAAGTGATTTGAAGTGACGTATTCTCTTTACGTCACCAGGTGTGAAAAGTCATTTGCTACTTCATAAATGTTACTATGTTTGATCCCAGGCTGCTGCCCAGACCCCGCTGGGAATATATAACATCTATGATAAAAGAAGGGCACTACACGCTTTCTAAACTTGGAAAAATCCTAAATTCTGAAACCCAGCAGCCCTGAAGGATCTTGGACAAAGGATGGTGGATCTATAATAGTGAAAAATTGGAAACAACTTAAATGCCCATCAATGAGAGACTGATTAAATACGTTTGGTAATCCATACACTGAAATTCTCTAAGGCCATTAAAAATTAAAATGGAGATTCATGTTTATTGACTAGGAAATGAGCCCATGACACAAAGCTGGAAAACGCAGGTTACAGAATAGTAGTTTGCTTTAAATTAGAGAAGTTGTTCCTGGATCTATCTCTATGTACAAATGTATACAGAAATCAGAGAGGGCAAGCACCATATGCCAACAGTGGTTATTTCTGAGCATGCAGTTGTTGTGTGTGTGTGTGTGTGTGTGTGTGGTGTTTAACCTTTCTGTCCCTATTTTGGTGCACTTTGAATTTTCTTTTTAACATGGACAGGTATAATTTTAGAATCAGAAAAAACACAAAAATCTGTTTCAATTAAATAAAAATTAATTCTTCCCTGCAAGGGTGTTGCTTTTTGTGTGTGTGTGTGCATGCTGTATGTGGGGGTCACATTTCATTCTTTTACCATGTGAATATCTCGTTTTTGCAGCACCATGTGTTGAATTTTTATTTGTTTTTGTTGGTTGGTTGGTTGGTTTTGGGGGGGGAGGAGGTGAAGTGCATGGGTCCGGAATCAAACCCAGGTCTCCTTCATGGCAGGCGAGAATTCTACCACTGAACTACCCTCGCACCTCCAAGGGTGTTGCATTTTAAGACACGTAACTGGAAAGACCCCAGTCAGAACTCTCCAGAGACGCATGCTGCACTGACCAGGACACTTACCCCCTCCCCCAGAGGACACCCAGGCAGCAGCCATTGGATGGCACACTAGCACCCAGGTGCAAACTGCTTGGAGCAAACCTGGTTATGAATCATTTCTCTTAACTCCATGACAATATCTCAGGTCCACATCTTTTATGCAGATTCCTCCCTCCCTTTGGGCAGCCCTGTTTTCTGATTAAAAGCCTATCTCAAGCTGAGGTTGAGCATCCGGAAGGAAAAAGAATATTGTAATTATAAATTCAGGCTTAGGATACAAGTTTTGGCCTGATAATCCTAATTTCACCATTTCCTAGCTGTGCAGCTATAGGAAGTTCTTTTTTGTTCCCCCCCCCCCCCCCCCCCGCACACAACTTCCCCTATTATTAACACTTCACATTATGATGTGATTATTACATTTTTTACAATTAATATACTGATCTCGATATATTATTATCAGTGAAAGTTCACAGTTTATTCATATTTCCTTAGTTTTTACCTAATGTTCCTTTTCATTTCCAGAATCCCATCCAGGATATTACATTACATTTAGTTGTCTTATCTCCTTAGACTCACCCTTCCTTCCTCCCTCCTTCCCCTCCTTTCCTTTCTCTTCCCTCATTTTCTACAAATGAATATTCCCCTTCTCCTCATTACCTAATAACCTCTGACCTACTTTCAGCCTCTTTTGCCTCTTCAAACTTACTATTTCTAGTCATCTAAGTGACATCATACATTTTTGCCTTTATGTTTCTTGCTTCTTTCGCTGAGCACATGTTCGATGTCCTTCCATGTTACAGCTTGTCTCACAGCTCCATTCTTTCTTCTGGCTGAATGATCTTCTATTGCATATATGAACCCATGTTGTTTATCCATTCATTTTTTGACAGATACATAGGCTGTTTCCACCTCTGGCTATCGTGAATAAGGCTGATATAAACAATGGTGTGTGTGTATGTTTGAGACCCTAGTTTCACACTCTTTGGTTATATACCTAGAAAGGGAATTGCCTGGTCATAAGGTCATTCTATGTTTAACTTTTTGAGGAATTGCTGTATTGCTTTCGACAGTGATATACCATTTTACATTCCCTATAAGAAGTTCTTTAATCTTTCTATGCTTCAAACTTTCTCATCCATAAAATGGGGCTAATAATAGTAATTCCCACACCAAGGAATTGTTGTGAAGATTAAATGAAATGATAACTAAAGTGCTTAGTGCACAGGAAATACTCAGTGAATAGTATAGTAGCTATCTTCGTTTTTTATTCTTCCACACTGGTCAGACCAAGTCTGCAGTTGTGTGATCAGATCTGGGAGTGATGAACTATGAGGAATAAAGACACATCCAAGGGAGAGAAACTAGATAGGGGAGGCAATCCAGACCACATCATGTGAAAAACAAACAAATTTGGAGAAGAAAAGCCAGGGTAGGGAAGGGATCCCTGTCTTCTAATACCCAAAGAGCTGACCCTGGAAGGAAGCTCTACTTTCTTCTATGTGGCCTCAATGGCTATTATCAGCTGCTCTGAGATGACCATCTTCGTACACAAAATCTGTGCCCTTGCCCAGTGAACTCCTTGGGAGAAATCCCAGATATGGCAAAGATCAGTCATCCTGCCCTGGTCTTTATCATGAGTGAGAACCAACTGGTAGAAGCTACAGACAGGTTTCCAAGAGTCAGAGTTGGCCCAAAGCAGAATGAATGTACTTCCCCAGGAAACAGTGAGTTCCTTGTCACTGAAGAAATTCAGGCAGGTTTGGAAAGTTCTTGGCAGGCCATCCAAGCATGCAGCCATGTGAATGATCTTAAGAACAAGAGTCTTTGAGTCTTCTTTCAGTGTTGCTGTCCCTCAAAACAGGGCTGGAACTCTTCTTTTAGGACCTCCCTTGGGTTCAGTGGTACATGCCTTGGACCAGCTCCTAACGTGGTGGCTCTTCAACCCCCAAGAGTCTATGTAATTTGAGGAAACACCTTCTCGTTGTTTGGTACCAAGTTTGGTGCCTGTACCAGGGATGCAATTAAGCAGTCTGGTTTTATACTGTAAAGTACAAGGCTATTTCCCTTTGTGCTTGGTAAACTCACTCCAGGGGCAAGACCTACTCTAAGCTGCCTAGTGCTGGTCATCAAGTTCTGCCTTTATTCCATCTCTTCCTCTATACTAGAAACGCTGAGAAGACAAGGACCGTGTCTGAAGATCCTTCAGGGCCTGCCCCACTGCCAGAGCAGACCTGAGCATACAGTAGGCACTAAATATACTTGCACTGACAAGTGATTTGTAGGCAATCAGGGCCCCTGGAACTTGGGCTGCAGTTTGATCTCCAACAGGCCGCCCTTGGCACTATAACCTGGAAGTAGCAAGCAGACCTGTCCCAGCAGGATTCCCCTAATGGGGTGAGATATTTCTTCACCAAAGATTCATTGAAAACAAAGCTACACACAAAAAACACAGACAAGGGGAAAAATAGCCCCCAATCATTTCATCCACTGTGTTTCCCATATTTCAAGCCAACTGAAGACTGGTTTAACACTTTCCTTTTATTCATGTGTCCCTTGGGTTTATTTTATGTTGTCTGGATGAGGCCATGCCCTTGTTTCTCAGCTGCGGCCCACCTCAAAGAAGTGGAACAGGTGGAGAGACGAGGCCACTATGGCCACCGGAGGTCACAATGCATTGGAGAGAGTCTCTTGGGTACCCCCAAAGATCCTGGATTCCCCATGCCAAAATAAACACCCAGGATGAAAACAAAACCTCACGCTGGCCTTGCTTTGACCAGTGCATTCTCATTCTCCAGGTGGAAAAAAAGGATCATAGCTAGATGTTTCCACGACAGAGAGAGAGTAGGGAAGAGCCAAAGTCCCAAATTGGAGCAATGTGGACCCAACGTGCCCCTCTCCAACTTGTCATGACCACTGTGGTCGCTGTGGGGTAGGGGACAGGAAAACCCCAGTGTTATTTATCCAAGTCATCATTAAAAGACAGTCAAAGCAGGAAGAAATTTAGGCTTTGACACTAATGAAAGCCTCTCTGACAATTAAAAACCATCCATTGATCTTAAGTAACCATAGATTGAAAAATGTGCCAATGGAGAGGGCGTTATCTGCAAGCATTCACAGGAGCCAGAGGGGAAGGTTTGCCTTCAGCCGGGCTCTTGGAAGAGAATTCCCCAAGCAGCTGCCAGGCATACCTGCTCTCTTGGTGGATCCAGCCCCACAGTAGAGACACACTGCATGCTGCTTTGGGTCACTGGGTCAGCCCCAAGAGACTCTGCCTTGCTTGGAGGGCTGGCACTTTGTGCTCCCCAAGCTTTCCCTGGAGAAACTGAACTTTCTACCCCTAGGGATGTAAGAACACAGTGACCCCCACGAGTGTTCTACCTGTGGTAGGAGACAGGACATCGTGGGGCCCATCAATCCCACGAACCCAGTCCCCCTGAGCTCTGTGGGCACCCACAACACGGAGCCTTTGGACCAGCAAAGCCAAGGACCAAGCTCAGACCACAGTGGCCCCCTGGGTCTGCACCCCTGGGTGGCATCTCAATTACCCTTCGGCCCTCAAAGACCCTAACTAGAGATGTTCCATCAAAAGTCAAGAGTTGTACAGAAAACCCCACGTTCTGCACAATGGCCCCTCTAGACTCCCACAAACCAGGACCCCCACAGTCCCGAGGGCCCTCCACCCCACAAGCACCACGACGTGTTAAGCTGCAGGTATCCCTCCTCCCCAGTGCCCGCGTCCTCCTGGGCAGCCCACCGGGAGACGCCCCAGCCCAAGAAGAACGGGGCATGCGCTCGCTACCGCCTCCTCCCCAGCCAGAGCCCGGGGGCCGCCCGCACCCGCAGACCCGAGACTCACCGCTGGAGCAGTCGGGGCCTCCCCAGCCGGGCTCACAGTGGCAGGTGTCCGGGGAGACGCAGCGGCCGTGCACACACTCCTCCGTACACAGGGCTGCAGGGGGCGGGCAGAGAGGGAGGAAGAACCGAGCGGTGAAAACCAGCCTCCTGGTTGAGGCGTCCGCACCGCAGTGTTCGCAATGCACCGCTGGCTTTGGGCAGAATCGAGCTCCTTCTGAACTGAGCCATTTCATTCACTCCAAAACGGATCCGACGAGAGCATGTGTCATCCCAGTTCCTAAAACGAAACCCAGCCCGAGAAATGCAGCACTTCTTTTCAGTGGCTTTTCAAGAAGATTTCACCCAATCTTTAACTCGTGGAAAACTTCTACAAACCCCAGGCCCTGAATCCACGCTCCTGCTCTCACCCCCTCAGCTCAGGAAATGACCCTTCTCATCCATCTTTTACTTTCTCCAATGTCTCTCTGCAGAGACCTCAAGATTTATCAGGTTGCCTGAAAGGGACAGGCTCCACTCACACAACACGTCCCCCCCCCCACCCCCCAATTCTCCTCTCCTTCCCAAATGTCCCTATTTTGGGGCTCTCAAATGTCAGCAAATCTGCAAAGTATACAAATGCTGGGGAAAAGCAACAGCTAATTATAAGAAAGTAATTAAGAGAGACATCCACGATGATGATAATTGTAATTAGAAAGTGCCTGGCAATTTCTTATCGTGCAGTCAAATGCTACAGTCTCCTGAGTTGGGAGGCAACAGTGGGGAAGTTTCCGTCAACTGCTGCAGCTCTGAGAGGGTTTACTGGCAGCCGTTTAAGAAAGGGAGGTTATTTCTCTCCTCCCTTTAATAGAATCCACATTTTCTCAAGGTCATCTTTTGCTCCTGAAAGAGCTTCCTTACCATCTAATTCACCAGTGGAGGATTATGGAACACCCCATCTGCTACCCCCACCAATTTTGAAAGCTCAGGAAATCAGCAGCTCTCATCAACCTGTCAATTTCTTAGAAGGGATCTAAGTGAAGTGCCATTTACTGACCAGCAGTTAGAGACCTCCCCTGTGCCTGGAACTGAGGGCCTGGGCTGAGGGAGCAGGTGGCCCCTGGGGGAGAGGGGGTGTCAAGGTCCTGCCACAGGGCCCCACCCTGCCACACATCAACTGCCCAGCCACTGCCCGACTGCCCGCCGCGAGGGCACTGCCAGGCTGGACAACGAGGCCCCCTTCTGTGCTGGCGTGGGGGCCTCCCGAGCTTAGGAGCTGGCCCTGTGGCTGGTCCTCAGCTTCGCCCAGGCTTGGAGGCAGTTTCACACAGGCAGACCCCAGAAGGGCCATTTCAGGACCCTCTCCAGTCAGTGGGTTTGAAATCAGGCTGTGCTTTGCAAGCCTGGTGTGCCTGGGGACTCCTGCACCCGAGCTCTTCTCGTTTGTCCAGGTGGCTTTTGGGGAAGGTTCTGGTTTATGCTGAAGGGTTCAAGCAACATCCCCTTTAGAGCCCCAGGGAGGGCTGGCCCCTGACTGTGGTGACCAGCTCCACTTCCAGCCACAGTGAACTGCTCACCTGGCTGCTAGCAAGATCCCAACAGGTCAGTTCTGCCGCCTGGCTCCCCCTCCTGCCACTAGACCCAACAAGGTCAGATGGGTCCATGTCCCCCAGTACACACTGGATACCAGGTGTCCCTCCCCGGGCTCCCCACTGGAGGCCTGCCCCTCAGGCCCAGGGCACAGCAGTCCTGGCCTCAGCGCCCGCAACCCCCAGACTCCCCCCACATAGGCTGAGGACTCGGCACGTTCTGCAGCCGGGCCCATCTGAGTTACAGGAGACCCCTCTTGTCAGCTTGTCAGATCCGCTCAGTGACACTTCCAGCTGTTCACTGACTGCAGAGAGCAAAACCCTGACCCCTGGGATTTCTGCAGAGGGTGGTGAGAATGGTAGTGAATCCTGAACCTGCCAAGTATTGAGAGACCTCAGAGCAAAATCACATCTAACCGCTGATGCGCAGGGAAACTGAGGTCCGGGCCCCGAGACCGCTGAGTCAGTGTGTGGCCGCTCAGCCAGGGTCGACGCTGCTCAGGGCTGTGGCCTCTGAAGCTGGAAGGAGGTGAGGGGGGCCTAGAACTGCACCCAGGTGGCTCAGGGGCTGGAGGCCCAATCCAGGGGACCAGCATGGGGGAACCGAGAAGGTTGGTGGGGGCTGGAGAAAGAAGGCCAGAGAAGCTGTTCCGACGCAGGGAATGCCCTACGGGGTTGGGGTGGGCAGGGACCCCAGGGCTCGAAGAGGGGGGAGGGAGGGAAATCTGGGAAGGAATATCGCCCAGTGCCCCACGCCCCCCTCCCTTCTTTCCCACCCTTTGGAAAGCACCCAAGCTGGTGCCTCCCTCCTGCACCCTCTCCTCAGCTGGGGGGGGGGTGGCAGGGCCTTTGGGTGCTCTGAGCAAGCTCTGTGCTCCTCTCCTCTAGGTCCCTCTCCTGAGTCCCTGGAACCCGCAGGATGGTCTACTGAGCACCAAACGCCCCCAGACTGCAGATTCGAAGCCCTGGTCAGTCCCGTGCCCAACACATCCGCCCCCAGTGACCCTAAAGCAGGGGACAGCCATCCCACAGAGCCCAGGCCCCACTCCACAGGTGCCCTTCCAGACCCCGTGGGCTCCCTCCTCTCCCATCCTCCGGTTTATGCCTGGGCTATTTGCTGGTCAAACCTCAATCCATTCATATTTCATAGGTGTTATTTAGACAGTGTTGTTTGAGGCATAAAATATTGACAGCAAACACCCCAGGCTGGGATTACCATGTTTGGCAATCTGGTGAGGAGGGGCGGGGTGCTACGGGAAGACAAGGGAGACCTGTGACCTTTCTTGGGGCTGGGGTGGCTGAGTCCTTCCTCAGGACCCACGTGGGGTCCAAGCAGGCAGCTCCCCTGCAGAGGCTAAGGCTGCCTCTAGAGCTGGCCTCCCCCTTTGCTGACTCCTACAATAAGTGGCCGGCATTCCATCGAGTCCCTCTGCATAGCCATCAGCTGTTGCAGGCAAGGAGCTGGATGTCAGCTCATAGGATCGGCTGTGTGACGGGAGTGGGCCCCTTCCCCTCTCTGGGCCTCCTTGAGAAATGTGGGCAAACGCTCTCTCAAGTCCTCCCCACTTCCACTGCCATCCTGCCTCTGTCTTCTGAAACCCTGGGGTACTAGAAGCATTTGCAGCCACAAGCAGTTAAGCTCATCTGTTAAAAGCATGGACAACATCTAGAACACTGGGTCTGGGTCCAGCAATGCCACTGACCTGGAGACCCCGGGCAAGTCCCTAGCATCTCTGTATGTCAGCCCCGTCTGTTCAGCACAGACCCACGTGCTGTGTGAGGATTGTGCGAGTTGACAGAGAACTCTGAGCAGGGTCTGCAGTGCAGTGAGTGCATGAGCTTTGCCACTGTTAGCGGTTCGGGCAGCTCAGCTAGAGTCTAGCTGCCACCCCCCTCCCAGGGATGGGTCTTTGAAATGCACCCCCTCTCCCACCCTGCCCCCAGTTCATGCATGCAGGTCTCCCTGGACCTGCTGGCAAGGTGAGCACCCAAATTTAAATTCTAGATCTGCCAATTATTACAGGACCAGAGGCAGATTACTTAATCCTCCATGCCTCAGTTTCTTCATCAGTAAAGTGGGGATAATAGTGTTACCTACTTCATAGGGTTATTGCAAAGATGAAATGGAATAATACAAGTACTCAGAACAATGTCAGACACATTGTAACTGCTCTGTAAGTATGCACTGTTATTATTTCACAAATACACACACATTCATATACTCACACACACGCACACGCACACTCTGGGCCCAGGACAGCTATCAGCTGCTATCATTTACAGCTGCCTCCTATGCGCTACCATTTTCTGAGCACCTACTATGTGCCAGGCCTTGGGACTTTTAAACATGCTGCCTCAACCTCCGTCTCAGGCTAGCCCTGCCTGCCTTGAGGGAGTTAGCTATGTGGCACCTGGGGGACAGACGCTGCTTCCTACTCAGCTTTTTAAAGCCCTCATGATGGCTGGTACACAGTAGATGCTCAATGTCTGTGCATCCCACACTAACCTGCTTGGGAGACAGCACCAAAGGGGAAGGTATGTTTGTCTTCATCAAGCTCAGTCTCAGCTGTCACAGAGAAGTCGCCCTGCACTCTGTCCATTGGCTCAGGCCATTTCTGGCCCTGTGGGACTAGGGCAGCTGGGGGGAGGCACAGGGGTTGGTGGTATGGGGTTGTAGAAAGAGCCTGCCAAGGGGTGTGAGGAGACCTGCATTTGCATCTACTGGTATCAGTCTGAGTGATACCGGTCAACTCACTTCCTCTGCTGGGCGCACGGTTCCACCTAGAAATTGAGATTATACCAGATGAGGCCTAAGGTCCCATGCAGCTAAGAATCAGCAGAAACTGTAATCCCCCCTTCCCCTCCAGGGCTCACCTGAATTGCTGCCTTTGCCCTGGGTGCCCCCTGCAGCTCCGAAACCCCACCCCCTCCTGTGGCCTAGTAGACCTTGACTCCTGACATCAGAAGAACCCCTGGCTCCTTTCCTCCATTCCCTGGGGATCAGCACTGGATAGGGAGCCAGGAGACCTGAGTGCGAGTCCAGCCTCTGGGTCACTTGACATGGGACTCCAGGCAGGTTGGTTCCCCCCTCTGGACCTTAGTTTCTTTTGTCTACTCAGAAGGCATTAGAACACACCATCCTCAAGGCTGCTTCCAGCCGACGGTCTCTGATGCGTCTCCTTGGAACTAGGGCTGCTCAGGCTCCACCCCAGCACCTTACAGCAGCCAGATAACACTCCTGCTGGGCTCCCCAGCCCTGGGAGACCAAGGCCAGGCCTAACCCCATCATCCTGCTCCACTCAGCGCCAGGAGGGGCGCGGTTCCCGCAGCCTCCCCAGTTTGCACACTGTGGACGCTGGAATATTTCCCTGAAATTCCCCCTGCCCAGCCCACCACACAGACCCTCGGCTTCCTCTGGGTGCTGGCACACCATGTGGGGGTGCCCATTTGGGGTACACATGGAGCTCACCCGGCCTCCTGCCATTTTCGATTTTCGCATGGGTTCGTCTGGCCTCCCACGCTAGACTGTGACTCCCTGAAGGTCAATCCAAGGTCTTAGATATCCCCGTATCTCCCCATGGGCCGCTCATTACACATGCTCCACACGTGGCCCTCCGTGCTGTGTCCCGCAGGGGACGCTGGCAAGTGAGGGGAGAAGGATCTGGGAGGCCAGAGTGTGGCCATGTCACCTGTGAGGACACGGTGGAGGCCGCGGGGTGTTCCGCCTGGAAAAGGCTGCTGGAGAGAAGCAGAGGCCTTTCCATCCAGAGAGAATAGGGACCTCAGGGTGCAAACGACAAGGGGCAGACTTCAGCCTGACCTGAGGCAAGGCTTTTGCACACCTGAATGGATTCAAAAGTTCAAAGGGCTGTTTCTATAGGTTGGAAGTTCCCCCTCACTCCGAAGCTTCAAGCAAAGGATACAGGACCTATACATGCTAAAGGGCAAGGACCGGCAAACTAGGGCCCTTGAGCCAAATCCAACCTCCTTCTGATTTTTGCAAATAAGGCCTGTGGCAACAGAGCCATGCCTGGTCCTTTGCATACTGTCGAAGGCTACCTGTTTGTGCTGCTGCAGCCGAGTCGCATCAATGCAGCAGAAACTAATGGGCAGCAGAGCCAAAAATCATAACCAGCTACACTTTCAAAGGCCCCCTCCTGCTGTAGAGGGTTCCTGCTTCAGTGGAAAATTAGGCTATGAGACGTTTAAGGTCCCTTTCTCCCCTTCTATGTCTCTACCACTTAATCACTCCCCGGTATGACCAGACCCGAAAACAAGGTCAAAAGTTTTCAGGAAATGTCAACCAATGCCAGCCTACTTTCTAAAATGGTACTTTGGGTGCTTCCAAAGTGACAAGAAGACTTCAAACTGGAAAGCAGAACCTTGCAGCAGCCACACACACTGATTCAGCACTTCATATTTTAGTCCCCTTTCTTTCTTGGGGCTGGGGACAAAGAATACGGATGATTTAATGAACTCGTGTGGTGCAATCGGCAGCCGATGCTAGCAACTGTGTGGTGAGTGAAAAAGAGAAAAAGAGGCCAAATGACAAGACCTCTCTCTTTGCCTGTCACTGTGCAAGGCAGCGACTAAACCGTGCCCTATTTAATCCTTCCAGTTGAAGCCGGCGTTATCACTACCTCATTCAGTCGGGGAAACTAAACCACAGAAAGAGTTAAATAACTTGTGCAGATTTATGCAGCTAGAGAGGCTGTGCTGAGTCAGGGTGTCTCAACCTTGTTTTCATTATCACCCTCTCCCCCAACCAAGGAGCCTTTTAAGACTTTTTCTTACTCTCCCTCTCCCACGAACTTCTAACGCACAGAGACACTGTAGATCTGCTTACGTACTGAATGCTTATCTGGGCTTTCTATCTAAGCGGAGTAAGAACCAGTTTTCCCCATGAGAATGCATGTGCTTGAACATCTCCATTTGTCCCTCGGGATCCACTGTCGTTTTCCACCCTGCTCTGTGTCCTGAGAACTGACCTTCATGCTGTGCCTTGATGGGCTTCCTTGTCCTCTGGCTTCTGGTGGGATTGGCCAATGGGCAATGCCAGCAGGAGATGGGGGGAAGGCAAAGCTGGGCCGCAGGCCGCCATTGTCCTGCCCACTGGTGCCTCCAGGCCTGGGGATGGCAGAGGCTCTTCTCTGTTGCTGGCCCTCGACGCTGTACCATCTTTAGTTGATTCCCCTCAACCCTTTTCATGTCTTTGTAAATATTTTCTTTACTAAACTAGTTTCAATAGCCTCTTTAGCATGCCACCCGGTTCCTACCAGGACCCTAACCAGTCTAGTGGCTGAGCCAAGGTTTATGCCCACATCTGTGTGATGCCCAAAAAGGCCTGCTCTTACCCACACGCTACAGCCCCACCGAGACCACGGGTTGAGCTAAGTCCCATCCCCGGATCTTTCACGAAGTCAGGGCTGTGAGAACTGAGCCAAGTCCCTTCCCTTCTCCGGGTCTCAGCTTCCCCATCTGTGAAAAGAAGGGGTTGGCTGACACGACCCAAAATGTTCCTTCTAGCTTAGGAGTCTTTGGCTCCATCGCAGCAACTATTGACTTTTTGGCTGACTGGTTCAAGCCAAATGTGGGAAAAATCCGTTCCACAAATGCAGACGCAGAGCTGGGCATGGGAACTGCAGACGGAAGGCCAGGCATTAGCCCTGGGGCAGGGGGTTGTTGGGGGTGGGGGTGGGATGGCAGCACCACTTGCACAATCAGGGCTGATTAGCTGGAAGGACATGAAGGCTGAACACTCTCCTGGTCTGAAGACCACCGACCTGCAGGTCCTACTTCTTCTGAGTGTGTGTGTGTGGGGGGTGTTTTAAGGAGGCCCACCCAGAGCCCTGGGATGGGTATCCCATGTGTACCTCCCCCAGCCAACAAGCTGACTCACAGCCACTCGTCTTCCATTCACTTGGCGCCCCTGCTGATTTTTGCTCTTTGGCAGTATAGCATGATTTAAAAGCCTGGATCTCTGTTCTGCTACTTCTCATCTGCATGCTCTTAAGCAAACTCTCTGGTCCTCAGTTGCCTCATCTGTGAAATGGCCATTGATAATACAACTTAACTTAGAGGGTCCGTGCAAAGAGTGAATGAGTTCGTTCATGCAAGGACCTACAACTAGATGTGCGTTATAATTGTTACTTTTATTCTTGCAGCTGTAGTTATTAATATTTTTCCTCTCGGGACTGGGCAGGGAGCTGGGATGTCATGGTCCAGAGCATTCCTGGGCTCTTTTCCAGGTCAGGATGATCGTTAGACCTGGAGTGGAGTGAAAGTCAACTTTCTGGTTTCCTCACTCACCCGAGGGGAGGAAGGAGGAGACACGGTTCAGGTTTAGCTCATCAGTGAATTCTAATTGATGCAGGGGAGCCCTGCACACACCCCTTTCCTCTTTCAGTCCTCAAAGAAGTGGAATGTGGAATGAAAGGAGGATCTGCCCCACCTGCCAGGCCCTATCTCTCGCAGAGGACTGGAGAACCATGTGCTGTCCTTCTAGGCGGAAGCGTGAACTTGGACCGGGGTTGCACCTGTGCACCCCTCTCCTTATTCATGCAACAACCCACTCCCACGTGCATTGTGCATTCACCTGACAGCTCCTGTGGGCTGGGCCAATCACGGGGCAGGGTTATGGGGAGCAGTCCAAGGTACAGAAATGGTCAGGCCTGCCCTGCCCGTGAGGCTCCCAGACAGAGAATCCCCTCCCTGTCTACTCTCAGCCCCTTCCCCGCAATGGGTCCCATCTGGTAGCCTCCTCTGCCTCGCAGAAGCCTGGGGTGCCACAAGGGTCATCCCCACTCTCAGGCACCCCTCAGAAAATGGTGCACGGAGGGACGAGGGCTGTGCTGCGATGGCCATAGACAGGTGATAAGAAGAAAAGAGAACAGACTTGGGAGCCAGGCTGCCTGGATTCAAGTCTTGCTTCTGCCCCTTCTTAGGTATGTGGCTTTGAGTAAGTTATTTAACATCTCCCGGCCTCAGTTTCCCTATCTGTAAAATGGGGACAATGACCCCCTTCCTCATAGAGTTGTGACAAAACCATTAATGCATGCAAGCTACTTAAAACCATGCCCAGCACAAGGGAACCTAGCTAGTATTTCTCCAAGGTCATCTATTCCACACTCCTACCTCTAAGCAGACACTCACTCCAAAAGGATTTTTAAGCACCTACTATGTACCAGGCACTGTGCTGGAGCTGGGAATACCAAAAGCAAGTACGTCTGCTCTCACAGTGCCAACCATCTGTTAGTGTGAAAGGGAGATAGTATGTGAGTGAGCGGGTGAGTGAATGAATGAGCAAGCAACAGCTCCAAAGTGTTACTGGTGCTGAACTCACAGCCAGTTCAGAGTGCAAGGTAGAACCCAAGGAGGGAGTGGATAATTCTTCCCTGTGTGTGCATGCTGGGGGCTGGGGGAGAACGTAGGAAAGATTTTACACAGAAGGTAATGTTAGAGTCAACATTCATTCAAAATACATTTATTGAACACCTACTATGCCAGATGCTGTATCTGCCCTCTCCACCCCCACAGACTCTCAGAACAGGGGACGTTTTGCCTCTTGGAGTTCTCTGCAGGAAATGAGTCTACAACTTCCTTTATTTTGCTTCGCCAGGCCCTTGCACTGCTTCAGCCTCCTTGTTCCCTACAGCCCTCTCCTCTTTGGCACAGGGAATATCTCCTTGTTGTGAATGAGTCCCTATCCTCCCGGCTCTGGGCTATGGTACAGCCTGGAACTCTATCCACAACCTGGACCTCCAGCTCTCCCATCACTTGCTTCCGGCTACCCTTCACATGAACTAGAATGACACTTCCTCCAGGAAGCTTTCCCTGACTGCACTGCCCACCTACTGGCTCCAGGCTGGTTTAGGTGGCCTCTCCGTTCCCACAGCAGACAGTTCGCCCTGCGGGCCACAGCACTTACTTCTCTGTCTCCAATATGCACTATAAAGTCAAGGAATGGGCTTCTCTGTTTCGTCCTTATGTCCCAGCACCTAGCATGGTGCCTGGCACAGGGCAGGCGCTTAAGCATATATGGTGAATGAAGAAGGATCTGAATCTATAAAGGATCTCCACTTCTTCCACTCAACCAGAGCCCTGTCACTAATGTGGGCCATGCCAGGCTACCGTGGGGGAATAAAGAACTCAGCTAACAGACCAGGACACAGCTAAGCTCCAACCCCCATGCGGTGGGGCAGTGCTCTGTAGACAACTTCCAGACACTCTCCAGCAGACAAGCTTTGATCCAGGAAAACCCAACAAGAAGGATTTCAGTCCAAGGTTGTCCATCACCTAGCACCCCCATCCCCACCCCCTGCCAGAGCCCTGGGGACCAGCAAGTATCAAAAGCCAGTGTCAGACTGCAAACTCCCCTGAGGATCTCCCTTGAATTTCTGCCAATAACGCCCCAAGATAACCCGCCCCTCATGGCTTGCCTCAGCAGGGCTTAACTATTAATAATTGTTTGTCAATTAAAATTGCCATCTGATCAAGATATTCCTATTGGGTTCCCACATCAAGCAATCACGCCCAACTGCGGGCCTGATAAAAACCCCAGCGCTGCAGTCATTTCCTTTAATCAATGCTGCGGGCCCCAGGTCTGCTTGTGGGCTGCTTCTGGTCCCCTCAGCCTTCCCCGCTTTGTAAAGGATTTTCCCGGCTGAGTTGTTCAAACCAGCAATCCTGCAATCCTGCAATCCTGCAAGGTGCAACAGCTTTTCAACTTGTTAATGATGTTGGAGCATACGGCCTGAGTCAGCAGTCCCCAGCACATGACCCAAGAAAATCTTTTCCTGGGTCTTTTTTTTCCCCCATTTGACAGATGCCAGGCTTTCTCTAGAAAGACACATTCCAACTGATTGATTTTTTTTTTCTCCCTTTGCGAAATTGATCCTCACCACCTACCAGGAAAGCAAAACATGAGGCTTGTCGAGCTTTTTTTTTTTTTTTTTTAAATGGCCTGATTTTAAAACCAGTCCCCTGGTTCTGTCTTGTGACTCATCTTTCTGGAAGAAGCTGGCCTCTTCTCCTGGCCATAACGGACAGACTCCCAAAGCACGGGGGCTGGGACGATGGACAGACAGACGGACGGATGACACCTTCCTCGTGCTCTTTGTCAAGGAGGCACCCGCAGAGAGACGTGGTTAAGGACAGGGGCGTCCACCTTGGACAGACCTGGGTGCCTGTCCCAGTTCTCCTACGTACTTAGCTTTGTGACCTCAAGTCAATTAAAAGGACCTAACAATGCAAAGCCTTAGGTTCTCTGTCTATAAAACTAGACCAATAAAATACCCAAGCAAAGGGCTGCTTTGAGAGTTAAACAAGATAATGGCTGTAAGTATTTAGCAGCGTGGGTTCTTAGCAACCCCCCCCCCACACACACACACACACACAAATCCCAAATATCCTTGTCATTGGTTCTGGAGGAGGCAGCATGCACTCGACACTTGGAAGTGCTGAACCCAGTGACTGCAGAACTCAGAGCCACAGTGCCTTGGGGGCCAAGTAACACTGTTCCACATTGCATGCCAGCCCCCACTGAGAGGCTTCTCCCAGTGTGGGGGGGAGATGCACCCACTGTGCTCCAACCGCACTCCCCTGAATCAGGTCCCCAAGTGAGAAAGGCTCTCCCTCCTCTCTGGGCCTTTGCACATGCTGTTCCCGTTCCAGGAGGCCCTCTTCCCTTCCTCCTTGCCTGGCTAACTCATTTCTCAGGTTCACCCTTACGTCACCTACTTTAGGAAGCCTTCCCGGCCCACAGAGGTTAGAGGCTCCTGATGCACATTCCCCTAACACATGCCCTTCCCTGTCACAGCCCAGATGGCATGTCACTTTTAGTGTTCACACTGAGGCCATATCCTCTGCAAGAGGGATGCTGTTTCTTGCTCACTGCCATAGCCTTAGAGTCAACAGAGTGGTGGCACAGAGTAGAAGCTTAACAAACATTTGCTGCACATAGAAATACATGAATCGACAGAGTCCACTCCTTTCATGGATAGCTCTGGTCACCAGAAAGCTCTTTGCTTCATCCAGCTGAAACCCAACTTCTTAGCACTTGTACCTGTCGATACTGGTCCTGCCCTTTCTGCTCCCCAGACCACATTCCATCCTAATCCCACATAAGTCTTCAGGGCACTTTTCTCTATTAGGATCTGAAGCAGGTGGAGGACAGAGTGATGGAAGCCCAACAGCCTCTTAGCAAGGTGTTAGCTGGGCCAGACGATGCCCACCCACGGAGAAGTGTCCTTCCCTAAAAGTTAGAGTCTTTTGTCCTGGTTCTGTAGCCAGGCTGCTGCCACCGCTGGGCATGATAAAGCCACTGCAAGCTTTATGAGCGCTGTCACTGCCGCATTGCCCAACGGCGGGCAGCCTGCAGTCCCACTGCTTTCCAATCTCATTCCTGTTGAGAAGCTAAATCAGGAGCTACTTAGCTCCGCTGATTTAGGGCTTTAATAAAAAAATAATGCAAAGCAGATGGGAGGGGCCTCTGTGAAGGTCACCACTCGCTGCTCCTCCCCTCCCACCTCTGCCTTCCCTCCAAGCACCCTTGCCCAGCCTGCGGACCCCTCAATTCTTTTGCAGTCCCTGGAGGTTAGTGCTTTTATGAATCAGTCCTCAACAAAATTACATCCCATTCACGGCATAGGCTGCATTTGGTTGGGGCTGAGTTGTGTTTAGGGATTTCCTGCCCTTTCTGGAATTTATACTACTTCTCTTCTTGGAAAAGACCCTTGACCATCTCTGGGCTAAGAGTCTCAAGGTCTCTGCAGGAACCACTCACATCCTCCTCCTGAGCACTGCAGGAGGTGACAGAACGAGCCTGCAAGGCTGACATTCCAGCACTACGCCCCCTCCAGCCCGGACCAGAGCACAGAGAAGTCGATTTCTACCCCGCCCCAGTCCCCATCCGAACCATGGCCCATCACGGGGCCCCTCCACGGCAAAGCCAGGATTCAAACCCAGGCTGCCGGCCCCAAGTGGCCCCTCAAGAGACCCCAGCCTGCAGGGCAGCCAGATAAAGCAGCAGCGCTGGCACGTGCCGGCGGCCAGGGGAGGCTTCCCGGAGGAGGAGGCTTCCCCAGGGGGACGGCAGGAAGCACCTCCTGCAGGGAATTTGAGGTCTTGGAACCACAGCCCTGCCTGGCTGTTCCCTCTGAACTCCAGTGCTCAGAGCTGGGTCTCCTGCCCCTCGGTCTCCCAGAAGCAAAGGACGTGCCATCATTCCAGTCCTGGGGACTTGGGATGGGGAGCAGACAGCCCGTCCTGCCCATCCCTGGCTCTCCCCACACGATGGCCCCGCCGCTCACGGAGCTCTGCCCCCCTTACTGCCCCCCACCCTAGAGCAGCTCTACAGCCTTGCAGTGGAATAGCCAAGATGAGAATGGAGAGGGGCTCTGCCTTCTCCTAAGTGTCTCATCCACAGGCATCTCTATCTTTGGGAAAAAGTACCACCTCGGTATATTTGGTCTTGAGAAAATGAAAAATATGTTGCTGCATCACTGTTTATGATAGCAAAAGCCTGGAATAACCTAAACACCCACCCTTAGGAGAAAAGGTAAATAAATGATGGAATGCCCACGCAATGGAATACTATGCAGCCATATAAAGGAATCGAAAGCTCTTTGTGTACTGATATGAAAGGCTCTCCAAGCCAGGACTAAAGTGAAAAAAGTAAAAGCAGAACAGGTTTAGAATATGCTACCATTTTTTTTTGGTAAAATTTTATAAGTCTAGGGAAAGAATACATGTTTTCTTTATACATGCATAACAGTCTCTGGAAAGAGAAACACAAACCAGCAGCACTGATTTCCTTCAGAAAGGGGGGATGGGGCGAAAGGCTTATACCGCGTCTTGTTTTTGTAACGTGAAAAACTCGAAATGGAATAGAATATGTGACCTGTTCAGGAAATAAATACGATTAAAACTGTGAAAAATAATAATAATAAGGCACACTCTCCAGGAGGCCTCTATTAACCTACAAAAGAATCGTCTGGAAGGGGAAACAAATTAGCATCTGCAAATTTATTCGTCCCAAGTGAGATCTACTATAACTCCACCAGGCCCTCGAGGGAACGGGACCCGGGAACTGGTAACGTTTTGGGGAAGGTTTAGTCCAAGCAAAGGGCCGAACCATGGCCGCTGCCTGCCGGTCAGTTCTGTGGCTGAATCAGGGGCCTGAGGAGTCGCTCTCCATCAGTGACCTGGTCTGGGTGGTCAGACTGTTCTAACTGTCACCGAACACGGCCCAGCCCAAGACGATGGGGGGGGGCAGGGTGTCCAGAGACCCGGGACGAGGCCGGCAGAGTGGTGCCGGCGGCTGCACCCACTTCCCAGCGGCCGCTGGTCTCAGCGCAGCATCGTGGGACTCGATAAAACCTAAGAGTCCATGCGGGGGACCCGGGTTCGAATCCGGGACCATGCACCCCCAAACAAACAAACAAACAAACAAAAAACCCTAAGAGCCCAGATTCCCCGTGACGACGTTCGCCCCTGCATTGCACTGACACGCGGGGTGATTTGTCCAAGCCAGACCTTTGTTCTCCCCCTTTGTCAGAGGCCCTCTCCTCTGGCCTCTCCTTTCTATCTTCCTCCTTCTGCCATTTCCCCACTTCTCTCCCACCTCTCACTGGCCCCCTCACTTCCCTTTTCTCCACTTTCCTTCCTCATCAGTTAATCAGCCGCAGCCCTGCGCTATGGTCCAGGCCCGGGAGCCGCTCAGCTTCTTTCCTACAGGCCCAGTGACGGTCCCTCCCTGCATCCACCCACTCTGGCCCTTGGTGGGTGGGGAGGGATTGGGCAGGGAGAGGGAGGAGGAGGAGGAGGGCGGAGGCTGCAGGTGGAGCCCCCACAGGGGAGGGGGAAATCAGAAGGGGACAGGGGAGGCGGCCGGTGGTAGCCCCAGATTGGTCCAGCATCAGCTTTTTGGGAGGACACTGCACGCCAGCTGGCCGAGCAGGACACAGGCACCACGGACAGCGTCCTTGAGTCCCTGTGCCCCTTCCTCTCGCCCCCTCACGGGGCAGCAAGTTCCCGCCTTGGAATGTCAGACTGTCCTTCCCCTGTCCACCCACCTTCCCACCTCCTCTTCATAGGGCCAGCCACACCCCTGCTCTCAACACAGCCTGTCCATAAGCCCCGCTGTCAGAGCTCTGCCCCTGACCACACTCATCCTCAGAGGGAGGGGCTGGGCTGCCTCTGTACCCAGCAGGTGGGGGAGACGGTTAGCAGGCAGCTGCAGAAAAGAAGGAGGGAAAGGACAGAGTGGGGGGAAGAAGGAAGAAATTGAAGAATGATAAAGCATGTTCTGTCTCTTTGACTTTTCAGAGCCTAGAATAGTTACTCTTCATCCTGAACTTTATAATTTCTAAAGCACACTTACGTCTGTTACTTCATTTGCTTTCCCTTCACCCCTAAATGGGCAAGGCGAGTTCATTATTATTCCCCACATTATGGGAAAATTGACGCTCAAAGATGGGAAGGCACCTACCCGTGCCTGAGCTGGTCGTGCGCCCAGCCCTCCCATCCCCCGCCCTTGGCACCGCCCCCCCTCATTTCCCTGTAGCGCGGTCTCCGCCTGTCTTCGGGAACAGCTGGCATGTTCTATTGTCACCGCACATGTGCGGGAATCACCTCCCCGGCCAGGCTATCAGCCTCTGGAGGGCAGAGACCCCTTGTGTAATCTAATGCTCCCCAAACCCAGCCCGGAGCCCAGGATTTGACAGAGGCCGGGTGGATGCTCGCTGGTTGCTGAGTGCTACAACGCCTGCAGGGCCTGGCGGCAAAGCCAGACCAGGGACCGGGGAGCACTGCCCACTCCCCGGGTGCCCGAGAACGCCCGCTCCTCCAAGCCAGCAAGCCTGAGAGGCAGAACCTTTATTTCCCCTGGGGGCCGAACAGGATAGGAGAAGGGACAAGAAGTTGCAGCCCTTTAAACACATAAATGATGCAGCTTCTTCCACCCCCTGCCCTGGCGCATCGCAGAGAGCATGGACCGCACACACTCTCAAAACATTTTACCAAAGCAACAAGAAACAATATCAGGCAACAGAGGCGGCGTGCAGGATGCCATGGAGTCTGAGGAATCCTTGCAAGGCGGTGGGTACGGCTGCAGCCCACACGCTTAAGGGGCTCCCTGCACACCTGTGCTGGTGTGAAAGGCTAATGTGCCCTAGAAAAGCCACGTTTTAATCCTGATCCCCACCTCGTGGAGGCAGCTGCTTCTTTTAAACCTTATTCAGTACTGTATGTCTGAAGCTTGATTAGATTATCTCCATGGAGCTGTGACTCATCCAATTGTGGGTATTAACTTTCGAATAGAGGGAGATGTGAGGCCACCCAATCCAGGTAGGTTTGATTACTTTTACTGGAATCCTTTAAAAGAGGAAGCATTTTGGAGAAAGTCCCTTTTTTTAGAGTCACAAAGCAGAGAGCCCACGCAGCCAGACACTTTTAGAGGTGAAGAAGGAAAATGCCCCCGGGGGAGCTTCATGAAAAAGAGGCCTGGAGAGAAAGCTAGCAGATGTTGCCATGTTCGTCATGTGCCCTTCCAGTTGAGAGAGAAACCCTGAACGTCATCAGCCTTTATGAACCAAGGTATCTTTCCCTGGATGCCTTAGATTGGACGTTTCTATAGACTTGCTTTAGTTGGGACATTTTCATGGCCTTAGTACCGTGGAATTGCAACTTAATAAATTCCCCTTTTAAAAAGCCACTTCATTTCTGGTATATCGCATTCCAGCAGTAAGATGTGGGAAGAGAACAGAAAGCAGAGAGGGATTGTGTGCCCTGGAGCTGGGGTTCCTGTCTTTAAATTCCTTAGGGTATGTGCATCCACAGCCAGTGACTTGAGGGGTCCCATCTACCCCTGAGAATGGGATTCCCTGACTTGGTGCAGAAAAGGCTTAGGAATATGGCGGCTGGGGCTCTAGACCAAAGAGGGTCACAACTCAGTTAAAAGCCTTGGCCACTCCAGTGGACTTTTTTTTTTTTTTTGTATGCTGTAAGGCAGGATCATGTTTCATTCTTCTTCCATGTGAGTATCCTGTCATTGCAGCACCATTTGTTGAATGTTGTTTGTTTGTTGTTTTGGGGGGAAGTGCATGGACTGGGAGTCTCCCACATGGCAGGCGAGACTTCCACCACTGAACCACCCCTGCACCCCCTCCAGTAGACTTTTGACACCTGCTCTCCCAATAAGATTTGCCACGAATCAGAAAACCAGAGCGCCCGCAGGGAGTATCGCTCCCTCACGCCCGTCATCGTCCTCTCCCTCCACCGCCCTGGGCCCAATCACACACACAGCCTCCAAAAGCTCAGCTCAGGGGTGCTGAGGCAGCTGCCTCCCCGAGAGCCGTCTCCCAGGAGCCCCAGCTCCCCCACATTGTAGAAGCCCTTGCATGAGAAGGAGGGTGCATCTGGAAAAAGGTCCCAGACGGACTCAGAGACAGAGAAAGGGAGGCAGCAGGATGGGGGACAGATGCCAGCTCCCAGCTCCCTCCGAAGGTCATCTCTTGTTGTCCCCTCCCAGTGGGCATAACAAAAGAATTCTCAAATGACTTTCGCCCAAGGAAAAGGGAAGTTCATGCAGAAGAAGAAAGTGGGGTGGCAGAGGTGGGGAGTCAAGTAGGAAAGAAGGGTTCATTTTCAGCCTGCTCAGCTTTATTGGCCAGGGTCGTTGCCACACCAGCAATGGCACCAAAAGCCCAGTAGGCTTGGGTCAGCACGCCAACAACACTGTGGGTGCTCACTGGCTCCCAAAGCCAGGTCTCACGATGCCTCTGGGAAGGGGAAACCAGAAGAAATTCTCACCTAAAGTCTGGATCCAACCCTTCCGCTGCCAGAGACCAAGAAGCAAAGTCCCAGACTTTTCTGGGAGCTGCTATTTTACTTTTCCCAAAGCTCCATCCCTTCAGACATAGGAGTGGTCAACAAATACTTGCTAACTCCCGGTTAGTCCCAGGGAGACACAGGGACAGTCAGACCCTGACCTTGCCTTGTTGGCCTTCAGAACAACTTCCCCAGTGGGGGACGTGCTGGTGACAAATGGCATAATGCCATGCAGGGCACAGCAGATGAAGTGGCTGCCTGCTGGGGGGAGGGTGGCCTTTGGGCCATGTCACATCCCCACAAGTGAGGGTGTGAGGGATGCAGCACCCCGTCCCTGCCGGGCTGCACTGATAATGGACTTGGGGCCACCAACCCAAGGTCAGCAGCTCGGAAGGGCTTGTGATGGCTGGATTGTGGCTTTCAGAGGGGTGGGGTGCAGAGGGGGTGCAGAGCTGGCTTCGATCAAGTTTTAAAGGCATGAAAATTACTAACATCTTCCACCTGGGTCGCCCCTCAACTATCACCCATATCAATCTCTATCCATTCAAGGGAAGACGGAGAGCAATGTGCCACCTCTTCGAGTAACACAAACACACTTAGCAGGAACCTGCTAGAGATAAAGAAATCATGGAGGGGAATCTCATTATGAGAATTTCTGACTTGTCAGTGACAGAGATATTGAGTAGCCCTGAGATAAAGTGATTTGGGCAACACTTCTCCCAACCTCCCAGCCCCCAAAAAAGCCCACTCTCAGATGACACCACAGTGGTAGGTCTCCCCTGTCCAGATCTGGCCTGGTATCTAGGAAGGAGCCTTGGCTTTGGAATCTGGCATAAGTTTGAACTCCGTCTCTCCCCACCAGCAGCTCCAAGACCTCTGCTAGTTATCTGACCTCTCTGTGCTTCTGCTTCCTCATCCCTGGACCAGAAATGACAAAATCTGCTGCAAGGACGCCAGAAAAGGCTCGCATCACGGTGCCTGGCACACGGCGGGCCCCACCATGGCAGCTCTGCCTCTCTGCTGTCCTGGGAACACAGCGTTTGCTCTGCGAGGCCACCAATGACCAAGGAGAGGAGCTGTCATTTGGAATGAGGACCTACGGCATATCTTCATCACTGCAGCCAGCTGGGGAGGAGGGGATGGAGAGGGCCACCGTGGGAAAGGATACGAATGGTTCCAGCCAACCAGAAGCCCCTCCTCACCTTTAATTCTCCCAGAGGGAGCCTGGCTAGGTTGAGTTATCTTCTGTGGGAAGGAAAAGCAGCTCTGGCCCTTTTTAACCTAACACGGATCATAGAGCAGAGAAAATCTAACAGCCCCAAACCACTAAGCACTCTTCAACTTGATTTCCCCAGCCCTGCCAAAGAGGCAAGGGGAGGCAGCGGTTAAAAGAATGACATGCATATTTCCTGGAGGAGGTAGAAGGCCCACCTGCCCCGGGGCAGGGGGTGGAAATCTCCAGGCTGGCTGTGGCATCGTGTTCATGTGACCTCAGAGGCAGGCTGGCTTGGGAGGCGGCTGCTGAATCAGGGTTTCTGGAATGGATGGCCGCACAGTGGGTCGAGATGCAGGGCACCGAGACATTCCATCTCTCTCCATCATCGGCCCACTCGACTGCTGTGTTGGTGGGTTGCTACAACATACGCAAGAAAATTGCGAGTCTCGTAATTCACCCAGATGGTGGAAGCTCTCGAATTGCTCCTTCTCGAGAGACAGCTGTTCCACCGCTGGGCCATATGGCTCCCCCAGCTCAGTGCCCTGCTCTGGGAAATAAACCATCTTCCAACAGGCAGCTTTGCTGATCTTGGAGCCGTCTCTTGTTCTTAGCAGGTAATTAAGACCTCCAGCCAAGGCATCCGCGCTGCCCCATGTGTGGTTTGTACACATGTCAGAAGCAGTATTTTAAAGCTTCATTTAGGTAAATACAGGGAGCTTGTGGACGAGGCATGTCGGCTTTGCCTTCGACTCAAGGGGAATGTCTAACTGTCACAGATTCCGGTCCTAGAAAGGCTGCCTGGCAATCAGCTTGCCATTTCTCCACGCTGGGCAGAGCTAGCCCTCACCTGGCCCAGATAGAACAATGGGCTGCCAGTGACCTTGAGAGGTCACACTGCCAGTCTTTTGAGGGAGGCTCATTTCGTTGCAGATAGATGGAGATGGGCCAATCTTACCAGCTCTTGGCCCCTTGAGCTGTAAAGTGATTAACAAAACACACTAATTTTAAGACTGTGACTTAAGAAGCCCCTGACCTCTCAGTAAAATAGAAGGAACCCTGGCTGGCAGAACTGTCCCGGGCAGCTTCCTTGACCAGGCAGGCTGTGTCCTCGGACCCCTCTCGGGGGATCTGAGTCATCATTTCCCTCTGGGGCAGCTGCAGGGCTGAGCCCCAGGACCGGGATGATACAGAGCCAAACTTCCTGCAGTTGCTCCTCCTCGCTGGAAATGTCGCAGCGTTTGCACTGTCATAGAACAAGCAGAACAATGACACACGCGTCACAATTTAGAAGCAGGTTTCCTGCACCATGTTTCTGTGGCACACATTATGCGCTCAGTCATACTTTTTTGTTGATCTTTCTGGCCGTTACAAGCAATTTCTTTAGGAATTCAGGGGAAGAGGCCCGTGTGCCCCGACGTCCCAGCACTCTGCCTCTGCACCTAGGGCTCTAGCCCAGATTTGAAAGCTGTGATTTTGTTTACCCTCGGCCTGGTGGGGAAACACTCTCTGCACTACCCTGCCACACCAGAAAGCCAGAGTTCATCTTTATTAAGCACTTATGAGTACATCCTCTGTACGGAGCAGTTTATGTGAATTTACTCACCTAATCCTCACAAGCCGAAGTGGAAGGTTCTATTAGCATCCCCAATATACAGATGAGGAAACTGAGGCCCAGAGAGGATAAATAACAGAGTCCTCAGAACAGGGCTTCATCCCAGCTGGAAATGGGCACTAGGATGGGAACTGGGCAAGACAGACGTTTGGGTTGGGGTGGGGAGGGGGCAGGATGTTGACCAGACATAGCAGGTGCCAGGAAGGCAGCTGCAGCCAATACACTAGCAGCTAAATGCCGCCACCCTCCATCCTCCAGAAGTAGCAGGGACAGAAGCTTCAGAGCATGGCTCTGGAACAGCAGAGCCTGTAAGCCACTTACTGTAACGGGATGGCTATGAGCATGAAACCAGGTGCCTGGGTTTGGTAACTTCCATCTCTACCACTGCCTAGCTCAGGCAAGATTCGTACTCTCTCTGTGCTTCCATTTCCTCATCTATAAGATGAGAATGACAATAGTATCTACTTCATAGCGTTCTTGTGAGGATCAAATGAATAATAATACAGAAATGAGGCCCAACAGATAGCTTGTGCTACGTAAGCTTAGCTATAATGGAGAAGGAGAGGGACATGAGGAGGAGGAGGAGAAGGAGAAGACGAAAGAAAAGAAGACTATAATTTTGACTGCCAGCTGAGCAAGGCAGGATAAGCCTATTTTCTTGTTGGACAGGGCTGCTACTGTTGCTTCTCTTTTAAGGACGAGAAAAGAGAAACTCAGAGAGGAGAATGGCATGTCTCAGTCAGTCCACTGGGCAAAAGTGTAAGATACGGCTGCAACCCAGGGCTCCTGACCCTGGGCTAGAGCCAGCCACCCTACTGCACACAGCCTGAGCATTCACGACAGGGGAGCCCTGGAGAGATCCCTAGGCAGGGGTCTTTAAAACAAGGTGCCTATGGATTTTGCAGTCCTGGTTTTCTCTATGTCACCGCCCTTGAAACCTGGCTCCACTGCCCACTTGCTGTAGCTCCTTGAGCAAGTTTCCGTTTTACATCTGTAAAGAGTGGAATACATTACTGAGAAGTCATTTTTGAGGATAAAACAGGATAATATATATGAAGGCCTGGAACAAAACTGTGAGTCCCTCCCTTCCTCCCTCTCTTTCTAAAGGCCAAATGTCCTTCAAAGGAGGCTGTTACCTAGGACAGGTCCCCAGTGGCGCTGACCTGCCCAAACCAGCCTCACGACCGTGTATTGCGTCGCAGGTCTTCCCCTCACCCCATCCTGAGCACAGAGTTAAGTTTTTAGGAGAAACTGGGAAGGCTGGGCCAGCCCCCAGTCTGGGAAGAAAGAGTCCTGCCCTCAGGGAGTTTAGAATCTGGTGCCCACTTGGAACTTGTCAGGATAATCCAAGGACTGTGCCTGGCCACCACCTTGGAACAAACCCAACTGCATCCCCAAGGATCGCCACGACTTTCGTTTCCTGATTCTTTTCCATTCGCTGAGCCTCTACTAGTTCAGTCCTCCTTTCGCTTCATCAAAACCTGCAATTGCACGTTTCCATTTTCAAACTACTCCACTGGTATTGGCTCACACCCTAGCTGTGCCCATCAGCTTCAAAACTGGGGAAACCTTTGCCCCACAGTCGCTAGAATTTGAACTCCTATTTCAGAGTAATGCAGAGCCCATCGGTCTTATTTTACACATGAGGATACTAAGGCCCAGAGAGGTGGAATCCTGCACCCAGTTGTACCACCAGACCCCGGCCGAGCAGGGGGATGACAGCACCATCTGGGAAAGGCAGGTCGGGACTCACAGCCGACAGCAACCCTGTGGCCTCGAGCCCCAGGGGGGCGGCTCCCTCCTACAGGCAATACCCAAGTCCCCTCATCTAGGGTTCAGTGACCTCCTCCTTGGTGCCAGAAGACAGTATCAGGGAGATGCGCAGGCAGCAAATGCTGCCCAGAGCCCCGGGACCATGGCGGCCCCTCCATCCCAAGCCATCCCATCAGGCACCAGATGACATCCGGGGCTTCCGGGCTGAAGACTTCAGCTAGATTCAAACCTGACCACCAGCAGAGAATTTAGCCCCAAACCTGGATCTTGCCTCTGGGGTTTCCATGCAGAGAAACAATTAAAAAAGGAGGAGGGGCTGCATTAATTAGGAAAAAAACAAGGGCGGCTGCTCCCGCGGTGCTGGTCCCAGAGCCTGTGCCTGCCTGGTGGCTGGAGCATCTAGAGGAAGGAGCCCAGAAGTGGAAAAAGAACAGCATGAAGGGGAGGGAAAGAGAGGCAGAGAGAAGAAGGAAGATGAGGCTGCACGTGGTCTCCCTTCCCCAAGGCCGAGCCCTGCCCTTGTTTCCTGACCAGAATCAAATCGTCTGGTAGTGCTTTATGTCGGTCCATTGTGCAAAAACAAGATTAAAAGGAACGGGCAGAACAAAGCAAAGGTCTCCCTAACAAAGGCCCCTCCACTTAGTAAATTAGGAGCTCTTTCCACCTGACACACTTTAAAAGGGAAATCTTCAATTACCATGCTAGCAGGGCAGAGCAACAAAAGGTCTGTCCAGTGACTTTATCCTCAAAGCAGCCGGCAGGCATTGAAATGGTTTTATGTAATAGAGATACTAATCTAGTCCATATAATTTTGAGAATCCTTTACGGAGGACTGACTGAAGGGCGTCTGAGCCCTGCGGCTGTTTCAAAGAGATTTTCTGCAGCTCATGCATTTACCTTGCCAAAAGCTTAGCTGCGCAAACAGACAGAGTCCTCTAAATCATGCTGATTTACTATCAGGCCTCTGCAGTTTGTTTCATGGATGGAACTTTGTGGACAAACAGAGTCCAAGGCTTTGGTCCCGCTGCCTGGCCATCCCAAAGGGGAAGGGTCTGCTTTTAGGGGTAGGGGCACCCTGGCTCCCAGATCTTGGGAATTTCCCTTTCCTTCTGGTCCAGCTCAGCCTCAGCCCAACAAAGGGGCCAGAGGGGCAGTTCTGTGTCCGGCCAGGGGTGGAGGGAAAAGACCTCCCTAGCTTTTGTCCTTGGACCCAGGGCGGGCTCCCTCTTGGGGGATGAGATTGATGGTGTCGTTTGGCTCTCCCCCTTCCCACCGCATCCAGAGCAGAGAAACGATGCTGGCTCCCTAGGTGACAATTCAGCACTACGGCTGCTTGGAAAGGGGAAGGAGAAAGCAAGTGGGAAAGGATGATGGGGAAGGTGACTCTCAGGAGAAGCTAGGGAGAAACGCGCCCACAGACTCTCAAAGCACACAAGCAAGTAGATGTGCATATGGCACGGGGGTTAGGAGGGGCTCTCCATGGGCAGACACGTAATAATAAACACATGGACAGCAAGCTTATATGCACAGATCACGCGTGTGCACCCACAGCACGGCGGGAGTGGGAGCTCTTCACAGGAAAAGCCAAGACTTATGAGAGGTGTTTGCAATAGCCCAGCCTAACTCGGCCACAGCACTCCATATGCCAGCACTGTTCCTAGCTCTTTACATAATAGTCACTTATTTAAGCCTTATAATAACACAGTGAAGAAGGTACAATTGCTACTCCCATCTTACAGCTGGGTAAACTGAGGCACAGAGAAGCTAGGTGATCTGCCCAAGTTCACACAGGCCACAGGTAACAGTCTGGCTCAGGGGCACCTGCTCCTAACCTTTACGTTCGATAGCACAACCTGACGAGGGTTGCGAGCCGCCTCCACACATGCAGACACACAACCTCATGTGCCCTCACATGGACACAGTTAGACCCTGGAGGGGACAGGCCCCTTCCTCAGAGGTCCACATACACCCACATCTGCAGGGTCAAATTAGGCCCAGGGTCCGGTTCAGGGCAAGACTTAGATGGGGGTGAAAGTACTGAGTGTTAAAATATTGAAATACGGCTGGTTCTTGCTGGTAGGCAGCTGCCACCCCTGCCCCTACCCCATGCCCCCCACCTCCCCATAATCCAGCAACTACAGGGTGAACGCTTGGCACCGCAGGGGGCCTCCAGGACCCTGCTCCTCGCTACCTTGTTGGTCCAGCGCCATATGGTAGTTCAACGTCTTCATTCTTATCCCCAGGTATTAATTCACTCATTAACTCATTCATTCATTCACTTCAGCACTCGCCAAGTGACAGGCCCTGGACTTGGCCCTGGGACAAACCAGGTAGAAGACACAACCTCTCTGTTTTGGGAACTCACTTTGAGTGGGATACACGGACAGGTGAGGGAGCATCACAGCCAGAGGGGCACAGGGGCTGTAGGGCCAGAGGTGGGAGATGAGCACATGGAACCAGTGTCAAGTGGCTTCTGAACAGGTGGCACTCTAGAGGTGGGCCAGGAGGAAGCAAAGTTCTGTGCTAACAGGAATGGGACTCCAGAGGGATTTACGGGGCACTGCGGGTGCCTGTACCATGAATTCTCTCATTCAATAATTACTTCTTGAGGATCTGAAAAGCACTAACAAGTGGACAAGAATGCATTTTGGGCAGTTATGTTTCTAACTCTAAGTGAATTCATTGGCATCAGGTTTAGACATCAGTATCTTATGAGTTTAGTCAGTGTGAATCAACATCGGAGCTCAGCCAATCTAGGCATCCTAAATCAATGTTCTAAGTGCATAAGATTGAGGACCAGACTGTCAGGGCTGCACCAACTTTGGCCACTCAGTTAGGGACCTGTCGGTGCAGTCAAAAAGCCATTCCTTCTCCACCCCAAGCCTGGTAACCCCCCTCTGTTCCCCTGCCTGCTTTTTTAGTCTGCAACACTGCTTATTATGTTCAAATAAATTATGTATATATATATAAATATATTTTTATATAAATATATATATAAAACCATCTCTCCCACTAGACCATGTGCTTCCTGTTCATCTTTCTCTCCCCAGGACTCAGCAGCACCTGGTAAAGCATTGGGGGCTTAGAAGTATTTGGATGGATGGATGGATGGATGGATGGATGGATATTCTTCTAGACTGCAAAGCTCAGTTCCAGGGGTTGGCAACCTCAGGGAGTGCCATCAGCACTGCCTCTGGTGATGACAGCAGGCAGGGTTCCTTGGGGAGTGTCCTAGAAGCCCAGCAGGGAATTGTTTTACTAGTAGCTCTCTGGAGAGGCCAAGTTTCAGATGGGTCCCCCAGCTCTGCTCACCCATGCACGTGCACAGGTGCAAACACACATATGCCACTCCCCTGCTCCCATGCCCACGTGCTACCTTGAACCTGGCACCCAGAAGGACCCACCTTGGCAAAATTTTGATATCAAGTCAGTTTGTCCTCAGACCCCTCCTCTCACTCCAGGGCCTCCCCTGCCTTCTTGACTGACCCCACATCTCTCTTCTGGCCACAGGTCTCTCCTGCCAAGACAGAAACCAATATAGAAGGGAAGGGCACGGGTTTTGAGGCCACACCAATCTGAATTCCTAATCTGCCACTTATCCACATGGGACAAGTCACCTGGCCTCGCCAAGCTTCGGTTTCCTCTCCTGTAGAATGGCTGCAAGGATGAAACTCAGCTGAAACGCACTTCTCTAGTCTGGGAGGAGCAGATGACACACGGTCCATGAAAGTGATGGGTGAACCCCAGATGTTACGCTATTGTGATTATTATCTGTTGGAAGTTATCAGTCACTCCAAGAAAGCACAGAATTAACTGTCACAAGGTCTGTTATAAATCCCCCACTCCACCACTCATAAGGCACGGGCAGTTCCAGTGCCACAGCAAAAAAGAGCTAATGTAGCCCCCTACTGCTACAAAAACTCCCAGAAAATACAAGAAAAATATTTAGAATACATAGCTGAGCCCAAACAACGGAAAGGCAAATCCCTAATGTGAGAAGAAAAAAAAGGGAGTTTGTAAGAGAAACATAAGGGCAGACACTGAAGTCGAAGGAGCCCAGGGGGCATCAGACTCAGAGGTAATCCCTTCCCTGCCCAGGCTGGAAGCCAAGGACTTAACTCCCACGCAGGGGCAGACTTGGCCTTGGGAGCTGCCAGCTCCATAAAGGAAATGATACCTGCCAGCCTAGGGATAAAACCAGGGATTGTGGATGGGGAAGGCGCTTCCCACAAGTCACATGGGGAGTGACTGCTAAATGTGTGCAGGGTCTCCTTTAGGGTTGATGAAAATATTTTAGAATTAGATAGAGGTTGCACAACACTGTACTGTCAAAGTACTAAAAGCTAGTACATTTTATGTATTGCATAACATAAAACGGTTAACCATTAATAACATAAATGGTTAATTTTATGTTATACAAATTTCAAGTCAATTAAGAACCAAATAAGGAAGCAAAAAACCTAAGCCTTCACCACTCACTGCTGGGAATACAGATGCAACTTACCAATGTCATGACATATCGTGAGCCAGTGAAAATCATGGTGTGCTCAACAAGAAAATGCAAAACTGGTGTGGAGGGCCCTTTCATATCCCTGGGCAATTCACCATAAGGGAGAATCAGGGGGCACCACAAACAGGAGAACTGACACTCCAGGAACTTTAGCTAATAGCACTATCTAAAAGAGACTAGAAAAAGAATATATTGAAAACAATAAAGCAACAAAATAAGGAACAGAATTCCTAATGAAGGAATAGGGCAGTATGGAAAAAGAACACACATCTGTAAAAGAACCAACAGAACTTTTAGAAATGAAATATGGAGTCACTAAAATTACAAGCTCAATGGGCAGGCTAATTAGGAGAACTAAAAAGATCTGGAAAATGGATCCAAGAAAAGTACTCAAGATGGAGCATAGAGAGAGAAAGAGATGAAAACTGAGCATTTAAGAGAGAGAGTGGGTGCAATAAGAGGGTCCAACATATTGGAGCTCCTGAGGGAGAGAGAGAATGGAGGAAATGAGAAAAGGTGATGTTTAAAGAGACATAGCTGGGAATTTTCCAGGACTGATGAAGGACATGACTCCTTAGTTTGAAGCTGCATATCTCTGAGGATCAACTAGTATAAATAAAAATAACTTCACACTCAGGCAAATCCCAGGGAAACTGCAGACCACCGCAATAACAAAGACCAGTAAATAGCAGAACCCTCTGGAGAAGTCCTGGACTCCAGGCAGGAGCACATGTCGAGACACCTGCTGGGCCGCTTTGCAACTTATGTGGAAGCAGAGGTGAGCTCAGCAACCATCCCTTAGCATCACGTACATCAGCGAGTCTCCAAGTGTGGCGCCCAGCCCGCAGAAGCAGCGTGAGCCTGTTAGAGATGCAAATTCTTTGGCCCTACCCCAAATCTTCTGAAGCAGAGACTCTGAGGGTGGGGCCCAGCAGTCTGGGTTGCAACAAGACCTCCAGGAGATTCTGGTGCACAGCTCACGTTTGAGAACCTCTAGGCAAGAGTGCACAGGGCCTGCCTCATGTTAGGTTACCAGGTGCCTAATAATTGAACACACTGTAAATGGTGATTGCTATGGCATTTATAGGGGGCTTGTGATAGGCACGAAGACTGTTAACTGAATGTTTCTGACTCTGCCTTCAAGACCTGCCATGGCAACCAGGAACATTCCAGAAAGTTGCTGCTCTGTCCGTCTGAGTCCTGGAATGAGGGTGACAAAGAGCACTTCCCAATTAGCCCATGATGGACGCTTCATATGCACAAGATAAAAAACTTTATTATTTTAAGCCACTGAGATTTGGGTGCTATTTTTCATAGCAGCATAACCCAGCTCATCCAGTCTAATACAGGGCCACTATTTCCAAAGAGCAGATCTTCCCCCAAATACCTCAAACTCTACCACATAAGATTGCTTCACCAAGATGTAGAATCAGCAAAGCTGTCCACTGCAGGAGGAAAGGAGAACGAGAAAGAAATTAATTAGTAGCCAGTGAGCCTCAGGAAATAGGGGGTGCCAGAGGTTCCAGGATTCAGCCATGTCTGTAGATAATGGGGAGGGGAGTATGAGTTGGGGCATGGAGTGGGTGGCTTTGGTGCTGATGGTTCCAAGAGGGCTGCCCAGGGCTCCAGGAAGACGACAGCAGTTCCAGGACAAAGGAAATGGCACAAAGAGGAGAAAAACAGCACCACCCTGCATCTGATTCAAGGTTTATCCTCTCCAGGACACTCTTGGTCATTGTTTCCTCTTTTCCTTCACAGGGTTGGTCCATCCTACACTATAGTTCGTCCAGAGAGGAAAAGGGACTGGCCAAGACAGCCCAGCAGGTGGCAGGGCCATTCAAACCTTTCACCCCCAGGCCAGCCTTTTTCTACCACCAGCCAAAAAACAGGCCCGGGAAAGTATGTCTGGAGGGAGTGAGTTGTCCTCCTGCCCCCTCCCAGAGCACGGGTGACGCTCTCGTGTAGCATCCTGAGGACTCTCCATGTCAGATGACAGGAGAGCCTCTGGGGAATCCAAGGACTAGGAAGGGAGGAGTGGAGGGGCGGGACTGCGGGCCATCGGCTCAGGAAAGCTCTCAGGTTTACAAGCTTCTCTTTTGGCTCCAGCCCCCCCCCCCCCCCGCCCCAGGGTTCAATCCTTCACTTCCCTCCTCTGCCATTCCTCCCTGCACCAGTTCTCAGACCTCTGAGATCTCCATTCTCTCACGGACAGGTGACAACCCCTGCAGGAGCTGGCGTGGTGCCTCTCCATCCTTTCCACCCATTGCAAAGAGCAAAAACCTACAAGAGAAGGCTAGAAATAGTCACACCAGCCAACCACCCACCACCCTTGCACCCTCTCCTGCAGCCAAAGTCAGAACAGCCTCCTTACTCCCCCCATGCCACGCCCACCACCACACCTACGTGAGGCAGTCACCCACCCCCACCCACCCCCAGACAGGCCATTGCATCCCTCAAGGTCCAGCTCAAACCTCTCCAAAGCCTCCCCAGTGGTTCCAGGTCACAGCACTCTCTCCCCTGAACTCATCTGATAGAGTCGTTCTCACATTCCCTCTCCAGGCTGTTAGCTAATGATTTTCCTGAGTGCCAGCCTTGCCTTCCCAAACAAGAGCCCTACATGAGCTCCATGAAGGCAGAGCTATTTTAACGCCTCTCCTATCCTGCAGCACTGCGCTGTGGGTGGCCCACAGTGAGTGTGCAATAAATACCAGCTGATGCCTCGGGCCCCCTCGGTGGGCGGGCGTGGCTAAAGGAAGCGGGCCCTCTCCTCTTGACTCCTACCCTACCTTACAAAGACGCACTTGAACACTCTGTTGTGTGTATCTGTGTACTAGGCCACCCCCTCTTCCCTCCAGCTCCTTAGGAAGCCACCATCCATTATTTGTATCTATGACCCCAGCGTCTTGCAGAGTAGAAGGCGGCAAATACACGTGGACTAGAGAAACAGGAGCATACGGCTGATTCTCCACCATGGGCCCAAAGACCCACTAAAACTGTTGGCAAAGAATTCCATGTCCGTGCAGGTTTGTATATGTTGCGGGCATTTTTCCAGGGAGGGGGCCCATAAACCTCTTTGAGAAATTAAAATAAAAGCCAAGTCTGGAAAAAAAAAATACTAAGAACCAATGACATGGAGGAGGAAACTGACTCTTATTAAGCTCTGACTCCATGCCTGGTGATGGTATATTATTAACCCCATTTTGCATGAGTGGAAGCTGAGGTTCAGAAGGGCAGAGAAGAAAGAAGCTTGTCCAAGTGGTCAAGGGCACAGACCTGGGGTCAGACGGCCAGAGTTCAAACCCAAGTTCTGCCACTCGCTAGCTGTGAGATTTGGGGCACGTTACTTACATCTCTCCAGGACTCCATAAAATGGGGGAACTATGGTCCCTGCCTCACAGGGTTGGTTCAGTGTGTGTAAAACGGTGCGTGCTCTAAAGCCACTACTGATGCAGATTACAAGCAAGGAATGGCAGAACTGAGATTCAAACCAGGTCTGCAAGGCGCCTGCCCGCCGGGCCTTCCCTACCAGCACCCAGGCTGACACAGAGCACCCCACCCCCACCCTGCCCTGCTCAAGCTCTCCTGTCCCGAGTTGTCCTGGGAAAAACCTTCAGCTCTGAAAGTGCCTTTTGTACCTCGGCTTCCCTGGGGAGCAGCCTGAGGCCGCCACCTCGGGCGGGTCTAGATGGCAGTTACATAAGGAGAAGGATGGAGGGTTAGAAACCGCCCTTCTCGGTCAGCAAGGGTGAGCCGTGCTGTGCACTCAGGGCGCCTGGCACTTCTGCCCTGCTCTTCATTTTCCAAGGCAATGGAAAGTAATGGAAATTAGAAAAGGGAATGTGCTCATCCATCCCTGGAGCCCGGCGCTGCTGTCTCAACTCCCGTTACAATTTCCCCGAGCCCACTGCTGTGCCCTAAGCTCGGCAGAGCTGCCCACACCTGCCCTGCTCCGGCTTTATGCGCCCCAGGCCCCACCCCTGGCCCCGCTCCCGCTCTGCTCTACACTGCCGGGAGAAGCCTTGGTCCTGACCTCACGTCGCCACCTGCGGCTCCGTCTCCGGTGTCCCCCACTCCACGGGAGGGGCCAGCCCAAGCCTTGCCTCAACCAGGCCCTCTGCCCTGCTCCTGAGAAACAGCCTTTTAGGTTGGGTGAAATTTCTTTGTATTTTTGCTGCAGAACCACTGCTATCAAACCCACTTGCAGGAGCATTTTCCCCTTTACTCTTGAAATGCAATTAGAATTGAGTTTCTCTAGCATTAGTGGAGAGGTAACGACGGTCGGGGAAAACTGTCATTTTGTCCCCAACATCAACACGCCCACTCTGCCCAAATCCTCTCTCTGCTAACAGCCCTACCCACCCTAACGACAAGGAGAATGTTGAAGGAGGAAAATCTTCCACCAGACGAAGAGGCGGAAGCACTGGTGGTGGGTTCTCCTCTCAGTCGTCAAATGGGGTGATCCAAGGCTTCTTAGCCACTTTCCTGCAGTCAGGGGACCCTCTAATGCCGTCAGAAAGCTCCATACTGGCCCACTGCACGGGTTAGGGATGAGTGGGAAAAGTGCCCCTTAGATCCTGACCCTACAGTTACTTTCCCAGAGAGAGACAGTAAGTGACTCGCCCAAAGCCACGGGGCTGGGGCCAGAACCCACCGTCTCCCACTACAGCACCCTGGCCCCCACCCAGAGGGCCTGCAGCTGTCAGCAACTCAGTCCCTGATTCCCTGGGGGACACTACGACTTCCGTCTTCTGAGCTGTCGCAGACAAACAGAGGAAGACAAATGTGTCTTTCCTGTACCACCTTCTCTCAGTGTCCTCCAAGCGTTCTGGGGAATCCCTCTGCCTCTGGACCTGGTCCTCAGGGGCAGTCTCACTCGTGCCTTCCTCCTTGGCACTGTGGAATTGTTATCCAATGATCCAGCCTTCCCCTTTCCTTCCTTCCTCCCACCCTCTCATCCATCCAACTCTCCACCCATTCGCCCTCCCACGCCAACAGATCCCTCATGGGCATCTCCCACAGCTTCAGGTACGTGCCGAGGGCTCAGGGCTTCTTTCCCCTTTGCTTCTCAGTGCCAGCTTCAGAAGCATCTCCGTCTCCCCCGCCCCCCCAACAAAGCCTGGAGCTGACTTTCCATCCACCTTGAAAGGAGGCCGAGCCGATGGATAAGCCCGTGCTAAGGCGTGCGCTCCATCGTCCTCCATGAGGCCTGGAGCCCTCAGAGGGTGCAGCCCGCTGCTGGGGGGTCCTGGGAGAACCTCCTCCCCCGCCCCTTCCCTCCCTGCCCTCCAGGGAGGCCCGAGCCGCAGCAGCCCCTACGTACGGATGCAGAAGTCTCTGTTCTCATAGTAGCCAGGGCAGCACTGGGACCTCCGCCGGTACATGGTGCGGAGGCCACGCCGGTACGCCGTCTTATAGCTGATCCTACGGCACAAGGGAGAAAGGCACTTGAAAGAATGGAAAATCAATCACTCCCACTAGAATATTTGCGTTGAGCTCTATTGAGGATGCCATTCAATAATTACTTTAAAATGCATGGCGGCTTCGAATATGAAGGAACACAATGAAGAAGAATCGATGGTGGCTATCGGCCGCTGTGATGCGCAGTGTATTGCCAGGATGACGTTTGCTAGGTCTGCTGGCTCTTCCACCCAGTTGCTTCAAAGGGATACTGAGGAACACGTCCACCCCACTCCCACCTCAGCCTCAGGGCAGAGACCAGGAGACAGCCTCTGGGGAGGCAATGGGGGGCTTCTCCTTGGTTCCTTAAGACCTCCAGATTTGGGGCGGGAGGACACTCTGGGGGCACCTGGGGTAGGAGTTCCGTCCTGAGAGCTGCTGTGCCTGTGGCCACCACCCTAACAAGCCATGCTGTGCACGGAGCCTCAGTTTGGGCTCCCCCCGGCTGGAGAAAGGAAGCAGAGGCAGCCAACGGGCTCTGCGTCCAACTCAGTGGAGACAGTGGTTTAATCTCTTCACACCCCAAAAATAGCAGCTTCTGGAACTTGAATGCCATGCCTGGGGAGACCTAAACCAACCCCTTGCTCCACAAAGGAAGAGCCCCGAGGCCCAGACTGAAGAAGGAGCTCTGGATTGGGAGTTAGAGACCTGAGTTCTAGTCCTCAAACTGACACAGCGACTTCATAAGTGTCCCAGACGTTTATAGCCAAGCCCCACTTCATTTCATTCTCACAACACTCCCTGCCGCAGGTACAGTTACTATTGCCCCTTTAGTTTTCTTTCTCTGTGTTCTTTCTTTTTTAGAGTCTTTATTATTATTTTTTATTTCATTTTGGGTATGCCTCTTCCATACCACGCTTTATTTTATGGGGGAGATACTGAGATTCAGAGAAATTAATGACCTGCTCGAGGTCACACAGCTCGTGTCAAAGCCAGACCTGAAACCCAGGTCACTCTAATTTCAAAGCCACCAGGCTTAGCCTAACACACTGTGCCTGTCTCACCAGGGAACCTTCTGGGCTTAGGGATGGCCGTGGCAAAGGAGCAGGAACAGGGCTGTACAGGGTGGAGACTCGGTCCCTACGAGGGAGTCAGGGTAAGGGGTGGTGCTGCCTCATCCTCACACATAGAATCGGACTGGAGGAGACTTGAAGACACTGTTGGGCCCATTTAATTCAAACCCCTCATTTTGCAGGAAGGTACTGAGGCCCAAGGAGATGAAGCAACTTGAAATCAGGCATCAACCCCAAGTTCTTGAGTCTTGAAGCCAGAGCTCTTCCCACTTCCTCATCGGTACCCAAGGGGAGCCTTGCCCTGTGGACTCTGGGTGGGGGGGCCACGGGATATGGTCACTGGGGTGACCGCAGCTTCCATGGGGGGTCAGGCCAGCTTGGGAAGGGAGTTCTGCAGCACAGGCTGGGCCACCTTTTCTGTCCTTACAGCCCTCACTTTATGACAAATGACAGTGTGTGACTCCGGGGAGATCTGTGATATTTGGGAATGTCGTAAGCGAAGGTCATTCTACTTTGTCAAAAGCCCATAATGGAAGGTAAGTTGGCCTCAAAGTGAAGACACTTCTCTGGCACAGGCAGGCAGCTCCCGGCAGTCTCAGCAGTTGTGCAAGCCTCTCTGATAAAGAATGACTCAGGGTTGACTCAGAGGTCACCCAGTCCATTCCCTTCCACCGAACAGAATTTCCCCCACAGGGAGGTGGTCTCAGTATCACTACAGCCTCTCAGCAGAGAAATGTCACCCATTGCTTCTGGCTGTCCCATCCTGGCTTGCTCCCAGAGCTAGTGTGGGAAGCAAGGGGCGGGCGGGGGCCAGGTACGCAGGCTGCTTTCAGAAGGATGCCGGGTTAGACCAAGCCGCTCTGCACTGAAGCAGATTGACGGTGCAGCTGTCAGCATGCACATTCCAGGTCATCAAGAAAGCTGCAAGGCGACTCAATAATTTAGCAAAATAATTTATGTTCCAGGAATGCAGCCTATTTTAATAAGCAGCCACTCACTCACCCAACCTCAGTGGTGACGGATGGCAGCCCTACCCTGCAAGTACTCAGCAGAGTCACACCTTGGGCCAAGCGAGGCCTGGGGACAGGACTCCAGGGGTTCCAGAAAAGGGATGACTCCCATTTGTGCCTTTGCCTTTCACCAGGTCCAGCGAAACTAACTCTGATAAAAGTAACCAACTGGGGGAGTGGGCAGGCTAGACTGGTCCCCACCTCCTCATTACATAGTCATGGTCCAGAGGGAGGGATGCAATAATGGCTGAGTAATTCCTAGGACCCAATCCTCCTGAAAACAAGGATAAAATCTGGGGAAACTATTTTTTTAAAAAAAACTACCTGAAGCCACTAAAGAGAGAACAAAAGAAGGCAGACACTGGAGGCAGTGGACACCTGGAAGAAAGGAATGGCAGCAGGCGAGCTTAGCCTGAGGGCAGGTCTACTCAGCACCCCTGGGAGGCTAACATCTGCATCAAGAACTTGCAGTCTTACTGGTTTGAAGAACTGTAGGACAAGCCTCTGGTGTACCCAGCAGCCAGAAGATGCAGAGGGAAATTCCAGAAAGGAGAGAACCACAGAGAATGAACCCCAAATTCCTTGTAAAATCTCTGCCCAAAACTTCTAGCCCTGGAATGATGGGGGGTGGGGAGGACAGACTCCAAGCAGTCCAGCTAAAAGTACTAAACTTTCAGAGTTTTGAATTTGAATTCAGTCAAGCTGACCGACTTGACTAACAAAGGAACAACAACAACAAAAATCAATATTGTCGACAGTGTGTCATACATAATGCCCAGGATACGATCTGAAATTACTAGACATAAGAAATCACAAAATGTCACCTATACGCGAGAGAAAAGGCAATCAATGAAGATCAACCCTGAGATAATTAGTATATAAAATTTTAAAGCAACGATTATAGCTACGCTCAATGTCTCACAGCAAGTTATTTGCAAAACCTTAAAGAAAACCAGTACTTTGGCTTCTCAGCATAGAAAGTTGCACCATCTGCAGTGACCACGGCGATCCTTGTGTAAACCCCAGGAGAGACTGGGCTCATCAGGAGAAGCAAAAGAGAAATCTGGAATCAACACAGATGTTCAGCAACTAGAAAATGGGTCTACCTAAGTGGACCCTTCCTCATTCTCTTAATTATCTTTTATCTGCGAGTTTCTCTACCCTCAAATAGTAAAGCCACCTTACATGTCTAATACATCACACCTTTCTCCATTTTCTCCTGTATTTCTCCATGTTTCCACATCCTTGACCTCACTGGATCTTGTGAGGTTGCTAGGGCAAGGATTATTATATGCGTTTAATGAGTACATTGAAAGCCTCATATATTAAATATATAATGTGATTTATTTACTATAAAAAATAAAGCGATTTAACCATGGTCATCCAGCAAAATACATCCTCTCTTCCTACCTCTTCCTCTCATCCCCAGTGAAATGAAAGTGTCAGTGGGTTGCAGGAGAGCCACAGACAACAGCCAAGGATTGCCAAGTGCAGTCGTTCATGTTGAGTCCTGCCCGAGGGCAGCCTGGCTAAGGTGCTGGGAGGCTGCGGAAATCTTGCCTGCCCCCTGCTCTCTAGGCTGATGTGCTGGCGTGGGGCTGCATCTGCTCTAAGCGGGACTGTCTTAAGTTGGATCTTCCCCGAGGAGCAGAGCGTGAGACAAGGATTCGAGGACAAGCAGGTTATTTGGGAGCTGCTCCCAGCAAGCACTGGCAAGGGAGTGGGAAAGTAAGAAAGAGAAATAAAGGCAGCCAACACAGAATGTGTTTACTAAAGGTTACCACTATGGGAAACCGGAGCTCTGTCCCATTGGGGACTGCTGGAAAATGATGCAGAACATGCGTCAGAGTCATTCTCTCCACCTAAGGGTGAGGAAGCTGGGGTATTTATCCACCAACTCCCTATCTGGCATTAGTTGAGGACGCCTCTGAGGCATTGCCCTGCCCACACGCTCCTCTAGCCAGAAAAAAAACACTCTCAGCAGAGAACCACAGGTGTTCAGGATGAGCGTTCCAAAAGGATGGGGGGGAGGGGTTGTGCACCAACAGCATCTGCTACGGGGGCCTCTTTCTCACTGGCACAGAGGCTCTGCGTGAGCCGGCTGCACCCTGACGGCTGCCATCGGAGGGAGGTACTCACCGGTGCCTGGTGCATTTGAACCAGTTGAGGATGTCGGTGCAGCGGGTATAGTAGATCTGGTCGAAGGGGTGTGCATACGATTCCTGGACAGTCACGGCGTAGCTGAGAACCAGAGGGTGTCAGAGGGCACAGTCAGCACTGGGGAGGCTTGGCTAACACTCACCCACCCCAGGGGAGCTGGGTCCGCAAGCCCCCAGGCCAGGCTCACCCACCAAGCGTTCAGGCTGGGCTCTGAGCTCTCCTACTGTCCCCCTCCTGCTCTCAGGAGTGGGGGCAAATAGGGCACCGGAGCTCCCTGACCACAGGCTGCATCTAAGCCATGCCTCTTACTGCCCTTTGACCTAGCTCTTTTTCTGAAATTCTATTTCATGGGTTCACGTGACAGAGAACAAACCAAAGGGGGGCCTGGGTTTATTCTACGTGGTTCTGGAAGGCAGAGCCAACAAGTTTAAAATTACTTTCTGCTCGTTCAAATCTTTATGGTTCTGAAAGCATGTGCATGGAAGTTCATCCTTGCAGCAACCATGAAAACGAGGCGGTCCCATTTTACAGATGAAGAAACTACGCCCCAAAGAGGCGGCCTGCCAGGTCACACCGCTGGTACGGGTAAATGCTAATATTGATTGAGTGCCCTGTGTTAAGCGCTTTACAAATACCATCCCTTTTAATCCTCGCACACTCTCATAAGGCAGGTAAAATCATTATCCTCCTTTCACAGATGGGGAAAATGCACATCAGTCAGAGAATCTAAGTGAGTTCCTCAAGATCACCAGGTTACCTTCGCCTCTATTCTGCCTCTAGTCATATTTGGGGGTCCCTCAAGGACATGCCCCAGAACTCCAGAAATAAGTACCTAGTTACCCTGCCTCTTAGCTGCAAACCCAAAGCAGTGGGTGGAAGCCACAGGAAAGCAAATCGCAGCTTTAACCAAAATAAACCTTTCTAGCTGCCGGCCCCTGGCAGGGGTTGTGTGAAACGGCATTTGGAGCCAGGATGCTGGGGCGAGGATGCATGCTTCCTGCGCGGGCTGGAGAGAAGACCTCAGCTGAGATTTCAGGAATTAATTTTTATGAAGGTTGATTTATTCAGTGTTTTCCCCAGAAGGCTCAGCAGCCTGGGCCAGATGGCCAGGTCCCGGCTATAAAAGCCCATCTGTTCCGCCTGAGGACGCGTGGTTGGTTTGCCTGCGGGAGGCTGAGCAGGCCAGCAGCCCAGGTGGGTCCAGAGCAGCACCTCTGTGCCTGAAAGGGCAAAGGTCTGGAATCCAGCAGGAGGAGGCCAGGAGCAGGCAGCCATGCCCAGGGACTCTGCTGGATAGCAGGAAACTCGGTTTCTTTGAAGCACCGAGGACGTAAGAAGGGCTATTGGGAGATGACCCCCCAAGGGGCATCTATAGCTGGCACACTTCTACGCAGACTGGCCCAAACCCCTGTTTTATCTCCAGGCTTGGGGAGACTGAGGCAGCTCGACACTCACCCCCTGCTTTCCAACTCTGAAATTTGACCCTACGCCCCGACATGTGTACACATCTGGAACCCAAACATGTGGGGTCAGGTTTGATCCCTACTGCTTGTTAGCAGCATGTTCTTGGATGTGTTATCTAACTCCTATAAGCCTCTGTTTCCTTCCCTGGGAACCTGTGATAAATATTACCAGGGGCTTCAGGCAGTTATTTTGAGGATTAAATGAGGGCAACAGGGTATCTACCTCTCGAGGGTGCAGGGAAGATAAAGCAAGATAACATATGTAAAATGCTCCACACAAGGCTGGTACACAGTAAGTACTTAATAGATGTTGGCCATTGTTATTACGTTACTACTGACTGTGCCAGTTTGAAAGGATATATGTATCCGGAAAAGCCATGTTTTAATCCTAATCCCATTTTGTAAAGGCAGCTGTTTCTTCTAATCCCTGTTCAGTATTGTATGTTTGAAACTTTAATTAGATCATCTCCCTGGAGATGTAACTCAATCAAGAGTGGGTATTAAACTTGATTAGATAGAAATGTGACTCCACCCATTCGGGTGGGTCTTGATTAGTTTACTGGAATCCTATAAAAGGGGAAACATTTTGGAGAATGAGAGAGATTCAGAGAGAGTAGAGAAGAACGACACAGCCACGAGAAGCAGAATCCACCAGCCAGTGACTTTTGGAGATGAAGAAGGAAAATGCCTCCCAGGGAGCTTCATGAAACAGGAAGCCAGGAGAGAAAGCTAGCAGACGACGCCGTGCTCGCCATGTGCCCTTCCAGATGAGAAGAACCCTGACCGTGTTCATCATGTGTCCTTCCACTTGAGAGAGAAACCCTGAACTTCATCGGCCTTCTTGAACCAAGTATCTTTCCCTGGATGCCTTAGACTGGACATTTCTATAGACTTGCTGTGATTGGGACATTTCCACAGCCTAGAAACTGTTGACTTGTACCTTATTAAATTTCCCATTTTATAAGACATCCCATTCCTGGCATATTGCACTTCAGCAGCTAGCAAACTAGAACAGTGACCACCCCCCATGCTAGGCACCAAGGGCTGTTTCCTCCCCAGCCATGGATGGGGAGAGAGGGAGCAAGACAATCCTGCAGCAAAGACACCCCACTTTGTTAAGCATTCAGGGGTTCAGAATCCTCTTCATACGTTGACAGGGAAAGTGGATGCTGGGAAAAAAGGCACAGCCCAACAGAGGGGGCTAAGGGGTACCACCAGAGATGCACCCAGCTCTGTGGGGGTGCCCTCGGCTGAGCAAGTCTGGCAACGAGTCCTCGTATCAGCTCCAAGTCTCTGACCTGAAGCGTGTGCCCCTGGTTTCATGGCTGGATGGTTTAACGCTGCTCATTTGCCAATATGTTAATGAGGGGGCAAATGAATTTTGTAGAGTGGGGCTTTACTAGTCAGGGGAGGTCTTTATACTAGGTTTTACGGCAGAGGGGCATAATTAACAAGGAGCTTGCCAAAAGCACTGATCCAGCTGGGAAATTCTCCCTAAGAGGTCTCTGGAGCCTGGGGTGTTTTCCTGTAATGCCAAGCAAACTGGATGCTCGGAGCAGCGTAGTTGGAAAAGCTGCTCTTGGTGAGCTGAAAGAAGGAGGTGCCTTAGTATCATCGGCATCACTTTCAGGACTTCCTCTCTGGGGGCTGGAGAAATCCTGAGGGCGACAAGATCTCACCTGAGCTATTAGGTTCCCTGCCCCTCCCAGCGCCCCCCACTCCCAACCCCACCTCAAAGCCGCGACCTCGGATAGCCTGATCAGCCTGAAACGCCAGTTCAATTCAGGCTTGGCTTTGAGTAATTGCACATTCCAAATTTATTCATGACAGGTTAACAAAACTGGAAGAGTTGAATTTGGGTTTGAACTGATCCACTGGTGCAAACGGAATTCAGAGAAGAGGGAAGTCAGAAAGTCCCGGCAATCAGGAAAGGCTTCCTGGAAGAGTCACTGGGGAGGGCTGCGATAAGCAGAGGGGAAGGAGGCATTCCAGGGCTGGGGTAAGGCACAGGCCACAGCAGGGAGCCACCGTGTCCGGCGGATGAGAGGGGTTTGTTCAGGCAAACAATGCTTCTCTGACCCATTGGGAAATAAAGGTTGAAACTCACCAAAACCAGAAAGGGAAAAGGGCTTGTATAATTTCAGAATTGCACAGAAAGCTTGTGAAAATGCAGATTTCCTGGCCTCTACCACAGACCTATAGAAGCAGAATTTCTGGGGACAGGACCCAGGAGACTCCAGTGTTCATAAAGCACCCTCTGGGGAGTCTGGTGTGCATTAATGTCTGTGCCAGCCAGCCTCTGCAAAGCCAGAGTTGTCAGCCACAGAAGACAATAACTGAGCTTTATGGTCCTCAAAGCACTTTTGTGAATTTTGTTGCCCTTGGCCCTCCAACAACCCTGAGAGCAAACGTGATTATTCTCCCCACTTTAAAGAGGTGGAAAGTAGGCTCAGAATGGCTAAAAGAATCCCTCCAAGGTCATACAGCTAGCAGGTGGAAAGATCCAGACTGGAACGGACCAAGGCCGCCTGGCCACACACACTGTATTCTTCCCACTTCACTGTAAAGGGGCATGCGGCACCCAACTTTTGGGTGGCCCCGCCTTGACTCAGTCAAGGTCACTGGAGACCAGGCCAGTGCGGGCACGGTGCCTCTGCCTCTCCAGCCAGTCCCTCCCGGCCCAGAGAGCCCAGGCCAGCCCCGGGCCCGGTCCGCAGATGAAGTGCCTTTTCCTGCCAGGGAGCTGGCCTTTGACCCTCGCAGGGGCCACTGGGCGCGGAGCCCGAGCAGCCTGCCTCTCCTCGCCTCTCCTCTATCATCCGCTTCCCCCATGGGGCCTTCATCTTAATTTTATTCGTTTGATTTATTAACATCTAAGTGGCAGAGTCGTCTTGGTCAGCACGACCAATCAATTCCGGGGTTTAATTCGGTTTTTCCTGATTGGGTCTCTGGTCATTGTCTTCCTGCTCACCAAATCAATACTTTAACCTTGGGCTTCAAAGTCAGGCTGTCTGCAGGACCCCGCCTGCTCCCCAGGACTTGGTGCCGCAGCCAGAAGGCGGCAGGCTCCTCTCCTGCAGCCCCTCTGCTGCCCTTCCCCGGACAGCCCCCCACGCCCACCAGACTGGAAGCAGCGGGGCAGCTCACCCACCCTCCCCGGGGCAGGCTGCCGGCGGCCCCCCACATCCAAGCTGCAGTGCTGTTCCCAGCTCCGGAAGGAAAGGCATCCCAGCATCCCAGACCCGGTGCCCTCCCTGCACCCGCCACCCTCCCTGCACCTACCACCGTCCCTGCACCCACCACCCTCCCTGCACCCTCCGGCCTGCGCTGGCTGTGGACAAGCCACTGAGCCCCTCTGGGCCTCTGTTGCCTCCTCTGTAAAATGGCTGGGAAATGCAAACGCAGGGAGGGGCGTTACAGCACGCGGTCAACGGGACAGAATCCACACCGCCCGGGCCTGACCCCGGGGTCCGCACTGTCCCCCCCCAGCTGGACCGCAGGCCCCTGGCCGAGAGCCGCGTCCCAGCAGCGCCACGCCAAGGCCAGCACTCGGGAGCGCCCGGCCGACCGATGCGCGCACCTTACCTCTCCCAGTGACTGCACACGTTGGGGTCCTCGGGGTTCAGGGAGAGGGCAGGTGTCAGGAAGACGAGCGCGAGCGCCGCCGTCGGGAGCGCCATCCCCGGCCCTGGACGGGAGAACAAAGGGGGCGGCGTCAGCACGGGGCCCCCCACCCGGCACGGTAACCACCCGGGGGGCGGGCGCTGAGCTCCTCCCTGGACGCGGCGGGACAGACCCGCCAGGCGGCCTCGGCCCCCGTCCCGGCGCCGAGACGGCATCTCATACATGACACGTGCAAGATTTGACTAACGTGACAACAGTCCACGCACTCTGAGTAACCGGAGAGTGGGAAGCCTGAGTCAGGGAAAAGCCGAAAGTCTAGGCCGGGGGATCTTACAGGGTTTTTGTTGTTTCGGTTTTTGATTTTTGGCTCATGGACTGCTTTGTGAATCTGATGAAAGGGACAGACCTTCTCTCTAGGAAAATGCCCAAAGGCACAAAATCGGCTGTAACGTCCAGTGTCTTCAGACCCCGGAGCCCATCTTTGGACTCAGGAACCCGTGCTCTGGGCTGCTGTGAGGGCGACGCCCATGTCCTGTGCCTTCTCCCTTGTCTTGGACACATTTTGCCCAACTCCTTCCAGTGGCACATTCTCGGGGCCCCTCCTGCCTCCAAGGAGGAGAAGGGTGGTGTCCGGCGTGAGAAAACCCTTCTAGGCAGCTCTGGTCAAGCAAGTGAAGGAGGAGACTGGACCCTTCCTTCTCTTGTTCCTACCTGATATCCATCACTTACACCGAGAGAGCCAGGCACTGCGGCAGTCCCACCAGGGCATGGTCGCTGAACACCCCTGGCAAGGGACTGGAGGCAGCAGCGTGTACAGCTTGACCCCCGTCCTTATGGCAGCCGTGCAGTATCCCCACGGGCTGTGAACGGGGGGGTCAGGAACACGGGTCTCCCCTCAGAGGGGCCGAGGGGCCGAGGTGGGCTCAGAGGCTCCTTCCTGACTCGGCACTCCAGGACCCCAGCCTTGGAAAACGACGTCCAACGGCTCCCACCTGGTGAGCCGCCAGCCATGGGGGGGCATAATGACCCCCCAGAACCACCTGCAGGGGGGTGGAGTGCAAATGTATCCTGAGCATTAGCATTAGGACGAACACTGTGACTCAGAAAGATAGTCCTGTTTTTCATGTATGCATAACTGCTATCGGGGTTTATTTTTAAACTTTACTGAATTCATAGTAGCTTTTCTTCCCAATCCGTGATACTAAAAAAAAAAAAAAAAAATGCAACTTGTAAAAACTGGGGGTGGGAGTGGTATATAAAATATTTTGACGTTGCAAAAGGGTTCCCAGGCTTGAAATGGCTGGGGATCTAGTCCGTTTGCCCTGAGTGTACAGATAAAGAAGCACTTATCCTACTTTGGGGAACAGTGAAGAGTGGCACAGATTTGCACACCCCACCCCTCCCTCCCATTTGTACCCAGAGGGAAGTTAAATTGAGCTTCTTTCTTCGTGAAAGGTCCCCGCCCCCTATAATTTCCTTATTAAACTCTTTCTTAGCAACTCCCCCAAAGATAAACAAATTGTCACAAATTCTGAATAACCGTGGGGGTCCAAATGAATGACTAATGAGCTTTTTCTCTCTATTCGAGAGCTGGAACTAATTCGGCTAAATGCTTCCTGGAAGTCGGTTAGGAAAGAGAAGGGCGATCCTGGGTGATTCTGCTCAATTTGCAGGGTCCGGCCATAAACAAACCGCAGCCACGCATGCATCACCCGCCCCCCGCCCCCCGCCCCTACCCCAGTCCCCGGAGATCCGCTCAGCACCGTGAGGGAAAGCCCTGCCCAAACTGAAATCCAGACAATGCTAAGGCTGTAGACGAGCTCAGCAATCACTTCAGCCCCTGCTCCCCAGGGAGTGGGGGAAAGAGCTTGCCCAGGAGGTGTTGGGGAAGATACAAAAGGAGAAGAGGCATCTGTTTCCGGGTGGGGATTGGCTGGTGAGGTATGGGAGAGAGGAATAAATGAATGGCCCAGGGCTCTGGAGTTCACAGTCTCACTGTAGAGAGGGCCGTGCCTTGGTTTCCTCTTGGCCTCGACTTGCTCTTTTGACTGCTCCTGTTTTCTCTAGCATGCTCCTGACGGGAGACCTCGCAGCACCTTCCAACTTGTTAAGCTTAGAAAATTAGCGATGAGGCCACTGGACAAGAGAAGAGCCAAAATCGTTCCTCTGGGCCCTTTGCAAGTCACGGTGATGGGAGGGGTGGGGGAGGGTGGTGACTTACATTTGTTGCCATCATAGAGGACAGCTTTTAAAATCTTCAGGAAAACCTCTATTTCTCTGAGTCAGGTCTGGATAGGACACTTTAGCTGACTCCCACTGAGAGTGATATACATGGAAACCAGGGCACAGAGAGGGTGCTGGACGTTTGGGTGGACACACAGGGAGTGGAGACGTCCAGGAGCCGCATGGGTGCAGCCAGTCAGGGCAACGGTTAGACTGTCGGTCTGAGGCCCTGGTGCCACAGGCCCCTCACTCCATGAGCGCCATGGCGGTAAGGTTTGCAGAGTGGGTGGCCTCCCCAGGACCCCCACGCCTGGAACAGCCCGTGCACCAGCGTGTGGGGAGTTCCCCATCCCAGGTAGGCTAGTGTTCTTGACAGTGGCTGTGGGGGTTAGAGGACAGAGGGCGTCCCGCTGAAGGGTGGAAGACATGACTTCTCTTGGATCCACTCAGCCCTCAGATTTTTTCTGTGAACCTGGCCCATTCTAATAGGTGCAACCTTGTCCCCTTCCCCTCCTCCCCTGGGACAGGCCGGTCTTCTCCAAGACTCGTGCACACTGCCTGTAATTCCTCCTGCCCAAGATGCCCTCGGCTCTTGCACGCAGATCTCATGCACTCAAGGTCCAGCTCAGGTCCCCAGGCCCTGGTGCCCCCCGCAGGGCTTGGCAAAGGGTGGCGGCACCGACTGAGCCAAGCCCTCCACGCTCACGCTGCTTCCAGCCTGGGCTGCGCAGTCCAGCACTCTGCCCCACCCACCTAGCACCCACAACCTCTGGGGCAGGTCCTTCTGCCTTTCTGACGTGGGTCGGAGTCCCAGGCTGCCCTTTCAGGATGTGATTTCAGAAAAAGCACGTGCACATGTCTCAGACACGGCACTGCAGCAGTATGTGAGCAGCTGAGGATGGAACTGTCACTACAGGGGAACAACGCGACACCATTAACTTTGATGGGACTTCCTGGGCTCTGGGAGGACAGCGGCGCCCAAAGCCATGCTCCCAAGATGACTGAGGGAAAATCAATCCCCCCGCGGTGGTTATTAGGCTGACTCCATTTGGAGTGACAGAGGTTAACGCATCGGCCACCATCTGATTTAGGGCATTAATAATTAAATAAGAAAATGCCCCAGGTTCTTCTTCGGGGGAAGAGAAGATGTAAACAGACCCGCAGGGCCCCCTGCGTCTTGTCCATACTCCCTGCATATTAAGGGGCAGAGGAAGGCGAGCGAAGTTCCAAGAGTGAAGAAATATATTTTCCTTGACTGGGGACATGGATGTCTTTTTACCTGATGAACTGGGCAGAGGGATGGGAAGGGAGAGGAGGCCAGGAGGCAAGCTTCTCACACCTGCTTTCTCCGTGTAATCAGTCCTTGCACCTGCATGGCCAAAACTGAACAATCCAGCACCCCTGGAGAGCCGACCTGCCCAGCTCTGGAAGGTGCAGTGGGGGGATCCCAAGAAATAACACATCAGTGGCCACCATCTGCTTGAGGAGATTCTAGGCAGCAAGTGATTGAGTCCAATAGGGTACCTGAGGAAGACTTTGTGGAGTGGATGGGACTTAGGATGGAGAGAACATGGAAAGGAGGAGGGCAAAGAAGGGCATCTCAGGTGCAGACACAGCATAAGCCAAAGCACGGGGGCAGGAACGTGCAGGCGTGTTGGAGAGACAAGGCAGCAGAGCATGGCTGAGCAATCGTGGGCCATGTGGGAAACTATGGAGAGCATTTTCCAAAAGTGATCCATGAGATATTGATAGAAATTTTTCAAACCAAAGTTTCCATGTGCGAATGAGTTCAGAGGATGCTGAGTGCTGTACCCTCATCTGGAATATTCTCTGGAAATCCTTAGACTCTGAGAAGATCCCAAGTAAAGAGACCCATTTTACATTGTTTCACTCAGTGTTTCCCAAACTTATTTCCCCATGGAACACTTCCTAGCGACACGGCTCTAGGAGCAGAGAAGTCCTCAGGGCACCTTACAGCAGCTTGGGAAACTGCTCCTTTCCATCAAGGTGAAGTCTGAAGGACACCTGGTCCGTATCAGTCTGGGTCCTTAGAGATTTTATTCATTTGTTTAGTCTAACTCTTGAGGGCCTACTCTGTGCTGGGCATGTGTTGTTAAAGAGAATCTGCCACTGGGCATTTCATGAGACGTTAACATCACAGAAATGGACCCCTCCTCACGAGCCATGGCTTCTGTTCCGGCCTGGGTCCATCCTGCAGGCTGAGCAGACCTTAGTAATGGCAGCAGCCCCTGGAGGCCCCTGCCTTCTGCCTAGGGCCCCACCAGTGCCAGTACCTGTAAACTCCAGCCCCTCTCCCTGGTGGCAGCACAAACCTGGCCAGACACCAGCTGCTCACATTAGCTGACATGCATAAAACTGGGGCAGAGGGCAGACAGACAGACAGATGGCCTCTGCCCTTGGATCAGGTGTTATGACCTCACAGTCCATCTGTGCAAAATCCTCCCCCACTTGCTTTACTTCCACCACCTGCCTAGTCCTCCTGACCATGCCTGGATCTTGGACGCGGAAGCCTGGTCCATGTACCTGGAACCTACTCTCTGTCCATCAGTCCCTCCTAGTGGGCTGTTCCTTCTCAACAAGGAGGGGCTGGGGCGGCAGCTGCCAGACACTATTTTGTGAGCCCGGGGAGATTTCCACTCACATGACATGGGGATCAATCGGTAGTTGCTGCTTGGAATGCTATGTTGAGAAACTGCAGCTGAATGAATTGACAAGAATTGCGTGCCATGGGCTTTGGATGGGAGAGGGACAGCGCAGGCGCCATGCATTGTCAGCCCCATCCTACGCTGCTAAGCAGGTATCACTGACATTGGAAATTGCCCCTCTCCTAGATGAACCATCTAAATGTGGTCTCAGCTCTTCCCTCTGGACCTTAGAAAGCACACATAGTTTCCTTTCCTCTGTATCATATCGTGAAAACAAACGCTTCATGCGGACAAAGATTTCAGGCTATTTCATTCACTGCTCTGTCCCCAGCACCCAGATAGTTGCCTGCACATAGTGGGGACTCGATATATGTGTGTCGACTGATTGTTGACTCTGCAGTCGACCACCTCCTCCATCCCAAGCCTCAGGAGTAGCCACACCGCTCATGTCCACCAAAACCCATCCTGACAGTAGGTGGCACGGCACGGGGAGGATCGCACTGCAGAGGCTGGAAGCCCCCGTGACATGCTGAGAGCGGTTCAAACACCCCTGCCCGGGCCACCTTGCAGCACCGGGGTACATCTGCTCCAGGAAGCAGCATGAGGCGGGCAATGGAGCCCAGTCAACAGCTCAGGCTGCAATTGGGGACTGGCTGGTGTTCCAAGCGCCGAATGAAAAGAGGCTTTCAGGCTCAGGATGCCGCAGAAGCAAAATCCAAGCTGGGATTGATAAAGCAAGTGCCTCACATTCCTCCCAGCATGTGGGTATAGAGAAATTTCTATGTTCTATTTATAGAAGATAAATGCACGTGCATGCATACACACAGTTTGTATGTTGTTTTTTGTTGTTTTTTTTTTTTCAGGATAAAATAAAAAAGCCAAGTCTGTACTCGATGGGGCAAATGCCAAGGTTATCCTGTCCAGTCTGGTGGAACTTTCCCTGCCTCTCCCTTAGCTGGCTCCCAGGCTCCAAGCCCCTCTCTGTTTACCAGCCTTGCCGAGGTCTGATTAGTATGAGATGAAAAGAGACGCTGCGATCAGCCCTGGAAATTAAGAGGCACCATCCTCTGCCTTGATGAAGCCTCCTGCCCTCCAGCAATCCCACCAGGGCCTGGGTTTATCTTGAACGCTTTCTAATCTCACTGTACTTAAAAAAAGTTTTGAAAAAATAAATCCACAGCTCTTCATCTCGAAAAGAGTGATTCCCTGACTGCAGGAGCCCAGCAAAAATTCCCAGAGCCAATGTGGAAACCCTGCCATGTGCCTGCCCCGCCAGAATAAATCAGAGGGGATTGGAGTCACCTCCTATGACATGTTAAACGTCCTCCTCTGAGTCTTGGCTCCCCTGCCCTGATAAATTCTGCTTTCTCCTTGCCTGGGAAGCCTCAGGCTGCAAATCCTGAGAATGGTAGCACGAAGACCTGCAGAGCACATAAATCACGGTCAGAAGTCTGTCCTGTCCCCTGAGCCCTCCAGGCCTGCAGAGAGTAAGTGGCTATGACATCAGTCAGGCAGGAGAGAAATCACAAGATATCCTGGGGATCGCCAGCCCCCCTCCCTTGTCATGCTCAGCCCCTGAGTTCCAGGTCTCCAACTCCTCCATATTTCTGAGCAGGCAGCACCTGCAGCCTCCAGCCCCTCTGAAGATGAATGGGGAAAACTTATCTGTGTGCTTAGGCCATTCCATTTCTCACAAAGCTCTTATCACCATCTTTCCATTTCTTTGCAAATCAGGGTCCACTCAACTGCCCTAGCCAACCCCACCTGGCCCACTCCAGACCTGCTTTTCTTCCCTCTCCCCCACACCCAGGGCTATGGGCTTCTCAAAACGTCCCCCATGTCGCAGAATTAAACCATGGCTACGGCCACAGAGCCTCAAAAGACAAATCCAGGGCCACACAGTCCCATGAAGATTGGGCCCCATTTCTGCTGATTCCAAACAAGTATTTCTCAAGCAAATGCAACCACAAGTGGCCGGATGGGAAGAGGGCATTGAAGAACGATTCCTTGGGGAATCGGTGCCCAAGCCTCAGGTTTCGTACCCGTCCTTGGGCTATCGAGTCCCCCACTGAGCTGAGAGCTGGGAACAATGGCTAGAGAGCCAGCTGTGTGGTGTCCGAACACCAGGACAAAACCAAGAGCATCAACTGTCCAAAGCCTCAACCCGCAAGTGGGGAAACTGTCCCCTGACGGTGCACGTGAGTCAACAAGGCCCCATGACGGGTCGGCCACAGGGCTCCATAATGGGGATGGTGGAGCGAGGCTGACCAGGAGCAAATCCTGCCTCAGCCTTGCTTGCTACATAACTTGGATGAAATCACTTATTTGCCCTGGGCCTGGCACTCAGGAAGTGTTCAGTAAAATGTTAGCTCCCTCCCAACCCATACTTCCCCCCTCCACACCCTCCCAACTCTATAACTCCGACTTCTAGAATTTCAAAGGAGTTTGGGGAAGAAAAACTATTAATGAAAAACTCCTCTGCTGGAAAATCTAGACTTGGCTATATTCATCTAGTGACCCCTTGGTCAGCCTTAATGGTACAATTATCAAGACAGGTCTCATCTTTCATTCATCCACTCAACAAACATTTATTGAACACTTGTCAGTCACTGTGCACCAAAAGACCACTAAGGCGGGGCCCCGCCACCGAAACCTCAAAGCCCTGTTGGCGGGTGTGTGCAAACAGCTGTGCAAGTGCAGCGAGCCCAGGATCAGGTTTAACTCAAAGCCCCAAGCACTTTCCCCACCAGGAAGCCTTGGGCAAGTGTGATGGGACAGCAGAGACCTTTGCAGAGATCGAAGCTTACCGTCCCCACCAGGCCCCCCACCCCTCCCATCTTGAGTTTGGCCCATCTCCATTTTCAGTTGCCTCTGAGTCCACTCTCCATCAAGGCTGTCCTTTGCAGGGAGAGAGGCCAGTTCACAATCCTGTCCAGCCTCCCAGCTCCATCTGCCAGGGGCTCAGAGCAGCTCCATGCCACTCCCCACCCGGACCGGAGTTCAGTTCAGGGCAGCTCAGGTTCCCACCCACCCCACTCTTTCCCTCTGTCCCCTAAATCACTAACTTGCTGTGTGCCCTTAGAAAAATTGCTTTCTCACCCTGAACCTCACCCTCTTCTTGTGCCCAAGACTGGGTCAGATGCATTCTCTTTAGGACCCTCCCAGCTCTACAAGTCCACCTACGATGGTTCTCCCTCCCCTTCCCTTTCCCTGCTCACAGTTTTCCCCTCTTTCCTCTCCCTTCTCAGCTGTGTCCCATCTCCCAGAGGCAAGGAGGTAAAACAAACGGGGCAGAAGAATTGGACTCTAATTATGGCTCCTGGAAAACTCATTTAACTGCTCTGAGCCTCGCTTTTGTCTTTTACAGAGTTGGAGCAATCAGAAAACAACAGCTTCGTGTGAAAGTTAAACGGACAGTTGCAGGTGGTGCCTTGCAAACTGCAGCCCGGTATTGGAAATGCAGGTCCCAGTGTCGTTGAACTGGTGGGGCCCTTGGTCCCTGCCCACCTCTCTGTCCAGTCCTCAGCACCGTGTGAAGGCTGGCCTCTTAGGCAGGGGGTTACCTTGTGCTGAATCCCAGCCCAGCGCCCACACCAGGGCAGGCCTCTGCCCCCATCACATGTCAGAAGCTAAGCAGGAGGGCTGGGTCCTCATGCCCTAGACACGGGCATCAGACTAGGGCAGTGTCTCTGGGTTTCCTTCTGGAACCTTCCAGACCTAGACTGGGCCATTCTTAAGCCAGACACCAACTGTCCCAAAGCCTGAAGGCCTCTATTTACTTAACTGCTAGTGAAAATGTGCACTGGTGTGTTCTGGAAGCAGCTTGGCAGGACATATCAGTGTGGTTTAACAACTACACTTTGACTCACAATTCTACTTCTACTTCGGCAATTTGATTTTTTAAAACTGGGGGGTCCGTACCACTTTTGGTTTGGTGCTATCCGGTTTGCAAACTGCTTGTGGCCCAAAGAAACTTTAACAATTTTTTTTTTAATTGACTAAGATCCAAAGATAGGTTCAATAATGGGTGTTTCAGCATGGAAACAACCCAGATACCCATCGGTGGGGGCCCTGTTAAATAAATTGCATGTCTGTATAACAAAATCTTATGCAGCCATTAAACATATGAGCGTGTGGGAAAAGTACAAGAGCCCATCCACAGACCGTGAATTGTGGCCACCTTTCCTCGGCGCGGGGAGAGAGACCCCTAATGTGGGGCTGGTGCTTTCTAAGTTGTACATTTTTGCGATTTTAATGTCTCCTACAGTGAACATTATCTTTGTCATCAGAAAAGCAAATATTTTTTAAGATGATGTATGTAAGTTCACTGACATGGACCTGGGTGTATTATCATATGAAAAACACAGATTATAAAATAGCATTAGAGTTATGGTGACATTTACATAAAACGCTCTGTGTGTGTGTGTGTGTGTGCGCGTGTGTGTGTGTGTGTGTGCTGTATGATATGAGAGAAAGCACGCAAGAACAAAAAGATGCTTAAGAATGTTAAAAATGTTAACAAATAAATCTGGGTGATGATATTTTAGGTGAAATATTTTATATTTCTTCCCTATACTTTTTTTGTATGTTTCCACTTTCTACGATGAAAAGTCTCTGTTTAATTATTTAAAGGGAAAAAAAACCGACAATAAAACATCTTCATTTTGAAAACAAGCAATGACAAAGGCAAAGTCCTTTGGGCAGCTCTGCCACGGCTTAGCCTCCACCCGGCTCCGGTTCTCCCCGACTGCTCCTGGGGCTGCATTTTTCAGAGGACAAGGGCAGCCATGAGGGCCCCAAGCCCACACCTGCTAGAAACACAGGGCATGCACCGAGCTTCCTTGAAACCGCCAAGCTGGTTGGAAATTGCCATTATACCTTGGGCCCATGCTATGATTAAAAACATTATGCCATCTCAAAGACCCAAGATAATCTTATGAGGCGGAGAAATGGACGGATAATGAATGATTTTGTCAGCTCTATTCAGGATAATAAATGAATCGGGTATTCGGATTTTCAAATAAATGTATTGAGGCCTTTTGTCCGTGACACTGATGAATTCTGGCTCACAGCCTGGCCGAGTCGGTCCAGGGACTCCGCCTCGCCCCAGGGCCCACACGCCCATGCCAGGCTCTGCTCCTCCAGGGGTGACCACGAGCTCTGCCTCTTACCAGTCACGTGACTTTGGACTGGTCACATAACCTTGGAAGTCCCAGATTCCTGGGAATCATGATAAAACCTGACTCACAGCGTGGGGAGCCGGAGAGGGAATGATTGTGGATGGGTCTGAAGACTAACGCTCTGGGTAAAATACTCTCGTTCCTGGGTTCAGCACTGGCCTCTAGGGAAGAATGCAGAACCAGTCCTCCTGGCAGGAGAGACACAGAGAGAGAGAGAGAGAGATGAGTTTATTAGGGTCCTGGGTGAGGTGAGGGCTGCCTCCCTGGGGTGGGGTGAGTCTGCCAGAAGGGATGGAAAGGGACTCAAGGTGAATTTCAATAAAGTCACATTTACCCAGCCCAGGTCCTGCTGACCCACAGTCTAAGCTAGAGGTGATTCCAAGCCTGGCCTGGGCAGCATCCGACGAACCTCCAAAGCCACACGTTTCCGAGAAAACAGCCCTTCTGACCTCTGCTTTCCTAGAGGAGCAAGAAGTTCCTTCTCCTCCCAGAATCTCTGCACTCCACATCCTTTCCCAAAAGAAGGAGCCCCGGGCGGGCCGCGGTGGCTCAGCGGGCAAAGTGCTTGCCTGCTATGCCGGAGGACCTCGGTTCGATTCCCGGCCCCAGCCCATGTAACAAAAACGGAGAAACAGAATACAATAAAAAAAAAAAAACAAGAAAATGCTTAAAAATGTTTCCCTTTCTTCCTTCCTTCTATCCTTCCTTCCTTCTCTCTGTCTTTCCTTTAAAAAAAAAAAAAAAAAAAAAAAAAAAGGAGCCCCTAAAACAGCTCGGATGAAAATCTGCCCCTCACCTCCCCAGGTTGACATCTGCAGAATGGCGCACACCCCCAGACTCATTGTGTTCACGGCCTGGTTACTGGTTGTTTATTTCGGTATTTTCCAGGAAATTGCTCATTAAAGATAAAAGCACCTGCTTACTGTAAGAGAACATTACACAAAGACTCTGTCATGGGGACCCGGGAAGAACGTTAATTAATGAAGTGAAACTGAACAAACATACTATAAATTAAAGGTCTAAAAAGAAAAGTCTGGCATTTAGTGGATTATGATAGAAGGCTGAAACGTCATATTTTTAGACCACAGAGAGGTAAAAAAAAAAAAGATGGGAGGGGAAAAATTACAAAAGGTGGCAGAGGTAACGATCTATTTCTGGAGCAACTAAAGCCTGTGCTTCCATTAAGAGAATTATAAATCAATTCTGTTTTGTCTGGGGGCATATATGCACAGTGTGTGCTAAATTAAAAAGCTTAACTTGTCAGAGCGGTTCCTTCTGAGGGTTCCATGGAATAATGCCGACTGAGGCATTAAGGCTTGGGAGAGACAGGGTAGGTTATGAGGAAGGAAATTAGGAGGCTTTGAGACATATCACTGAGTTAGACTTAATTGGGCACAGACCAGTGTCCAAGAGAAAATTTGGCCGAGCCTCAATGAACTAGAACTTTCCATTAACAGGAATGCCACCAAAGCAACCGACCACACCCGCTGCTGACAGTCAGGCTTGGTTCTCCCAGGTGCATTTCCATCCCAAAGCCAGTGATTTGTTTCTTCTCTCCTAAAAAAAAAAAAAAAAATACCGCATGCGGGGCTAACTTCTGTACTGATAATTTATTCCATTCAATTTCCCTCATTTTCACACTCACTCCTGCACCGGGAGAAGGTTTTCAGGGATGATGGTCCTGACATCAGGCCAAATCCAAGTAAATCTGGGGAGATTTGATCCCATTCATCCTAATTCACTTACCAAGGAAGGAAAGGAAAGGAGCACACTGCAAAATGGGTTTTGGTAACAGGCAGGCCAGGAAAGCTCTCTTCCGCTTAACTTCCAACTCAGAAGGAAATTCAGAAACTCGGACAGCCCATTCCTCAAGGCAAAAATGAGGCAGGGCAGCTTCCCTGACTCTGACTCCGGCTTTTTGTCCTTTCCCCAGGCAGACCTGGCTTGTGCAGAGCTCACCTTCCACGTGCTGACTCACCGACATGCAGCAACCAGGAAGCTTGTGCCAAGGCTGATCCATGCTTCCCCAACATGTTTATTCTGTGGGTGTGCGCACAGATTTCTAAATTTGCCACAACACATACAGAGACTCCGGGGGGCAGGAGGAACAGGAGGCGGGCCCGCGGCTGGCATGGCGGGCTCTGACACACACGTTTGGCTATGCCAAGAGGGAGAGAAGACTGAGGAAAGGGAAGAGGGGGCGAGGTGGAGGGCAGGCTCGTGAGAGGCGCCTCAGTGTCCTGCGTCTGCACAGCCAGCTAGAAAACCAGGCTGGGATCTGAGTTCGAGTGAGCCCTGGGTACAAACGGCAAATTAGGTATCTTGAGAGCACCTAAGAATACTTTAATATTGCTTGTGGGATTAGAACCTGGGTCCCATTCTGAGTCCGAGAGCGAACCTTCTGTGCATCATGAGTTATTCCGCAGCAGGGGAAAGAAGGAAATGAAGGGTTCCCGGGAGCCTGCCCTGTGTCGGGCGCTGTGGCTGGCACCTGGCCAGTCTCATTCCATCCCCACAGTAATTCTGGGAAGCAGGTATCGCGGGCTCCGTTTCCAGGTGATGAAACCAAAGCTTGTGGCTTGGAAGCGGACGGACTGAATTTGAAGACAGGACTACCTGTCTGTCGGCCACTACATTCCCAAGTCTTTCTCTGCCCTTCAGTCTCAGAGGCTTGTGGGCTATGAGTGCGTGTGTGTGTCCATGTGTGTATGTGTGCCAGGCAGTGGGTTGGCGTGGGGTGGGGTCACAGAGCTTCCTCTGTGCTCACTAGATTTGAGCAGAGGCGGGGAGGGCAGTATGCTGTGGTGGGAGAAGGACTGGTTTAGAGGTCAGACCACGGGCTCTGGCTAACTCTGTGACCTTGGGTACGTGACTTGCCTTGTTGGTGCTTCAGGGTGGTCTGCTAAATGAGGGGGAGACTGTCTCAGCCAGGGTTCCTCATCTGGACCATAAAACACAGAAAACTGAGTAGCTATTTTCTCAATTCTCCCAAGGATGAGAAATGCACAGGAGAAAAGTCAATCCCTTACCTTACACACAGTGTAAGGCATCCTTCCTCTCAGGGCCCTTCTCTCTTAAACCTGCCTGAGAAAGTACCAGGTGGTCTCTAAGGTTCCTTTTGGCTCCAACCTGGGGAGTTAGGTGGGGAGGCGATGTGCCTCAGCCCCGGGAGCTGGGCAGGGTGACACTGCTGAGTGCACCCAAGGCTGCAGGTGAGGACACCACACTTTCTACACCAGATGGTTTTATGCCACAAGGTCCTCTGTGTTGTTCCCTTAGCCTAATCACCTTATTTCGTGCTGACCTGGCCTCAGCTGTGCTTTGAGGAATCAGGAGAGAGGTCAGGGATAGATCTTTAAGGGGACAAGTCCTACTCCTCTCTCCCCACCTGTACTGGTTTGAAAGTGTAGTGTTCCCCAGAAAAGCCACTTCCTTTAATCCTGATTCAGTATTGTAGGGTGGAATCCCCTTTGATTAAACTATCTTCACAGAGACATGGCGTGCCCAATTGTGGGTGTGGACTTTTGGTTAGATGGAAATGTGGCTCCGCCCACTCAGGGTATGTCTTGATTAGTTTACTGGAGTTCTTTAAAAGAGGAAATATTTTGGAGAAAGCTCAGAGCTGATGCAGACGCTTGGAGAACAACTGCTTCAGAGACACACTTGGAGATGCTTGGAATGTCAACAGAGAGAGCAGATGCCTAGACATGGAAAGAGCCCAGCAAACCTCACCACGTGCCTTCCCATGAGATGCTAAGCAAGCCAGAACCCAAAGTTGTGTCCCAAAGGAGCTAAGTGGAGGCCCACAGACACTTAAAGAGGAAACCAGAAGCTGGAAGCAGCAGGACTGGGAAAAAGGACCAGCAGACGCTAACCATATGCTTTCCCAGCTGACAGAGGTGTTCCGGGTGGCGTCAGCCTTTCTTGAGGGAAGGTAACCTCTTGTTGGTGCCTGAATTTGGACATTTGCACAGCCTTACACGCAAATGTAACTTATCAAATTCCCTTTTTAAAAACCATTTCATTTCTGGCATGTTGCTTTCCGGCAGCATTAATAAAGCACACCACCCTCAGTGCAGGCGTGGGAAGAGATGGGCGGCAGCAACAGGCAAGAGACTGGAACAGGAACGGTAAACCTGGCGGTGGAGAATTAAGCCCCTGACCCCTGCACCTCCCCCACCTCGGAGGATACAGTCTATTTTATTACCTAAGGGGCCAGTTTTCCCAGGAAGCAGGGCAGTTTTTGTGTCAAAGGACTGAGCAAGATCCCACCACATTTTTAAGATGCTTACCGCAAGAAAGCAGTCCAATGCCTAAAAAACTGAGACAAGCACTCCCAGCACTGCCTAACGCCAAGCCCTGCCCGGGGAGCCTCTGGGACACGGGGACGCAGCCCCAGGCCGCCGGGAAGGAGCAGCGAGATGTGGGATGGTGCATTCATCTCTTCCACTTCAGCATGGCTCTCAAGAAACATCTGGCTCAGCAGTAGCCACGGCAGCATCTCTGCATCAAAAAGGACCTATCTAGACAGAACAGACGCATCCTGAACTCTGGATCATTCCACAAAGTGGAGATGAAGATAAAATCACCCCAAGGGAGGAAGGCAGAGGAGACATTTATTTCAAACCAATTTCACCCACCGTGGAGCAATCACTAAAGCCAAATGGTAGGGCTGTACATATTATGTGCTGTGGTGCATAAATGTGGGAAGAGTGAGGGAGCGCGGCTGCAGTGGGGCTGGCCTGCGAGGCCACAGAAGCTGCTGACGAAGCTGCCCGTGGGCTATGGAGGACGCCTGAGCTGAGCACCCAGCCGGGGACCGAGAGAAAAGGCCAGGGATGGAGAAGCCCAGACCAGGTCTGAGCCCAAATGGCCCACTGCACCTGTCTGGGCTGTTCCCTGTAAAGCTGGAGCTATACTCATGTCTAAGGCAGCTGGTCTTGCCCGAGGAGAGTACATGGATTTCAAGACCTGATTTTGGGTTTTCCAGCCATGGGAAAATGGATCAACGCTGAATGGGGCTTCCTGGGCCTCAGTTTCCCCATTTGTAAAAGGAGGCTGACTGACAGTCCTGTAATTTTAGAGTCAAATTTGGAGCCTAGCTAAGGTCCCCCTGCAGTTCTAAAAAACTCCACAGTGATTCACTTGCAACAAGAGCACATGTGAAGGCAGAGGGACTCTCATCCTAGGTTCCTCAGCCTCTGGCCCGGTGCTGGCGCCATTACAGATTTGATGAACTAACCAACAACTGGATCAACAAATTGAATGAACAAGTCCCCATTTTTACATGAGGGAGCTGAGGCTAAAAGGAAAAGAGACTTGCCCAAGGCTGCACAGCCTATAACAGACAGAGCCCACCCCAAATCCAGGTCTTTGGACTCCAAATCCAGTGCTCATCTACTCCACCATAGTACTGAGAAAGGAAGGGGAGGCCTTTGGAGAGCCTCTTTGGAGGTGGGAGAGACCGAGGCAGGCTGGGGACAGGGGCTGGCGAGACCCCCTGGGGACATGTCAGACATGGGCACCTCGATTCAGCAAGCCCCCCAGTCAGCCCCATGGTCTGCCCTTCCAGTCCATCCATCAAATCCTTGTCCCTAGGGTGCCTTCTGCTCCTCGGATGCAGAGAAAGCGACCACCCGGCAGCAGGCCAGGGTCTCTCCCAGCCTTTTCATTCAGGCTTTCTTGCAACTGTTGATTTTCCTCAAGTGGGATGCTCCAGGAAATCTCCCTGGAATTTCACTTTCTGCTCCTCAGAAGCCTCTGCTGGGAAGTTGGAGCAGACACGCTCTCCTCACTTTGCCCAGCTTTGCTGGACTCTCAGAGCTCTTCCCCACCCCCACCCACTCTTACCCTTTTCCTAGGACTGATGTGGCAGCTTCCAGAGAGTCCCCCTAAATTTTACCCCTCACCTTCTTGTAGGCTCTGTATTTATTTATTTATTTTGCAGTGTGTCCTCCTCTCTTGTCTCATTGGATCTAGAAGAGCCTGTTACCAGTGAGGACCCCAAGGTGGGACTCAGGAAGGTGAGGAGGGGCCAAAGCTTCAGTGGCAGAGTAGCGAGAGACCTGGAGGCCCAGAGACAGCAGCCTGATACCTGCCCATTGGTGTCGGGCAATGGGCCCTTTGCCCTTTCCTCAGACACCTCTGACCTGTAGAGCTGCAAAGGCAGAAATCAAGTTCCATTAGGGACCTCAGGGCTGAGGCCCCCCCACCCTGGCAGGTCATCCAACTCCCCACTCCCAGTACACCCACACACTAAGCTCATGACACCCACCCTGGCTGCACATTAGAATCACCTGAGGAAGACTTGAAAAATATTGATGCTTGGGACTTTATCCTGGGCCAACTAGGCCCAAGTTTCTGTGGCTAGAGTTGGGCATCAGTATTTTTTAAAGCCCCACCGGTGATTCTAATGTGCAGCCACCACCCTATGAGCTCCCCAAGGGCAGGGCTGGGTCCCCCATGGAGAAGAGAGCCTTGTCCTTTCTCTGTCTCTTTCTCAGGTGTCACCCCAGAGCAAGGACCCAGCACGGGCACCTCCCTCCCACCAGTGTCCTGGAATCACAGGGCTTCCCCCCTCATCATAGTGTCACTGGGGTGGCAAGAGCAGGGACCCACTAAGCCAGTAGTGACGTTACCTGCCACCTCCTAGAAGCCAGCCAGGCACAGGTGACAGGGGAGGGTGACGTTGCTCTAACAGGAAGGCCCCACCAACCCCTCCCCATGGCACATCCACGTGGAAAAGACGCAGGCAGAGGGGCCTGGAGCTCCCTGGGCACTGTCAACTCTACCTGAGCCCAGCCATCAGCTGTAAAGGAGCAAACATTTACCAGCCCACACCACAGACAGGTGCCCTAGCACCCCTGGGCAATCCCATTTGTGGAAACAACCCTGTGCATTCGTCCCTCCATCTATCTACCCATCCGATCATCATTTACTGAGCACATCTGATATGCCAGGCCCTGAGAATATAGCAGTGAGCAAAGCAGACACAGTCTCTCTCCCAAGAGCTGACCCATGCAGGCGGTACCACAAGCCCCACTGCACAGATGAAGAGACTGAGGGTCAAAGAAGAGTGACAGCCTGCCCAAACCTGGGCAGTGCCTGAGTCAGAATTCAAATCCAGGTCCACTGGCACCCAGAGCCCACATTCCTTTGGCCCAGTCTTTTCCAGGAGGCTGGAACCAAGAGTGGGCCCAGGTCCAGGACCCCTGAGGTCTCCCACAGCTGGCTGCCGTGCCCTCCCTCCCTCTCCCTCCCCAATGGAAACGCTGAGAGCTGCAATGAAATTCACCTTAATAAGCACTCGTTGGAAATATGCTAATGGAGAGGAATCTGATATATCCCATGCCCTGACACCCCAAAGGGAAAAGGAGACAAAAAACACTTCAACATTGAGGTTTGTCTCATTTCAAGCCCGCTTTCAAACTGGCCATAAATCTTCTGCATGGCATGACATAACAGGAGCTGCCAGGTTGGGGCATTCATAATTAGCAGTCATCAGGCGCAGAGCAGGACGCGTTAGGCTTTCAAGAAAGAAAGAGGGAAGTAGGCCCAATGCGTGGGGGGGGAGCCGCATACCCCCTGCCCACCTTGGGGCCCTGGGGCAGAACTTGTGGCTGTGAGAGACAGCGGAATATGCTAGAATGGGCACAGCTCAGGAGCCAGCCAGGCCTGCCTTGAAGCCCGCTAGGTACACGTGGCTGTGGGACACATTCCTGTTTCCTATCTGTGAAATGGGGAACCCGACTGCCGTGCGGATTTCCTCGCAGGACCGCGTGTGGGAAGCAGCTGGTTCGTGGTTTAGAGGTTAAGAAAATGCACTCTGGACTCAGGGCTGGTCTGAATCAAGAAAACAGCTCTGCTAATTACGAGCTGAGTAATATGGGACAAATGAGTTAATCTTCCAAAGGCTGTTTCCTCATCTGCAAATAGAGATGGTAATTGTATCCATTGTGAAATTTAAATGAGATAATTACACTCAGGATCTGGCACACTGGATGAATTCAACAAATCTAGCTGCTTTCGCTATCGGGAATGCAGTAAGCAGGAGCTGCTGTTTTTACTGCTAGTTTCCTTCACTTCCCCAAATCCCTTTTCATTGCCACTTAACGACCATAAAAATTCCTGGGCACTGTCCCTTGCCCTGTTCCATTTTTTTTTTTTTTTTTTAACATGGGCAGGCACGGGGAATCAAACCCAGGTCCTCTGGCATGGCAGGCAAGCACTCCGCCTGTTGAGCCACCGTGGCCCACCCAAGGGTCCCTGTTCCATTTTTAATTTGCTGGGTGGCCCTAGGAAATTGACTTAATGTCTCTGATTCGTAACTATTCTACAAAGTGAGGACGATAGCACCTGCTTTGCTCGACCTCTAGGGTCGTTTTAAAGATCAAAAAGGAAATGCAAGTGAAAGTGCACTGAAATTTATAATAAGCAACAAATTCACAGAAATTATCATCATTAACCTCCAGGAGGAGGGCTGTTCTAGAAGCCATGGTTCACCTCCCCTCTCCAAGCAACAAGTAACAGTCTCTCTCAAAAACTCAGAGGCAAAGAGTCTATGGTTTGCCACATCAGGCAAACCACAAAGTTCAATTCCTACAAATATCTAACCGAAATCCCTCCTACTGCCTGCTGAGAAGGCTTTGCTTTTCATTTCCAGCAGGCAGGGACTGCCATGTGGTCGTATCCTGCACCCATGTAAGGCCACCCACGCTGGTTTCTCCCTGTTCAGGGAGAGGAATTCACAGATCACACAGTTGGGCGGTGCATCCATGTCAAGTTGTCATCAAGTTTCGAATCGTCTTCTCTCAATCTCTGTACTTTCCTCACTGCAGACCCAACAGTCTGTGGGTGGGCTCAGTCCTCCGAGCCGCGCTGGGCTGGGGGCAACAGAGCAGAGGAACCAGCCTGAGCTTGTTGTAAGCCTTGTTTACAAAGGCGGGTGCCTTTTCGTGGGAGTGTCCTGTCTCCCTTCTCACCTTCTTGCTCCCTCTTCACCCATTTCCTCTGCCTCTGATTTCTCCATTTCCCACTGGTTCCCACAGTGCTCCCACCTGAAAACCCTGCCCCCTCCGCTCACCACCTGAAGCCATTCCTTCCAAGGCAGGCGCTATGTGGACACCATTCCCGGCCTGGGATTGGGGATGGATAGTAGCCTGGTCATGGCAGCTCGGTCCCTGGACTGTCACCCAAAGGTGAAAACCTCAGGCATCTCACAGGTTCCAAAGCCCCAACTTGACCTTGAGCCCCTCCCAGGGAAGCCCACGCCGTCTCAGTCTGGCCTCAAGCCCAGGTGACTGCCCCTCTCCAAGGGGCACCTTGCAGGGTGGCCCAGCACAGGGTCTCAGCAGCCTCCTCCCAGAACTGGAGCTTCGCCCTTCGCCCAGTCACTCATTTGACACAGAAGACTTTCGATGCGCCAGACATTAGGCAAGGCCCTGGAGTCAGAGCATGTCAAGTTACATTCTAACAGGAGCGAGAACATGGGATCAAAAAAAACCACACCTGAGAGAAGACCTCCACCCTGGGGCTGCTGCTGAGGAGGCGGCCTGGGGAGGGCGCTGGTAGGGGAAGGGACGCGCGGGCTGAGACTTGAAGGAGGCAGAAGAGTTGGCCCGGTGGGGGGCAGGGCAGGGGCGCTCTGAGCAGCAGGGGCCTGAAGGTAAGAAAGAGCAGGTGCACCTGAGGCAGTCAAAGTGGCTCCTTCGGGCTGGAGCAGAGCTGGAGAGCTGGGGAGCCCCAGAGCACGCCGCCCCTGTGAGCTAGAGCTTTGTTCGGAGGCCAAGGGGCAGCCACTGAAAGGTTGGTTCTAAGTAAGGGACTGACTTGGGCAGTGATTTCATAAGATCCTTGTCTGAATTGAAACAAAACACACCAAAAAATGGGGGGCAGGGAATGAAGGCTCATTAGCAGGGAAACAACTTCTTTTCATGATAGCCATCTATACCACGGAATGTTTGGCAGCCATAAGAAAGCATGAATGAGCAATATAAGTTGATTTGCAGGGATTGCCAGAAGGTACAGTGGAACGAAAAAAAAAAATGAGTGGCAATATAGTGTAATCCTGTTTTTATAAAGCAAACCATCTGCCTATAAATGTACACATATACATATGGGTATATGGGTTTACACGTGGCTACAGTACATGATATGAAGGAAATATGAAAGGATAAGAGCAGGATGCTGGCAGAGACTCCCTGAGTGGGCAGAGATAAGGGCACGATGGAGATAAAAAGAGAGGAGAGAGGCAAATAAAAGGAAACATTTTTAAAAGACTGAACTAAAAACAACAAGAAACCAAGTATGCCATGATCCCATTTATGTAAAGTTATTTGTGTGGATACCTTAAGGTCTCAACTTATTTACTCCTTCCTCTGGCCAGTGCACCTTCCCAGGCTCTCTTAGCAGTGACCCCAGAATATTAAAAAGAAATTAGGAATAAATAAAGTAAGCAATCTCCCACTGGCTGGCACATGGAGAGATGGGGCAGGGCTGGGCAGGAAAAAGGCTGCAAGAGTGGGTCTGAGGCACTTTGACCAAATCTCCAGCCATACCGGCTGACCCCACGCCCACCCGGTCAGCGCACCCTGCAGACACTGTCTCCCTGCCCCCCACCCACCCCACCTGCTCAGCCCAGCCCCTCTAGCAGCCCGGATCATCGCTCTCCCGTCTGTCCTGTCCCTGCTGTGGATGAGAGTGGGGTGGCAGGTTGGAATGGGAGGGGGCAGGTCTGGGGTCTTGGGAATCCTGTTAGGGCACAGGCTGCGTGAGGCAGGAACCATCACCCCCACGGCTTTACGCTCTCCCCAAGTAATGGCTTGACGGAAATGGATTGGGGGGGGTCCCTGGTCAAGTCACCCCCCCCACCCCTTTCAGGACCTCAATCTCCAGAGCTCTAAAGAGATGCCGACAAGAGGAGGAGGGGCCGACACCCCAGATAGTAGGGAAGCCAGTGACTGCGTGCGAACGGCATGGCCCCAGCCTCCTTCTTTCCCCTTTGCCCTGGGCTCTCACTCCTGGATCCCGCCCCTTCTTGTCCCCCTTTTCCCTGCCACCACAGCCACAGGCCCCGCACCCCGAGCCCCACCAGGGAGCATTTGATCAGTGGCATCAGTAAATTCCCTGGAAAGGGACCCCCAAAAGCCACCTGGCATAGCAGGTCATGACGCCAGCCAGTTGCGATGGGTTTGATTCCTGATTCTGATATGTTTTAGCTGCATGGCCTTGACAATCACTCAACCTCTCTGAGCCGTGGTTTCCCCATCTGTAAAGTGGGGATTTTTAACAATTTCACAGGCCGGCTGTGAGGGCCAAATCGATGCTCGTAATCCGCCCAGCCTGGGGAGCTGCTGCATTGTATCAGCGTTGGGGATGTCCAGAGACCTCTCCAGGCTGCCTCTACCTTCCCACAGCTGCCCCCAGCCCCGTGGTCGCCTTCCTGAACTGGACAGACCACATTCCCCATCAGCATCACTCGGAAAGCCGCCCACTGGGGCAGTCGCCCGGCCCGCCATTACGAAGGTTAATTGCAAGATGCAACAATAAGAGCAGGGAAGCATGGCCCATTCATAAATACGGCCGATTAAAAGACAAGCATCATTTTGTAATTAGGCCACCGAGAGAAACACGCCAGCCCCGCGCTGCAGATCGGAGTTTCCCCCGATGGGCCCCCTGGGGGCTTCCCTGCCACCCACACCCCCCCAAGGCCTCGTGGGAATATCATCCAGTTCCGTGTCCTTCAGAGGCAACAAGTCACCCTGGGCCTAGAAGAACACCCGGCCTGCTTGAGCCCCCAAGAACTCAATTAACTGCATCTGGCTAATGAAAGCGAGACATTTCCCTCCTCCTCTCAGTCAGGGCTGCTGCGGTGGGAGCCGGGGAGAAGCAGTCCCCCGTCCCGCCAGCTCCCCCTTTCATGTGGCTCTGGGGAGACGAAGCTTCTCTGATCCGTTTGAAAGCGATGGTCCCACCAGCCCGCAAACAGGGGCCCGGGCCACCCGGGGAGCACCCAGTTCAAAGCCAAATGGCGGGCCGGGCGAGGTCCAGTTGGGACCGGGAATAATTAGGGCATTCCAGATCACAAGGATCAATAACATAATTAACAAATATTGTGCTATTCCTCAGAATCTTGCTACGAATTATGCTGTCTTTGATCATACAATGTTCCCTGACTGTTAATGACATGTAATGTTAATTACTGGAGAAAAGGAACTACTTGGAATGAAGACTTACTTGGAGAATAATTAATATTCTTTGAGGAGTGGCAAAGCCTGGGAAGGTCCCCCCACACCCCAAAGTTGTGATGACTTAGGGATCCCAGGCAGCCCACCCTCCCTGTCCGTGGGTGGGCAGGCCTATGCCTCAGGCAGAGGGTGGCTTGCACATAGTAGGTGTGCTGGAAAGACCTGCTTGCTAAGTGAAGGCATGGATGATGGGTGGCTGAATGAATGAATGAATGAATGAATGAATGAAGTTGCCTGGGAATCCTCTAGCATCCTAGACTATTGGGCAAGAACACAATCTAGTCCAACCATTTCTTTTTGCAAATGGGGAACTAAGGTTCAAAGAAATGAAGGGACTATCCAAAGCCACAGGCCTCTGTGTGCTGCAGGGGCCAGACGGCTGGTCCCACCCCCTTCCCAGCACCTTCCACCCAGCTGTGCTGTCTGGTAGAAACTGGAGAAGATTAAAGGAACAGGGAGGAATGTCTTGGGGGCCAGGGAAGTTCTCTTACGGTCTTGTAGTACACTGGGAATATTTCAGACGCGTACTGCTTCATGTCTTTAACATACGTGGAATCCCCCAATGTCCCAATCAGCTGGGATGCCCCAAAACACAGGCTGCATGCTGGGAAACCACAGAGCCCGGACCAAAGACCCTCAAGAAAGACCCCTTAGGCTACTCTCCAGTCTGGAAGGGAGCAAAGAGAGGAGCTGTCTGCTCCCAGGGGCCAAATCCCCTAGGAGAACCGAGACCCCTTTAACCAAACTGCGCTCTAGCAGAGAGAAGGCTTCAGGTTCGGCTGCCAATCATAGACAGGCCACGCCCCCTCCCTGGGTCTGTCAATCAAGCAGCTCCACCACCCCAGATAATGAAATGTGTCTCTCTCCAGGCCAATTTCCCCGGATTCTGAAATGAGGGGAGAAAGCTCAGCTTCCCCTTCCTCTGAGGAGTCCTCAGTTTCCCCACCCCGTACCCCCTCAGGTTTTTTACTTCTGTAGCAAGTGTCTCTCCCATGGAGAATGGAGTGTGAGTGATGCTCCCAGCAGCTGTGGGAGAGTAGCCCCGGCCTGAGTGAGCCTCAGCCCCGCTTTCCCCACCGCTCTTGGGGCCAGGAGCCCTTCACTTCATTCACCGCAGGGCAGGGGGGAGGGTAAGAGGAGGGCGCAGAGGTTAAGCCCCTCCCTACCCTGATGCTGCCCAGAGGCTCCTCCGTCAGTGCCTGGCTCCCAGCCCGAACACAATCACAGGCACTGAGGGGCACAGCGGCCTGACACGGGGGGCGAGGAGGGGCTGCAGCAGATGCTGCTGTGTGACCCTCCCCGCTCCCACCTGGCCAGCCCCAGGTTCCAAGGTCCAGGCCTTGGCAGCCGCCCACCTGCTTGCTGGAGTTTTGCTCTGGGAGGCCCAGCTCCAAACCATCACCTTATCTACTCACTCTCCCAGCCCTTAGCCTGGCTGGGACACTGCTAGTTCCCCCCAAAACACGAGCCCAACACCAAAGATGCTGATGGGTAGGGACTGGCGATCAGCTTTCTGTGCCTCAGTGAGCTCATTTGTTCAATAAAAACCTACTTTGGTTTCAAGCCTCACCTTTCCCTTTGATGCATTTTCAATGCTCTCATGGGGAAGGACAGGCAAGGAAAAGGGTCCCCACTTTTCAGAGACAAAGATACAGACACAGAGCGTGCGGACAACTCCATAAAGGTGCTAGAAGTGGGATGCAGCGCCCCCCTTCCTCACCCCACCTCCAGATGATTCACCTTCTAAGTGGGGAAAATAGAAATGATTGTGCAGCCGGTTAGCGCGAAGCCTTGGGCTCACCCCCCATATCTAACGGTGACATCTGTGAGTGACTGAAGAGTCCCACTTGGGAGCAGGCAGGGCAGGGCTCATCCTTCCCAAACCCCTGCTCCCAAGCCCAGGGGGGACATGACCATGCTTCTCTCTGGATGCCTTCTGTGTTTGAAGGCTCCACGGAGAGAGCCACTGGCTTCTGGAAAGCTCCCCTCCCTGGTCAGGGACACGGGGGTGGATGGCCCCACCCTGCCATCACAGCCTCCCACAGCTGCCCTCCCATGTAGACCCCGCTCCTCGGCCAACGGGGCCTCCCACGGGCACGACCCAGACAACCCGTCTTGACACCAGATGGCAGGGGGCACCAGGGCACAGCCAGGGCATGGGCCCCCCAAGGCCCAGTCATGCTAGGGGGCAACCAGGCCCCAGAAGAGGCTGTGCTGCCCCCCCCCCCAAAGCCTCCACCCTGTGCACACCCACATGTGCCCTGCACACCCAGCCAACGTCTGCCCACATCGATGCTCTCCGCCTGGGCTGCTCTCTCTCTTCTCTTCCCTCCTTCCCTTCTCCTCCAGCCCCCTTATTCCTCCTCTCGGTTCTCTTACGGAGAATCTGTAACACACCAGCCTGCCCTTCCACACTCACACCTGTGACTTCCCACCCACGCTGCAAACTCTCAAGGGGAAAGGACCATGGTTTGTCTGGCCTGCAAATGCCCCACAGCACTAAGGTTCCCTTGGAGCCGAACAGGTGACCAATGAAAGCTCCTTAGTTGATGCTCCGAAGGAAAGAACAAAGCAGGTTCTCCTGGGCTTACCCAATGCCCCTGAAAGAAGCCAGCTCAGACTCACAGTGTGCTGCAAAGAAGCACTTCCTGCTTCCCCCTTGTCCATCGCATCTGACTCCCAGGGGCTCCCAGGTACAGAGGAGCCCCTCTCCCCATGCTCCTCAGGAAAAGTGATGGGCCTGGGGCTTCAGAATCAGGAGATGGACTGGAACCTCGTCCTGCTGTCCTGCCGTGCTCCCTGCACATTCTGCTTCTCCTCTCTAAGCCTCGGTCACCTCACCTGCAGGGTGGCAGGTAGGGGCACATGAGCTCACGCCCACGAAGTGCCTGACACAGGGCTGGGCCCACTCGTTGGTTCTGAGTTCCAGTCCAGCCGGTGACAAGTACCAGCGGCTCCAGGTCACTGTGCTCAGGGTCCTGCCAACCCCAAGCCCCCGAGGGCAGCCACCCTGGAGTCAGGCTGCCCACCAGCCCAGCCCCCCAGCTCCCCAGGGGCCTGCTTCCCCGCTGACAGGTGAAAAGCCCTGCCCTGACACCCAGCAGCGGGTGGCCTGTGTGAGACAGGCAGCCGAGGGCGCCGGCAGGTGTGGCTGCAGTAAATGATAGCGTAACCCTTGCCGCCCAAAGCAACAACATCGTAACTGTCAGAGCAATTTTCCACATCAGCAGTTTAACACCTGAACTGCTGCTGCGCTTGTTTTCTCCCCTCCACCCTCCTCGTTCACTCTCTCCACCCACCCCCTTCCATCCTGCTTCGCTGAAGTCTGCCCAGCTCTGAGCCCCCTCTTCTGGGATCAGTAGCAAACAATATTTGCCCCCAAGAGCCCAGAGGCTGCAGAATTAACCAGTCGATCAGGTTCTTCCGAGGGGAAGAGGGAGAGAGGGAAAAGCCCATGGGGCTCAAATACCCGATCGACATCTGTCAACATCTGGGTTATAAATAATCCAGGGATGTAACAAAGATTCCGTTAGACGCTCTCTGAGCCCCCATCATAAAGATGCAGTTGTTAATTTTTATTTACTGAAACTATATTTCTTTTCCTTGAATGAGAAGCAAAGCACTGGAGGGACCTTTTGCAAGACAGAGGTACCTCTAAAATGCCACTTGTCTGTTGGGGAACTTTCAGAGAAAGACACACAAATGAGGGTCATGGCCAAAATCTTGAGTAACTGATGGGCAGAGAACTCATCAACCGGTCTTCTCCTGGGCTAGGAAGTACCCCTGTATGTTGATGAGTCTTGGCGTGGTGAAGAAGCGTTCCAGGAGAGGGCCTGGGGTGGCAGGGAAGCCCCTTGGGGACAAGGGAAAGTAGCTATTTACCAACCAAATGGAAGCCTTTTGCTATTTCAACAACCATTACACACACAAGCACACGCACACTGCCTTTCTTCCTGGTGACTCCAGCAAACACTCCCTGCCGTGGTCCTTCCCCCAGGGAGCCCTCAAGCTCTCTGACAGTGACAAGGAAACCGGGGGCCAAATGAGAATCACCGAGTCATATATTAGAGCTGAAAGGGATCCTTGAGATGATCTGGCCCAGCCTTTCAGTGGACAGACGTGTAAACTGAGGCCGCAAGAGGAGGAGGGGCTTGCTCACGCTTGTTCTGTGGGTTTGGGGCAGGGGCTGGCCTCCTGTGCCCCACTCAGTGCTTGTCATGCTGCCAGTGTCACCAAGCCCAGGCCCGGCTCACGGGCAGAAACCAGGCACGCGAGGTGATGCTCACGGCCGGTGGGTAAGCACCCAGAGCCAGGAAGACGCGCGAGCACCCAGCAGCGCCGGGACGGGCTCCCTGTCCGTCACCCATGGCCAGACTCCTAAGGGTCACAGACACTGACACCTCCTCCCGCAAATGCTGCCATCCCTGTCCTTACACTCCCAAGGAAGCCATCCCATCCACTTTTCCACTCTCCTGGTCAAAACTGGAGCATCGGTATGACTCTTCTAATGAGACAAAAAACTCAACTCTGTTTCCCTTTCATTAGTCCAAGGGAGTGAGAAAGCACACGTGGCCTGACCCACCCGCACTGGTGGACACACCTCGCGTCGCGGCAGCTATAAGGTCACACGGCTGACGCTACCAGCCTGGCCAGTGTGAAGCGACCCCCTGGGGGCACCCGCTATGTGCGAGGCTTTGGACCAGGCGTTCGCCTCTGACCCCCGCATCACCACCAACCACCCCAAACATCCCATCATCTTTGTCCCGGTCTCCTGCACAAGTCACTAAGAAAGGACATTGTTGGAAGCACTTCAGCAGCGCTCCCAGCCCCTAGCAGCTGTCCCACAGACGCCTGACAGAGGAAGATAAATATATTTATAATATACAGCAAAGTGAATAACAAAGAGTTTATATAGTTGTCTCTGACAAAGCTGACAAGCCAGGGCTGGCAGCTCTAATCAGTTCCCAGCTGAGCCCAGGAAATCTACAGGAGCACAGCTCTGACCTCTCAGGCAGATTTCTGAAAAGAAGGTTAAAGTTTTTCTGCAAAGTGTGGGTTTTTTAATTTTTTAAGTTTTAAACGAAAGAGGGGTGCGAGATTGTGTATACATGCCAACCTCTGAGGTGGCAATGGGAGCAGGGGAATAGGATTTTATTTTAAACTAATCCACGGATGTGCCTCCCACTGCTGCCCCTCTGAAATACTTCGTTCTCTAAGTGAGGCACAGCCTTTCCCATTTGTCTAGTGAGATGCTTGCTTGCATGAATGACTTGCAAATGGGCTGAAAATGCATGTGGCTGCAGATTCCAAAGATTCATTTTTGAGAAATACCTTGCTGGCAAAAGGGCTCAGTGTATGAGATGTCACTTGTCAGCCCTGCATCACTTTCAACCCCCTCACCAGAAGGTCTTTTGGGAACACGCACAAGTTCCGAGCTGATGCCACCCCAGGAGTGCCTCACCCCGTGTGCAAAGTCAATCGTCAGAAGCTTCAAGTGGAAAGTTAATGCAATTTGGTTTAACTAGAATCAACCCTTTAAAATTTCTCCTTTCCAAAAGGAGAGCATGGCCCAAACCCAATCCCCTTCCTACTACCCCACAGTAGTAGCCCCCTTCAAAGAGAGGTCCCTTCCTCTAGCTCCCCTCGCTCACACACGAACCCACGTTTTAAAACAGGTCAGACGACAAACGTCCAGTTTCTTACATATTTCTAGTCCCCCAAGTGCTGTGGCTTCTGAATTCTGTATTTTCAGACAAACCTGGATTGCATCTCTTTTTAAATGCCCTTGCTTTTAAAGGGCCAACATTTTAAGCTGCTGTTTACACTTAAGTCTGAACGAGGTTCTAATCTTTTCTTGGAGAGTTGATTTCCTTGTAGACTTTCCACATGCCTGAACTAAACCTGAGCAATAAAGATTCTTCAGTCTGTCAGGTTTGTTAAATGTTTTCATGGCCATGAGCTCATGTGATTTCAAACAACCCTCTTACGGCTATTACTATATCCATTTTCTAGGTGAGAAAACCAAAGCTCAGAGAAGTTAAGAGGTTTACTCTGAGTCCCACAGCAGATAAGTGCTATACAGTGCTAGGAGTAGAACCCAGGCTGTGGGAGCAATGGCCTGGGGTTCTTTCCCAGCAAAGAGCATTTCTCCCCAGATGTACAAACCCACCCTACAATACTCCAGCCGGTGGCTGCAGAGCCTCTGCTTGAATATCTCCAGTGATGGGGAGCTCACTGCTTCTAGAGGTGGTCTAACCACCTGTGCTCAGGCAATAGGAGATTGCATTATAGAAGACAGGGAGCCCAGGAAAATATCAGTTGGGGGGTGGGCGTGGGGAGTAGGGGTTCATTAGTGATTCCCGCAATCCCCTGAGGGTTCCATTTTCTACCTGATGGCCTATGCAAGGCTACACTGTCGCCAATTGTGCCTAGCCCAAAATACTTTTCTTCCTATCTTCTACTCTAAAGGTTTGGCCAGGAGCCCCAGGGCCCAGGAAGGACCAAGAACCCCCAGGAATGAATGGCCCATTCCCAGTCTTAAAGTCTGGGGCCATTTAGCATGCTTCAAATCCATCTTGTTTTAGTTTGGAGGGGAAAATCTTTCAGGCTTTTCCGGACTCTGACTTGGTCCATAACCACGGCTTTTCTCATTGTACCCTCTGCACAACTCAGTCTACACCCCCGCCCCCACCGACAGCTGGACACTCAGTGACCTCAGGGCACGTGGCAGGATGGAAGGGGCAAGATTCAGGCACGATCACTGTCGTCAGAGCGGTTGAGATGTCACTTACTTCGGACCATGGGGATAGACGTCACACACGGGTCTTGTGTGATGGCACCTCCTGGGGACCTTGTGGGGAAGCAGGATGCTCAGGAAATGGGGGGAGAGCCTTGGAAGGAAGGATTATCAGGCTCTCACACTTGGGCTGGATTCCGGAAAGCTTACCAGAAGGAGGCCAGTGAGGCTCTAGAAGAGGGCTCCTTGGTCATGAGACCATGATGCGTCCCAATGAGTTCAAGGCAGGACAGACTAAGCACAACTCTTCCAGATTAGAAAAATGCAGAAAACAGAATACTGGTATTTCTGAAAGGCTTTGGACATCTCTCATGATACAGTCATTCCCTCCTCCCCTTTCTCTGTGCTGATGGAAACCCAATTTGTTCAGTTAATAGGTGGAGATCCTTTCACCTCAGGAGGGGCACCAGCCCCAAAAGATAAGTTGAGATCGGTGACCTCATCCTCCTAGGCTCCTAAGGATGAGCATGCGTCTCTGCTCTGGTGAAGAAGAGTAGAGAGAAGTCAACTGGGGAGGACTTTCTTTACTGAACAAAAGAGCAAAGCCTCCTGAGGAAAAGCCTCCATCTCTCTCCACTTCCTCCCTAAAACATGGGCATGACACCTGAGGAAGCAGCAGCCGCTTCATGTCATGAGGTGACAAGCCAGCCTGTGGAGAATGGGCGAGCCACGGGACCCACGTAGGCCCTCAATAACATGTGGGGCCACTTCACCAGCGCCAGGTGCTCAGCCTCCACACATCCTGCTTCATGAAAAATAAATATCCTGTTTGTTTACAATATTCTAGTCGATGGGTTATTTTTTTTTTTTTCTTTCCTTGCAGCTGAACTTTATCCTAATTGAGATAATATCCATTCTGGGCAAAAGTATAACTACTAATGCAATACATTCATTCATTCAAGTATTTGTTGAGTGTCTGGGGCGTGCAACAAATACTTGAAAGGACATCAAAGGACATACACACGTTCCTGCCTTAGAGTCACTTAGGCTGTAGTGGGGATAGGACAGACGATTAATAAAATAAGTAAGTGCATGGTGTATCTATTATATGATGATAAGTGCTATAGAGAAAACTAAAGCCAGGACAGAGAAATGGAATATTAGAGCCAAGAGAGGTGATTTCAACTTGAAGTAGAGTGTTCCAGTAGACTCCACTGACAAAGTGGTATTTGAGCACAGCTTTGAAAGAAGCAAGCGGCAAGCTCTGCAAGTACTGGGGGAAGAGTGGCTCAGGCAGAGGGAAAATGGCCCATGGGTGCTCGAGAGGAGAACCCCGCTATCATGGAGGTAGGCTTCTGGCATTTGGCCGCAGGGCTTGCCCCTCAGCCAATCCTGGGGTTCTTCAACTTATTTCTCAATAACTTGGACAAACATCTAGAATGCAGGCTCACAAGATCTCTGAATTCTATGAAGCCAAATGGGATCGAATGAGAATCTCAAAAAATCTTGATAGGCTGGAGCAATGGGCTGAATCTGAAAAGATGAAACATAGGAGGCTAAATGTAAGATGCTTTTGATCCAAAACATCAACAGTACAGCCCTGGATGGGAAAAGACACAGCAGCCACGTGTGTGAAGAAAGCTCAGGAGTGTTCAAAAGCAGAAAACTCTACAGAAGGATGTGTTCTCTTAGAAGGCTGATGACCGAATCTCCATCTACTTACTCCTTAGTGGATGTGCTGGCTTGAATCTGTCATGTCCCCCCCACCCCCGTTCCTGCGGGGGCAGACCTATTGTGGGTGGGACCTGCTGGTTAGACTACTTCATGTGAGATGTGACCCAGCCCATTCAAGGTGGGTCTTAATACTTTACTGGAGTCCTTTGTGTGAGGATAAAAGACAGTAAAAGCCCAGAGAGCAGAGAGAGAAAAGCCCCGGGAGAAACCAGCCAGGGCCTGCAGGGGCTGAGAGAGAAAGCCACTGACACCAGCACCAGGAGAGAAAGGACAGCAGACGTGACCATGTGCCTTCCCGTGGGACAGAGGAACCTGGAAGGCTGCAGCCTTTCCTCAGAGGAGGTGCCTTCCTCTTGATGCTTTAATTTGGACATTTTCCTGGTCTTAGAACTGTAAATTTGCAAACTAATAAATTCCCATTGTAAAAATCAACCCATTTCTGGTACATTGCCTTCCGGCAGCTTTAGCAAACTGAAACAACAGACATATTCTAAATGAGACGAGGGCCAGCCCACTTTCTCTCTGCTTGACTTTGACCGCACACAAGTCAAAAAGACACAGACAGGAACTGCAACCCAGACCGAACTCTGAAATCTGTTGCACAGCTAATTGTTGTGATATGCTTTGAAATGTATTGCTTTTTTGCTATATATGTTATTGTTCACAAAAAAAAGAAAAAAGTCTATTGTGATGATAAATGCAGAGCTATGTGATGATGTTGTGACCCATTGATTGTACACTTTGGATGATGACATTGTATGTGAAGATAAAAGAAATACCAATGAGAAATTAAAAATTAAAAAAAAAAAGATGCAGGAAGGAATCAATTCAGGGGGTGTAAGGCCAGGCTGAGGAGTCCCTGAGACAGTCTCTCCAAGGAAGGATCAAGGGTCAGGAGGAGTGAACCCTCAGAAGGACACGCATTTATTCTTTTATTTACAGATATTTGGTGAGAACCTTCTATGTGCTAATCTCTGTTCCTGGTGTCCTCACAAACCATTGAACATGCAATTATACTGCCAGTGGCTTTCAGATTTTTTTCACCACAATCCACAAGAAGTACACTTTACATCCCAACCCAGCAGACACTGATGTATGCATGTATCAGTTTCCAGTGGCTGCTATAACAAATTACGACAAACCTGACGACTTTAAATAACACACATTTGTCATCTTACAGCTCTGGAGCTCAGAAGTCGAAAATGGTTTTCCTGGGCTGAAACCAAGGTGTCTGCAGGCCGTACTCCCTCTGGGAATAATCAGTTTCCTTGCTTTTCCAGTTTCTAAAGCTGCCTCCTGTGGCTCATTGTCCCTTCCTCCATCTTCAGTACCTGTAGCACGGCATCTCCAGATCACCCTCTGCTTCCATCATTACATCACTTTCTTCCTCTCCTGAAATATTATCCCCTCTACCTCTTCTTACAAGGACCTTTATGATTACATTGGGCCCATCTGGATAATCTAGAGTGATCCCCCCAACTGGAGATCCTTAATTTCATCGCACCTGCAAAGTGCCTACTGCCATAAGGTAATACATTCACAGGCGAACTGGATATGGACATATGGGGAGGGGGGAGGGGGCAATAGTCAGTCAAGCACAATGCATATGCATGTGAAACAGAAACAAAAGTTTCACGAAGTCATGCTTACTTTTACAACATAGAGGTAATCTAACATACTCTAGTTTTCTAATTGTTAAATGTACTTTGGGGTTCACTGAACTGATTCCACGACTCACTCACAGCTTGCCATCCACAAGGTGGAAAACTCCATACTACACAGTGCTAAGTTCCACGATGTGGAGTCAACAGGGTGCCAGGGGAGCACAGGTCAGGGGTCAGGGTTGGTCTCCCTAAGTAAGGTTTAGCATGAGACCAAAAGAGTGACCAGGATATAACCAGATATTTTTAAAATGAATATAGGGGACTTAGACCCCTTGGGGGAATGGCGACAATGGGGGAAAATTCAATTTCCCCATATGGAGAAGTCCTGATATTCTCACCAGCAGTGGGGCCAACCAAAGCAATAAGCTGAGACTCCAATCTTGGGGTTTGTTCATATGAAACTTATCCCTGCAAAGGATAGACTAATCCTACTTAAAATTAGGCCTAAGAGTCACCCCCAGAGAACCTCTTTTGTTGCTCAGATGTGGCCTATCTCTCTCTCAGCCAACATGACAACCAAACTCACTGCCCCCCCCCCATGTGGGACATGACTCCCAGGGGTGTGGATCTTCCTGGCAACATGGGACAGATCCTAGAATGAGCTGGGACTCAGCATCAAGGGATTGAGAAAGCCTTCCCGACCAAAAGGGGGAAGAGCAAAATGAGACAAATAAAGTGTCAGTGGTCGAGAGATTTCAGAGTCGAGAGGTTATCCTGGAGGTTATTTTCACACTTTATATAGATATCTCCTTCTTAGATTAAGGTGTTTTAGGTTAGAGGGAAGTGCCTGAAACTGTAGAGCTGTGTTTCAGTAGCCATGTTTCTTGAAGATGATTGTATAATGATACAGCTTTCACAATGTGACTGTGTGATTACGAAAACTTTACATCTGATGCTCCTTTTATCTATGGTGTGAGCAGATGAGTATAACATAATAGATGAAAAATAAATAAATAATGGGGGAACAAATGTTAAAATTAAAAAATACATATATTGGATAGATGGAAATACTAGTGGTCAATGAGAAGGAAGGGCAAGGGGTATTATGAGTTTTTCTTTTTTCTTTATATTTCTTTTTTTGGAGTGATGTAAATGTTCTGAGAAGTGATCATGGTGATGAATATACAACTATGTGATGATATTGTGAGCCACTTATTGTACACCATGTATGGAATGTTTGTATGTTAAGAATGTATGTGCCTTCAAGATGTAATGGAGAGGCTGGAGGGGACTGCCTGAAAATGTAGAGCTGTGTTCCAGTAGCCATGTTTCTTGATGATGATTGAATAATGATACAGCGTTCACAATGTGAATGTGTGATTGTGAAAACCTTGTGTCTGATGCTCCTTTTATTTACCTTATCAACAGACGAGTAGAACATATGGAATAAAAATAAATAATAGGGGGAAGAATGTATGTGCTTGTACATTGTTGTATCAACAAAAATTCTCTAAAAAAAAGAATATAGGGGACTTAGAGATACATAGAAACCAGAGATGGGTGAACAGTTAGCTAATGAGATTGGATTTAAATGTAATGGAATAGGTAGAAGTGAAGGGGTCTGTAAGTAATATTACCATATTAAAGATGAGCATGATTGAAAGGGGTTGTATTGATCCATGTGTACCCACTGAGTCACACTACAAACACAGATAAGTTCTTGCACGAACTACTTCAAAGTTATGAATCTTGTACAAAGAGTGTATAATTTGGGGGTATACAGGGAAAACCACTATTGCATGCTATGAGCTATGTTTAACAGGAAAACATTAACTGTACTACAGCAATACCAGGAGTAAATAATGGGGCAAGGGACAAGAATTAAGGGGAGGTTTAAATTTCCAATTTGGCTAGGGGGTATTTATTGGTTATTTTTCTCTTGGGAACAATGAAATTACCTAAAATTGAGAGTATTGATATATTGTTGACTTTGGACGTTATCCATGATGGCCAGTGGATGGAGGCGGCTAAAGGATGCAGTGACTGAAGGAATGGTGAGCAATGGTGTATATGTATGCTCAATCACTGTGCTGCTGCAAAAAGGAGCAAGGTCGTGAGGCATGCAATGTTGAGAATGAACCTGTGGGACACTTGGTGAGGCAAAATAAGTCAGACATAAAAGAGCAAATTATTATATGGTCTCATTTGGAAAATACTTATAAGAAAACAGAGGCTTAGATTATAAGTTCTTATAGCAGTCACATTTGGTCTGGAGTGGATTTTGAGAGGCTTTTTTATATCTATAACCTGGTATTTAGAGATAAGAATGAAGCCAATCAGGTCGGGATTAAGGTAATTCAGAATACAGGGGTCAGGAAGATATTGTTTGCATTTTAGAACTTCAAACACTCTATAAGATGAAAGGTTTGCTTTGTCCAAACCTAAATTTTCTGTAGCACATAATCTAACTCAACCTGTCTGGATAAATCATTTAAACAAGGACCCTAGAATAAGAATGAGGGCCTTTAATTCTGTATAGATAATGTAATGCCTGGATACATCCCAGAGTATATTAAGCAGATAATCAGAAAGTATTGGCAAAGTCCCTTGAGGGACAGGAGAAAAAAATATGGAACTATTAAACTTGACCAACGGGGAAACTCCTGATACTGTGTCAAACTTTAGGGACACCCAAATCAATAGGCCAAGTCCTTGATCTTGAAGCTTACTCTTGTGAAGCTTATGTAGGTAGTGGAGAAGCTTAGACTACCTATAGGTATGCCTAAGAGTTACTTCTGGGGGACCTCTTTTGCTGCTCAGGTATGGCCTCAGTCTCTCTAAGCCCATCTATGCAAGTGAAATCATTGCCCTCCCCCCTCCATGGGACATGGCATCCAGGGGTGAAAGTCTCCCTGTGGCACGGGAGATGACTGTCAAGGATGAATCTGGCCCTGGTGCTGTGAATCAACAATGCCATCCTGACCAAAAGGGGGAAAAATGTAAAAAAAATAAGTATTAGTGGTTGAAAAGTTCAAATAGAATCGAGAGGCTACTCTGAAGGTCACTCTTATGCAAGCTTCAGTTAGACATTGTTACCTATCAAAACTTGCCAAACCCCAACCAGGACCATTCCAGCCAATCCTAAAGAACACCTAGGGCAATATATAAGATTCAACAAAGGTTCCATGCACTAGGGTAACTTTCCAGAAACCTACAACCTCCAGATGGGTCCCTGGACAAGATAAGTCTGAAACCTAAAGAAGCCAGTCTCTCCAGAACATAAGCTAGATCCATTTTCCTACCCCATATTATAGACAGCCCTTTCCCACATGAAAAGCTACAATGGGCTTAGCCCAAATACCCCTAAAGAGTGGGAGAAAGGTCAAAGGAGATGGTGGAGTTATACAGAGAAGGTAAGATTTAACAAATGAGTATGATTGCTGAATCATTATATTGATATTTCTTTTAGTCTTCAGTATCTTAGAGCAGCTATAAGTAAAAACCTAAAATTGTGGAATTTTAACCCATACCAAGCTCTGAAATTTGTTACAACTAATATGGTGACGTGTTTTGAAATTTATTGCTTTTCTGTATGTACATTATTTTTCACACACACAAGTTGATTACGATGATAAACAAATATTTATTCCTTCTAGCCTCCAATGTTCTGGAACAGCTAGGAGGAAAAATTTGAGGTGATTCTATGGTAGTCCATGACAAACTCTGGGATCTGACCTGAAACTATTGTTGAAGAGTGCTTTGAAAAGTACTGCTTTTTTCTTTCTTTGCTTTGTATATATGTTGCATTATACAATAAAAAATTTTAAAAAGAAAGAAAGAAAATAGTCCACCAGAACTGCCTTATAATAGTACACAATTGTGCAAATCCATACAATGGAATACTATGCAGCGATGTAAAAGAAGGAACTACTGCCACACATATGAACATGAGCGAACCTCACAGACATTACGCTGAGAAAAAGAAGCCAGCCAGTAGATAGATTACCTATGACTCCATTTACACAAAGTTCAAGAACAGGCAAAACTAATATATGATGATAGACATGAAAAGGGGGACTACACTCTGAAAGGGGAGATGGTACTAGTAGGAAGGGGCATGAGAAACCTTCCAGGGTGTTAAAATTTTCTACATCCTGATCTGGGTGGGGGGTCACACAGGTATGTCCATTGTTAAAAAAATCATCAAGTTGTATCCTTAAGATTTGTACACTTTACTACTTGTAAGTTATATGGTGTCATGGTCAGGTTCATATGTCAACTTGGCCAGGTGGTGGTGCCCGGTTGTCTGGTCAGGCAAGTGCTAGCCTGTCTGTTGCTGTGAGGACATTTCATGGACTTAAATCATGACCACGTTGGCTGCATCCACGGATGACTGCATTTGCAATCAGCTAAGGGGAGTGTCTTCTGCAATGAGTGATGCTTAATCTAATCACCAGAAGGCTTTTAAGGAGGATTCAGAAGAGATCATCACTCTTGCTGCTTCAGCCAGGTAGCCTTTCCTAAAAGTTTGCTGAGGACCTTCACTGGAGCTGCCAGCTAGCGGCCTGCCCTACAGACCTTGGACTCTTACATCCCCACAGTCACATGAGACACGTTTATAAATTTCATATTTACAGATATCTCCCACTGATTCTATTCTGTAGAGAACCTTAGCTAATACAAAAGGCAAAGGGAAAGAAATTTTTGAAATTTTTAAGGAAAGAATGGGAAGAAAAAAAGAAATCCAATAGAATTACTTCTCAAGTAGAGGTTAAGTTCCAAAGTCATCACGTAAGAGAAAAAATGCACACAGTTAAAATTATCCTTGCAAATCTTAACTCATCCACAAAGATTCTACACATGGATGTATGCAACTCTGTAGACGTAATGCTTACACACTCTAAAGTTTGAGAACCACTGGGTTCAACAACATTCTAAAATAAAGGGAGCGCCGAGGCACAGACGTCTGGGCCAGCAACTGTCCATTTTCCTGTAATTATCATGTCTATGTTGACAACTGGGGACCAAGGAAGAAACATAGAGGACTCCTGCCCACCCATCCAGGCTTGCTCCTGTTTATATTCTGTTTAATATCAAGCCTCTATACCACGTTTTGTTACATAAAAACAGATTTGTTTGCTGTTGTGAGAATTAAATGAGCTGGGTTCTGAAGCTAGCAGGGAGGCTTAAACACACCCATCCTTCTACCTTTAGGCTGCTCCTGTTTGGCCCTAAGGAAGAGAAATATGAAGGAAGTGCCAAGACAGACTCCAGCTTGATAACAGAAAGAGCCTGTGAACTGAAAAGTGAAGGCGCTCTCCAAAGATGGACGGGGCTGGTAGAGAGTGAGCTCCCCATGGGCAGAGGTGAAACACAGGCTGAACACTTGCCAGCCCAGGTGACCGTCATAGGTCCCTTCCAGCCTGGAGCTTCTGTGCAGGCCAGATCACCGCATCCCTGTCCTCAGCTCATTCTCTCAGCTCACAGCTGTCTGACTCCCAGGCAGGAAGCTGGCGAGAGGGACCTGCCAGGAACTCCAGGTGGCTGTCCTATCAGCGGATTGCTTTGCCGCCCCGGAGGATTTACAGCCTCCCGGCTGAGTTATGGGGAGGCGGGCGGAGCTTATAAAAAGGAGCTGGTCCCGGCTGCGCAGTGCACCGGGCATCAATCAGCGACAGCCTGACCACTGGAGCACAGTGGAGATTAGTCTGCTGGCTTCTCACCTATAAATTCTCACCTCCTACCCAGGAAAAGAAGATATGTCATATTTAAGAAGAGCTCATGCCACAGTTTTAATTCCAGGAATGTACAGGAGGAGGGGGCAAAGAGAAAGCAGTCCTAAATGTGGCCTTCAGCCCTAAGGAAGTGATGCTGAGTGAGCAGATGAGAAAGGACTGTGCCCCTGGGAGTGAGGCTGTTGGACTCGGGGGGCGGGGGGACCCATTGTAGCTTGAGCAAGACTAAATCAGAGGTGCAGCCGTCCCAACTACTTTTGGAGTCTGGGAGTGGGCCCCCTTCCTACACTTCTATCATGGTGCCATAAAGGACTGGTGGTAGGAGTACACTGGGTGGACAGAGAAGGACATTGCACAACTCTAGGGGATGCCTTTCACATAGTTGCCAGAGTGAATGAAGTTATGCAGTGCGCAGCCTGGGCAGCTGTCCGTGGCAGCCCTGCTGGATCAACATCAGAGGTCTTAATTCTTAAGGATGGAGTAGAGGAAAGAACACTAAATCAACAGATAAGAGACCCAAGTTCAAGTTCTAACTCCATCTCCGACTTGCCAAGGGCCCTGGGCAAGTGCGTCACTTCTGTGAGTCTTGTTTTCCTCACCTATAAAATGGGGGGCAATAATTCCTGCCCTGTTGACTTTTCTCACCGGGTGTGGCACATCTCCTGTGGGACTGGTAGAACTTTGGACAGAGGGCAGCTTCTTCTATTAGATGACCCCTCCAGAGTTTACTCAGACCCCAACCCCAATTCTTAAAGCCAGCTTTCAAAAATTAAAAAAAGTTTTAAAAAATTTTGTTTTAAATCCTTTCCAGGGCCCACACCTTTCTGGGACAGAACCTGCGAGACCTGACAGGATTTATAGCCATCATAAGGCGCTCCATAATTTCTGAACCAGAAATTGGTACATTTGTCTGACAACTGGAGAACATCTGAAATTGGAGCTGTCCCAAAAACCCAGGGCCATCTGTTTGCCGATCCCGGACAGGTGACAGCAGCTGCGAGCAGCGGTGCCACTGGGGAGGGGATCTGGGGACAGAAGGTGCAACAGAGGAGGGGACAGCTTTCTGGGCAGAGTTCCATGCCCCACCCTGCCCTGCGCTGGGAAACTCCAGGACAGCTGCTGGCCCCACTGCATCTGGCCTTCCTTTCCTAAGCGCTTTAGAGACAAACAAGCAAAGTCATCACATTTCAATAATTTGGGCTTCACTGCTTGGAGAAATAAACCAAAAGGGGCCTGGAATTGCATCCCACCCCCACCAGCCAAAAGCCCTATGATCTTCTGTAAACCTACCCAAGCCTCAGTGCTGCTGTCTGTGAAATGGGGGTGATGCTGCCAACTCCCAATGCAGTTGGAATTGAGAGAGCAGGTAATTGCCTGGTGTCCACACGGCTGCTGACCTTGTCAAAAAGCTTTGAACCATTTTCCTTATGAGATCAGGGACATGTTGACTTCCCAAGGAGGAAGAGGGAATGAGCTACCAGCACCAGCACCAGAGAAACAAAGCAATATATATTTTTTAAATGCCCTATTCCCTCCCCTCTCCTGCTACCATCTGCCTTGCACCGTTCTTGTCACGTGTCCTCTGGCCCCTCCTGGTCCCTCGATGGCCCACCCCTCCGGCCTCCCACTGCCCTGCTCGCCTTCTCTCCATTCCTTTCCTTTTTCTTTTCCCCAATCCTCCCTGCCTCCCAGACTCAGGAGGACTCAGAGGGAAAAAGCAGGAAGGAAGACTCCCGGCTCCCGAGCTCCCAGCACCCAGAGCATTGACCATGCCAAGAAGTGTCGGGAGGGGACTCGGGACGCCAAAGGCGTTCCTCCACCCGGTATTGGAAGGGCTTCTCCACATCCTGCCTAACAGGTGCCAGGGTCGGTCCTGTGTGAGAGAGCCTGCGGGCCGCGGCTGCAGAGCTCCACATCCGAGACACAGGAGGGGGACGGCACTGCTTTCCTGCTCCACAGGTATCCGCTGCGGGTGCTCTCAGCATCCCCAGGCTCTCAGCACCATGTGCACGCAAAAGTACCCACATTTACAACAACAGGACCCTCGCCCCCGAGCTCCAGATTCACTGCCTGTGTGGCATCTTCCCTTGGATGGCTAATGGGTTTCTCAAACCCCCCATGAGCAAAACAGAATTCAACTCTCCTCCCTCTGCCCCAGGGTTTGCCACCTCAGGGAGGAACCTCCATTCACGCAGATGCCCATGCATCTTGGGGTCACACCTGATTCCTCTCTCTTTCCCACGGCCCCTCCCACCCCCAGCCCATCAGGAAATCCTGCTGGCTCTGCCTCCAGCATGCATCCAGCACCCCGCCATCACTCCCGCTCCGACCCACCCAGCAGCACCTTTCACCTGCAGAAGCCTCCTACTGCTGCCCCCACTCATTCCACCCTCCACCCAGCAGACCGGGAGACTTTCAAATCAGATCACACTGCTCCCTTGTTTAAAATCCTTTAGCATCTTCTGTTCACACTTACAATAAAACCTAAAATCTAAAAGGCCCTCCACAATCTGACTCCGGCCTACTTTTCTGGCTTCATCTCACATCACTCTTTTCTTGTTCTCTTTGCTCCAGCCTAATGGGCTTTCCATCTGTTCCTCCAGCATTCCAAGCTCCCTCCTGCCTCAGGGCCTTCGCACGGGCTTCCCCTCTGCCTGGAAAACTCTTTCCCCAGATCTCCCCATGGCTGGTTCCCTCTCGTCATTCAAGTCATCTCCTTTGAGATGCCTTCCCTGACCCTATCCAGGCTCACCCCAGCATCTTCAGCAGCTGGCACGCAGCCTGGCACAGAGCAGTCTTGGATAAATATCTGCTAATGATGTCCATGAATGTAGCTGCAGCCTCCTACAGACACAGGAGGGGCAAAATTGCTCTTCGAAATGTGGCTTTCCATTTCCCCGCCATCCTCTCCTTCCTTTCCTGGACTCACCAGACTTAGTCACAGTCTCTGCAGCCACAGCCAAGACGGAGGTCCAAAGGGGCATCCTCTCTCCTCGCATGGACACTGCTTCTCAGCACCCAGTCTGCCTTTCACAGCCACATGCCCGAGGGGACAGAGTTCCTGCAGAGCTGCGCCTGGTGACAAGGGCGAACAGCTCCAGGATGGGGGACCGTGGCTCCCACTGGATAAAGAAAGAAACTGACCAAGTTGAGGGCCAGCTGGGGCAAAGGAGGTCGTGCTCCAAGATGAGCCAGAGGGGTCTCATTCCTACTGTCATGAGGTTTCAGAGACCCTTGGTCCACACACACTCCCACCTCGTTTTTCCAGCTAAAGAAGGGCCAGAGAGGGAGAGATCTGGGCAAAGTTACACAGCCAGGAAGTGGAGCTGAAATGCCCACCTAGAGCCCTAACGAGCAGGCAGAGAAAAATGCCCTGATTTGCTCCAAACACGGGCAAGCTCCTCTCCCCTGCGTAGCACCTCCAGGCCTACTTCTGGGGGTGGGACCGGGGGGCAGCCGCCCTCACAGGCCCATGGCTGGCCTGGTCCCCGGGGGATGCAGCCTTTCACCCCACCGCACGCTGCAGTGAACACCTAGTAGGCCTCCCGTATCCCCTGATTCACGCCAGCCTAGGCTTCAGGAAACCAAGACCTTCCCTGGCTCCCCTCTGCCCTGAGGATTAGACTAAAAATCCTCACTGCTGCCTCCAAGGCCCTACAGGCCCCTGTTTGTGCCCCTGGTCTCACCTGGGCTCTTCTTCCTTCTGCTCAATGCATCCCCTGCCAGCCACGGCGGCCTTCTCAGTCCCTTCCACACACACCCCCTGCCACCACCACATACATATAGCCTTTGCACATACAGTTCCTTCTGCCTGGGATGCCCTTCCCTTAACCCTCTGCATTGGTTACAGCTGCAAGTCCTTCCTTTAGGACATGTGCACTGACGCCCTCCAGCCCCTGCCTGACTACCAGGCCTGTTGCCCCCCATGCCCTGCTCCTCTGTGGCACTCGCCGTGGCATGGGTGTGAGATGGATGATGACCTGTTCCTGCACCATCCGCTGCAGTGGCCAGTGGCCACGTGCAGCTTCTGAGCACTAGAAATGCGGCTAGTCCAAAGTGAGGTGCTATAAATGTAAAATGCCTTGTTAATAATTTTTTATATTGATTATATGTTGAAATGATGATATTTTGCCCATACCAGGTTAAATAAGATATCATCTTAAAATTCATGTCACCTGTTTCTTTCTACTTTTTTTTTGTTAGTCGTAGCCACTAGAAAATATTCAACGCCATCCACGGCGCACCCATGCGGCTGGCACTATGCTTCCATGGGACTGCCCTGATCTGGTCCAGGTCTGGCCCCCTCCCTCCCGCCTGCTCTGTCGTCCGCCGTCTCACGTGGGTGTGCAGGCATCTGGCACCTTGCACTCAGTAGACATTTGCAGAATGATTAAGCGCCCGGCTGCCCATCCTGATCTCCAGAAAGGGGAACAATGCAAATGAGCCAGCCGATCTCTCTGGCTTCAGCACCCCACACCACCCCTTTGGCTTCCCTCCCCCGGCCCAGCAGAGACTCAGGTGCCTGGACTCCAGAGGCTCAGCCAGGACCATCAGAGCCAAATGTACAAGGCGAGGACAGCAGAGCCGCCCTCCTTCTCCCCCTGCCTCTCCTCTCTCTCTCTCTCTCTCTCTCTGAAATATCATTTCTCATGGTTTGGAATGAAACCCATTATTCCCAATTAACCTGCCGTGAACCCACAGTACTTGATGGCTTGCCCATAATTATTCATCCATAGTAATAGCTAAAGTAAATTCTGGCAGTCTCAGCGAACACTGACACCTCCTTCGGGAAAACTTTCAAAGATGCCACGTCCTCGGTTCCTTATCTGAAGCTTCCCTGCCCCGTTGTGTTTCATTTTATGTTTTGCGGTTAAATCTGGAGACGGAATCCCTGACCAGAAGAGCATCTTCCTGACACTGGGTTGCTGGGCGAGGCTCCGCCAGGCCCTTCCCAGGCCTTTCCACCTGCAGGAAACAGGAGCACAGAGGGCAGCCTGCCGGGCGCCGCGGGGGTAAGTCACACGCGCAGGATTTCTGCAATTAGCCAGGCCTTCCCGGGACGCCTCTGGCCCCGCCCTCCCGTGAGCTGGGTACCGCAAGACCACAGAAAGCATAAATCTCGGGGGCAATTTATTTGGGGTTTGTCAGATGTAATTTACTAAGAGACTGTCTGCCAAAAAAAAAAAAAATCCACAAGGAAACCTAACTTGTCATTTTAAATTAAGTGTGGCTTCTTTTGTTCATCTTCCTACATAAAAGGCTGCATTAAAGATGCAGCGGCAGCGGCCTCTCCCCCGTAACCACAATTAGAGTAAGAGCAGTGACAAGTCATGTACTGGGGAGGGAGGCAGGAAAAGACGGAGCAGAGGGACAAACATTTAAGGACAGAAAGGGGCTGACCACCTCCGCCTGCAGGGAGTCTTGCCCAGCAGAGGGAAGCCCTCGGGTCCCAGCATTTGGCAGAGATGGGCTAAGAAGGCGGTAGGCAAGGTGCGGGGACCTGGGTAGGACCTAATGACAAGCTCGATACAGGGTCATTTCTTTTTCTCACTAAGACAGCAGAGTCCACTTGTGTGCAGAGAATCCGAACTGAACCAACGCTGTGCTCCCAGGGAGTCGGGTCCCAGCTTCCTCACCTGCCAGCTGGCTCATTGTCGACCCTGCCCTTAGCCTCTCTGGGCTTTGGTTTCCGCTCTGCAAAATGAATGATAAAAACTTTCTGACAAGGAGGGTTGTGAGGATAAAATGAGATAATTTTTGAAAGAGTCCACAAGTATAGCGGGTGGAGTGCTATAAAAATGTCGAGAGTTATTTTTATGATCATCACTAAAAGAACCAGAGGGGATGGCCACATGGGAGACGGGTTCGGAGGTGGCTTTGCAGTTGGCACTGTGGCGTCCCCAGGGTGGGCAAAGGCTCGCTGCTGTGGGCCCCGCTTCCCACCATCCACCAGGCTATAAATCCTCCTGCCTGGAGGCCTGCAGTCAATGACACGCGAATACAAGAAGATGCCCGCTGGCCTCCAGGGAGCCCACTCTGAGGTCCGGCTCAGGCTCCAGGACCCTACCCCTGAGGACAGGCCAAGGCTAGACTTTGCCTGAGGCCACGCCCTTGCTCAGCTCCTTCCCCTCCCCTTCCCTGCTGCCCTTTCAGGTTTCTCTCTGAACACTTGCTTCAAGCTCTGCTTCTGCCTAACTGGGCCTCCTTCTAAGCAAAGGCCCTGTGGCCACTCTAGTTCTGGTTGAAGTCACAGTGGTCACAGCCCAGGGCAGGATGTGGTGGGAGAGGCAGGGAAGATGCCAAACCCCTGGGGCTGGGTCAGGCCGGGCACCTGCTCCACTGATGGGAGCCAAAAGGATGAGAGGAGCAGAACCGCCAGTGTGGGAGGCCACGCCCTCCCCTCTGGGACCTGCAAATGTGGGCGCTGCTGCAGAATGACCAGAAAGCAAACCACCCCCTGGGATTCTGCACACAGCAATGCAGGTCCCTGAAACGGGGCTGGGGTCTGTCCAGGCTGCGGGGACCCTAACCCGCCAATGCTAAAAGCTCTGCACTTCCATAGGGGTCCCTGGGGGTCCCTGGAAGAAGGAATGGAGACTGAGGACCAGGGGAAGGAGGGAAACAAGACAGCGCTGGCTTCTGGGCCACACTGTCCGCATGTCGACACTCCCTTTCCCGCGTCTCTTTCTCCAACCCAGGAGGAAGCCCACTCTGAGACTCCCTGTGCTCCCCACACCCGAACGGAGAGGACAGCCCCCATCCACCCCTAGCACCCACCCTCCTCTCCCAGAGGGCCAATCCAGCCCTGGCGATCTCCTCCCCTTTGCATTTTCTTCTAGTTCCAGCCCGCGGCCCTGCACCCTCTCCCACCTTCCCACCCTTTGTCAATAGCTCCTTTCACAAGGTCCTCATTACCCACTAATTGTCCAAAATTTCATTCCCTCCTCTTTCTTGGTTAAGGATTGATTTAAGGCATGAGTTCAATATCCCCGACGGTCTCCTAACGCTTATTAATTCCCGGCGCCTCCAGCCCCCTGCAGAGCCGGCTCGCCGCGCCCCGCCCCGCCCCGACGGGTACAGCCAGCAGGACACTCGAATGCGCGCTCCAGCTGGTGGCAGGGAACGGATGGCGCCCGGCCCAAGGGACCGCGACGGAGACGCCATCGTCTCCTCCCGGACCGGCGGCAGAGGTTTGCTCGGTGGGGGAATGACCTCCACCTTTTTCCAGGCCGAAATCAACGCAGCGGCGGGAATCCACGAACGCCTGCTCCCCACCCGGCCCGCCTCTCACGGTCCGTCCCAGGGCTGGAGGCCACCTAGGGGCTCCTCCCCTCGGGGACTGGGCGTTGGGTCCCCACGCGGCTGTGCGGCCGATCGGGGAGTGAGCTGGATGGCGGCATCCACGGGCAGCCGTGCCCTCTGCTTCCGCGTGGGTTCAGTCAGTGGGGAGCCCCGGGAGCAGAGGGGTGGGGGGTGGGGGGGATGAGTGTTCCTTCGCCTGGCCCCCTCCCTCAGGGCCGCCTTGGGCTGGGTGAAGGTCGCAGCTCCTTTTGGTGGCCCTCTGAGCACAGGGCTCTCTCCCCTCCTCCTGGTCCCGGTGAGAGCTCCCTTTCCTCGCCCCTCCGTGTCTAGGAGTGAAAACAACCCCACAGTCACTCACCCCCGGGCACGGCACCATCCCTCGTGGGTTTTCTGCACGCTGCTCACACTCTTTATTCAACTCTTGTCAAATTATCCAAATCGAGCATGCCATCTATTTCCTGCCAGAACCCTGAGCAAGATACCTCATTTTACCAAGGAGGAAACTGAAGGTCACAGAGGACCAAAGCTTTCCCTCAGTTGGTGGCAGGGCTCCGGCCTGCTGCCTCCATGTTGAATGAGATTTTGCTAGGCTGACCATTCTGCATTTCCCCTCCATCCCTGCCTGGCCACAGGGCACGTCTCTTTTTATCTGGGCCATACCTGGAGGAGGACTTGAAGGTCCCCTGGGCTCAAAGGGCCTGTCCCTGTTAGAGGTAGCAGCAATAGTGCCACTCAAGGGCTCCCCTCCTGGGCACCCTCCCGATGTGGGGGTATCCACCTCCTGTGCTTGACATTCTCCTCATACAGTCTTCATATGTAGCCCTCGGATGACGACATACCTATTTTTTTAAATGCCAAGGCCATCTCTACTACCATCCACCCCCAGCTGAATCAATAGCTTTGGGGTTCAAATTTCTACCAAGGGCCTCTCCTTTCATATAAATCTTTCACTGCAGAAGATGATTATTTAGGTCATAAGCTTCTATCTGAGCTTCTCCCGTGAGCCAGGGATTGTGCCAGACCCCAGAGTTAACCTAGGGGCAGGGGAGGGAAACAGCCAGCTTCAACTAGACACAAAATGAAATGAGATTTACAAAGCGAATGACAAAGGACTTGCTGTCCCTTCCCCTTCTCTAGGGAGACCGGGGAGGTTTAGAGGGACAATCCCAAGCCCTGTGAGCTATTTACGAAGGCTTCAGCCCACCTTCCGCCAAGACCCATGGGAGCTGTGACGCTGCAGGGAAACCCAGGCAGCCTGCGTCCTGCAGAGACTACCCTTGGACAGTCTGCCATTAAGTCCACAGCCCATCCCAGGCAGATCAAGGCAACATTCACCTTTACAGCCAGGGGCGTCTTCTGAGAAGAGTCTTCAGAGAGGCTGGCCAAGCCCTCCTCAAAGGCCTGACACGTGTGTGCTCTCCCTCTCCCCTGCCGTCATAGCACCTTGTGGTTGGCCACTTGGTCAGGGCTTTGTGGTTTATTCTTAGCACCTCGGTCTCAATTATTCCACAGGGGCTGGGAACCCAAGGAAACTGCCAAGTCCATGTATACCTGGCCCTGAATCCAAAAGTCATCTGCAAATCCTATTGCCATCTATTCCACTGCCACCTTGAGATGGAACGGCAATCACCCCATAAAGGCTCCCCAGTGGGCAGGATAAGGGAAGAGAGGAATGGGCTTGCTCTGTGATGGACCTCTGGAGACAGCCCCACCCCACCCCTTCCAGGAGGGAACGAGGCATGTGCCCAGGGCTTACTCAAGAGAAAGCTCACCCCAGTGCACTGAGACGTGTGCATGGGAAATGGCTTGGCTGGGAATCAGGGTGCCTGGGTCCTCACCCACACCTGCCAATGAGCTCTTCCCCCTCCGGGCATCTGCTGCAAAATGGGAGTTGGGTCAGGTAAGGAAACTGCTGTGAGTATTGTGACCCTGTGTTTTTCCAGGGAGAAGGAGGAGCAATGACCCCAACCTGGCACTGCACTCTGGTCAATCAGTCTCTGTAAAGCCCTTCCTGAAGTAGAGCCCCAGCGAGGAAACCCAGCCAGCCCTCACCCCTGGGCCTGTCTCAGCTGTTGGAAGGAGCTATTTGAGGGGCCAGGACAGCTCACTCCAAAGGAATTCACAGCCTCCAAGCCCTGGCAGACACCTCCCCTCTCCCAGACGCTCCTCCTGGCTCCGGGCCATCCTCTCCCAAGCCTCAACTATATAGGACAGCACTGGCCAATATGGCAGCCACATGTGGCTATTTCAATCTACATACATTAAAGTAAAATTTAAAACTCGGCTCCCTAGTCACACTAGCCCATTTCAAGTGCTCAATGGCCACATGCTGCCAAGTGGCCGTCACAGTGGTCAAGCAGGCATGGGACATTCCCATCACTGCAGAAAGTTCTTTGGGATGGCATTGGTCCAGAACTTTGTTTTAGGAAAGTGTCTCTTCTAGCATCCCTAATTCCTGTCTGCCACGGAGTCAGCCCACTTTCTCTGGTTCTCTGCACTGCAGGGGATGCTGGGTGGTTTCAGAATGAAACTTGGCCACAGGTGACCATAGGGTAGGGGTTTTCGTCTGCCCCAAGGGATGGTACTGGTCACTTCAGTCACTCACAGGTCCTGAGAGGGACACGGTCAAACTAATGCTCATCCAGCACCTGAGAGAAGTCACTCAAAGATGTTAAGCTCCAAGCAATGACAATGTTCACTGAGCACCACTGAGGCAGCCACCCCTGCTTTATCGTTTGGTTTTGTTCCCCGCTAACTCCTACTGTTCAAGAATGATGAGCCTTTGGAGGGTGCAGAGGAGAAAGACCCAAGATCTGGGAGATATCTGCTCGTGTGACCAAAGGGAGATCAGAAAATCCCAGAGATCATTTTGGGGTCCTTATCTTTGCAGAAATCATTCACGTTTATAGCTTGGGAAAAGCCCCATAAGGGGTTAAAAGTCAAGAAAATAACTTGGCTGGTAGCAAACTGGCACCGTAGGGAAAGAAAGCAAGGACCAGACAGCTAAATGGGTTATCCAGAAATTACAAGAGGCTTTTAAAAGTAGAAAACTTACCATATGTCAAGCCTGTAATGTATAGACCATAATTATTTTCCACTGAATTTTTTTGTATTTAATTTTGTGGTGACTATCTCCTTTTATATCATGTATTCAGCAATCACTCTTCCCCCTGCTTAATATGCACAGTAATCTTTCTCCTCCTATGTCACATATTCAATAATTCCTCTCCTCCGGTTCCAGGGGGTGGGATGAGGGGATGTCACATTTTAAATTAGTAACAGCTGTGTTTTTGTTTTTTCAATTTCACCTCTACCGAAGCCCTGTAAATATCGCAAGCTCCAAAAGGCAGCATGGGCGCCCTATCTGCCCCGGTCTCCAACTCAGCTGCCTCTTTTGAGGGCTTTTTCCTGGGGAAAGGAACCTAATAGGCTGGGGAGGGAACCCTGCAATCGCCCAGTTCCACCCCCGCCTATGCAGGACACAGGGGCCTCCAAATGGAAACAGGCTTCCTGTTAACATCTGTTGGGGGTGAGCTCCACCCTGGCCTATTATATCACTACGGTTTCTCTCTGCACTCCAGTCTGATGCCCTCGGTTTGCTTTCTGAATGTGAAGGAGTGGACAGAAGCAGTGGAAATCCAAGCTGGGGCTAAGGTGAGGCAAGTGAGGCACCCAGGATGGGAGAGTTTAAGGAGGCACTGGGTCTCAGGAGCCACTCCTGCAATTGCTGCCCCTGAGAATGAGCACCTCCTTAAATGCTGCACCCCAGCAGCCTCCCCTTGCCCCATCCTATCCTATAGGACCCACCTCAAACCTCTGGGGGTTCTGGGAGTCAGAACCAGGACAGAGGGAGAGGGGAACAAGTAACCCAACACCAAGAAGAATAAATGACTTAGGAAAGGGAGTTCATTAAAATGCTCCTAGTGACTCTAAACTCTGAGAGTGTTTATTTTTTTTTAAGACAGAAATTTAGCAGGAAATCAATCAACAGACATGCTGATAACTTATTCCATGACAAAAAAGAAACAAAAAACCCATAAATTCATGCAGCCTCTGGATAGCCAATGTCTTCTGCCACTAATTAATTTTCCAGAACTTTCACTTTCCGGATCTCTCAAAACACAGTCAATCTGTCAGCCCCAGGAGGCATCACCAGCACCTGCCGTGGGGGGCGGCGGCCCTCGCACCTCTACCACACGGGGGAGGAGGGGAGCAGAGACTCCCCACTGCCCTCCACTCACCTCCCTTGCCCTTCCACTACCCCCTCGCCCCCGCTCCAGCCAAGAGGAGCCTCGCACGGGGCTGCAGGACAGTTTGTGCCACGGGAAGAGAACTGGGAGTCCAAAGGGCCAGTTCTAGCTCTGCCACCTACCAGCTGCCTTACCTTGGAAAGTCACCTCCCCACCCTAGGCCTCAGTTTCCCCAAATGCAAAGTAAGGAGATTATATTCGATCAGGCTTCAGATTCCTGAACCCATTATCCTGCTGAGCATCAAAGCCGCGTAGGTACTTGCTGGACTCCTGGAGGGCAAAGATTGAGTCTTATTCCTCTCCGCACCCCTGTCTCCAGATGTGTGAGCCTAGCATGGTGTTTGCACACACATGTCCAATAAATGTCTGCTGGATTGAAATGCAGCCTCCTACTCTCCCGGTCCCAGCCTGCCCCAGCAATGCATGAACCAGCCAAGGGTTTCCCAAGCCCCTGCTAGAGGGGATGGGATGGGGGTGGGGCTATAGCTCTGAAGCCCCACCCCCTGCCACGTCCCTTCTCTCTACCAATGGACAGCTCCTTGAGACTTGTGACTTGAATGATTTTTAAGCGGGCAGGGAAGGGAGGCTTGACACTTAAAGTCCTGCAAGGGAGGTCCACCGATGAAAAATCCACATGAAAATTCCAAACAGTCTGTGGCTTGCAGGCATCTTCCACAGTCTGAGCCCCAAAGGAACAAGTAAGCCAGGACGGGCTGGGACCCTTCCCTGATCCCACTAATCAGAGGATGTGAAGGAGCTAGAACATTCCCCAAGATGCTAGGGCTGATCAGCAGGCAGAGAGGATCCCGGCAGCAGCAGACTTGGAGCCTGAGGTCTGGCTCACCTTCTTGGGTGGCCTGCAGGGAAGGGGACCTGGCCGGAGGAAGAGCCTCGGAGCACCCTAAACCCCTACACACACACACACACACACACACACACACACACACACACACACACAGGCCCACAGAGTAGATGGGGCTGCTTTCCTCCTTCACACCCGGAGCCCTCACCCCACAAGCAAAAAGATGGGGTCTCATCCCCCACCCCAGCATGGGTTGTAGTTTCCCTTTTTATCAGTATGTGCCCAGAATGAAATCAAGCTCTCTCCGGCAGAAGAAAGAGCGTGGAGGGAAATGTGAGGGCAGTAATCCATTGTAGCACTTTAGGGGAAACTGCAAGCAATTTCCATTCTATTGATCCTCCCTGGGCATCAAAGCCACACTGAGTTTATTTGGAAAATTAAATTCTGAAGTGTGTAGCATGAGGGGCCTCTAGTTAAGTTGTCCAGCTCTCTGGCCACAATTTCATTATGTTCTCACTGTGACTCTCCATTTAAATACAGTGGGGCAAGTGGGCACGGCCAAGGGTCCCTGGCCCCAGCCCTCTGCTCCGGGGGAGCCCCCACGCCCCAACAATTACTCTCAGCTGACAGCTCATCCTTTCCTCCTGGCTACTGCCCATTTACATTTTAACTCATGCGACTCTCAAAAGAAGACAGTCATTAACATGTAAGTTTGCCAAATTAAGCTAATTTCTGGAGTTCGTTCTTTTTCTAAAGGAGGGATTTTGATCTTAACAAAACTGTAATTACCAATAAAACTGAATATTGCTTAGGCACAAATTGGATACAGCGTGTTAGATAAACGTCTAAAAGGATACAAGGGTAAAAGTCATGGGTCGGCCAGGAGAAGCTAAGAATCAGTCTACCTAATTCCACATTTGTGTGCAGCTCTCGGGCTTTGGAATTTCACACGCTAGTAAAATTTGCACATATTCACATGCACACACACGTTCATGCACCCAATCAGAGAGTCGGCAGGTTGTCATCCTCTGCCATCTTCTAGTTTATAGTCTCCTGTCATGCCCGTGTCCTGGTCACCAGGGATGTGGGACGGCAGTCTTAGAATAAAGGTAATTATAAATATTGAATACCTTAGCTTCATGGCAGACTCACTGCATTGTTCTCAGTCTAGCATGAGTCCGCAGCCCACCCTTAGAGACCACTAGCATAGACCACTTTTCATGATTAAATTATTGTTTAGGAATAATGGGATGAGAAGGGGCTGTCTCACTTCATTAGCCCAGGTACTAAGAGGGGAGCTCATGTGCACAACAGTCTAGAGGACCTGACTTGGTGTCCTTTGGGGTCCACCAATACTGACCCATTTGCCCCCAAAATGAGATCAAGCTCTACAGAAGTTCTCCTAGAAGAGGGTCCTCTTAGACAACCAACCGGACCTCTGCCCTAAGCTCCACCAAAGCAGCACAGAGTTTGCTATATGGTAGAGTCTCATTCATTAAAAAAAAACGTATTTCAAAATTTCTAAAATTCACAAATACTCTGCACTCCTCACCAAGGCAAGCCCTCTAAGTACAACCAGTTGATTCCTTTGGAGAAAGTGATTTTTCTGGCCCACCCTCATTGTAGGTGCCAGGGGCGAGGTGGAATGGCAGGGACAGCCTGACCCACCGTGCCACACCCGAGGGTGCCTCGACAGGATGCGACAAGTCTGGCTGGCTCTCCCCCAGAACAAAGCTGTCATTAAGTCAAGAGGGAAATCATTACCTGATCTATAAATGATTACACAGGAGTAGGAACTGTCATTCCCTTCTGAGGAGTTTGCAGAATCGGGAATTTCAATAGAGCTGCAAACTGGTGCAACGCTTAGCTCCCTGGAGCAGCTGGTGTATTATTCACGGGGAAAAAAAAAAATCGTTCAGAAGGCACTTCGTGAACTCAGGGGAAAAAGAAAAGGTCTCAGGGACTCTGGCTATCAAAGGATTTCAGACCGCAGATGATGTCAGCGGAAACTCAACTCAAAGGAAAGCAACTATTCAGATCTCCTGGCTGACAGCTCGGAGGCCTGCAATGCCACAGTGTCTTTCCACTTGCAAAATAAGCAACCTGAGTTAGAGCTGCAGGCAGCTCAGGTCATCCAGTCACGCACGCGTCTTTTACTAAGAAGGAAATTCAGGGTCAGCCTACAAGGGCAGAGGGAGCTGGAGACACCCTTGGGTGACCCTCACCCTGCACTAGGGGACTGGTCAAGTAACAGGAGGCAGAGACCCTGCAGAGGACTCACATCGGTGAGCAGCCACGCACAGGAGCAAAACAGTGGATCTCCAAACAAAGTGTTGAGTGAGAGAAGTTGGGAAGGGATGGAGATTTGTAGTACAACAAAATTTATGTAAATTTACAAGCACTCACATAGAAGGATTCTACATGTTTGCCACAACCTGTGCATATTTAGGGAAATATTCCAATCGCAATAGGGTGGGTGCCTCCGGGGGAGGGCAGTGGGAGCACGAAAGCTGTGAAACAGAAGCAAGATCTCTCAGGGGCTGCTGATGACAGAGGGATCACCTGAGTGTAATGAACTCAACTCTGCTCCCTGCACCTGGGAAAAAAGGAAACAAACTGGTGTTCAGAACGCTCAAGGCGACGCTTCTCAAACTTTAGCAGGTATGCAAACCACTTGGGAATTCCGATCCTGGTGGTCTGGGATGGGCCCCGAGATGCTGCATTTCTACCAAGTTCTAGATGAGGTGGAGGCTGCTGGCGATCGGGCCTCACTTGGAGCTGCAAGGGCTTAAGAGACTGTCCCAAAGTTTAACAAGAGCAGCAATGCCCAAATAAGAATATACATACCCCAAATGAGTGAATCTCCAAATAGTGATGCTGCAGGAACAAAACAGACAGAAAAGAGCATATAACCCTAGTGCAGGCGTCCATTTATATAAACTTCTAGAAAATACACCTAACCTGCAGTGACAGAAAGGAGAGCCGCGGTTGCCTGGAGATGGCTCTGGGGGAGGACTGGATGACAAAGGACGGATGTGTTCACAGTCTTGATTATGGGGATGGTTTCATGGGTGGTATACGTTTGTCAAAACTCATCAAATTGGACGCTTTAAATATGTACAGTCTGCTGTACATCGGCGATACCTCCACAAAGCCGGAAACGGACAGAAAAGAAGGTATGTCTTCTTTCCACGAGACCCACACTGAAGACACTCCATTGGCCTTTCAAACTGCGATGGGCGTTTTTTCTTCTAGCTTATGCTGTCCCCAGCTGGAACCCGCCCCCTCTCTGCAACTTCAGAGCTCCCACTGTAGGCCAGCTGCCACCGTCTATCCTTAGGAGTCCCTTACTCAGTCTGCCATACCCTCCGCTTCTCACTCTCCACAAAGCCCGCAGGATACAGGTCTCTTTCAAATACAGATCCCATCGCCAGCCCACCCCCAGCTTAAAATCCTTTAAGACAGTCCCTCGGTATAAAGACCTTTCGTATGAAGGCGAAACTCTTACTGTTACCAAAGGCCTGCCCAGAGGCCCTCCACCAAGGCTGCCCTCCTTTAGCACCCGTCTCATTCCGCTGTCCACCCCTGCCAACCTTCCTTCCCTCCTTCCTTTCTTTCTTTTTAGTGTGTGCTGTAAACGGGGGTCACACGTCATTCTTTCTCCATATGAGTATCCCGTATCGCAGCACCATTTGTTGGTTTTGTGTTTGCTTGCTTGTTTGCTTGTTTGGGGGGGAGGTGCATGGATCAGGAATCGAACCCGGGTCTCCCTCGTGGCAGGTGAGAATTCTACCACTGAACTACCCTTGCATCCCCTTGGTTTTTATTTCTTCCCAAAGTACCCCATTTCTGCTCACTCTGGATCTGTCTCTAGAGCTCCCCAACCCCCATCATATTGGCTGGTTAACTCCCCACATTCCTTCCGGTCTCAGCTCAAGTGTCCCTTCCTCAGGCGTGTCCCCTGACCACCCCCCAGCCCGCCGACACTGTGTCAGGGTCCTTTGCACTACACTTTCCTGCTACCACATTCCTTTGCTTCCAAGCATTCATTTTGTCTGTCTTTTCCACTGGAAGACCCAGCAGTGCTTGTGTCTTGCTTGCGTCTGGTCCCAGTGCCCAACGCAGCGCTGGCACACAGGAGGTGCCCCATGATAACTTGTTTGTTGAGAGAATGTTTAGTGAACTCTCCAATAGGCCCTCTGGTCATCCGTAGGCAAAGACATTTCTAGGATCTGGGGACATCCGTGCATTTGCGATCCCCCTCCCCACACCCGCTCCCTCGCTGTCCTGTCCCTGCTGCCTCCTCTGCAGAGAGGACCCGCACCACCATCCCACGGGAATGCAGGTGAGCCTGGAAGTTCTCCCTTGGGTCTAACCTCATCCACAACGTCCTTTCAAAGCACACTTTGCATAAAGCAAACAACACATTTGCTTTTGTGGGGATTTTTTTTCTTTCCACAATTTCAACGCTGCTGCGTTTAGATATAATCATTTCCTTTCTGGGCTTGTATCCCAAATTCTGGCATGCCATAAGAGTAGGAAGATAGCTTTCGGAGGACAGTCTGGATTTAAACACAGATCTCAGGCGAGGTACACACCGGTGTGAGGACAGCTGGTCAGCCAAGCCTTGGGTCTTGCTCCCCAGCTCGGATCCAAGTCTCAGGAGATGGGGATGAGAATCACCCCAAAGAGGAGAGGAGACAACAGGACAGAGAAGCAGGGGTCTTCCAGGGAGCAAAGGGTGGGGAGCAAAGGTCAGGGAGCAAAGGTCAGGGAGCAGTGGGTCGGATGCCCGGTCAGCAGCCTGGCACCAGGTGGACCAGGTCATCAGAAGCAGAGCCGGGTAGGGGGCCTCAGTCCTGGCAGGTGCTCAGTGCACCAGAGAGTTCTAGGAACTACAGAAGAAAGGGTAGGCAGGGGCTCAAAGGGCCAAATAAATGGACCCAGAGCGCCTGGACAGAGCCCCAAGCAGACCTCACAGCTGCCCTTCTCCTCCACTCTTCTCCTTGCCTCAGAAACTGCCATCAGCACCCCTGGCCATTTCCCACCAAAACTCACCCAGATGTCTGGTCCACCCAGCAGCTACCTGGGGGACACAAGGGCAGCCCCCTGGACTTCTCTCCATATGGGTCAGTCTGCCCAGCAGGAGAAGGGCATGGAACTGAACGGGCTGCGACCCAGGCTGAGAGGGTGCCCTCTGCCAAGTCTCCCTAATTCGCAGGCTTTCCCATCTAGTGGGAAAAATTCATACCCGCTGCCCCTGTGGTCAGGGCAACGGGCTGGGACCCCCACCCCCACCCAGAGCCCCAGAGTCCAGAGTTTGCAGAGGTGCAGCAGCCACACCTGGGTGCCCAGTGGTGGCCTCTGTTTACTCTGCCCCGGGACTGCTGACAGCCTCCCTCTCCAGGACAGGGACTGCAGCCCCAGACAGAGGTGCCGCTGCAGGCGTCCCTTCTCGGCCACGAGCCATCAGAGCTGGCCTCCGTGCTGAAGGAGCTGGCACCACTCTCGGCGGGCTGAGAAGTCACTGAAGGTGGCTTCCAGAAGGAGTGGGGGGACAGGGAGCAGGCCAGGTAGCTACACACAGCAGGAGACTGTCTTGAGAAAAGCTGCCAGCCTTTGGCACCGACTGCCAGGCTTGTGCCCACATTACAGGTACACTCTCCATCCCTGCCACAGAGGCCGGGGCTGTGTCTGCCACTGCAGGGCCCGGACCCCATAAGCCAATTACCCTTGCTGAGTCTCCACCCTCTCACCCAGTGGGTGGGGAATTAAACCCACAGGGACATTCCACTTGTGCTATTAATAAAATCCTATCTGTTCTATACCTACTCGTTAGAATGCACTTGGACATTTATTGCTTTTATGAATATATGTTATATTTCACACAAAAAAAAAGTTAAAAAAAAAATCCTGACTTCTGGACAGTTTATAAGGTCCTTTTGGTCCCAGCTGGCAGTTAGGTCACACATGATTGTCCCCCTACTCCTGGAGAGGACATTGGGATTCACTGAGGTTAAGAAACTTGTCCAAGTTCACAGAGATAGCCATAGCCAAACCAGTGCCCAAACCAGAGGCAACACCGGCTTTGAAGTAAACCCCACCTATATTTTAATCTGCCATCCACCAGCTGTGTGGCCTCGGGCAAGTTACTGAACCTCTCTGAGCCTCAGTTTCGTCTTCTAAAAATGCAACAATGATGTTCCTTCTCACAAGGTAGAAGGCAGAATGAAATAAGATGAACTCTAAGAAAGTGACAGTACATAGAAAGCAATTAATAAATGTTTGTTTTTTCTTTCTAGCTCCAAATCCTAAAACATATTGTTCTGGAACGACTCCAACGTGGAGGCGACAAAGGAAGTTTTGGTGAAAAAGAAATTGTGTTCTCAAGAGAAAGTGGAACCTAGGAACATGTCTGTCTCCAGCAGCCCAGGCACCACAGCTCCTTTCCTCCCCTCCCTGAGACAGAGCCCGAAGAGCAGACACTCCCAGGCCAGTGTCACATCTGCCACACACACGGGTCACACCCTCTGCTCTCCCCTGCGGTTCAGTGGCCACACCCTGGCCTGCACCAAGGGGGGAAGGCTGTGGGGACCCTAGACTCGCCCCAGCTGGAGTTCACAGTCCAGGGTCACGGGGTTCAATCTCCCCAGACCAGAGCCCAAGTGTCTCTCCTCTTCCAGGGCCCTTGACACCTAGTCCCACACACTGCCCAAGGGTGCCCAGCCAGCAGCAAACCTGCATCTGCCCTGTGTCAGTGTCAATTCCCTGATTCTGATAACCAAACCACGGTTATGTAAAAGAATGCCCTTATATTTAGGAAATACATGCTGAAGTATTTGGGGGTACAGGAACATCATGTCCGCAACTTACTGTCAAATGGTTCAGAAAACTCACACACATTTAAACATACAGACAGACAGGCAGGCAGGCATATAAGGCAAGGTTTCTTAATCCCAGCTTTATTCACATTTTGGGCCAGATAATTCTTCGTTGCCAGGGCACTCCTGTGCATTGTAGGAGGTTTCGTGGCGAGGTTAGCCTCTACCTACTTAGATGCCAGCAGTGCCCCAACCCAGCTATGACAGCCAAAAATGTCTCCAGACATTTGCCAAATGTCCCCGGGGCCGTGAGGATGGCAAAACTGCTTCCTTTTAAGAACCCCTGGAATTGATGTGTGTACTATGTTTGCAACTTGCTTGTGAAGTCTGAAATAATTCCCCAAAAACAGTTTTAAAAAATAAAATTCGGGGGTGCAAGGGTAGTTCAGTGGTAGAGTTCTTGCCTGCCATGCGGGAAACCTGGGTTTGATTCCCGGACCATGTACTTCCCAAAAGCAAACAAGCAAAGGAAAAAACAAACAAACAAAAATTCAAGAAATGATGCTGCAATAATGAATGGAAAAATAATGGAATGTGACCCCGCCATACGGCATACAAAAAAAAAAAAAAATTCTAAGAGAAAAAAAAAGGAAAGGAAGAAAAGAAAAATAGAGAGACCAGGTTATCAGATCTCTCTGGCTAGAAGGCTCTCCATCCCTCTGCTTGCAGGTCATGGATCCCGCAACCCATTTGGATCCCAGTGAGCATTTACTGCAGATCAGATCCTGCTAAGACCCTCTAGGGACATGAGCTCATCGAAACCTCAATCCCCGCTGAGGTTCTGCCACTCTGGGGAAACCAAGGCTGGGAGGGAGGTACCAGCTGCCTGGGGCGCTGGGCTCCCAAGCAGGGGTCGGGAGGCGCTCCTCCACTGACCCGCCCCTTTCCCACCCAGGGAGAAAGCACATGCATCTGGGTTTCATCCCAGCTGCCACCCAGCACTGGGCTCCACGTGGACACCCTTGCAGAAAATCAGCAAGGCAGCCGCATGTGCATTTTCTCTTTATCCTTCTTTCCCGAGGGGGGGGTGTTCCCAGGCTGGGCCAAGTTGCCTTTCAGATGTCTCCAAGTCAGCAGATTTTGCCTCCTGCCTTTGCCTTACAATTTGTGATTACTCTGAAGGGGGCTGGCTAGCTGCCACTTGGAGCAAATTGTTCATCCAGGAAAAAAAGAAAAAAAAAAACTTTTAAAATAAATAAACAAATAAGACAAGCAAGGCGGTGGAGGAGGAGGGACAGAGAGAGAGAAAAGTAAATTGCACAAATGCAAATTAGAATTATTTAAAAATTAAAAGTTTCCTTACATTATTTAATCTAATTACCTCCCCATTCTCCCGGGGAGACAGTCATTTGTGTTCTGTCGAGCGGGGCGAATTAAGCAGAAGCCAGGAGCAAGAGAATCAAAGTTTCAAAACACTTCTGTGTGTTGGGGTGGCAGGTGGGGCTGGGGTAGGGAGGGCAGTGGCACAAACGACAGCGAGAAGGGGAAGTATGATAACACATAATTAATGTGTGTATTAGAGCACGTGGTGTGCCAAGCCCTTTTCATCTTTATTTAATCCTCACAACCACCCCCAAGGGTCTATGTGGTTTTCCCACCGGGCCCGTGGAGAATCTGAGGCTCAGAAAGGATGAGGCCAAGGTCGCCAAACTAATAAGCAGTCATCCCAGGCCGGGAGCCCCGAGGTCTCGTGCAAATGCCTTTCGAGGTCCATTCCCTGTCCCTGCTCTGCTGGACCAAACTCCAAGAGGGACGGTGGAAGAGGGTGACAGGGGCCCCTGGCCTCTGGAGTCAAGGAAATCCAAGTTCTAACCCTGCCTCAGCTGCAGCCTGGTGAAGTGGCCTTGGGAAAGCAGCCTCACCTGTCCTGGTCTCCTCATGGGAAAGACGGATACAATAATACTTACCTGCAGGACTGCTTGAGAGGGTTGCAGGAGACGAGGTATCAAAGGCACCTGGCACTTAGTAGGTGCTCAATGAATGGATGCTTATTATAGCCCAAGGAGCAACTGGGGAAAATGAGGACATTAGATCTCTGCTATAAAGTTATTTTATGAAGGCTGTTCTCAACCTGGTTACATATCAGGATGCTTTTAAAACTCCCCAAGTCCAGGGCGCTCCCCACACCAATCAAATCAGAATCTGCGCGAAGTGAAGCCTGGCCTCCTGTATGTTTAAGGCTCTCGGGGTGACTCCAACATCCAGTCCCTGCCGAGGACCTCCGTGCCAGTCAGTCTCCATTTAGAATCTAAACCAAAGATGCAGATCATTCTACAGCTGGAAGGATTTAGGGTAGACAGTAAGTGATGCTTTTTTAAGTGGCTCTAGAAGGCAGGTCCATGGAAGGATGTGAAATGTTCTTCTGTGAGGGCCAAGAGCAGTTTGTGACTGAGGAAGAAAGCAGGAGAGGGCTGGGGGGGCCTCCCACAGGACCCCTACCCCCACCCGAGTTTGAAACCAAACCGAGCGAGGGCTGGTGTCTGTAGGAAGGGCAAGGAGGAGGGAAATGGGGGCTGTGGGTGACAAGGGGATAGCACCCCTCAAGAAAGCCAGACCTCTCAATGCTCCTTACCCACCTGAGACCACCAGAGGGTCAGACCAGATGGCCAGAGAGCCCCACCCCACTCTGGGCCTCCGGACAAACACCCGATTCCTGGAGTGGCCTCCATACCCCCGCCCCACACCAGATTCACAATTCACCAGACGGTGCCCAGCCCTGGGCGCTACCCAGAGCTTCAATTTCCTTTCTATTAATCCAGGAAGGGTCTGATTTGCATGTTGTTTGCATAAATTTGCTTGTTTCCATTCAAAAAAGGACCCCCAACTCCAAGCAGGTGAGACAAAATTAATTGGCTTATGTATTGTCCCTCCTGCTGCAGTTGTATTCTATCCTAACATCGGGCAGCACGGAATGTTCCTAGTGAAGATTTAAAGACTGCAGCCGAGAGGGTCAGCCGGGGGAAGCGTGCTCACAGCCTGGCTGGACTTGCATGGATGGAAGGAAAGCACGGTTTGCATCCCCCTGGTAGGCCAGGGAGAAGATGGAGAGCCGCCTCTGCAGGGGAACCAGGACAATGTCACTGTTTTAACCGTATTTTACCACCACCACCACCAAAAAAACATATTTTGCTGAGCCATCCTACGGTGGAGACCGCAGTCATTTCTGAGCCCAGGCTGGAGGAAGCTCTGCTTTTCAGAATGGTTGGTCATTTAATTTATTATAGTCACACTCTCCAGGCCAAACACAAAGGATTCAGCTGCCTTCTAAGGTCCCTTCTGACGCTGAGCTCTTGCACAGGGGTTTCCACTGATGCTTTGCATCGCAGAGTGGAAAAATCCATTATCTTAACAGCGGGCACCAGACCTCCTCTAAGAGAGGGAACTGTCTCTGGGGGAAGAAAACTCTTTGATGTACCATTGAGGGGCCTGGACCCTGAGAGCCTGGGGTCTCTGAAGCCTGGCAACCACACCGAAGACACCACAGGGAGGGTGCAGTGGAGTGGGTGCTACAGAGAGGGCATGTGATGGTTTGGAGGCTTATGGACCCCAGAAAGATCATGTTCTTAAAGCTAATCCACTCCTGTGGGTGCAGACCTGCTGTGGCTGGGACTTTGATGAGGTTATTTCAGTGGCGGCATGCCCTAGGTGGGCCCTGATCCTCTCACTGGAGTCCTTCCTAAGAGGGTGGAATTCAGAGAAACACTGAAGACAGAGAGAAGGCACAGATGCCGAGAAAGAAAGCCACAAGAAGCTGTAAGCTTCCACTTCCGTCTTCCAGGAGAGACGGAAGAGACCAGCAGACGCAGCCACGTGCCTGGCCATGTGGCAAAGGAGGCTAAGACAGTGGTAGAAGTTCTTCAGGGAGAAAGCGTCGCCTGTTGATGCCCTGGTTTGGACATTTTTACAGCCTCGCAACTGTAAATTAACAAATCCCCATTGTAAAAGCCAACCCATGTGTCATGGTCAGGTTCATGTGTCAACTTGGCCAAGTGGTGGTACCTGTTTGTCTGGTTGGGCAAGTGCTGGCCTGTCTGTTGCAATGAGGATATTTCATAGGATTAGATCATGATCACGTCAGCCACATCCACAGCTGATTCCATTTGTAATCAGCCAAAGGGCGTGTCTTCTGCAATGGGTGATGCTTAATCTAATCACTGAAGCCTTTTAAGGAGGATTCAGAAGAGACAGGCTCTTCCTGTTAGGGCTGGCGAGTCTCTCCTGTGGAGTTCGTCCAGACCCTCCATCGGAACCGCTGGCTTCACCGACTGCCCTGTGGATTTTGGACTCTGTGTTCCCACGGTTACGTGAGACGCTTTTATAAATTTTATATTTGCAAGTATTCCCTGTTGATTCTGTTTCTCTAGCGAACCCTGACAATACACTATTTAATGGTATATGCAGTCCAGCAGCTTCAGCAAACTAACACAGGGTGCTGCAAAGGGGCGGCCATAGAGAGGGGACTGTGGGCAGGATGATCATCTGCTTCGCTCTTGAGAGGGAAAAAAAACACAAGATGGGGTGAAGCATCGGCACCATGAGAGTGAGATGCCCAGTGAGAGTCACTGGTTTTGCAGTGGCTTTGGATTGAGCCATCAACCCAGTTCAGTGCCACAAGTGACTCCACACCACCACCGATTCACATGAATCTTGAGGAAGAGGCACTGGAGCCTCTTATTCAGATCCCAGAGGCCTGGGAAAGCCCCACTGACACCAGGGTTATAATCTCAATAAGACCTACTAGATGGCAGCTCAGCAAATGTTGAGGAATTATTCTAAAATTCTCATAACAATCCCATGATAGAGATTTTTATCATTATCCCAATCGACAGGTGAGAAAACTGAGGTTCAGAGAGGCTAACTCATTTGCCCAGGGTCACACAGCTATAAGGCAACAGAGCTGGATTTGCCCTCCAGACGGTCTGACGCTTAACCACTGTATTCTATGACCCCAGGTAAGCCTCTCAGCCACCCTGCAAAGCAAATGAGACCAGCATTATTATAGATAATAAAACCTAAAACCATCAGCTAGGAGGTAAAATCTTCTGCCTCCTCACATGGGACCCTTTTGCTATACCACCCTGCCTCCTTAAATATTACAAACATCGAATGATTCTAGGGTTTGTCCTATTTGCTTGGCACATTGGTAGGAGGAGGGGATGTGATGGAGAGTTAAGGGCATGGACTTTAGTTTAGGAAGACCTGAGTTCTAATCCCAGCTCTGTCACTTCCTAGTCATTATTTAACCAAGTTATTTAACCTCAGTCTCTTTCTCTGCAAAATGGGGTGATGCCTCCTGACCATTGGTCTCAGACAACGGTGAGTGTGAAAGGGATGTGATGAAGTCTAAAGCAGAGCCCTGAGGCCACAGGAGAGGAGCAGGTACGTTTACCTGGGGAGCAAGACGTCAGAGGAAGACTGCCGCACAGCATCCCAGCCCCGCCCCGCCAGGTTCACTCATGCAAACATTTCCAGCTCTCTCTGTGGGCAACCCCTAACCCCCACTCCTCTTAATGCCACTTCCCATCCCTCTGCCTGAGCCCGATCCTAATCTCTCTCTCCTGTGAGAAGGAAAGTGCCAATCTATACCCCCGTGCCCTTCTGCTCACATAGAAACCCCTCCCCCTGTCCTATGCCCCATGAACCACGGGCAGTCAGAGATGGCTCAGGCTGGAGCCCATTCATAGCCCCTGCCTTCAAAGGGCACTGCAGACTTCCGTTTGTTCCCCTCCCCCCCAGCTTCCTGATCCAAGGAAAAACCCAGAGGTTAAGAGATGCTACTTCTGGAAACAATTAAATGGCTCACAGTTTCCCTCCATCACAAAGGAGTTGGTTTTGGAAATTAACATCCCTGCTTTTCACGTACTGATGAAAGGGCAGTGGCAAATAAGCTGCCAAAACCAACTGGGCCCGTTTGCACAGAGGAAACAACTTTACCTTGCCAGAGTCACCAGGCTGTTGGGGGGAAACATAGCCCCTTTCCCCAGGGAGCTCTCAGTCTGAAGCTCCCCTCAAGATCAGGCTGGACTAGACCAGGCAAAACTTCATCCCTTAATTCCCATGTCCTTAGGGAACTCTCTTAATGAATCACCTGCTCAAAGATCCCTGTTTTAAGTTCTCCTGCTAGGAGAGCCAAGGACACCAAGCAAATGAAATATGGAGTCAGAAAACCTGGGTTCAGACCCTACCTTCTTTAACCTACTATCTATGAGACATAAGGCAAGTTAATTAACCTCTCCAAGCCTCAATTTCCCCATTTTTAAAATGGGCCTGACCATAACAATAGGGCTTGGGAATGTCAAATAAGATAATGCAAGTAAAGGTGGTCAATTCCCTGCAAGAAGCCCTGTTGGCAAAAGTGTGATGTGATTATCAACAGAATGTTTGAAAGCCGGCTAGTCCTAAGGGAATAGAAGCCAGGGGGAGAAATGTGTCCCAAACACCCCTCGCCACAAGGGTCCATTAATTACCCTTCAGCAAGGAGGGCTGACAACACCTACATACCCGGACGTCCCAACCTTCCTTAGATCATCTGAAAGAGCCCAACTGGCTCTTTAGATCTGGGCTGATCTAAATCCTTTTTAAAATGCATTTCTATTTTCCGATGAGTATCATGTGTTACATTGCCAGTACGCAAACTCCCATACAAGGTAGGACACATGCTAAATATACCATTTTAACGTTGCATGAAGACCCTTGAGCATTTTGGTTATGGTAAAAAAAAATCTATTCTTTCACCCTGTTCTAGTTTGCTAGCCGCCAGAATGCAACATCCCAGAAACAGAATGGCTTTTAAAAAGGGGAATTTAATAAGTTGCTAGTTTACAGTTCTAAGGCCGAGAAAACATCCCAATTAAAACAAGTCTATAGAAATGTCCAATCAAAGGCATCCAGGGAAAGATACCTTGGTTCAAGAAGGCCAGTGAAGTTCAGGGTTTCTCTCTCAAGTGAGAAGGCACACACAGTCAGGGCTTCTCTCTCAGATGGAAGGGCACAAGGCGAATACGGCATCATCCGCTAGCTTTCTCTCCTGGCTTCCTGTTTCATGAAGCTCCCCGGGAGGTATTTTCCTTCTTCATCTTCAAAGGCTGCTGGCTGGTGGACTCTCTGCTTCATGGTGCTGCAGCATTCTCTGCTCTTTCCGAATCTCCTTCAATCTCCAAAATGTTTCCTCTTTTATAGAAACTTATCAAAAACTCCAGAAACTTATCAAGACCACCCAAATGGGTGGAGACATGTCATCACCTAATCCAGTTTAACAACCACTTTTGATTAAATCACATTATCCAGGGAGATGATCTGATTACAGTTTCAAACATACAGTAATATTGAATAGAGACTATTCTACCTTTATGAATGGGATTTTTATTAAAACATGCTTTTCTAGGGTTCATGCATCCTTTCAAACCAGCACACACCCCAAGCCCATGTGATTCTATGTTTTACATCCTTCCTTAGCCATTCATGGTCCCAGATTGAGGCAGCTCATTTGTGTTACTATGGTTGCCTAATCTATACCCAGTGACTCTTTTAATCATTTCAAAAGCCTTCCAATTTCTTCCTGCCTGCCTACAAAAAATTTTGTTATGTGCCAGGTACTGTGCTAGGTACAGGAGGCACAATAATAGACCCTAAATTCACGGAGCTCAAAGTCCTCTAGGAGAGAGATATTAATCAAATACTCACATAAGTATATAAGTACTAACTATAATATATTCTAACAAATCAAAGTGCAGAGCATATAACTGTGATAGCATGTAATAGGGACCTTATCTAGAGGCTGTTGAAGGTCTCCCTGGGGTGATGTTTGAGCTGGGTCTTAACCTGGGTCCCCCAAAAGCAGAGCCTCAGACAAAGACATACATGCAGTTAATTTACTGGGAAAGGATCATAAGGCAGCAGGAGGAGAGAAACAGCGAAGGAGGGGAGCCAATACCAGAACATACAGGCAACTAGGCTTGATTCTACTGAGACTCCTAAGAAGCATCTCAGGAGCGTCCACCCAGGCAGTGAAATTAGAAGCATTTTTCACTGTTGTTCTCACTGGCTAGGCTTGGCCACCCTGTTGTTAACACCTCTGCACTTTGACACTGGTGTGGGGGTTCTCTTGAGAGTCTCTCACCTCAGTGTCAGAGAAGCCCTGAGACAGGAAGCAAAAGGTTTGTGGAATGGACCATGGGGAGGCCCTGTCAGATTATATCTGTGCAAAGCTGGTCAAAGACTGTGTGGGACTGGGGTTAGATGTGGGGCAGAGAGGATGTGAAGTGAGACCCAGATGTCAGAGAAGGTGTGACCTGCAGGATGAGTAGGAGTTAACTAGGCAAGGGTAAAGGGCAGGAAGAGCTTTCAAAGCAGAGGAAACAATATGCAAAGGCCCTGAGGCAGGAGAGAACTTGGAGCATTCAGATCACCAAAAGGCCACATAGAGGGATCTCAGGGGAAGAACAGGTGATGGAAGACAAGGCTGGGAGGGCAGGCAGACGCCAGACCATTCAGGCCCGTACCAAGGACTTGGAACATTACCCTAAGAATGTTAGGGTCTATTGAAGGGTTGTAAGCAGGGCCAGGAGAAACCCATAGCAGGTTTGTCCAAGAGTTCACTCTAGCTTCTTGGTACACACAAGTTGGGGCTGGGGAGTAAGAGAAGAATGGCTATTTTGTGACTTTCTCAAAGTGTAGCATTCACCCATCCACTTTCAATCAGGATTAACATGACTAAGACTGAAAATAACTGTCTATTGCAACTGTAGCTGCATCCTGGTTGGAAATGGGGGAAGTGGGAAGCAGGGAGAGGGGGAGTGCTTCCCGGGGAAGGAAAAAGATGACTGGTTTTTGAATCTCTTGGTAAACCTGCTAATGACAGATCTCTGGCAATAAATCTATGGTATCTGTTAACAATGAGTCCTTAACTATGGAATGCTTTTAGTAGGATGTTTCTGGTTTACCTGAGTGTCTAGGATTGCTTACAGTAAAAAAAAAAAAAAAAAAAAGTGAAAATCTATTTATTTGTGGAGCACAGATCTCTTTTGTCATGTAAGCTTTGTAACTATCTGTATATAAAAGGGTTTCAAAACCAAAATAGTTCCCTTCTGTGTAAGGAAGGTAGCCCATACACTTCTTAGAGCCCTCATATGGAAATCTCTGCCAGAGCAAGTCCTGATATGGTGAAAAAGGACCTAATAAGCTGTTTTGGTGGTCCTGGATCGCTTCCTGCTTTACTTGTGCTTCCTGATTACTTGGATTCTTAAAATTGTGAATCTTGATATTGGATAAGGTCTCGCTGATTCATGAGAATCTTATTTGAGGCTCCTAAATGTTGTGTCATCTCAATAGGACAGTAGATTCAGTCTCATCTCCAGGTTCATTAAATGCAAATTTTCTCTGCTTTGGGGACATTGCCTGTCATAGAGCTGAGGTTTTTAGGTTCAAATTAAATCTATAAAGTCTCCAAAATTCCTTTTTCCCTGACTGTGTCTACTGGATAGCTCAGAGTCACTCGTCCTATAAGCCCAGCAGGAGTCCAAGATTTCCTCCAACAACAAAAGATTTCCCTTTTATTAATTCTACCTGAGCCCCCGCCCCTCAACAAGGCATCTGGGTTTCAAGAAACCTTGCCCACAGAACAAGTTGCACTTATCGACAAATAATTAAAATAGTTTTTTCAACCTTAAATTAATCAAACACACTCATATTTACCAGCCAAGATCTTTTGACAGTGTGAAACCAGGAACTTAATACCATTTCAGACAAAAGCAGAAAAGACTGGTCTCTTAACATGGATAAACATCCCCTTCCTTTTGAAATTTTGGAAATAACTTTCTAAATGGACCCCAGGTTAGAAACCACTGCTGTACAGATATTTCTTTATATTCATTCACTTTGTTCTTCATCTACTATTTCTCTGACTGTCCAAAAGCTCTTCAATTTTCCCTGTAGTTTATTTGCTCCCATCTTGGTATCTCACCACCCATGTGATCTTAATGTCACCAGCAAGCCCGAAGCTATCACTGTGAATACTGACTTGCAAATCACGCATAAAAATGTTAAATAACCATCTCTGGAGTAACCCACTGTGTGCGACTCTGAAATTACTCACAGCCCTTTTCGTTCCACCTGGATGTTCCCCTAATAACTTTGGGCCCCAGCAATGGGCTCAGCTCCCCAGCCTTCTGTAACAGGAGCTCTCCAAAGGGCATGAACAGAGAGAACAGTGGCACACAAGGGGGAAAGTTAAATCCCTTATTTATATTATTTTATCTGAAAGGAGAAAAATATTTTAATAAAATATTCAGTGTGCCTTAACAAATAGTACATACATATACTTTATAAATAAATTTCCATATATTGGAGTAGAGCTCAAAAATTTTTTTTACAGATAGCAGCGGAAGATCAAAAAAAGTTTAGAAGCTGTCACGGTCAGGTTCATGTGTCAACTTGGCCAGGTGGTGGTGCCCGGTTGTCTGGTTGGGCAAGCGCTGGTCTGTCTGTTGCTATGAGGACATTTGGTGGACTTAAATCATGACCACATTAGCTGCATCCGCAGCTGACTGCATTTGCAATCAGCTAAGGGGAGCGTCTTCTGCAATGACTGCTGCTTAATCTAATCACCAGAAGTCTTTGAAGGAGGATTCAGAAAAGACAGTCACTCTTTCTGCTTCAGCCAACCAGCCTCTCCCGAGAGTTCATTGGAGCTGCCAGTGCACAGCCTGCCCTACAGACTTTGGACTCTACATCCCCACAGTTACATGAGATACTTTTATAAATTTTATGTTTACAGATATCTCCTGCTGACTCTGTTTCTCTAGAGAGCCTTAACTAATACAGATACTATTGCTCAATGTGTTCTCCTCACCTGCCCTCCACCCATCCCTTATTGGCTCCTGCTCCCAGCCCTATGGCCCTGGGCATTTTCCCAGCCTCCCCATCCCTCAAATCTCCAGGCTGCTGCAATTTGCTTGGGCTCTCTGGCATGCTCTCCACCCAGTCTCCTGGGATTAATGTCAGAAGCCCCTTGTATGCTAACAAGCCATCGACTGGACCTGGGCCCTCAACCTCAGGCCAAAGCCCCAGACTTATACTTATTTGGGCAACTGAGTGCTCAAGGCAAACCACCAATATTAAAACAAAAATGTCCTTTCAAATGATATATTATATAGTCCAAGCTAGGAACGATCTCAATAGGTATTAGTAAAGGTCTGGTCAAATGAATTATGATGGTCTATTACGCAGTCATTAAAAATTATATTCTCCAAAATTTTCTAATAACATGGAGAAGTTTTTATGCTCTAAGATCGAGTGCAAAAGCAGGCCTCAAAATCTGTACACTGACTAATCTCAATTATGAATGTGTACAGAAAGGAAAAAACAAAAAAAGCCAAGAAGGAAATAAACCAAAATAGTACCAGAGGCTTTCTCTGCCTTCATTCACCATTCAACAAATATTCATTGATGTCCCTTGTGTGAGTGACACTGAGCTCGGATGTCATGGCTGATATTGGTTTTCTAATTTATACATTTCTGGGTTTTTCTAGTTATCTACAAACAGCAAGTTTTATCTTTACAAAAATAAAACAGAACATAATAGTGTTTTTCTTGTTAAAACTGTTACTGTGCACCCAAAGTCTGAACCGTATGTGCTGCTTCCTGCTTGCTTACAAGATATTTTTACCCCTCATAAAAATCTCTAGTAGATAACTGGATCTAAGAAATAATGGTGCTTTTCCTGTGCAGCTACTTTCCCTAGGATTTCAGGGGTCTCGCCTTTTATCATCAGCTACCCTCTCCCATCTTAGTTCCAAGACCCCCAGAAACGTTATTAACACAGCCAGGATTCGCAACCAAAGGGGCTGTAAGAGTGGCAGCCAAGCCCCATTGCCCCCAGGGTCTGGACAGAAAGGAAACAGGAAGGAGTGAGGTTAGACAAAAGGCAGAACTTTCCTTTCAGCATGGCAGTTAAACCACAAAGTGGGGAGACTCCTTTCTCCAGAGGGCTGGGAGTGGGCTGGGTGGAATCAGGCCCCTTGGGGTGGGGGATTAGGACCCTGCAGCCCTCCGATCCCAGCGAGCTTCGAGGCTGGCCTGAGGTCCTGCTGTCGCTGAGGGCTACTGCCACTGAGATCCAAAGCCGTGTCCCGCCACCCTCCCCACTGCATGCAGGGTTCAGACACAAGCCGAGGCCAGCTCCTGTGTCTGCAAAGAATTTGCAGGTGATGGGGGGGGTGGTGCAGGGGGCCAGGCTGGGACTGAACGGCCTCAGCGCGGTCCAGGGCCGGAAGGAAGGGCCCTAACACCTGATGACAAGCCTGAAACAGAAGCCCTCAGACCTACACCGATCAGTCCTCCTCAACTTCTGGGGCCCCAACAAGGTCCCCCTTTCTCCCTCAGCCCACCCCAAGCCCGGTCCATCTACCCTCGTCCTCGACTTCCTCTCCCAGGCCTCAGCCTCAGCAACTGCAGCCTCCCTTCCTCCCCCCTTATCTTTCTCCCCCACCTCCTCCCCCTCAGGCTGAATACGGGGGGGCCAGAGAGGACGCCCCCACCCCACAGCTGCTCTCAGAAGGTTGGGGGCGGTGGGGAGAGACCCAAAGAAGGTGGGAGACCTCAGAACGAGAGGATTAGGTGAAAACACAGGTGCACAGGGTTGCTGAGGCCAGGCAGAGCTGTGCAGGGGTGCAGTTCACGAGGCAAAAAGGGGAAAAGGGACAAGGCGTGGGGAAGGAAGATCTTACAAATGAATTCTTGTTAGCCTGCACGCGCTGGCCCAACACCGTAAAGTGTCTCCTGGGGTGGAAAATCTACACCCAGACCTCGCCACTAACCCCACGGGGGTGGGGCGGGGGGTCTTTCCCCCGTGTGCAGAAAGAGGAGGGGCGGCTAACAGTGGCAGACGGGGGCTGAAACCTTCATATGGGCTGGGACCCTAAGGCACACACACACTAGACACATGCCACACAGTTGTGCAAATGTGCACACACACCCCACACGCACTCACTGCACACGCATGCGTGCAACACACGTACATGAGGCAACCCGCCACCCACGAACACACGTGTGTGAGCATGCACCTGCAGCATGGCTTCCGTCTTTAGAGGAATCAACGCCCAGAGCCCCCCTGGAGGTCCCCCAAGCCACCATGTTGCTACAATAAAATAGTCGGTGGCAATGAAGAGTAACCGTGTCCATGGTGGGGGGGCACCGCGGCCCTCCACGCTGAGGTCAGGCTCCATTCTCCTCGGTCACAGCTACTCAGCCAGACCGGGAGAGCGGGGAGCGCTCCTGCCCTCAGAGGCGGGAAAGCATGGCTGTAGTGGCCTCCCACACAGCCCCCCAAAGCCAGCCACCCCCAAAGGCTGCCCGGTCCCTGCTGCCCCTGCCACGGCCTCTCACACATACTGCCCACCCCACCGGTCCCCAACCACCCACCCAACACAGGATTTTTAGGAAGTCCTTCCCTTTCTGGAAGCTTCCCTCCATGTCTGTGGCTGGGTTTCCTTCGGGACTGACAGCCAGGCGGGGCTGTCCACTCTCCTCTCTTGACCCCTAAGTGGGAGGCGAGGGGCTTGGCAGAAGGAGATGCCAAGAGGGAGATGATGTATGATTCTTGATTGGAGCTTGGTTTGGGGAAAAAATATTAACAGCTATAGAAGACATTTGGGGGACGATAGAGGAAACTTGAATATGGACTGGGTATTAGAAGATATTAAGAAATTATTAATGCTGCCAGATGTGATAAAGTTCTTTTGATTATGTCGGAAAATGTGTTTAATTTTTGAACATGTTATACTGAAATAGTTAGGAATGCATATCCTAATGTAATTTACTTTAAAACAGCTCTGCAAAAAAGATAGTAGACAGTTTCGGGGTTTGTTCACATGAAACTTAACCCCACAAAAGATAGGTCAAGTCTACTTAAAATTTAGGCCTAAGAGTCACCCCCAAGAGAGCCTCTTTTGTTGCTCAGATGTGGCCCCTCTCTCCAGCCAATATGATGAGCAGTCTCACCACCCTCCCCCTCTCTGCGTGGGACATGACTCCCAGGGGTGTGGATCTTCTTGGCAATGTGGGACAAAGATCCTGGAATGAGCTGAGACTCAGCATCAAAGGACTGAGAAAAACCCTAGAATGAGCTGAGAATTAACATCAAGAGACTGAGAGAACCTTCTTGACCAAAAGGGGGTAAAATGAGACAAAGTGTCAATGGCTGAGAGATTCCAGAGTCGAGAGGTTATCCTGGAGGTTATTCTTATGCATTAAGTAGATATCACCTTGTTGTTCAAGATGTAGTGGAGAGGCTGGAGGGAATTGCCTGAAAATGTAGTGCAGTGTTCCAGTAGCCATGTTTCTTGATGATGATTGAACAATGATATAGCTTTCACAATGAGACTCTGTGAATGTGAAAACCTTGTGTCTGATGCTCCTTTTAGCTACTATATCAACAGAAGAGTAGAACATATGGAATAAAAATAAATAATAGGGGGAACAAATGTTAAATTCAGTTTGAAATAGTGGTAAATATAAGCGAGTGGTAAGAGGTATGGTATGTATAGTTTTTTTTCTCTATTATCATTTTATTTCTTTTTCTGTTGTCTTTTTATTTCTTTTTCTAAATCGATGCAAATGTACTAAGAAATGATGAATATGCAACTATGTGATATTAAGAATTACTGATTGTAAAAAAAAAGATAGTAGATAAAGAAAACACAGAAAAATATTAACAATTTCTGAATGTGGTGGGTACATGGATGTTTATTGTATTATTCTTCCTGCTTGTCTATCTGCCTTTGAAGATTTTCACAATAAAAAGTTAAAAGAAAAGCAAACAAACATTCAAAAAAAAAAAAAAAAAAAGGAAAAAAAGAGTCAAAAGAATGCTTCCAGGCCTTCTGGTACCTTGTAGCGAACGCAGATTTTGGTTACTGAGTGGCTTCGAGTTAGAAAGGGAACGTGCAGTTAAGACAGTCATGGTCATGTGTCAACCTGGCCAGGTGGTGGTACCTGTTTGTCTGGTTGGGCAAGTGCTGGCCTGTCTGTTGCGATGAGGACATTTCATGGAATTAAATCATGATCACGTCAGCTGCATCCACAGTTGATTCCCTTTGTAATCAGCCAAGGGGAGTGTCTTCTGCAATGAGTGATGCTGGATCTAATCACTGGAAGCCTTTTAAGGAGGACTCAGAAGAGACAGGCTCTCTTCCTGATTCTGTTGGCGAGCCTCTCCTGTGGAGTTCGTCCAGACCCTCCATCAGAATTCTCAGCTTCATGCCTGCCCTGCGGATTTTGGACTCTGTGTTCCCATGGTCACGCGAGACACTTTTATAAATATCATATTTGCGAGTGTTCCCTGTTGATTCTGTTTCTCTACAGAACCCTAACTAACACAACAGGGCCAGCCCAGCATCTCCTCCCTGCCTGAACTTACTTCCTCTGAGCCTCAGGTTTGCCTTATCTGTAAAACAGGAATGACAAAGCCACCGGAACTCCGTCACCCGCACCCCTGCCATGTGCCCCAAGTGCTCCTGCCTTCCCCCCACCCCCTCCCAGCGCACCTGCCCCACCCCACCCACATCTCCCGCCCTCGCGCACAGTTTCACACAGTCCCTCCCGAGGTCTGCACACCCGTGCCCAGCCCCTCGACCCTCCTCCTCCTCCCTGCCCCATGCATGTGGTCACCTGTGCATCCAGGCTGGAGGCGCTCAGTTTCCCCCGGCCACACTCCCCCCAGCCCACGCAGGCTCAAGCCCAGCCTGCTGCCCCGGGGCTCTGCCCTCCACACCACGCATGCCAGGGCCCCGCCCCACAGATCCCGACAGGCTCCCCGCCCCCGCTCCCCGCACCCACACATCTGTGCACAGAAGTCTTGGCCACTGCACCCCAACACCCTGCCCCGTCCTCGTGCACACCCTTGCCCCCCCCCCCGCAAAAGCACCCACTCCCACACCTGGCAGATGCTCATGTGCATATCTGTGCTACACAGATCCCCCTCCCGCACACACGTCCACCCCTGCCCCAAACCCCACAGCCCTGCACCTGCCCACCTCCACCCGACATCACACACACCCCCTGCCCCAACCCACATCCCACACCCCCCACAACCTGTGCCCTGTCCCTACCCACTCACATATTCATATGCCAGGGCCCAGAACCCCTCCACCTGCATAAGGACACAGCCACGCCCTGCCCTCCCTGAGTCCTGACCTTTGTGCCACCCATCCCACACCTGATGCCAACAACCCCCACACTCCGTGCGCCCACCCATATCCTACCTGCACACCTGCCCCCATGCTTCGGCACAGCCCCCCATCCAACCCCCACTGCACTGCTCTGTGTTCCCCACACGCGCCTGAGCTGCACCCACCCCCACAGCCCCCACACTGCACCCCCACAACCCTGCGCCTCACCCCAGGCTGAGAGGCATCCCTGACCCGTGCCTAGACCTGCGCAGCGACCCTCCACTGCACTGTTGGGACCCGCCCTGCACCCCGCATCCTGCTCCACCTCCATCTTGCAAATACAAAGTTTCAGTCTATGAAAGGAAATCAACTTCCAAAGTAACCACATAAAGGTAATTACATGGTTCAAAGGCAATAGCAGATCACTAAGCATACCACAATGCAGCAGATACAGCCCAGCCTAATGACCGAATTAAAACACCAGAGGAGACACAGACTTTGGGACAACTAATCAAAGATTCACATATAACTCTACTACATAAAATAAATGGGATGGCTAATGACATAAAGGAGATCAAAAAGACATTAGACAAGCATAACAAGGAATTTGAAAGAAGAAATAAAAAATAGCAGTTATCACAGAGACTAAGGATGCAGTAAACCAAATAAAAAATATACTAGAGACACACAACAGCATATTTGAAGAGGCAGAAGAAAGAATAAGTGAACTAGAGGACAGGGCAACTGATTTCAAACACACAAAAGAACGAATGGCAGAAAAGATGGAAAACTTTGAACTGGGTCTTAGGGAAATGATGGACATAACAAAGTGCACAAATACAAGAGTCTTCAGAGCCCCAGAAGGAGAAGAGAAGAGTAAAGGGCTAGGAAGATTAGTTGCGGATATAATGGGGGAAAACTTCCCAACCCGTATAAAGGACATAAATATGCAAGTCAAAGAAGCTCAATGAACTCAAATAGAATAAATCCAAACAGGCCTTCCCCAAGACACATACTAATTAGTCTGCCAAATGTTGAGAAGCAGAAAATCCTGAAAGCTGCAAGAGAAAAACAATCTACTCCGTACAAGGGAAACCACATAAGACTGAGTTCAGACTACTCAACTAGCACCCTGGAGGCGAGAAGGCAGTGGTATGATATATTCAAGGTCCTGAGAAAGACTTCCAGCCAAGAATTCTGTGCCCAGCCAAATTGTCCTTCAAAGCTGAGGGAGAGGTTAAAGTTTTCACAGACAAACAAATGCTGAAATAATTTGTCAACAAGAGACCAGCCCTACAAGAAATATTAAAGAGAGTTCTGTTGGCTGAAAACAAAAGGACAGGAGAGGGAGGTCTGGAGGAGGCACAGAACCGAAGAGTACCGATGAGGGTAACTTAAATGATAAAAAGAAAAAGAGGGAAAGAATATATGGATCTGACAAGTAAAATCCAAAAGATAAGATGATGGATTCAAGAAACGCTTTTAACAGTAATAACTTTGAAGGTTAATGGACTAGACTTACCAATTAAAAGATACAGACTGGCAGAATGGATTAGGAAACATAATTCAGCTATATGCTGTTTACAAGAGACTCATCTTAGAAAAGAAGACACAAATAGACTGAAAGTGAAAAGATGGAAAAAGATGTTCTGCACAAGTTGTAGCCAAAAGAAAGCAGGAGTAGCTATACTAATATCAGACACAATAGAGTTCAAATGTAGAGACATCATGAGTTCTGGGAAGATGGCCAAATAGGATATAAGGAGTTCAGCTCTGCTCCAAGGGAAAGTTAGAGAAGGCACGGCAGGGTGATGAGACTGCGATTCAAGGGTGCAGCTGACCTGAGAGAGCCTTCTGCACCGCATAGGGCAGCCCTGGTTGCAGAGGCCGAGGAACTGAGAGGCAGAAAGCTGGAGCCTGGCGTGGGGGTGCAGAGCCCGTGGGAGTGCACAGACGGGGAGACGGGGGTGGGGGTGGGGTTTAGGAAGTAAGTCAAGTCGACTTCCTTGAACCAGCTGCCCTCATCAACAGAGCCCTGTGACCCGCGGCTCACCCCACACCCCATCTCCTGCCCCCGGCACCCACCCACGCTCCAAGCGCCCCTGCCCGACCAACCCCCAGCACGTATACCCGCCCCACACGCCACCCCAAGTGTAGCCCAACCCACTCTCCTGCACCCCTCCCGAGCACTACCTCCCCCTCCCTGCTCCCTGCAGGCTGTCGCCAGCGCATAAAGGCTACGGGTGCTAACCGCCCTACCCAGGCTACCCCCAGCCCCCTGCCCACAGTGCCACACAGCCTCAGCCCACCCCGCCCCAAGCTCTGCGCCTCAGCTTCAGGCACTCCTAGATCCGCGCATGTGCACGGGCCTCCGTCACACTTCCCAGCTCCGAGAAAGCACTGACCCGCGCAGCCCGGTCTCAGCTGCCCCCAGCCCCTGAAGGCAGAATGCCCAGCCACGGCTATAGCTCTGCACATGCGCACAAAGGGCCCCACGCCCTAGACCAGTGCACACCAGGGTCACGCCCCCACATCGGTGCACCTGCCCAGCCATAGCCTCCCTGGCCGCTGGGCGCCCACGCTCACAAGCACCAGCATAACATCCCCGAACGGTGCCTACACCTGCGCTGCAACACATCCGCACACCGGTGTGCCCCGCCCTACACTCTGCATCCTGCTACACACCTACCCGCACACACAAGGCCTTAGACTACGGAAAGAAATCGCTCCCACAGTCATTCAATCCAGATGTTTACATGCGATGAAAACAACAGATCACTAAGCATATCACAATGCAGGCAGATACAGCCCAGCGTAATAAGCAAATTAAAACACCAGAGGAGAGACAGATGGAACAACTAATCAAAGATGCTCCTACAATTCTACTTAATAAAATAAGTAAGATAGCGAATAACATAAAGGAGATCAAGAAGACAGTAGAAGAGCATAAAGAGGAATTTGAAAGAGTAAATTAAAAAATAGCAGATATCACAGAGATTTAAGACTCTGCTCACCAAAGGAAAAACATACTAGAGGCACCCAACAGCAGATATGAAGAAAAAGAAGAAAGAATAAGCAATATAGAGGACAGGATAACTGATTTCACACACTCAAAACAACAAATGGCAAAAAAAAAAAAGATGGAAAAATTTGAATTGGTTCTCAGGGAAATTATAGACAAAAGTGCAAACAAATGTAAAGACATCATAAGAGACAAAGAAGGACACTATATATTAAAGAAAGGGACAATTCACCAAGAAGAAATAACAGTCATAAATGTTTATGCCCTCAATCAAGGAGCTCCAAAATACATGACACTAACATGGGCAAAACTGAAGGAAGCGATAGATGTTTCAACAATAATAGTAGAAGACCTCAATACAACACTGTGGTAGTTAGATTCAGTTGTCAGCTTGGCCAGGTGAAGGCACCTAGTTCTGTTGCTAGGTGCAACAGAATGAGCCAATGGCATGTGAACCTCATCTGTTGCTGATTACATCTGCAGTCAGCTAGGAGGCGTGCCTGCTGCAATGAATGATGTTTGACTTAATTGGCTGGTGCTTAAATGAGAGACTCAATGTAGCACAGCCCAAGCAGCTCAGCATACCTCATCTCAGCACTCGTAGCTCAGCCCAAGCCTTTGGAGATACAGAAAGAAATCACCCCGGGGAAAGTTGCTGGAACCCAGAGGCCTGGAGAGAAGCCCAGCAGAGACCATCCTGTGCCTTCCCACGTAAGAAAGAACCTCAGTTGGAAGTTAGCTGCCTTTCTTCTGAAGAACTAACAAAATTAATCCCCTTTTATTAAAAGCCAATCCGTCTCTGGTGTGTTGCATTCTGGCAGCTAGCAAACTAGAACAAACACTCTCCTCTATAGATAGAACAACCAGATAGAGGATTAGCAAAGATACAGAGAGCTTAAACAATTTGATAAATGAATTAGACCTAACACATATATATAGGTTGTTACACCTCAAAACACCAGAATATACATTCTTCTTTAGTGCTCAAGAAACATTCTCGAAGATGGCGGCTTAGTAAGACGCGCGGATGTTAGTTTCTTCTCCAGGACACCTACTAGGGGAGTAGAAACGATACAGAAAGCGCCCAAAGCCACAACAGAGATAAAAAAGACAGCGTACCCCATCCTGGAACGGCTGGCTGGCTGAGAGAAGCAGCTCGGGTGAGATCGCCGAGGCACGCGGGCCTTACCGGGCGGGGTGGCAAGCGGCCGGAGTTACTCCCTTCCCCCTTCCCGGGCCGGCTGGGAGAATTGGAGAGGCGGTCCCCTGAAACAAAGACGGCTGGCGCCCACACCACGCGCAGCCCGCGGACCAACTGAGAGAATTGGATCGGAAACCCCCAGGCCGCGGAGAACGGTGACGGGTGGGGGAGGCCCCTTCCAAACCCGTGACTCCCGGGGAACGTGCACTCTCTCGGGCAGGCCGCTGCCGCTGGCGCCCTCCCGCCACGCTTGTTGCCCAGGGCCGACTAGGAAATTCGGACGGGCTCTTTCCCTGGCTGCGGCGACCAGCAACCCTCCCTGCGTTCGGACCCCGGGCCGGCTCAAGCCGCTTCGGCTAGCGAACCCCCAGGACGGCGAGAGTTTTCCAAAGTTTAAGGTCCCACAGCACCTTTTACTGGTGGGACCCGCAGACAAACGGGTGCCACGAGCGCCACCTACTGGGCAGGATAAGAAAAACAGAACCCAGAGATTTCACAGAAAAATATTACAACCTTGCTGGGTCCAACACCAAGAGAAATCTGAATAAATGCCCAGACGCCAGCAGCAGAAGATAACTGTCCACGCTCAAAAGATTGAGAATATGGCTCAGTCAAAGGAACAAACCAATAGCTCAAATGAGACACAAGAGCTGAGACAACTAATGCTGAATATACGAACAGAAATGGAAAACCTCTTCAAAAATGAAATCGATAAATTGAGGGAGGACATGAAGAGGACATGGGCTGAACATAAAGAAGAAATAGAAAAACTGAAAAAACAAATCGCAGAACTTATGGAAGTGAAGGATAAAGTAGCAAACATAGAAAAAATAATGGATAGCTACAATGATAGATTTAAAGAGACAGAAGATAGAATTAGTGATTTGGAGGATGGAACATCTGAATTCCAAAAAGAAACAGAAACTATAGGGAAAAGAATGGAAAAATTTGAACAGGGTATCAGGGAACTCAAGGACAATATGAACCGCACAAATATACGTGTTGTGGGTGTCCCAGAAGAAGAAGAGAAGGGAAAAGGAGGAGAAAAACTAATGGAAGAAATTATCACTGAAAATTTCCCAACTTTTATGAAAGACCTAAAATTACAGATCCAAGAAGTGCAGCGCACCCCAAAGAGATTAGACCCAAATAGGCGTTCTCCAAGACACTTACTAGTTAGAATGTCAGAGGTCAAAGAGAAAGAGAAGATCTTGAAAGCAGCAAGAGAAAAACAATCCATTACATACAAGGGAAACCCAATAAGACTTTGTGTAGATTTCTCAGCAGAAACCATGGAAGCTAGAAGACAGTGGGATGATATATTTAAAATACTAAAAGAGAAAAACTGCCAACCAAGACTCCTATATCCAGCAAAATTATCCTTCAAAAATGAGGGAGAAATTAAAACATTCTCAGACAAAAAGTCACTGAAAGAATTTGTGACCAAGAGACCAGCTCTGCAAGAAATACTAAAGGGAGCACTAGAGTCAGATACAAAAAGACAGAAGAGAGAGATATGGAAAAGAGTGTAGAAAGAAGGAAAATCAGATATGATATATATAATACAAAAGGCAAAATGTTAGAGGAAAATATTATCCAAACAGTAATAACACTAAATGTCAATGGACTGAATTCCCCAATCAAAAGACATAGATTGGCAGAATGGATTAAAAAACAGGATCCTTCTATATGCTGTCTACAGGAAACACATCTTAGACCCAAAGATAAACATAGGTTGAAAGTGAAAGGTTGGGAAAAGATATTTCATGCAAATAACAACCAGAAAAGAGCAGGAGTGGCTATACTAATATCCAACAAATTAGACTTCAAATGTAAAACAGTTAAAAGAGACAAAGAAGGACACTATATACTAATAAAAGGAACAATTAAACAAGAAGACATAACAATCATAAATATTTACGCACCGAATCAGAATGCCCCAAAATACGTGAGGAATATACTGCAAACACTGAAAAGGGAAATAGACTCATATACCATAATAGTTGGAGACTTCAACTCACCACTCTCATCAAGGGACAGAACATCTAGACAGAGGATCAACAAAGAAATAGAGAATCTGAATATTACTATAAATGAACTAGACTTAATAGACATTTATAGGACATTACATCCCACAACAGCAGGATACACCTTTTTCTCAAGTGCTCATGGATCATTCTCAAAGATAGACCATATGCTGGGTCACAAAGCAAGTCTTAACAAATTTAAAAAGATTGAAATCTTACACAACACTTTCTCGGACCATAAAGGAATGACGTTGGAAATCAATAATAGGCAGAGTGCCAGAAAATTCACAAATACGTGGAGGCTCAACAACACACTCCTAAACAACGACTGGGTCAAAGAAGAAATTGCAAGAGAAATTAGCAAATACCTCGAGGCGAATGAAAATGAAAACACAACATATCAAAACTTATGGGACGCAGCAAAGGCAGTGCTAAGAGGGAAATTTATTGCTCTAAATGCCTATATCAGAAAAGAAGAAAAGGCAAAAATTCAGGAATTAACTATCCATTTGGAAGAACTGGAGAAAGAACAGCAAGCTAACCCCAAAGCAAGCAAAAGGAAAGAAATAACAAAGATTAGAGCACAAATAAATGAAATTGAAAACATGAAAACAATAGGGAAAATCAATAAGACCAGAAGTTGGTTCTATGAGAAAATCAATAAGATTGATGGGCCCTTAGCAAGATTGACAAAAAGAAGAAGAGAGAGGATGCAAATAAATAAGATCAGAAATGGAAGAGGAGACATAACTACTGACCTCACAGAAATAAAGGAGGTAATAACAGGATACTATGAACAACTTTACGCTAATAAATACAACAATTTAGAGGAAATGGACGGGTTCCTGGAAAGACATGAACAACCAACTTTGACTCAAGAAGACATAGATGACCTCAACAAACCAATCACAAGTAAAGAAATTGAATTAGTCATTCAAAAGCTTCCTAAAAAGAAAAGTCCAGGACCAGATGGCTTCACATGTGAATTCTACCAAACGTTCCAGAAAGAATTAGTACCAATTCTCTTCAAACTCTTCAAAAAAATCGAAGTGGAGGGAAAGCTACCTAATTCATTCTATGAAGCCAACATCACCCTCATACCAAAACCAGGCAAAGATATCACAAAAAAAGAAAACTACAGACCAATCTCTCTAATGAATACAGATGCAAAAATCCTCAATAAAATTCTAGCAAATCGTATCCAACAGCACATTAAAAGAATTATACATCATGACCAAGTAGGATTCATCCCAGGTATGCAAGGATGGTTCAACATAAGAAAATCAATGAATGTAATACACCATATCAACAAATCAAAGCAGAAAAATCACATGATCATCTCAATTGATGCAGAGAAGGCATTCGACAAGATTCAACATCCTTTCCTGTTGAAAACACTTCAAAAGATAGGAATACAAGGGAACTTCCTTAAAATGATAGAGGGAATATATGAAAAACCCACAGCTAATATCATCCTCAAGGGGGAAAAATTGAAAACTTTCCCCCTAAGATCAGGAACAAGACAAGGATGTCCACTATCACCACTATTATTCAACATTGTGTTGGAGGTTCTAGCCAGAGCAATTAGACAAGAAAAAGAAATACAAGGCATCAAAATTGGAAAGGAAGAAGTAAAACTATCACTGTTTGCAGACGATATGATACTATACGTCGAAAACCCGGAAAAATCCACAACAAAACTACTAGAGCTAATAAATGAGTACAGCAAAGTAGCAGGTTACAAGATCAACATTCAAAAATCTGTAGCATTTCTATATACTAGTAATGAACAAGCTGAGGGGGAAATCAAGAAACGAATCCCATTTACAATTGCAACTAAAAGAATAAAATACCTAGGAATAAATTTAACTAAAGAGACAAAAAACCTATATAAAGAAAACTACAAAAAACTGCTAAAAGAAATCACAGAAGACCTAAATAGATGGAAGGGCATACCGTGTTCATGGATTGGAAGACTAAATATAGTTAAGATGTCAATCCTACCTAAATTGATTTACAGATTCAATGCAATACCAATCAAAATCCCAACAACTTATTTTTCAGAAATAGAAAAACCAATAAGCAAATTTATCTGGAAGGGCAGGGTGCCCCGAATTGCTAAAAACATCTTGAGGAAAAAAAACGAAGCTGGAGGTCTCGCGCTGCCTGACTTTAAGGCATATTACGAAGCCACAGTGGTCAAAACAGCATGGTATTGGCATAAAGATAGATATATCGACCAATGGAATCGAATAGAGTGCTCAGATATAGACCCTCTCATCTATGGACATTTGATCTTTGATAAGGCAGTCAAGCCAACTCACCTGGGACAGAGCAGTCTCTTCAATAAATGGTGCCTAGAGAACTGGATATCCATATGCAAAAGAATGAAAGAAGACCCATCTCTCACACCCTATACAAAAGTTAATTCAAAATGGATCAAAGATCTAAACATTAGGTCTAAGACCATAAAACAGTTAGAGGAAAATGTTGGGAGATATCTTATGGATCTTACAACTGGAGGCGGTTTTATGGACCTTAAACCTAAAGCAAGAGCACTGAAGAAGGAAATAAATAAATGGGAACTCCTCAAAATTAAACACTTTTGTGCATCAAAGAACTTCATCAAGAAAGTAGAAAGACAGCCTTCACAATGGGAGACAATATTTGGAAATGATATATCAGATAAAGGTCTAGTATCCAGAATTTATAAAGAGATTGTTCATCTCAACAACAAAAAGACAGCCAACCCAATTACAAAATGGGAAAAAGACTTGAACAGACACCTCTCAGAAGAGGAAATACGGATGGCCAAGAGGCACATGAAGAGATGCTCAATGTCCCTGGCCATTAGGGAAATGCAAATCAAAACCACAATGAGATATCATCTCACACCCACCAGAATGGCCATTATCAACAAAACAGAAAATGACAAGTGCTGGAGAGGATGCGGAGAAAGAGGCACACTTATCCACTGTTGGTGGGAATGTCAAAGGGTGCAACCACTGTGGAAGGCAGTTTGGCGGTTCCTCAAAAAGCTGAATATAGAATTGCCATACGACCCAGCAATACCATTGCTAGGTATCTACTCAAAGGACTTAAGGGCAAAGACACAAACGGACATTTGCACACCAATGTTTATAGCAGCATTATTTACAATTGCAAAGAGATGGAAACAGCCAAAATCTCCATCAACAGAAGAGTGGCTAAACAAACTGTGGTATATACATACGATGGAATATTATGCAGCTTTAAGACAGAATAAACTTATGAACCATGTAATAACATGGATGGACCTAGAGAATATTATGCTGAGTGAATCCAGCCAAAAACTAAAGGACAAATACTGTATGGTCCCACTGATGTGAACGGACATTCGAGAATAAACTTGAAATATGTCATTGGTAACAGAGTTCAGCAGGAGTTAGAAACAGGGTAAGACAATGGGTAATTGAAGCTGAAGGGATACAGACTGTGCAACAGGACTAGATACAAAAACTCAAAAATGGACAGCACAATAATACCTAATTGTAAAGTAATCATGTTAAAACACTGAATGAAGCTGCATCTGAGCTATAGGTTTTTGTTTTGTTTTGTGTTGTTTTGTTTTGATTTTACTATTATTGCTTTTATTTTTTTCTCTATATTAACATTCTATATCTTTTTCGGTTATGTTGCTAGTTCTTCTAAACCAATGCAAATGTACTAAGAAATGATGATCATGCATCTATGTGATGATGTTAAGAATTAATGATTGCATGTGTAGAATGGTATGATCTCTAAATGTTGGGTTAATTTCTTTTTTTCCGTTAATTAAAAAAAAAAAAAAAAAGAGAAGGGATAATTGGAGATGAAGGGATACAGACTGTACAACGGGACTGGATATAAAAACTCAGAAATGGACAGCACAATACTACCCAATTGTAATGCAATTATGTTAAAACACTGAATGAAGCTGCATGTGAGGTATAGGTTTTTTGTTTTTGTTTTTTTTGTTTTTTTTCTTTCTATTATTGTTTTAATTCTTATTCTGTTGTCTTTTTATTTCTTTTTCTAAATCGATGCAAATGTACTAAGAAATGATGAATATGCAACTATGTGATGTTATTAAGAATTACTGATTGTACATGTAGATTGGAATGATTTCTAATTGTTTTGTTAATTCTTTTTTTAATTAATAAAAAAAATAAATAAATAAAAAAAAAAAAAAAAAAAAAAAAAGAAACATTCTCCAAGACAGATCATATGCTGGGGCACAAAACAGGTCTTTATAAATTTTAAAACACTGAAATTATTCAAAGCACTTTCTCTGATCACAATGGAATGAAGCTGGAAATCAATAAACATCAAAGAATGAGAACTTTCAGAAATACATGGAGATTAAATAACACTCTTAAACAACTAGTGGGTCAAAGAAGAAATTGCTAGAGAAATCAGTAGCTATCTGGAGATAAATGAAAATGAGAATACAACATATCAGGGTTAATGGCACACAGGAAAGGCTGTTCTGAGAGGGAAATTTATTGCCCTAAATGCCCATATTAAAAAAGAGGAAAGAGCAAAAATCAGAGATTTAACTGCTCACCTGGAGGAACTTGAGAAAGAACAGCAAACTAACCCCAAAGAAAATAGAAGAAAAGAAATAACACAGATTAAAGCAGAGTTAAATGAACAGGAGAACAAAAGAACAGTAGAAAGAATCAATAAAACCAAAAGTCGGTTCTTTGAGAAAATCAATAAAATAGATGGGCCATTAGCAAGGCTGACAAAAAAAGAGAGTGGATGCAAATAAACAAAATCAGAAGCAAGATGGGGGTTGTTACCACAGACCCTGAAGAAATAAAATGCATCATAAGAGGACACTATGAACAACTATATGCCAGAAACTAGACAATTTAGATGAAATGGACAAATTCCTGGAAACACACAAATATGCTGCACTGACTCAAGAAGAAATAGAAGATCTCAACAAACCAATCACAAGTAAAGAAATTTAATCAGTCATTGAAGATCTTACAAAGAAAAGCCCAGAGCCAGATGGCTTCACAGGGGAATTTTATCAAACATTCCGAAAAGAACTAACACCAATCCTTCTTAAACTTTTCAAATAAATTGAGGAAAAAGAAACACTACCTAACTCATTTTATGAAGCTAACATCACTTTAATAACAAAACTGGATAAAGATGCTAGCACATTAACAAAACAAAAGGGAAAAATCACATGATCATCTCGATTGATGCTGAAAAAAATTCAACAAAATTCAACATCCTTTTCTGATAAAAATACTTCAAAAGGTAGGAATCAAAGGTAACTTCCTCAATATGATAAAAGGCATATATGAAAAACCCAGAGCCAGCATCATACTCAAATTGAGAGAGACTGAAAGCTTTCCCCCTAGGATTGGGAACAAGACAAGGATGCCCACTGTCACCACTATTATTCAACAATGTACTAGAAGTTCCAGCTAGCGCAATTAGGCAGGTCAAAGAAATAAAAGGCATCCACATTGGAAAGGAAGAAGTAAAAGTTTTACTATTTGCAGATGACATGATACTACAGTTGGAAAATCCTGAAAAATTTACAATAAAGTTACTTGAGCTAATAAACAAATTCAGCAAGGTGGCAGGATATAAAATTAACGTGCAGAAATCAGTAATGTTTCCACACAGAAGCAATGACCTAACTGAGCAGTCAGTTAGGAAGAAAATTCATTCAAAATAGCAACTTAAAGAATCAAGTATCTCGGAATGACCTGAACTAGGGGTATAAAGGACGTGTATGCAGAAAACTACATAACATTGCTAAAAGAAATCAAAGCTCTAAATAGGTGGAAAGACATTCCCTGCTCATGGATAGGAATGTTAAATATAGTTAAGATGGCAATTCTACCCAAACTGACCTATAGATTCAATGCAGTACCAATCAAAATCCCAACAACCTATTTTGAAGACTTAGAAAAGCTAGTTACAAAACTCATTTGGAAGGGAAAGAGACCCCGAATAGCTATAAGCATCCTAAAAAGAAGAACGAAGAGGGAGGATTAACACTTCCTGATTTTAAAACTTATTATAAAGCTACAGTGGTCAAAACAGCATGGTATTGGCACAAAGACAGAAGCATTGACCAATGGAATCAAATTGAGAGTGCAGAAATGGATTACAATACTACAGTCAACAGATCTTCGACAAGGCCCCAAATCCACTGAACTGGGGCAAAGTAGTCCTTTCAATAAATGGGCATGGGAGAACTGGACATCAGTAGCCAAAAGAATGAAAGTGGACCCTTACCTTACCGTTTATACAAAAATGAACTCAGAGTGGATCAAACACCTACACATAAGGACCAGTACCATAAAGCTCCTAGAAGAAAATGTAGGAAACATCTTCAAGACCTGGTAACAGGAAGTAGTTTCCTAAACTTTACACCCAAAGCACAAGGAACAACAACAACAAAAATAGACAAATGGGAATTCCTCAAAATAAATGCTTCTGCAAGTCAAAAGACTGTCAAAAAGGTGAAGAGGCAGCCAACTCAATAGGAGAAAATATTTGGAAATCACACATTGGATAAAGGTTTGATATTCCATATGCATAAAGAAATCATACAACTCAACAACAAAAGAACAAATGACCTAATTATAAAACAACCTAAAGATATTAATAGGCATTTTTATGAAGAGCAAATACCAATGGCTCAAATACACATGAAGAGATGTTCATTTTCATTAGTGAAATGCAGATCAAGACTGCAGTGAGATACCACCTCCTCCCTATAAGAATGGCTGTTATTAAACAAACAGGAAACTACAAATGTTGGAGAGGATGTGGAGAAAGTGGGATCCATGCACTGCTGGTGGGAATGTATAATGGTACGGCCGCTATGGAAAACAGTCTGGCAGTTCTTTAGAAAACTAAATATTGAGTTGCCCTATGACCCAGTAATACCACTATTTAGTATATAGCTAGAAGAGCTGAAAGCAGTGACACAAACGGACATTTGCACACCGATATTCATAGCAGCACTATTAATAATTGTCAAAAGATGAAAACAATCCAAGTGCCCATCAACAGATGCATGGTTTAACAAAATGTGGTATAGGCATACGATGGAAGCTTATGCAGCAGTAAGACTAAATGACGTCTTGAACCATGTGACAAGATGGATGAGCCCTGAGGACATAATGCTGAGAAAAATAAGCCAGACACAAAAGGACAGATACCGTATGATTCCACTTTTATGACCATGGTAAAGGTAAAATCAGAGGCTTAAAATACAGAATATATGGGATAAATACTCTATTTGGTGAAGGTGTGTTTATTGGCTATCTTTCTCTTGGAACAATGAAATTATCTAAAATTGATGGACTGTTGACTTTGGACGTTACACCTGAGGCCCAGCAGATGGAGGTGGCCGAAGGATGCACCGACTGAGAAGTCGATTGGTGAACGATGGTGTACACACATGATTGAATATTGTGAGGCTACAAAAAGGAATGAAGTTGTGAGGCATGCAATGATATGAATGAACATGGCAGACATTTGGTGAGGCAAAATAAGCCAGAAACGAGTGAGCAAATATTGTATGAACTCATTTAGAAAATATATAAGAAAACTGGGGCCTACACTAATAAGCTATAAGAGCAGTCACATTTAGTCTGGAGCGGTAATTGTTATTCTTGGACTTTGAAAGGCTGTCTCATATACGTACAACCTGGCATTTAGAGATAAGAATGAAGCTTATCAGGTCAGGATTAAGGTAATTCAGAACACAGGGGTAAGGAAGACACTGCCTGTGTTTTAGAACTTCATCTACTCTTTGAGACAAAAGGAAGAAAGCTTTATTTTGTCCAGAACCTAAATTTTCTGTAGCACATAATCGAACTCAACCTGTCTGGATAGCTCATTTAAACAATCCAAACACAGGGTGCCCAGAATAAGAATGAGGGCCTTTAATCCTGTATAGCTTAATATAATGCCTGGATACATCCCAGTGTATATTAAGCAGATAAGCAAAAAATATTGGCAAAGTCCTTTGAGGGATGGGAGAAACAATATGAAATGACTAAACTTTACCACTAGGGAACCCCCTGATACTGTGTCAAACATGGGGGACACCCAAATCAATACACCAAGTCCTTGACCTTGAGGCTTGCACTTGTGAAGTTTATGTATGTAGCAGAGAAGTTTAGCCTACCTATATGTATGCCTAAGAGTCACATCTGGAGGACCTCTTTTTTTTTTTTTTTTTAACTTTCTTATTATATAGTACAACATATATACAAAGCAAAGAAGGAAAAAAGCAATAGTTTTCAAAACACTCTTCAACAAGTACTTACAGGACAGATCCCAGAGTTCATCATGGGCTACCATATGATCCTCTCAGATTTCTCCTTCTAGCTGCTCCATAATATAGGAGGCTAGAATGCTTAAATATAGAATGCTTAAATATTTTTTATCACCACAATCAACTTTTTCTATCTTTTTTGTATGTGAAAAATAACATATATACAAAAAAGCAATAAATTTCAAAGTTCAGCACCACAGTTAGTTGTAGAACATATTTCAGAGTTTGGCATGGGTTACAATTCCACAGTTTTATGTTTTTACTTCTAGTTGCTCTTAGATACTGAAGACTAAAAGAGATATCAATTTAATGATTCAGCAATCATATTCATTGTTAAATCCTATCTTCTCTGTATAATTCTCCCATCACCTTTGATCTTTCTATCCCTCTCTTTAGGGTTATTTGGGCTATGACCATTCTAACTTTTTCATGCCGGAAGAGTTTGTCACTAATATGGGGTAAGGAGATGGAATTATCTGATGTTCTGGAGAGGCTGGGCCTTCTAGGTTCAGGACTTATCTGGTTGAGGGAACCATCTGGAGGTTGTAGGTTTCTGGAAAGTTACTCTAGTGTGGGGAACCTTTGTAGAATCTTATATAATGCTCTAGGTGTTCTTTAGGGTTGGCTAAATGGTCCTGGTTGGGGGTTGACAGGTTATGACAGGTAGCAAGGTCTACCTGAAGCTGGCATAAGAGGAACCTCCAGAGTAGCCTCTTGACTCTATTTGAACTCTCTCTGCCACTGATGGAGGACCACTTTTGTTGCTCAGAAGTGGCTTCTGTCTCTAAGCCCAACTCTGCAAGTGAAAGCATTGCCCTCCCTACTATGTGGGACACGACTTTAGGGGTGAGTCTCCTTGGCGGCATGGGACATGACTCCCAGGGATGAGTCCCACCCTGGCACCGTGGGATCAGCAATGCTATCCTGACCAAAAAGGGGGAAAAGAAGTTTAACAAATAAGGTATCAGTGTTAGAGGAGGCCTTTCTGACAGAGGTGTCAGAGCTGTCCGAGGCATAACATTCATCACTGCCCAGGAATGAGGAGGTCACTGACCATGGTGTCAGTGGAGACCACGTGGTGAGCAGGAACTTCCATCTGTCCTCAGCAGTGAGGAGCAGCCCCCATCGCAGTATCAATAGAGGCCCATTGGGGAGACCAGACTCCATTTTTATCTGTCGAGAGGTTACCTGGAGGTTATTCTTACACATTATATAGATATCCCTGTTTTAGGTTAAGGTGTTTTAGGCTGGAGGGAAGTGCCTGAAACTGTACAGCTGTGTTCCAGTAGCCATGTCTCTTGAAGATGACTGTATAATGATACAGTTTTTGCAGTGTGACTATGTGATTGTGCAAACCTTGTGCCTGATGCTCCTTTTGTCTATGGAATGGACAGATGAGTAAAACATAAGGATTAAAAATAAATAAATAATAGGGGGAACAAATGTTAAAATAAATTTAGTACATTGAAATGCTAGTGATCAATGAAAGGGAGTGATAAGGGGTATAGAAAAAAATAGGGGAAACAAAGCCTAAAATACATTGGGTCAATGGAAATGCTAACAATCGATAAGAGGGATATGGTATGTATGAGGTTTTTTTCTTTTTCTTTTTCTTTCTTTTTCTGAATTGATGCAAATAGAAATAATCATGGTGATGAATATACAACTACGTGATGATATTGTGAGTTGTTGATTATATACCAAGAATGGAATGATCATCTGGTAAGAATGTTTGTTTTTGTATGTTGTTATGTTTAAAAAAATTTTTTAATAATTTAAAAAAAGAATATATGTATAAAGAATATATTAAAAAAGTTTAAAGGACAATCAGTTTTCAACAAAAAAATTACAAGACATGCAAAGAATTTTTTTAAGTATGGCCCATAAACAGGAGAAAAAAAATCCATGGAAAGAAGTCTTTAAATCAGTATGGAATGTCCATATGTTAAGCATGTTAAGTATGTTGATTGCTTTTATTAAGAAAATTTTTTTTAAAAAAAGAAAAAAATTTTTAACAAATAAGAAAACAGAACAAAGAAGACAATGGCATAGAGCAATAATTATAAATCCATATTGATAGGCACATAATATATAGAGATATGATTTGTATGGCAATATCAGCACAAGGGAGAGGAAGGAAATGGAACTCTATAGAGCAAAGTTTTATATACCATGGTAATTAGGTTGGCATTAAATATATGTAGAGGAAATAGTTAAGACATTTTTATAGAAATGGGGAAGGTGAAGGGATGTAAATGGAGGTTAAGTTTCTTTACTATCCTCAAACTAGTGAAATGATGACAACAGAAGACTGTGATAAATTATGTATATATAACGAATACCTAAAGCAACCACTAATAAAAGTGGTTACAAGGAGATACATTCAAAAACACTATAGATAAGTCAAAATGGAACTCTAAAAAATGTTCAGATAACCCTCAGGAGATCAGAAAAGGAAAACAGAGAAATGAAAAATAGAGAACAAAAAAGAAAAAAGTAAAATGAATAAATACGTTTTAAAATACCGTAGGACTGGACAAAATAAACAGTGAACCCTATTGTAAATGATGGACTAAAATTCACAATACAATTATAAAATGCTCTTTCATGAACTGTAACAAGTGTGCCACACTAACACAAGACGTTATGAATAAATTGTTGTATGGGAACTCTGTATTTTATAGATGATTTTACTGTAAACCTACAACTTCTCTAAAATAAATAGATAAATAAATACTAAAAAAAGAAAGTTTAAAGAAATGGCAGACTTAAGACCTAAAATACAATAATTACACTAAGTGTAAGCGGTCTAAATATACCAATCGCTGAGATTGGCAGAGTGGATTGAAAAACATGACCCAATCACATACTGTCTATATGAGGGCAGCTAAAATAAAAACAGTGACAGCACCAAGTGCTGACAAGAATCCAGAGAAGCTGGATCACTCACACACTGCTTATGAGGATATAAAACAGTACAGCCACTTGGGTAAAACATTTGGCAGTTTCTTAAATAGCTAAACATGCAACTACCATATGAGCCAGCAATGGCACTCCTGAGCATTTATCCCAGAGAAATGAAAACTCATGTTCACATTAAAAAACCTAAACATGAATGTTTATAGCAGCTCTGCTCATAATAGCCCAAACCTCGAAATCGCCCAGATGTCCTTCAATACTCAAACCCACCATGGTCTATCCATTCTATTGAGCACGACTCAACAAGAAAAAGGAATAAATGATTGATATACACATAAACCTAGATGAATCCTCAGAGAGTTATGCTGAGTGAAAAAAAGTCAAGCCCCAAAGGTTACATACGGTAGGATTCCACTTACATAACATTCTTGAAATGGCAAAATGGAGAACAGGCTAGTGGTCGCCAGGGGTAAGGAAGAGGTGGGTGTGCAAGGAAAGTGAGTGTGGCTATAAAAATGTAACATGAGGGATGCTGGTGGTGAAGGAGATGTTCTGTATCTTTGGCTGTATCAGGTCAATATCCTGGTTGTCATATTGCACTAGAACTTTGCAAGATGTGTGAGATGTTAGCAGCAGATGAAACTGGGTAAGTGGATTATTCCTTTACAAATGTAGATGAATTTATAAATATCTCAAAATTAAAATTTCAGTCAAAAAATTTAAGGAGGGCCTCGCTCTGAGAGTTGCTGAAGTATAGGTAGGGTCAATACCTGAGAATGCATACCTCCTCCAATTTTTCCACTGCAGGAACCTGGCTTTCTTACTCTAGTGCCAGCCCTGGGAACGATGCCTTCTCAAGTCCACTCGTCATAATTCTAGGACCAGAGGAACAAAGTTTGATCCCTAAGTGCAGCAAGAATTACCATGATATTCCATCATCACCCACCTCCAAACCACCCCAATCCAAGTGTCTTGTAACTTGCATGCTTGGATGTATGGGAGATGCCAGGAAGAAAGTATGAATGGAACAAGCCACCACACTAGAGAGTGAGCCAACTGCATTCCATCGAGACAGAATTTTAAAGACAGGAGGGGCTTTCAAGATCATATGGGGGTCCTCATACTCCATCATGATATGGAGTAAAATTTATTGTTATGCTCCCAAGGCCATTATTTAGATTTCTGCCTAGGATACCTGTCACAGTACCACGTCCTCCTCTCACAGGCAGAAAGCACACTAGGGTGTAAGGCAGACATGGCAACATCTCTACCTTCCAGATCACTCCCAGCAACAAACATCTCCAGATTGAAACCCCCAGGAGAAGGTACAGTGCAAGCGATGGGTGGCAACAAATTGGCAGTCAAGGACCACTTTGGAATAGAATGCGAGTGCCACTATCCCCCTTCCAACTTCCAGCATCGTCTAGACCCCATCGTCCTTCTAGGGGGCAGTTTCCTGCATTCTAGAAGTAAGAAGAGATAGTCTTGGCTCCTCAAGTCCACTCCAAGGTGTCCCTCACTGGAAATCTAGACACCTTCTCCCCCACTGCCACCATCCATCTCCCTGGAGGTATTACCACAAATTGCTATCTTCAGAACTCGTTCTCTACTACAAGCTCCATCACTGGTCACCAGAAAAGAAACCATCAATGTGAGCTGTACTCAAGGAAGCACATAGTCTCCCAGCCAGCCAGGGCTCGTTCCCAGGAGGAGCAAGCTCAGGCAGAAGGTGGGAAACCAGCCCAATCAGACCCCCTTGCATCAGACACCGCTTACGCCCCTGCTCAGATACTCCTGGCTGCACTTATCTTCGTGGTTCTTGGCCACATATTCCACACCAGCCTCTACCACAGCAACTGACTGCACACAGGCAGACCCTCCAGCACCCCAAGAATCGGGATCCCTAATACAGACCCACAGTACAGACCTAAAGAAACAGAAGCAGACATCCCAAGACATATGCAGACTCAAAGTGACCATCAGAATTGCACTCGAAAGCACTCAACTGAGTAGAGTTTACTGAAGGGACTGTTTACAGAGGTGTGGGCAGGATGAAGGGAACCCACAAGGGAAGTTAAAACACTCAGGGATTTGCACACGCAGGAATACGTTACCACTCCAAGACATGCAAGGGCAAAGAGAAAGCCAGGGTCCCAGGAGTGCAGGGAGAAAGGGAGCTGAAGAGGGAGGAACTATGATTAGGGGGATGCAGGCGCTGCCAGAACCAGGAGCAGGGAGGGAGCAGGGAATAATTACCCCACCTCCCTCTCCTCCCACCCTCCAATCTCCACAGACGCTCCAGGTGGCCAAACCCAACCAGATGGGAGCAAGCAATGGAATCCGTAGAGAAGTGTGCTTCTCCAGGGCATAGAACAGAGCAAGGAAGGGCAGAGAACGGAAGGGTGTGGGGTGAGCAAGCAGCAGAGAGGCACAGGGGGCAGTCCGGGACAGGGTACTCCTATCACACAAAGCCATTTACACCCCAAAGCCCAGAACCACCGGCCTGGCACTCAATCGCAGGACTTGGCTACATACTCACCATCTCACAGCTGTCCCCTGCATTCTCCCTTCCCCATCAGAACAGGCTTGATGTGTCCTGAGGGGAATTCCCTGCAAAGGGGAAGTCAGGGTGTCCTCCCCACCCCTGCCCTAGGTCCCCAGGAAAAAGGACTCTCTTAGCATCGCTAAACCCCCAGGCCTCAGAGCTCTGGAGCCAGGCTGGGCCAGCCCTTCACTCTGCCAAGAGCCCAGTACTGAAGATGACTAAATTTCTTTTCCTTCTCTTGGCACAGGGCCCCCAGACAACACAAGGATGCACTTCCCCCCAGTCCCCATGCCAACTCTTCCTGGCCTCCGCCCTCGAATGCGGCATGCCCCACGGCAGGGCCAGTCCCCAGAGGCTGGCTGGCAGACATACTGAGGTAGCAGCCAGCACAGAGTTCCTGCTGCCAGGGGCTTCCTGTCAGGGACTCCCGTCAGCCCACAAGGGGACAACCACCAGTCCGGACTCAAGCACAGTTTACCTCAAATGATGGAGTGCAGAATATGTCCTAAGGGAGAAAGGGCTGCAGGCCCCAGACAGCTAGACAGAGGGAAGGTCAGCTCTGTGAGGGGGGCGAGCCTCCAGAAGCCCCCTCCTGCTTCTCAGCCTTGCAGAGCTGCTTTGGGTTTAAGGCAGGACCAGAGCTAGGGAAAGCGATATCAAGAAATTGCAGCAGAAGCAAAGGCAGGAAGGAAAGGTCCCAGGAGGCAAAGCCTGCAAATCCCTGGATTCGCGGGTGCTGGTGAGATCCAGGGCAAACAGCCATCTCAGACAAGAAATTAAAAATCAAATTTGCCACCTCGTCCTCTCTTGCTCTGTCTGACCCCTCTTTGTGAATAAAATAAACGAAGCCAGCCAACAAGATACTTAAGATCATGGCTCATTAAAGCTGAAAGGGATCTCAGAGATGAGGCCAACCCTTCGACTTATAGAATAGGAGACCCAGAGAGGGGAAGCAACATGTCCAAGATCACACAGCAAGATGGTGGCAGCACCAGGGCTAGAACTCCTTAAGTCTCGAAATACTGAACACCGACTCCACGCCAGGGACTCTTCTAGGTGCTGGAAGTAGAGCAGTGAACAGGACAGACAAAATCCCTGCCCTCTTGGAGTCAGCAGTCTAGAACAGCGCTGCCCAACAGAACTTTCTGTGGTGATGGAAATGTCCTATTTCTGTGCTGTCCCACACAGCAGCCACCAGCCACTCGTGGCGACTGAGCACTTGAAATGTGGTTAGAGCGCCCGAGAAACTGAATGTTTGCTTCACTTGTTTTTGCAGCTCTGTTGGGCGGTGCATACACATTTAGGATTTGCACTGTCTTCCAGGTGGACTGCCCTTTTATCGTTACGCCGTGTCGTTCTCCGCCCTGATCATTTTCTTTGCTCTAAAGTCCACTTCGTCAGAGGTGAATATCCCCACTGCTGCTTTCTTTTGATTAATATTCGCATGGTATATCTTTTTGCATCTAGGAGCTGAATTTTTAATTTTACTTAATTTTTAATTATTTTAAATGTAAATTAACCATTTGTTGATCGTTAACTATAACCGGTATTGGACAGTGCTGTTCTAGAGAAGTCAGTGGGGCAAGCTGTGTCTCTACTCTGCCAGAAGCTAAGCAGACCAGCTCCTCCACCCAAGGAAAGGCTGCCAGTGACTGTCCCTCTGCAGCCCTCAGGGGCTCCAAGGCAGTTGTGCTGGTTTGAAATGATTTACATACCCTAGAAAAGCCATGTTTTAATCCTAATCAATCCTGTGGGAGCAACCGTTTCTTTCAATCCCTATTCAGTAATGTAGGTTGGGCACTTGATTAGATTATCTCCATTAGAGGGAGATATGACTCCACCCATTCCAGGTGGGTCTTGATTAGTTCGCTGGAATCCTTTCAAAGAGGCAGTATTTTGGAGAATGCTTGAGAACGATGGGACAGCAACAGAGCAGAGTCACAAGAATGATGAGAACCAGAGCCCATGCAACCAGGGACCTTTGGAGATGAAGGAGAACGCCCCAGGGGAGCTTCACAAAACAAGAAGCCTGGAGAGAAAGCTAGCAGACTTCCCCGTGCTCACCACGTGCCTTTCCAGATGAGAGAGAAACCTTGAACGTCATTGGCCTTCTTGAACCAAGGAATCTTTCCCTGGATGCCTTAGATCGGACATTTCTATAGACTCGCTTTAAAGTGGACATTTCCACAGCCCTAGAACTATACACTAGCAACTTATTAAACTCCCCTTTCTAAAAGCTGTTCCATTCCTGGTATATTGCATTCGGCAGCCAGCAAACTAGGACAGTGGTTTGAGCCAGTGCACCCACCCCCACCAGCCAAGATGGACACACTGGCCCCCGCCCCAACCCCTCTTGCTGAGTCCTCCAAAGATCCCTCAGTTGGAGGTTCAGGGAGCAGAGGAGACTGAGCTGGCCAGTTTCGAGGGCAAGACTTCATGTCTGTCCTTGTTCCAGGCAGGCTCTCCCTCCCTCTCCCCAGGCTCCAGAGATGCTGGGATGCCGGGCAGGGAGTGCCCTAGAGATAACTAGACAGCCACCAGTATCCTCCCAGCAGGGCAGCTGCCCCACCCCGTTCTGGTCCCTGCTCTGTAGGGGACAAGCATTCATGCAATGGAATTCCACTCCGCCAGGATCTTCTGTGGGGATCAGAGGGGCCCTTAATTTCCCTGGGTTGGCCTAGCCCAGCAGCAGCTAGAAGTGACAAAGCAGAAGGAAAAAGGCAGGACTCAGAGAGGTTTGGTCAATTAAGATTACCTCTACGTAAAGCCAACAATTAGATTCCATTGCTGCCAAGGCCCCCTCGGCCAGAGTGGCCGCCTCTCTGCTTTGTGCCCCATGCCCCCTCCTTCTCACTGCATTGTTCCTTACTGGTCACCTCGCCCCCAAGACAGGCACCTCCTCCGAGGCGCTCAGGGCCTCCTTTCCTCCTGCAGCAACGCTGGGCCCAAGGCCAGCTCATTCTCGATGGATGCTGGTGGAAGGAAGAGGGGAGGGGAGGGCAGCAGAGGGGAAGAAAAGAAGAGGAAAGAGAAGGAAGAGGAAAGGGAGGGGAGGGAAGAGACAGGGAAAGGAGGGGAAGGGACAGATTCTCTCCAGGGTCATCAATGGTCCTGCAAGCCGAGGGCTGAAGAGAGGCAGGTGCACAGGAGAAAGGGTCCCAGTGTCCTCTTTACCACTTAAAGGAAGTGGTATTTACTTATAATTTAAATACCATTTAATTACCTTGAGGTCATTAACCTCCAGGCTGAGCTAAAATGCCCCCCGAACACACACACACACGTACACACACACACACACACACACACACACACACACTTCCTACAGCCCGTTGCATGATGACTAAAAAGTTGAACCTGGATTCCAGTCTCAATGCATTTTGACTTTTTATCTGCTGGTCTTCTGACAGTGCCTTCTCCCAACCATCAATTCTGTGCTCTCACATTAGACTCTTTCCTGAGCTGGAGCAGCTGGGCCCCCACTGCAGGGAAGTAGAGAAGAGAAAAGGGGCAAGAACAGGGAATAGAAATGTCCGAGAGGGCCAGAGGGGCTGGGGTGGGGTACCTGAGCCCCTGGAACCCCCACCTTGCACCAAGCACTGCTCTCCTTTAATTTACACGTCTGATTTCATTTTCTTACCAAACTCTCACAATAATTCAGGAGCTGATTCAATTCAGGCAGAGCTGCACAGATCACATCTGAAAATGACTGATGGTCTTGATGCAGAAATTGCATTTATCATTCGGGCAAATAAAGCGTGGAGACATACACTCAAGATAAAGGTTCTGTCAGCCCCGGAATGCATGATTGACCTGAAGTCTCCTCACAAACGAGGCATCAGCACAGATTCACGGCCAAGACTGAAATGGGGGACAGAAGTGACTATGAACTCGAGGGCCAGCGAAGGCCAGCAGGCAGGGCTCAGGTGGACATGTCCCATCAGCATTGGGAGGACACACTCTCCAGACACACCAGGGCATGGCCCAACACCTCCACCAGCGGGAGGGGACCAGACAGGAAGGGCTGCCAGGCTAGAGGCCTAAGGGTCGCTATACACTGGAAATTCCTGGCCAACTGCTCCTCACATTTACTGCTCCAGCTGTAGAGATGCATCTTTGAACTCCAGTGAGACACTTTAAAAATCAGCCCCTAACCCAGCTCCTCCCACCCCTGCTCTGAGATGAATTAAAGGGAATTATGCACATAAACCCACAGATCAAGGGGGCACCCACTCTCCTTCAACTGCCTGTGAGCTGATTAGACAGATAAAGTTCACTGCACAACAGGCATCCAGGCTGGAGAAATAAAATAAAATCGAAATGCAGAGATTGATGGCTGCTGTCACCAAATCTCTCCAAAGCCGTGGTCCGTAAATTGGAATCACCTTCACTGCTAAGGCAGAGGTGGTAGCTGAACGGTGGCAGTTGGCCTGGTGGTGTCTTCAGGAAAGGACACAGGGTCCACCTTAGAATGACACGCAGTCCAAGCTAGGGGGCCTGCAGCCGTGATCGGGGACGCCCAGAGCGGAGGCATCCATGTTCCAGGGTTGCGGCTTCGGTTCTAAAGGACCCCCCGAGGCCCCGAGAAGGAGACCCCGAGGCACAGAGCCACCGAGTGGTCGGGTCTCACACAGACCCCTGCCCCCAGCGCTTCCCCACCCAGGGCCCCGCACCGCCCACATTAACATAGCACCAGCTGGCACTTGGCAATGTTTGTGAAAGACAAGACCTGAGGCTCCCTCACCCCAAACTCACCCCAAACTCATTCATCTCTGGCAGGGCGCAGGCCCCCAGGTAAGCCAAAGCCGGGAGGAAAGGGACAGGCCAGGGACAGGCAAATCCTAGAACTTAGTTCTGCTCAGACTTTGGTCCAGGCCAGAGGCTGCTCACAGCCACGCATATGGAAAAATCCGGGTTAGGTTTTCTAACCCGGGGACTGATATGGCTTAGGCGGGGATACCTAGAGAGGGAGGCAGGAGGGCAGCACGTCAAATGTGACCGTGGGCCACCCAGATCCCCCACCCCAGAACCGAGACATTCATTCCTAAGTCACTCTCTGGGAGTTGTCCTCAGCCTGGCTCAAGGTGGCACCCCAAAGCTGGGGGCAGCCCCATCCAGTGCCTGGTTAGTTGGCGGAAGGGGAGGTTACTATAAAGGCCTGGCTCCCTTGCCTCAAGGTAGGACAGTTTGGTGGGGTTTGAATCCCAGCCCCAGAGCTCCCTGAGTGACCAGCTGAGGCCCTTGATGGGATGGCCTCCAGCCCAGCCTCTCCTTCTGTCCCATGCTGCGACCTGCACCCCCCACGGGTGCTACCACCACAAGCACACCTCGAAGTTTTTCTGCATGAAACCTCAGAGTCCATCTCTCGGGAACCCCAGTCTAACTCAGGGGGAGATGTCCGCAGCCTAGAAAATCATAACTTGCCAACAGAAGGTTCCAGAGACATCAGCTAATCCAACTCGCTCGTTTCACAGATGAGGGACGTGAGGTCCAGAGGGGGCAAGTGACTCGGCTCAGGACCAGCGAGAGGCCCAGCCTGCGTGGGAGTGGCCTCCAGGGCGCTTCCTCTCATGCAGAACAAGAGACAGCAGGTCCCTCTTTCACCAGACTGAGCAAGCGAAGCAAGGGTGGAGACGGGGTCCTTTGGCTGTAGTTTCTAACCAACCTCTACTTCCTGAAAAGACCAACCCAGGGAAGGTCTGTGACTGACAGCTAAAGCCCTGCCCTCCCAGGTATGGAGCTGGCCACCTGGGGTCCATAAAGGCCCTCCGTTTCTCACCAAGTTTAACTTTCAGTCTAGAGGAAGCCGACACACAAATGTGCATTCCCTCTCGTGTGCACATACCTCCTAGGGTTAGAGTTTCTTGGTCAAGGGGTTAATGCAGAAGGAAGGGAGATATCCAGCTAGGAGGGAGACAAGAGCTGATGTTGCAGGCACCAGAGAATGTGATGTGACATGAGACGTCTTGTCTAGTCTAGCCCCTCAAGTCAGAGTCCAGGGGACCCAGAGGAGGGTAGAGATTAGCCTCTGTCTACACAGCCTGTCAGTCCCGGAACGGCTGCCTCTGGAATCCAACCTCCTGACTCCACACACCACCCCAGAAAGCACCAAGAAAGGTTAAGGTCCCAAGCCGCACCCCCCCACACACACACCAGAAAGAGGCTCAGGGCCCCGATGAGTAATTGAGAAAGGTCAAGACCTGGTTCCCACATGCCCCAGCTTCCACGCTGTTATTCTGTGGGAAATGTGGTGCGCTTCGGCCAAACACAGGCTCAGGGAGATCTCGGCATCTCTTGGCACAGCTCACCTGTATCCTTCTCAGGGCAGTGCACGAGCACTGCCATTTCTGCATGATTTATTGGGAGCCTTTTTCAACTAAGGAAAGAGATACTTTCATCATTCTCAACTGGGTTATTAACAGTTGACAATCACCCGTCTGTGTTCCCAAATTTTAAAAATGGAAGAAAAAAAAAAGGGACTCGCCCAGCATTTACGTTGATTCGGCTAGTCCCTAGAGGAACATACAATTAAACAAAAGGAACGAAGTGAAAGCTGACCGATGAGTTGTCATTTTAAGACACTCGGTTCAATTACGCTAAAAGCCTCCCTCAGTGCCACAGCGACCATTTCCAAGCACTGCCAGCACGCAAGCCGGGCAGCCAGGCTTTCCAGCAAGAGTCAGGATGCTCTTAAAGCCAAAAGTGAGATTCCTGAATCTGCACCTCAGCCTGGTTTTCCAATTTAGAACCGACTCAGATTCCTGCTCGAAATCCAATTGCTTTCCCAGCTTAGAAGAGGCACCGGAGGAGGCCAGGGGTTCTATCGCCAAAGTATTGAACTTTTAGTTTTTGCTTCTATTTGCCTGTCTGTCTGCCTGCTTTATAAAAGGTGGGAGGCCGCTGCCCATTTTGCCACTAACTAGCCTCAGTTTTCTCATCTTTAAGATGGGGATGTCCTTGGAACATGGACATTATTATTAGACCCTATTCTGTTGGAAATTTGCAGTGTAACTTCCTGCTAGTTCCTTCTCTTCTTTGAGTTTCAGCTTCCTCAGCAACAAAATAAGTCTAAAATGCCTGTTTATTCCACCAAATTGAAAATTAGAAGTGTTGGGAAAGGAAGGGCAGTCTTTTCAAAACATGGTGTTGGGACAGTTGAATATCTACAGGTAGAAAAAAAAGAACCTCAACCTAAATCCCACACTTTTAAAAAAGATTCATTCAAAATGGACTATAGACTTAAATGTAGGATGTAAAACTTTTAGAAGAAAATATAGGAGGAAATCTAGGGTAAAGAATTCTTAAACAGGACTCCAACAGTAAAATCCATAAAAGAAAGCATCAATAAATTAGAGCTCATCAAAATTAAAACCTTTTTTGTCTGACAAAGGCTAAGGAAATGAAAAGACAAGCCACAGAGTGGAGAAAATAGTGGCAGTCACATATCCACCAAAGGATCTAGATTATATAAGATTATATAACTTGTATTCAGATTATATAAGAACTCTCTAAACAACAGTAAGAACTCAGAAATCCAATTTTAAAATGGACAAAATACTTTGACACTTCACCAAGGAGGATATACAGATGGCAAATAAACTTAGGAAAAGATGTTCCACATCATTAGCCATTAGCAAAATGGATATTAAAACCACAATGAGCTATCATTCAGAATCTCATATCAGAACAGCTAAAATTAAAAAAAAAAACAAAACAGTAATAATGCCAAATCCTGGTTTATGCCAAAGGAATGTGGATTGAGTTTACGAATGTGTCTAAATTGGGGTGCATAATTCAATCTCCCACACCATGGAATACCACTGGGCAATAAAAAGGAACAAACTGACTCATGCAAGAACTTGGATGAATCTCCAAAGAATTAAGCTGAGTAAAAAAAGCCAATCCCAAAAGGTCACATACTATATGATTCCATTTATATGACCTTCTCAAAATGGCAAAATTGGAGTGATGGAAAATGAATGAGTGGTTGCAGGGGGAAAGGGTATGACTATGTAAAAGGGTAGCATGAAGGAGTTTTTGTGGGGTGAATGAACACTTCTAATCATGATTGTCGAAGAGCCTACTGGAATCTAGACATTTGATAAAATCCATAGAATTATGCACCAAGAAAAAAAAGTAGAGCATGGACACTAGGGTAACTTTCCAGAAACCTACAACCTCCAGATGGGTCCCTGGACCATAGAAGTCCTGAAACCTAGAGGGCCCAGCCTCTCCAGAACATCAGCTAGTTCCATCTCCCTGCCCCATATTACTGACAGCCCTTTCCAACATGAAAAGTTAAAATGGCCATAGCCCAAATACCCCTAAAGAGTGAGACAGAAAGATCAAAGGTGATGGTGGAGTTACACAGAGAAGGTCGGGTTGAACAAATGCGTATGATTACTGAATCATTAAACTGATATTTCTTTTAGTTTCCAGCATCTTAGAGCAGCTGGAAGTAAAAACCTAAAACTGTGGAATTGTAACCCATGCCAAACTCTGAAATCTGTTCTATAACTAATTGTTGTGCTGTGCTTTGAAATTTATTGCTTTTTTGTATATACGCTATTTTTCACAAAAAATGTCAATTATGATTACAAAAAAAAATATTTTTTCCTTCTTGCTTCCAATGTTCTAGAGCAGCTAGAAAGAAAAATCTGAGAGGATGGTATGGTAGCCCATGACAAACTCTGGGATCTCCCTGTAACTACTTGTTGAAGAGTACTTTAGAACTATTGCTTATTTCTTTCTTTGCTTTGTATATATGCTATATAATATAATTTTTAAAGTTTTTTTAAAAAAGTGAGTGCATGGAAAAACTGGGTAAATCTGAATAAGAGCTGTAGTTTAGTGAACAGTATGGTGCCAATGTCAACTTGTTGGTTTTGATCATTGTAAGATATTATCATTGAGGGAAGCTAGGGAAAGAGTTCCGAGGAACTCTCTCTATACTATTTCTGCAATTTTTATGTGAGCCTAAAATTATTGCAAAATAACAAATTCTTTATTTAAAAAAAAGTTGGGAGGAGTCAATATGTTTTACAAAGGTTAAAAAAAAAAACCTGTTGTTAATATTCAAAGCTGGCTTCCAGCAAGCTCTGGAATCAGACGGGCCCGGGTTAATATCCCAGTTTAATATTCCAGCTTCACGACACTTACTAGCTCTGAAACTCTGGGCAATTTACTTCACTTCTCTGGGCCTCAGTTTCCTCGCATGTAGAGAAGGAATAATGCACACAGCCAACAGAGAGGTTAATTAAATAACGTGTAAAAGCACTCAAAGCAGCAGCGAGAACGTGAATGGTGCTGAGTAATGTTAGTTCCCATCTTTACTCCGACCAGCCCAAGTTCTCCAATTGGTTTTCTGGACCAGCTGTTGCATTTGCTTCTACCCTTCAAGGTCAAATCAGGTTCCTCTGGGAACCCAGGTTCTTCTAGAATGCAGGTCTTCCAGCTCTCTCATTTGGACACCAGCAAGGGATGGGGTGTGCCTGACGCTCAGACCCCCATGGAAACAACCTCCTCTCTGGTAGCCTGCAGGGTCGGACAGCCCTGCCGATCAGCTCTCAAAGTCAGTAGGCTGCAGCTGATAACTCTCCCCTGCGCTGGGACCACTTTTACCCTCCCTTCCTTCCACCCCTTGCATCGCTCTCTTAGGTTCATCCCAAATGGTCTTGCAGCAAAGGTAACTCCTCTTATGGTTGCAAAGTACAGTTTGCAAACTACTTTGACACATGTCTCATTCCTCTTTAGAGCCCCAACAAGACCCTAGTTAGAGGCAGGCTGGTGCGAAAATCCCAATTTTCCAAATGGAAAGAGGCAGACACTGGGGAAGTGAGGAACGAATGGGAGGGAGAGAAGGGAACCAACATAGATTAACCTTTACTATGTGCCAGGTACCTTATTTTCTTTCATTTGATTCTCACAAGATTGTCATGTATTATTAAATCTCCATTTTTCAGATGAATACCTAAGTTCAGAATGGTTAAGTAACTTATCCAAGGACACACAGCCAATAAGGGCAGAACAAGAATCAGACCCAAGCCTGCCTCACTCCTTTATACCAGGCACCAAAGCCCATCATGTCCTCTCTCATCATTCACTGGAATTGTAATTAGAAATCCTTCCTTCTCCTTCTCCAGCTTCCTGAGGCCCACCAGTGCACTGACCCTAAAAATGTGAGGATGCTTAGATGGCCCTATCCTTTCATTTTTTGTCACGTATTTCCACCCTTGGATCTCACTGGTGCATCCCATGCCAACCTTAGGTAATAATGCCACTGTCCTTCCCAATCTCACTCTCTTAGTCCCTACCACAGCTCACCCAACTCTAGACCAGATTCTCTTTCATATCTCACAGTGTCAAAGCTGGACGGACGCTTAGAGAATATTCGAGAGGACACTGAGAGGCAGAGATGAAAAGGATCTTGCCTTGAGTCCCACAGTGAGACAGGAATCTGCTCCAGCCGAGCACCCAGGCCTCCCGGCTCGTGTCCATTCCCCTCTGCACAGGTTCTAACATAGCAGCGCTCCATCATGGCTGACAGTTCTGCTGGTCTCCCTTCCAGAACCTCTCCTCTGGAGAGGGCTGCCTGGGTCAGGAGCTCACGACGACTCCAGCATCCCCTCCTTCCTTCCACAATCCTAACTCCTGCCATCCTCCCAGGCCCAGCTCAGCCCTGCCTCCCCCTTGGAAGCTTTCCACATTATTCCAGCACATCAACCTCTGGGTCACCTCTTCCGCCAACAACTGCTGCTTCTGCCACGCCCCCCTCCCCACCCAGCCACATTCCCCTTGGTTCATCCAGGTCTCCCATGAGTTCATAGACAGCACATGAAGCTTACTTCAACCTCCCCAGGCGGACCACCGGCTCAGACCCCCATGGAAACAACCTCCCTCCCTCAGCACCTGGCATAGCTGAGTACATAGACGGAAAATTACACAAGTAACTCTTTATTTGTGTGTATGTCCTCCGTGCAATCTGTCATTTTTCTCAGCCTGATGTGTGGAGGACCTCCCTTATCTTCTCCCAAACTAATGTGATTTTCCACTTCCCCCCAAAGAACAATCCAGTAAGAACCCCCTCCCTGTTAAAATATTGCCTAATGGCCACACTTATCCACTGTTGGTGGGAATGTCAAATGGTACAACTGCTGTGGAAGGCAGTTTAATGGTTCCTCAGGAAGCTAAGTATAGAATTGCCACATGATCAGGCAATACCATTGCTAGGTGTCTACTCAGAGGACATGAGGGCAAGGACACAAATGGACATTTGCACACCAATGTTTACAGCAGCATATTTACAATTGCCAAGAGATGGAAACAGCCCAAATGTCCATCAACAGAGAGTGGCTAAACAAGCTATGGTATAGACATACGATGGAATATTATGCAGCTGTAAGACAGAATAAAGTTATGAAGTATGTAAGAACATGGATGGACTTAAGGTCATTATGCTGAGTGACATTAACCAGAGACAAAAGGACAAATACTTTTTGGTCTCACTGATATGAACTGACATTAGTGAATGAACTTGGAGAATTTCAGTTGGTAACAGAGACCATCAGAGATAGAAATAGGGTAAGATATTGGGTAATTGGAGCTGAAGGGATACAGATTGTGCAACAGGACTGATTGTAAAAACTCAGAAACGGACAGCACAATACTACTTAACTGTAATACAATTATGTTAAAACACTGAATGAAGCTGCATTTGAGAATGATAGAGGGAGGAGGGCTGGGGGCATAAATGAAATCAGAAAGAAAGATAGACAATAAACATTGAGATGGTATAATCTAGGAATGCCTTGAGTGTATAATGATACTGACTAAATGTACAAATTTAAAAATGTTTTTGCATGAGAAAGAACAAAGGAAGGTCATTACTGCAGGGTGCTGAAAATAGATGGTAATTAATATTTTAAAACTTTAACATATGTGTGAGACAAGCAAAAAATGTTTATTTGGTTCAAAATTTATATTTTGACTAGGGCATTTCCTAATATAACTTATGTGGACAGCTTAATTGAACACCATAGTACTTGGAACCTTACACAGGGCATGAGATTTTGTAGGTTTTTCCAGAGTGATGCCCTGGTAAATCCCAGAGAGATCTGAACAGTGAATAGGGAAGTATTTGCAGAGTTCCCTATGGGGAATGGTGAGAAAGGGGGAAAAAATTCAACTTCCCCAAGTGGAATTCTTGATATTCTCACAGTCAGTGGGAACAGCCAAAGTAATAGGCTGAGCCTCCAATCTTGGGGTTTGTTCATATGAAACTTAACGCTGCAAAAGATAGGCTAAGCCTATTTAAATTTAGGCCTAAGAGTCACCCCCAAGAGAACCTCTTTTGTTACTCAGATGTGGCCTCTCTCTCTCACCAACACAGCAAGCAAACTTATCACCCTCCCCCTCTCCACGTGGGACATGACTCCCAGGCGTGTGGACTTTCCTGGCAACATGGGACAGAAATCCTAGAATGAGCTGAGACTCAGCATCAAGGGATTGAGAAAACCTTCTCAACCAAAAGGGGGAGGAGCGAAATGAGACAAAATAAAGTGTCAATGGCTTCCCTCAGTTCCAAACAGAGTCCAGAGGTTATCCTGGAGGTTATTCTTATGCATTCAATAGGTATCACCTGTTTAGTTAAGGTCTAATGGCCAGGCTGGAGGGAAATGCCTGAAAATGTGGCGCTGTGCTCCAATGGCCATGTTTCTTGAAGATGACTGTATAATGATATAGCTTCCGCAATGTGACTGTGTGATTGTGAAAACCTTGTGTCTGATGCTCCTTTAGTCTACCTTATCGACAGACAAGTAAAACATATGGATTAAAAATAAATAAATAATAAGGGGAACAAATGCTAAAATAAATTTAGTAGATTGAAATGTTGGTGATCGGTGAAGGGGAGGGGTCAGGGGTATGGTATGTATGAATTTTTTTCTGTTTGCCTTTTATTGCTTTTCTGAATTGATGCAGATGTTCTAAGAAATTATCATGATGAAGAATGTACAACTACGTGATGATAGTGTGAGGTATTGATCATTTAACAAGAAAGGAATGAGCATATGATAAGAATGTGTATGTATGTGGTTATGCATCATAAATAAAAATTAATTAATTAAAAAATATATATTGCCTAATAGCCTCCTCAGAATTAAACTTTGGTGGTAAAATTACACTTTTAAATGGAGATTTGCTCCCCTCGTGACTTAATTGAAATGCCAGGATCAAACCAAGTCTTCAATCCCATTGAATAAAGCCATATAAAAGCTGCCCCTGTGAACGGCACTTTCCTGATCTCCTCAAGCTGGCCTGCAATAAGTATTCCTAATTGTGCTTGTTAAAAAGTCGATTTATGAATCCCGATTAGGCTGCTTACATTTACTCAGCAGCAGTTTTCAATACCACTGAACCTCCCTTCTTCCTGAGATGAAATTATTTTTCGTGGGTGACAGGATAATTACTGAAACATAAAAGGGCCCGCCCGGTCCCAGAGCAGCCGCTTCAGCAGTTCTGTTAGGAGCCTCGAGGACAAGCAGGGTTTTAATGCAAATGCAAACCACCGGATTTTAAGTGAATTCTAGGTGAATTTGGTTGAAAGCGGTTGTTTAGAGTCATGTATATCATCAGAAGGAAAACTAGAGGTTAAAATATGGGATTGTATAACACGGTGAAGTTCAACACTACAAATATAAATCAGTTCTTGCCTGACCTAGTTCAGATGTGTGACACTTGTACAAAGAGTTAATAACAGAGTGGTGCATGGGGGGAGGTATCTACCGCAAGCCTCACACTACAGCTAACAGTAAGATCTTATATTCTTCCATCAACAGTACCAAGTGTATCACACCGATACTAGGGGTCAATAATGCAGGTGGGGATAAGAGGGTTGGGATGTTTGGGGGTTTTCTTTTTTTATGTCTATATGTTATTTTTCTTTTGGAGCAATGAAATTGGTCTAAAATGGAGTGTGATCGTGATTGCACAACGAGCGATGACACTGCAAGACACTGACTGTATATTTTGGATGGATTGTATGGTATGTGAATATATCTCAGTAAAATTTGCAGTTGGAAAAAGAATGACCTCTTGCTGAGCTTTGCCGCCCTCAACTACATGAGCAGCTTTCTCGGCTCTTTCTCCTCGGGCCCAATGCCAACCTCCAGATGCCTTGCCCTTTCCCCTTGCCCCTTCTTGCCCAGCTGCTCCCCAAACAGACCTTGCGCTTTCCCTCTCAGAGCAAGCTCTTCTGTCCAAAATGGCCTTTTCCCACCCCTGCTGCGACAGATCGAATTATGGACCCCAATATAGACATGCTCTTAATCTCAATCCTCATTCCTGTGGATACAGACCCACTGTAAATAAGAACTCTGGAAGATACAATTTTTAGTAAGAGGTGGCCCAACTGAATAAGAGTGGGTCCTAATGCCTATTTTCGGAGGCCTTACAAAGACAAGAAAGCAGAAGCCAGAAGCCAGGGAAGGCCACGCAGGAGAAGTCAGAATTCAGTAGAAACTAGAAAAGCAGATGCAAGGAGAGAGAGATCCCCATGGGACAGGAGGCGGAGAGGCAAGCCAAGGCACCCCATGGACAGTGGCAAGCCAGTGTTAGGATGCTACAGACTTCGAGGAGAAAGCCAGGCCTTGCCAACACCCGGGTTTTAGACTTCTAACTTCCAGAACCATGAACCAGTAAACGCTTATTTAAACAACCCATTGTGTGGTATTTGTCACAAGGCCCAGTTCGAATAGCTTTTCTTCCAAGAAGCCTTCCTTCCTTGACCCCCTACCCAGATACAGCCACTCAGCCTCAGCCACCCACAGTCGCTCCCACCTACTGCTGCTCAAGCACTGGCCACATGTCTGCTGCTCAGTCGCGGTTTGTCTCCCACATTGGGTTGTGACTCTCCTGAAGACAAGGACTGAGTCTCATGCATCTTGGAATCCCCAGTGTCTGGCACATGCTGGGCGCATTCACTCACTCACTCACTCATTCATTCATTCTTTCCGTCAACAAACTTGTTGGAACCCTCTTTAAGCCTGAGCAAAGTCTCTGAATAGACATTTCTCCAAAGAAAATATACAAATGACCAAAAAGCACATAAAAGATGTTCAACATCTTAAAAAGGAGTCCAAATGTCCATTAATGGATAAACAAATCACAGTATGCATACACACAATAGAATATTATTTGGCGATGAAAAAGTGAAGAGAGAAATAAATTAAATTAAAAAGTGAAGAGAACAGCAAAAAGAAAAAAATAAATAAAATGGGACCCTACCCAAATTAAAAACTCTTGTCCATCAAAGGACTTCTCTCATGAAAGTAAAAAAGATGACCTACAGAATGGGAGAGAATATTTGGAAACCACACATCTGATAAGGGTTTAATACCCAGAATATATAAAGAAATCCTACAACTCAATAACAGAAAGATAAACAACCAAATTTAAAAATGAGCAAAAGACTTAAATAGACATTACTCCAAAGAAAATACATGAATGGCCAAAAAGCACATGAAAAGACTTTCAACATCATGAGCCATCAGGGAAATGCAAATCGAAACCACAATGAGATACCATTTCACAGTCACTAGGATGGCTGCAAGAGTTAGAGAGGATGTGGAGAAATTGTTTGTTGGTGGGGAGGTAAGATGGTACAGCTGCTAAGACAGTTTGGCAATGCCTTAGAAAGTTAAGTATAGAATTACTATATGGCCCAAAAGAACTGAAAGCAGGGACTCACACAGTTATTTGCACACCAATATTCATAGCAGCATTATTCACAATTGTCGAAAGGGGGAAGTCACCCAAGTGTCTATCAATTCATGTTGGATTAACAAAATGTGATATATACATACAATGGAATGTTATTCAGCCATAAAAATAAAGCTCTGGTACATGCAATAACATGGATGAACCTCGAAAACATCATGTTGAGTAAAATACACCAGACACAGAATGGACAAATATTGTATCATCCCCCTGAGATGAAGTCACTTGAATAAGCAAATTCATAAGAGTCAGAAACTAGAATATAGGTTACCAGGGGCCATGGCGGAAGGTGGGAATGGGACGTTTATGCTTAAATTATACAGAGATTTTATTTGGGGTGATGGCAATGTTATGGTTAAGGATGGTGGTGATGATAATACAACATTGTGAATGCAATTAACAGCACTGAAGAATATATTTGAATGTGATTAAAAGGGGAGATTTTACATTGTATATTTGTTAATAGAATAAAATTTTAAAAAACGAATAGGATTGCACCATGCAAATAGGGGACCCTGATGTAAACCACCTGTAGTTATAATCATATTCTTTCATCAGTTCTAAAAATTGTACCACACTAATGCAAGGTGTTAATAATGCTGGCAGATGGTATATGGGAACTCTGTATTTTCTGCATGATTTTTCTGTAAACCTACAACTTCTCTAATAAAAGAAAAGAAGAATGAAGTACTGATTCATGCTTCAACGTGGAGGAGCCTTGGAAACGTCATGCTAAGTGAAAGAAGCCAGGCACAAAAGGTCACATACGTCATGATTCCATTTACATGAAATATCCAGAATAGGCAAATCTACAGAGACAGAGAGTAGATCAACGTTTATCAGGGGCTGTGGGGACGGGGAAATGGGAATGGGGTTTCTTACGGGGGTATAAAAATGTTCTAAAATGGATTGTGCTGACGGTTGCACAATTGCGTGATATTGATTTGTACAGTTTAAATAGGTGAATCGAATGGCATGTGAATTGTGTCTCAATAAAGCTGTTACCAAAAAAATTAAAAAAAAAAAAAAAACACTTGTTTGGAATCTACTATGTGGGGAGTGGGACACAAGAAGGAGCAAGATGGCAGTCCTAGACACCATCTACCCAGTTGGGCATCCTTTTTTTCACGACAACCACTTCTCTCGCCATGTCAGCACCCTGCTGGGCCAGAAAAGACAGCCCTGGCGACATCTATTCTTTTTTAAATCAATCTGCATGGGGAAACTTAAATAAATGACTGGACAGCTTGCTACATGGAGATATGATACGGTGTAGCAGTTAGAAGCATCCTATCTAGAAGCAGGCCACTTAGTTTCAAATCCCAGCTCTGCCTGTTGCCAGACCCCAGGCAAGTTACTTCACCTCTATGAGCCTTGGTTTTTGCATCTAAAATGGGGATAGTAACATTATCTGCCCCAAAGCGCTGTTGTATGGATAAAATGAACATATATGCATTGATATGCCTGTCCTAGTATAGGTGACACACAAGGATCAGCAATGACAGTTCCCAAGATGGGCAGTAAATGCCATTAATTGGTTTAGTACTGGGTAAGCCTTATAAAATTCATATTCAGTTCAATCAACACTCCTTTCCTCATTGCAATTCTTCCACCAAAGCCTTATCTCCCTCAGCCTGATCTGGGGAAGGGTCTTTGCTCGTTTAGTGCTAGAGAACGTGGGGACAAGGACATCCGTGGCGGTGTGGTCTGACCATCCTCGGAGCTCCAGGACAAGGAGGCAGGTTGCAGCAGGGAGAGGCCCAGGCCAGGTGGGGCAGCCAGCCAGAAGGGTCCGGGCCTGCCATCTGCTCTCCCAGCCGAGGTGAGCGGCCTGGCATGGATTTGTACTTGGTTATAGCCCAGCACCTTTCCAGAGTGCCCATTAGAAAGAAGTGCCAAGGCCCAGCCTGCAGGAGCCATTTCCCGGCATGGGGGAGAGGTGAGCGGCCCTATCCCAAAGAAAAGGCCTCCTTGGCAGGCTTGCCCACCAGCCAACACTCTCCTCCCAGGAAGGTGATGACCAAAGAAGCTGTTCAGTCAATAGCACGGCTTTTATGAGCCCCTATGAGGAAATGGGAGGCCAGGGCTCGGTGGGTGACAGGCACCCTGCACCCTACCCGGCTGATCTACCAGATTTGGATAATTAAAATGCAGTGGAGGGTGGTGCGACGGTGGCTCACAGCAGAGTTCTCGCCTGTCATGCCGGAGACCCGGGTTCGATTCCTGGTGCCTGCCCATGCAAAAAAAAAAAAAAGATGCAGCAGAGGCCAATGAGCTTGGCTGGTCTGCTCTACACACACTCACACACAGGCATATCTTTACGAGCACACACACATATATAGTCACACACACATTCAAACACACACACACTCACATAAACAGCTACATAGATGTAGAGTCACAGACGGATGTACCCACACTCTCATATACACGCATGCTTGCACACAATCACGGACATATTCTCATACAAGCTTCTATGTTCACACATGCACACCCAGGAGCACACACACACTCACACACGTTCCCAGAGGCACTGCCTGCGCTCTGGGCTCCAGGCTCTGCTGAGAGTACAGGTTGCGGGAGCCAGCAGTTAAGGGAGAAGATTGTTTTGTCATTTGCCAGGCTCCTTTCCTCCTTCAGAAAATTACCACTTGGGCAGGAGTCCCACAGAGGTGGCCTGAAGACTGGAAAGCACACACAGATACATCCCCATTCTGGATCCCCAGCTCATGGGAGGCTGAGGAGAGGAATGTCGACGGCAACAGGGATACCCTTTGTTAGGTTATAGAAAATATGTTGGGGTTTTGCAGTTCATGGAGACCTTTTTCCTATATTATCTCATCAAATCCTTGCTACATTGTCTTGAGCCTCAGTTTCCTCCTAAAGTTGCTACAAGGATTAAATGAGAAAAATGCATGAAAGGGCTGAACCCAGAGCCTGGCACACAGTAAGCCTCAATAAATGATAGCTTTAGCCTCATCATTATTATATCATATTAGATATTGCTAATAATAAACCCTATAGCAGTCTGCTTTGCCAGTTTCCCAGTCCCCCGGCGTTGGCAGCCGTGAAAGTGGAGCTCTGCAGTTTCAGTGAGTACAAGGTCTGTCCTGAACATAGAAGGCGCTATGCCAGGACTGATGAGAGGGTTTGCAATTAACACAAAATGTGGGACAGCATGCTTTTCCAAGAGGAACCCTCGGCAGATAAACTGGACTGTCCTCTACAGAAGAAAGCATTAAAAAGGACAGTCGGAAGAAATTCAAAAGAAAAGAGCTCGTCATGCAGTTAAATTCCAGAGAGCTATTACTGGTGCACCCCTTGCTGATATTATGGCCAAAAGGAATCATAAACCTGAGGTTAGAAGGGCTCAGTGAGAGCAAGCTATCAGGGCTGCCGAGGTGCAAAAAAGGCTAAGCAAGCACCTAAAAAGACAGCAGTGGCTGCTCCTAATGTTCCCCACAAAGGCAGCACCTAAACAAAAGATTGTGAAGCCTGTGAAGTTTTCTGCTCCCAGAGTTGATGGAAAATGCTAAGTTAGCAGATCAGATTTTTAAATGAAGATCTAACTCCGAGAAAAAAATCCTATAGCAATCCCATAAGGTATTACTTTCCCTATTTTCACAAATAAAAACAAGAGTCTAGCAAGGTAAAGAGTCTGTGCCCAACATCACATTGCCCAGTGGACTCAGGCCTTCTAACCAGAGAATTCCTTCCACGTGCCTGTGCCTGTGCCTGCCACTCACCCAGGTCCCTGCTTCACACTTTGAGTTTCTCCACGCAGAGAAGGCAAGAAGGAAGAGGAGAGGGGAATTGCAGACATTAACTTCCTCCCCCACTTCCGTTCATGGCACATGGTCAGAGCCCTGCTGCCTGGGATATGCCTGGATTATACCTGATGTGGCTATTATCTTTCATTTCTTCCTCGCCATTTCACCCAAGGGTCCCCAAGAAGAGCCAATCTTGGTCCACCTGGCAGTGGATCTCTCCTTTTATGCTTCAGAAACCCCTCTTCTAAGACCCCCTCGAGCCAGACACCCAGCCTCGGGGACTACCCCTGTCTTCCAGTCACACTCCACCCCTAGCTCCCCTCTGCAATCCCTGGGCAGTTGGGGTAGCAGCATGAGACCCCAAGCCCTGAAGCTATCCAGGCTCCTTGTTCTAGTCTGCTAGCTGCCGGAATGCAACATGCCCGAACTGGAACAGATTTTAAAGGGGGAATTTAATAAGATGCTAGTTTACAGTTCTAAGATCATGGAAATGTCCAACTAAGGCATCCAGAGAAAGATCATTTGGTTGAAGAAGGCCAATGAAGTTCAAGGGTTTCTCTCTCCACTGGAAAGGCATGGGGTAAGCAGGGCCATGTCTGCTAGCTTCCTCTCCAGGCCTCCTGCTTCATGACGCCCCCAGCAGCCTTCTCCTTCTCCATCTCCAGAGGTCACTGGCTGGTGGACTCTGCGATTCTCTCATACTTCTGTCATGGTTCTGTGGCTCTTTCCTCGTTCTCATAAGGAACTCTCTCCAAGATGTCTCCTCTTTTATAGGATTCCAGTAAACGAATAAAGACCCCCATAGAATGGGTGGAGACACGGCTCCATCTAATCAAGTTGAATACCCACAGCTGATTGAGTCATAGCCCCGTGGAGATGACCTAATCAAGTTTCCAACCTACAGTACTGAATAGAGATGAAAAGAAATGGTTGTTCCCACGAGACTGAGTAGGATTAAAACATGGCTTTTCTAGGGTGCATAAATCCTTTCAAACCAACACACTCCTCTTCCAGTTCTTACCCTAAATTGCCATATGACCTTGGGCTGGTCCCTTCCTCTCTCGGGCCTCCATTCTGCACAATGAGGGAATCGGAAAGTCCTTCCAGCTGGAGCATCCTCTGTGGCTGGGAAGCTGCACAGAATCTCAGAATGAAAAGGCAGGCGAAACGCGGAGATCATTTGGGGCAAAGGAGCTTCTTAAATCATCTCACAGCAGGAAGGCTCTTCACAAGCCGCCACACACCATGTTAGAGTTAAAAGTGAGAGTCGAAAGAGACAGACACTGCCCTGCCCGAGGGCTCACTGACGGCTGCCCCCACCCACCCCGTGAGAGCCCTCCACGGACAGCCAGGTCTGCTTGCTCTTCCTCAGACTCTAGGTTTTCTTTTTGATTTACTTGGGGAAGCTCTTGAGGAATTGCCACAGGGTAAGGCGCTCCAGAGGATAGAGCAGCTGGCTTGTGCGTGCAGACACTCTGGGTCAGCCCCTACATGACAGGACCGGGGGCTTGCAGGGATGGGGGGGCTGGCAGGGGGAGGGTGAGTGCCTCGGTCCCCAGAAATAACAGCCTCCGCTACCTGTTCGGGGCACAGCTCTCTATTCTCAATCTCCACATCTTCTAACACAAGCCTGCTGGGACATTAGGGATGGTTAACACATTACGACAATGTTGGCCACACTGGACGTCTTCCATCTGTTCCCCCAGCTCTTCTCTGCTCTGGGCCCCACGAGGCTGAGCGGTGGGGCTGCACCAGAGGCCACCTTGATCTCTGGCTTCCAGGTGGGTTCGGCCAATGGGGCACCCGCAGGAAACTGCAGAGCAGAAGGAGAGAGAGCTGGGCGCTGGGATTTGGCCACATCTGTTCCTGAAGGCCACAGTCCTGTCAAGCAGCCCTTCTCTATACAGATCCTCTCCAAGTCCCCATTGCAGCTTGCTCCCCTCGTCCCTCAGGCCCAGGGGCGGTCACTGCTCCCCACTGTTGCCAGCCCCCGGTGCTGCACTATCTTTGTCCGTTTTCCTACACTCTGCCCACACATTTGTAGACAGTCCCTTTATTAAGCTGTCAACAGATTACCCAGCCTACGTGTGCCATCAGTTTCCCGCCAGGACCCTATACATCACTCAAGAAAAATGATGGTCAAATCGTCATGACCAGAGACAACAACGCCAAGCAGAAAGAACTCTGGGAATATGTGGCCTTGCAGCCTATGGGTATGACTGAGCTCTCTGTGACAGGGTCCCCTACCCGAGTCAGAACATCAGTGAGACTGAGGTTCCCAGAGGGCCACGGAGAGCTAGACAAACAGTTGGACAGCTCGTGCCTTGGCTGAATGGGGAGGTCATCGCTCAGCTCCCCCAACTGTTGCCAGGCAGGAAAGCAGGCCTGGAATTGTAGATCTTCTAATTATTCAAGAAAAATTGGAAATGCATATTTTTATGTGATATCTTCTCCTGGCTCACGTGTTTGAAAAGCAGAACACAAGCCAAATGCATCTGCAGCCAACAGAGAATTGTTTGTTCTCCCATGAGTTACACTCTGGTTCTGAAATCCCACCTTCTACAAAGACAATTCCGAAAGATGACAGCTTTGGTAGTCCTTCCAAGGCTGCCCACTCCAAATCCCTGAACGTCTCCCCTGGGGAGAGAAGAGGGCTGAAGAATGGCCTTTGGCAAGTCCCAGACAGCAGGGAGAGGTGGACAAGGGTTATCAGTCAGAGCCAGAGAATGAGCCAAGATAGAATCTGGAATCAAGGTGATCAAATACAGGGGACCCACTGGACCATGAGCTGGCCTCAGAAGGGTTGAAGCTTTTATTTGTTTGTTAGGACCAAGCTCTGTTTCTTTTGAGGCTGCACCAAAATCTGGAAGTTGCAGGGGTGCATAGTTCCTGTTCTGAAGTGGGGGCGGGAGGGGGGCTTGGTAAAATGATGCAGCATCTTTTGCTCCTATGACAGAGGGAAATTGATGACATTTGCACAGGCCTAGAACCTGCCCTCCTCCAGGGAGACTCTATAAGCCACAGGAGCCGCAGACTTACTGGGTCCTAGGTGGCTGTGTCCCAGAAAGGGCATCTTACCCCTCCAGCTGCCTCAGGCCCAGCCAAGTTCCCAAACGAGCAGGCAGGGGAGAATCTCTGCAATGAGGGAAAGCCTCCAGGTAGAGACATGCTCAGCCTCCTGCTTCTTTCCTTCCCTGAATTGCTCCAGAACGCCGTCTGTCCCCTCGTCTGGTGCTGCCCATACTCCCCCAGGTACTGGGAAGCTGATTTTTGGTGCTACTGTCTTACTTCTCCAAGAGACTGAGGCCCCTTGGCATCGGGGCTGGGCAAATTAGCTTCCCGTCTCCTCAGCGCTTCACTTGCAAATGGAGGTCCAGAAAAAAATCCACATTCCTGGGCATTTGGGATTACTTGACTGGATAGTAGTAAGAAATTATATACATCATCATAATGACAGATGCCTTATCTTTGTCCAGTACTTTGAACCTTAGGAATAAGAAATAATAAACCTAATAAGAGCAATAACAGATATCTTTCATTTGCATAGCACTTTGAAGTTTACAAGGCACTTTCACAGACTTAATTTGATGCCATCTTCAAAATTACCCTGATAAAAAGTGGGAGGCAGAGATTGAACCAAGATAGGAAAAATACAGGCAATTGCTGAAGCCGAGTGATGCGGACATAGGATTTCACTAAACTATTCTCCCTACATTGGGGTTTGTTTGAAATTTTCCATTGTAAAGAGTTGAAAAACCAAACCAAACACTCAAGTATGGAAGTGAAGTAAGCGGCATTATCATCACCAATATTTTCTTAAAGATGAAGAAATTAAAGCCCAAAGAAGGGATCTGTCTTGCCCAAGGCATTTAGTTTAATGTGGACCCACAGAACCTAAACCAGGGAAGCAACATTTCCACTCCTTGTCAAGTGCTCTTTTTCTATATTGGCCTTGCCCAAAGTCTGTCCTACAGATAACCTTTCCTTGAGATGTTAAATGGGTTCTGCCGAAAATAGGATCCTATGGTCAAATGGGCTTAGAAAGCATGGGGTTAAACAAAGCAATCACTTCCGTTTCCTGTGGGACTTCTCAGAGCCTTTACGAGAATGCAGCTCCCTCTGTCTCTCCATTCCCTGGCTTATCTGATGACAGAAGCCTCTTATTATAGCGTATTCTAAGGAACAAGTGTCCCTCCCCAAGGATACAGGTTGGGAAACACCAAGCTGCCTCATGCACGTAGGGAAAGACCAGCACCTATGCGAGCACTGGTATGCACCCCCCCGCCCCCAGGGCAGGGCCTTCTAGAGATCAGAACCTTGGCCAAGTGAAAACAGGTGAACGAGTGTGCTGCAGATGGGCCCTGCTGGCATATGGGTGCTCGGGGACAGAACTATGGTGAATGTAATCTGCCCGGGGAGGGGGCCACTATTGGGGGTTGTGATGAGGCTTTTAGATATTGGCTGGGTCAGAACAGGAGCTGTCCGTGGTGCCAAGAGGGCACAAGGGGTGCTCCCTGGGCCCTGACGCCACCCCACCCCCCACTCCCCAATCACATCAGGGCCCCACAAAATTTCCAAGGCATTTTGGAGGAGGGAGAGGGGTTGATTTACCTCCCTGGATAGCCCCCAAGCACTCCACAGGAGCAGATGCTTCAATCCTCTCCTGAACCATGACTGAGCTGCTGATTCAACTCCCCCCTCCCCCCTTTTCTCTAATCCTCCACCCCTGGACCCTCTTTTATGCTCACACCAGCTTCTCTGGCAGTTTCACGGGCCCTTTGGGCAGCCACATTGGCGCTGGAGCACTACCGAAGTACAGATTTTCCATCTTCTCCATCCTTCTCACCCTCAGTAATTGGACCTTGGGCCATAGAAGAGCAGGTAAAGGAAAATAAAAGCATTTGTTTTGTGAAAGCTGCGGATGCATCTGTTTATTATCCTCAAATAATAACGATTCTCATTGAGAACTTAGAATACGCCAGTTTCCATGCAGGATGCTTGCCCGGTATCCCCAAATCAACCAGCTGGAGCAGCTCCTGTTTTACATTCCATTTTACAGATGGGCACACTGAGGCACACAGAGGTTAAGGGATTTGTCCCACATCACCCAGGTGATTAGCGGCGGAGCTGAGCTTTGAACCCAGGCAGGGGGAGCCTAGAGACCCAGCTCTGGACCCCTCTACTAAGCTGCCCCCAGCACAGCCCCGGTCAGGCACCTGCAGCTGTGAACATCCCCCAGTGGCAGGTCTTCAGGGTCAAGGATGGTCCAAAGGCAGCCAGCCTGGAGTCACCAAGTCTCCCAAGCTATAAAGACCCTTTCTGGCAACCCAGGAAGCTTCCCAGAAGCTTATTCATTTGCCTTTGACCCCACCACCCCCACCCCACCCCATCCTCTGACCCCACCCCCACTGGGAAGTCTCTACCCGCAGCTGCACCAGCCCCGGTCCAGGTAGAGAGTAAGAGCTAGAATTAGCTGTGCGGTCAGAAACTCAGTAGCCAAAGTCCCCACGGAACTCTGACCTTCCCTTTGTCCCTGGCCTGACAGCACTCCCTAGAATACCAGGTTTCTACCTGGTTTCCTGACTGCCACTCCAGTCCCTGGGAAACCTGAAGCCTGCCCTACTTTTCCCACTTCCCTTCATCACCAAGGGAATGGACCCTGTTCCTTATACCCCAGTCTCTGGTGAGGTTCCTCTCTAAATAAAATGAGCAGCCAGGAGGGGAAAGAAAGGGCAGGGAGTTTTAGATGAAGGCCTGCTGCGTGCCAGGCTCTATGCCAGTGAGGTGCCTTACTTACTGGCCTTATTTATTTAATCCATCAACAACCTTAAATGGTGGGTAACATTATCACCATTTCACAGATGAAGACACTGAGGGTCTGAGATGCTCACTAACTCAACTGGTGTCACACCATAGCTGAATGAGGACCCCAGCCTGACTCCAAAACCCACGCTGCCAACAATGATACCACAGGGTTACAACAACCTTAACACCACTCACGTTTCCTAGTGTTGACAAAGGTAGGTGTTCCACTGCAAGAGATATTACCACCCCCATTTTACAGAGAACTGACGCTCAAACAGGTTAAATAGTGTGCTCTAGGTGACTTGGTTGTTAATAATAATAACATAGCAATAATAATCATTGTTTAAAGAAAATAAATATTACGTTAATAACAATAACTTAGCTTATACTAAGGTCCAGACACTCTGCATTATCTTATTTAATCCTCACAACATCACTACAAAAAAAGTACTATTGTTAATATTCCCACTTTACAGATGGAAAAGCTAAGCTTTGGCAAGCTAAAATAAATGATCCAAAATCACTGTAGTAAATGCCTGCCCAGCAGCCGTGCCCCTCTCCTCACTTCCACAACGCCCCGCTCTGGGCCACGTGTCTGCTCTTCTCCAAAATGACTCAGAGTACCACAACCCAAGAAGTGAATCTTCATTAGTCTGAGTCAACCTTAGTAATTCCTTCACCATGCCAGTGATTGATGTAGAAAGGAGTGTGTGAGCCAGTTCTAACAAATATGATATGAGGAGAGCCTGTTGGAAGGCCTCTGGGGAAACTCCCTGGCTCTTAGAAAGAGATTACCAGTAAGAGATGGGTACTCCCTTCTCCCCCTGGACACTGTTGCTTCCAAATGTGATGGCTGGAGCTTCAGCATCCATCTTGTACCATGAGAATCCAGGACATGGATGAGCCAACATGCTAAGGAGAGCAGTCAGAGCAGTGGAAAGGATGTGGTTTTCACTGTTTAAGCCCATGATGCCATGCAGCCTGGTACAGCCCACAAGAATTTGAACCTCGATCTCTTTGGCTCTAGACCCAAAGCTCGGTCGTTTGAGTCCAAGACCTCAGCTTGCATCATACGCTGCTCTAAGGATTGGGTATCAGGCTGTCTGCCTAGACGGACCCAGGGATGCTTCTGTCCCTTGACTCCTAGGTAGGAAACACAGGCCAGAGGCCAGGGCCGGGACCCATCCCGGCCTCCTGCTCCTGACTCTGAGCCAATGAAAGACAAGGTTGCCAGCAGCGGCCCCCGCAGATGCCCGATGACAGAGTGGAGATCCTGGAGCCAGCCTCTGTCCCTTGGGAACCAAGTCTCGTTTCATTCTCCATTTCCACCGCCTTCCTCTGCCACTGCCCCATAAATCTCCAGTTTATTAATCCTTTACACGAAGCAGTCGGTGCGGGATTCTGATTTACTCCCTGTTCATAAAACACTGAGAAATTAAAGATGGAAATTACCCAGAAGGACACTGAGCCTCTACTGGGGAGCCCCAGAGCCATTCCTGACCCTGAACCAGGTCCTCTCTGCCCGTCCCACCCCCAGAGCTCCGGGTATGGTGACGTCATTTCATCGTCCTCGGCCCCCCTTCCATCCTCGTGCCCCTCTTGACTGCCTGCACCGCACAAAGCAGGAAAGAGGCACCGCTGTCTCCCTAAAAAACCATTTCAGAGTCTCCTACTTTCTGCAGGTTTTCCACTCTTGAAATCCCTTTTGTTACACACGGGGGAGAAAAATCAAGTTGAGAACACAAAGCAGGGAGCTGATTAAAGTAGGATTCAAATGCCAAAATACATAACAAATTCAGAAGTGTGTCCTGGGCGGGCCACCGTGCCTCACTAGGCAAAGTTCTCACCTGCCATGCCAGAGACCCGGGTTCGATTCCCGGTACCTGCCCATGCCAAAAAAAAAAAAAAAAAAAAAGTCCAGCAAAGAAAGTGGAAACTTTTCATATAGGGACAATTTTTTATTTTTTATTTTTGCATGAGCAGGCACTGAGAATCAAACCTGGATCTCTGACATGACAGGCAAGAATTCTGCCACTGAGCCACTGTTGCATCATCCCTAATGGAAACTTTTTAAATGACAACCCATGCAGGTGTCCCAGTTACCCAGGACCTTTGCCCTTGTTTCTCAAGCTTCTAAGGACACCTCTTTCCCAACAACCTTCAAGTCCCTCCTAGTTCCTGGAGATACTGACATTCTCTGAAGCCCAGCACACCCCAGACTCTCCTAAGAGTATCCTAGAGGGATCTCAAGGCTGCCAAGGCTTCCACGTCTCACAGTACATACCCAAATCGATTGCCAAACCCCACCTCCTTTCCCTAGGCCAGGGAGAGCCCCAGAGAAGGATCAGGGTCCCATATCAAGTTCAGAATGACAGCATGGCTTAAACCCTGCTATGCCAGGGACAGCTCCAGGATATAAAATGAGTTTGACCAGGTCCCTACTCCTAAGCCTCTCACTGTGGTTTTGAAGTTATAAGATCGTAACAAGCACATGGGAGCAGAAAGATAGGTTGCTTAGTCCAATAAAGGGAAGGGGGTTCTGGGAAGGCTTCCTGGAGGAGGTGGTATCTAGCTGAATAATGTACAATATGAAAGATTCAGCTAAACAATGAAAGCTGGGAAGGGGAATGGCATAAGTAAAGGCAAAGATCCAGCACTCTTGCTCTGAATAGGGGAAACTAGAAGCAGATTGATGTTCCCAAAGCATAAAGTACAAGCTGGGTTATGGAGGAGAGAAATAGCCAGACTTGACTGCTGTGCTAATAAGTTTGACTTCATCCCAAGGGCAATGGGGAACCATTACAGGGTTTCTGATAGGGCAGGGACATGGTCCTGTTTGTACTTCAGAAAGAGTCAGTTTGCACTTGACTGCCATGGGGAGCGTGGGCTGGGAGGGATAAGAAGGGATAGGGCAAAGTGCCACAAACAAAAGGTGGGGGAGGCCAGAGCCAAAGCAGGGGGGCCCTGAGGCAGCAGCTACTCTTCAGTCCGGGGGTGCAGGCCAGCTCAGGGACCAACCTGAAGTACCATTCACACATCAGGACCCCAGGTGCCCCAGGGGGCTGCCTGGTCACTTGAGCCACTGTCTGGCCACAGGCCTCAGGTGGGCTATACCCGGCAGAAGAGGCCAGGGCTGGGGTCTGTATGACACAAGGAAGAAGGAGGGGGGCGGTCTGTGGGGGTGTGGGAGAGGAAAGCAGCTCGCACCCCAGGCCTTTGGCCTGGGAGGGGCTCCACCCGGCCACAGTGGCTGATGTTTTCAGGCTCCCTCCTGCCTCTGCTGAGCCTCCAGCGCCTGTCCCTGCCCCGGGCTGTGGAGAAGGCTCTGCCGGGCAATGATCTGTTTCATCCATGTGAGAATAGAGGGGCCGAGCCAGCATGGGCAGCCCCCCCACAACAATCCTCACGGGAAGCCTCACCATCGCCTACTGGAAATTCACCTCAATGCAGATTCTCGGGCCCCTCTGTGTGCCTGGCCCAGGCCCCACGACTGCCCCTTCCTTTCCCTATTGGCAGCACATCACGGGCCTTGGGCCGTGGCGCTCCTGGCGCCTGTGCACGGCCTAGCACCCCGTCTCGTCACATTGCCTGTTCCTCTTCAACAGGCAGTGCCCCAAGGACAGGAACCGTGTTTCTTTCACCCCTAAAACAAGCTCGGCCTGTGACTCACCGTGGGAGGAGCTGGAGAGTGTGATCCAGGACCTCGCGGTACAGCCCGCTGCCCGGCAGAGAAGGAAGGCGCGCTCCTGCCCACAGTGGGGTCCCACGTCTTGTCCCCTTCCAGTCCCCTCACCCCTGCCCTCACTGTCGAAATTACATCCTCAAAAGCGACGTTCCCACCATTTCACCTCCAAAGAACGAAATTAAATTAGCAAGTCTGCTTTGAGTGCCCATCGTGCCACAGCCATAACCTCTAATGCTCAAAGCCGCCACTTTACAGGCTCAGAAATGGAGACGCCTAGAAGCCAGGTCACCTGCCCAAATCACCCAGCTCACCATCAAAGCAAGCACCTCTGCAGCCTCGCGGTGGGACCACCAGTCAGAGGGGGGCACCCGGTGCAAGGTGCTTCACCCCTCTGGCCTCTGCTTCCTCGTTTGTAGGGTGGGGCAACAAGGGGACCCGTCCCCATACCCAGCCATCTCCTGCTGGGTCCAGCGCGTGGAGGGGCCGCCTGCCCACCCAGCGCCTCCTGCCTCTGCTCTCGCTACCACCCCTCCCCGGGGAGGCCGGGAGAGGTGCCCTGTCAAATGAGAATCTTTTTATCTAGATGGATATAAATTACAGCGGGAAGCTTTTTGGGTTGGTGTCTTCTGTGGCATTAGAAGTACCATTAATTATGTATTAAGTATTTGAAAGGAAAAGACATCAGTAGCTTATAGAATGTATTTGCATAGTAATAGAGGATTGATTGGATGCAATATCTATACCCAGGGCAACTGGGACTCAGGTCCTGGGGCCCCGCAGCCGTGCTAAACTACACCCACAAAAACCCCTCAGATGATAAAATTGCCGAGGGGACTCTTGGCACCTGCTGATGGGCGCGAGGCGTCACCCCACCAGGAAAGGGGGAAGCAGGGCAAGACCCAGTGTCCCTGGCTGCTGGGGCCCAGGTCTTCCAGGTGGGACACTTCCTTCCCCCGCCCACCCCTGAACAAGGCCAGAAACATCTGATCACCTCATCTGTGGATGCTCCAGGGACAGGCTCAAAGCCGCTTCCTCAACCTGGATCTTGCTAAAGGCTCTTCTGAAATTCCCTCTGGGAGTTGATGCTTAAGGAAAAGGAAAATGCATGTGCTGCCTCTCCAACTGCAGGCTGCATGAACCCTTTTAATGAGGAGACAGGGAGGGCTGGAGGAGAGCTGCTCCCACTCCCGGGAAGATGCAGGCCACCGAAGACCCTGGGGTCCAGAGCCCAGACACACCACGGGGAGGCAGTGGGGACAGGCTCCTATCTGAGCAGCGGTGACAATAGCAACAGTCAACAGTAATGATCCAAGCCAGGTCTAAGTGCCATGCAGGGATGCAACCCTCACAACAACCCTGTGCAGCAAGAACTGCCCACATGTCCACTGTACAGGTGTGGAAACTGAGGCACAGAGCGTTCACCCTAGACATCACCATTGCTCACTCACTCACCTCCTGCAGGCCACTACTTAGATGTCACGCTAAATATTATTTACTGAGACCTTCCTGAGGTACTCTATGTAAAACCGCAGCCCCACACCTTCCCCATCACTCGTCTCTCCACCTTCCCTGCTTCTGTTTCCTCTATCACTGACCACCTTCAGATATACTCTCTCATCTACTAATTTATTTTGTTTTTAATCTGGGTCCTTCCACCAGAATGCGAGCTCCACAAGGGCAGAGATTTTTGTCTGTTTGTCTTTTATTGTACACTGCTATCTCCTCACCATGGTCTGGCACATGGCAGGCACTCAGGAAATATTTGTTGAATGAGCAGACATTGAGTCACTTGCCCAAGGTCTCCCAGCTTTTAAATGGTAGAGCTGGGATTCAAACCTAAGCACTTGGCCCCTGACCCAGTGCCCTGAAACAACCACATCCCAGCCAGGAAGGATATTCTCTTCTGTGACTGAGATATCTATGGGATGCCATGAGGGGGACCCAGCCTCACCACTGCTGAAAGAAATTCCATGGGCAACAGGGAGCTGTGTGCCTTTTCTGTCCCCCTGAACTGGGTTGGAAAGGCCAAGTCTTCTGGGGTGAGTTCCCATCTGACTCTTTATGGGCAAAGTCATGCAGAGGTGAAAAAGGACACTTCAAATAGCCCCTGCCATTGCTGAGCACTGAGTGAGTGGGCTTCTCACCTGCTCAAGAACGGCTGATGGCTCCCGTCTGCCCATAGGGTGAGGTCAGAGTCCACTATCTAGTCCCAATAATGGATTAATTGATTGATAGTAGCTGAGTCAGACCCACTTTATATCTGACTGTCACCAGACTGGGTCCCCTTGTCCTGCCCGGCCATCAGCAGCTTTCTCAATGGAGAGCCCGGCCACCACCAAAACCGTGGTCTCATCGAACACCACCAGCTCCTCAGCGTCCCCTGGCATGAGGGCTGGACTCTGGCACGGCCTCCACTGCACCCAACTCAGGAGTCAGAGCAGCTCTGCTGCCCAGATGGGACTCACCAGACATACAGAAGCAGATGTTCTCATTACTTCCGGACTTTGATGAAAGTTTTTTAGTTTCTCAGTGCTAAAACAAACACCATATAATGGGTTGCTTTAACAACAGGAATTTATTGCTCCTGGTTTCAGAGGCGAGAAGGCTTGCTTCCTCCCAGGACCTGTCTCTTCTGGCTGGCTGGTTCCACGTAGCAATGCACATGGCAGCATCTTCTCCTTTCTCCAATGGGTTCCACTGACTTCCACTTTCCGGCTTCTCTTGTGGCTTCCCCTTTCTGTGTCCAATTTCCTTTGCTTCTAAGGACTTCAGCCATAGTGGACTAAGGCCACCCTCATTTCGTCTGGGCACACCTTACCCAAAACATCTTCAAAGGTGCTACTTATAAGTGGGTTCACACCCACAGGACCAGGGTTTGGGACCTGAACATGCCTCTTGTCGAGACTTGACTCAAATTTTCCAAAGGAGCCGCACCTCTGGGCATGGGATTTGGCTTCTCCAGCAGCTGCCCAGAGGAGCCAGGTGATACCGTCCAGAAGTGCAAGGGTTTTAACACCCCACAGAGAGAACCTGAACCAATGAGAGATCAAGGAGCTGGCATATGAACTCCCTCCCTCCTACCCTCACAAACCATTCCGAGTCACAGCAGTTCCATCTGGCCTAACCAGAGACATTCTCATTACTAAGCAACCGGTCCTCTTGTCTCATGAAGCTGTCCCTGCCTTCCAGTTGCTTTTCCTCCTTCCTTGCCTTGCTCCCCTTTTCCCCTCACTCTGGCTGCCCTGAGACTGACCCCACCCCCCAGGAAAGCACTTGCACTAAGCTTTACCTAAAGCTCTGTTTTCTAGAGACCCAAAGATCTGCCCAGCCATGAATGGCCTTGGCAGCCAGCAGGGTCTTGCTCAGAGTAAAGACGCATAAGAAAGGATGAACTACTTGGCGCAGAAGGAAAGGAGACGCTGCTGACCCTCTGATGAGGGGAGAGGGGGGAACCTGAATCCTTGAAGATGCAAAGATTCTTCGGCTTCCTGTACTGCCTCTGCAAAACCTTCCCACCATGGGAAGGCAAAAGCATCTCGAGTTCCCTTGAGACCTGGTTTCCTGGAAGGCAGTGAGAGGGTCGGTGCCCATAACCTGTTGCTAGTCTGAATTTCTGATAAGCAATTTATACCAAGTGTAAAAGACTTGCTGTGGAACCCTTCTCAGGAAACTCTGTTTTCCAAAGCAGCCCATGGGGACAGACAGGGCTAACATTTATGGAGTCTTTACTAGGTGCCAGGCACTAAGCTAAGTTCTCCATCTGTATTGTCCCTTTAATCTTCACAACAACCCTATGTACTATTATTTATTAATATTAAGGGCTATTATTATTCCCCTATCAGAGGTGAGAATATGGGTGCACAGGTAGGTTAGGTAACTTGCTGAAAATCATGCAGTTAGTAAGTGGCAGAGCCAGGACTTGAGTTAGTGTCTTGTGTGGCCTTAGAAGTCTCATTAATAATATACTAGGTATTTGGAAGAAAAAGCAGCCTTTGTCTCTTTTGTTTCCAATGAGGCCAGCCCTGGCCCCATGTCTGCTTCCCAGCCAGGGGTGGGTCTAGAGGTGCCAAAATATTCACGGTGCCTCTTTCTTTTTGCCCCTGCTGGGCTAATTCAGTGGGGGGCTTAAGAAGCAGCCGACAAGGCACAAAATGGGCCTGCTATCTTGGGCTCTGGTTAGAATCAAGTACTGGTGAAATGAGAAAACCTTCCCCCACGAACTGGTACTTCCAGGGAGGGACCCAGGGCCTCTCTACCCACCGATCCAGTCCTCTGCTTGGTGGGCTGTCACAGCATCTTCTACCCAGAGGCCAAGGAAGGGAAGTAGATTGGAAAGAGGGGCGGAAGGAAAAGCAGAGGTCTGAAGCTTCTTCCTCTCCAAGTCCTTAATAAAGGGGGCCTGGGCCAGAAAGAACAAAAGGAAAAGCAGAAAAATTCTTAAAACTACAATGACCTTCAAGAGGAGCGACTACATTTTACCTGGAAAACTGCAGAACTGTAAGCAATCTGTATAGACAATGCAAATGATGTGCACGTGAGATGCAAACACGGATGCAAACGGGCCTACGCAGCTGAAGCTTTCTTGTGCCTCTAGAGGGAGACAGAGGGAAATGGGCAGAAGGCAACTGGGAAGGGCTCGGGTGTCCTTGGCTTAGGGACTGAGAGAGTTGGAGAGGTAGGGGCGCCTTTGAGAAGACCCCCTGCCCTGAGCAGGGGCCTTCGTGTCCTGTGTGAACTTCTCCCAACCCTACTGAGCATTTCTGGCCACACCAACCCTGTAACACCAACACACTCACAGACGGTCTCACATGGACACACACTCACACATCCTCACAGAAACACACACAGGCAGTCATGCAGTCACGAAAACACCCACACACTGCAACTCACAGACACAAAGCTACCCATCCCAACAGGCCCGGACACAGAGGCCCACACAGGCTCGCTCACACACCTATCCACCCCACTTCACACTCAGACCCAAACATGGGGACCAAAGCAGACACATGTACAGACAAATGCACACGGAAACACCCCAACACAGACGCAGGGGCCCGCGTGGAACGACAAGCACAGAGAGGTACATACACCGACCCAGTGCAGCCGCTCAGACGCAACTATACGGGAAAAGAAGAAATCTAGATGTACTGAACAATGACTTTGTGCCAGGCGTGGCGTGGGGACTTTAAATCCTCATCCGATCTTCACCAGGGAACATTAAGAAGTGGGGTAATCATCCCGATACTCGCTGACAAGGAAAAGGAGGCCTAAGCACCAGGGACCCTGGAGGCGCCTCCTCTCTCCCACCTACCACCCCTGCAGCCGGGGCGCGCTCTGGGACGCAACCGCACGTTCCCTCTGCCCTGCGTGCGTCCTGATTGGAAATCTCCTAGGGGAAGGAGGAAAACATGTCTGTCACCCCCAACGGGGTGCAAGCCTGGATTGTCGGTTGCTGCCCTACCTCTCAGCAAACGTCCACAGTAGAAAACTGTCTCCTTGCCCCAAAGTGTATAAACCATAAATGCCACCCTACCGACCCCCTCCCACACATACACACTCTCAACAAGAAGTGTGCTCTTCAGTGCAAAGAAAGAACGAGCTTTCTTACTTCCTGCCACTCACTCGCCATGTCAGCCAAGGTCTCTTGGGGCCTCGGTTTCTTCATTTCTTCATGAGAGGGAGGACAAGCTGATCCCCAAGATCCTTTCCCACTCTCACTTTCTGTGCTCCCTGCTGGCTGACCGTCCCCTCAAGGCGCTCCCCAGAACTGCCCCCTGGCCTTGGGGACTCTCTGCTGATGCTGGGGTCGGAGAGGTGCTGAGGCCTGGACCCAGGGGAGGCAGGCGAGGCAAGGCCAGCTGCAGCTCCGGAGTGAAGATTTCCTTCTCCATCCACCAGGTAACTCGGAGAGCTTCAGAAGGGAGGCCAGCTGGGGGCTAGGAGCTGGGGCGGGGCAGAGGGACCTTAAAGTATAATAAGGGGTGGGCCGCGGTGCCTCGGCAGGCAGAGTTCTCACCTGTCATGATGGAGACCCGGGTTCGATTCCCGGTGCCTGCCCTTGCCAAAAAAACAGTATAATAAGGCTGTGATTATCAAAGTGAGCCAGAGGAGTTACAGAATGCCAAACCGATGGGTTTTAGTACATTTTAGGGCCTCAGACTTCTTTCCAAATTAATATTCATGGAGACTGGCACATCATTTACTTGCATATGTAAATTGTTGCTCAACCTCTGCCAGGATAGAAAAAAGTTTTGGGGCGTTTTTATTTATTGTATTTATTTTGAGCTTGGATTATAAACCAGGCAGGTCAGGGAGGGGGTGGGCAGGTTCCAAGGGCAGGAGAGGGTTTAAAATACTTTTTGCTCTGAGGAAAGGTGGCCCTAGATGGTGCACAGAGGTGAGTCACCCCCTATCCTCAGCACTGAGTCAATTCCAGAATAGCCCCCCTCAAGGCCGTACCCCAACCCCTTACCCCAGGGAGTAAAGCCTCCCCATGCAGCGCCACACAAGCCTCTGGAGAACCAGGCCTGCCGCTGTCACTTGGGGCCACCCGCCAGGAGGCAGGTGCCAGCCCTGGGGTGTGACTTTGGGCAAGTTACTTAAATCCTCGTAGCCCGTGTTTCTCAGGACGATAACCTACTTTGCAAGGTCATTGTAAACCACAAACTAGAAGATTAAACCGTGAAGCCCTACAGTGTCCACTCCTCCCAGACATCCTCAGAGAAGGCTCCATCCCCTGCCCGCTGTCATGTAAAACCTTCTGAGGACCTGAGGACCTCTGTAAAGTTCACCCCTCTTTTCCGAACCGAACAACACACCTTAAGGGCCCCACAGGAAGGCTCTGAGTCCCCTGCGAGGACCCGGATGCTTCTGAGCCACTCCAGAGCCCCGTAGTCCAGAAACTCACGGCACCCTGAAGTCCAGAGAGAGGCCGTGGGCAGGGAGACAGAGCAGCCTCAAGGGAAGTTCATGGGCTCTGCAGCCACGCAGACCCAGGCGGAATCCTGAGGCTGCCAATGATCAATAGACCTTGATCAGCCCACCTCTCTGGGCCTCAGTCTTCTCATCTGTATGATGGAGATAATTACTCTCCCTACCTCTTTAGATCCTGGCACACAGCGAGGGCTGACTACTATCATTGTGATTGCAGAACTACGATCAGCAGTGCTAACCACAGCATTAACTCTTCCAGACCCGGGGGGGAGGGGTTGCATTTCCAGGACAGGGGTTCCTTAGTTACACTCTAAAAAGTAGGGTTGTGTTTTCATTGCATTTCGTTTCACTGACAACCCAGCCTCAACGCCAAGCCGTGTGCTGGGGTCTGCGGCTGCCCTCAAATTAAACAGAGCTCCTTTAATTGTTGTGAGCTTATGAGAAAAAAAGCATCAGCCCAACACAGAAATGATGTTTTCGTACCAGGTGCCAGCCAGAGGACCTCTCAGCAGGCTGTAGGAACAAAGGTTTCACCGTCGTTCCAATTGAGAAAAGCGGTGGGAGCTCTGTGTCATCACAGAGCACGTGGTGGCGGAAGCAGCCAAAACACGCCACCCAGCCAGGACCATGTCCACATTGCAAGGGGTGATGTCACCTTGGCAGGACCATAGCATCTATCACATTAAATGAATAGTGTTAATTTGAAAATCGTTGGCTTTGTAGTTTGCATTTAATGTGAAAACTTCTTTGGGGGTTAGATTTGTGTAAAAGTTATAAGCACAAGGTGTTTATGCCTAGTGTTGTGTTTGTATATATTTAAACAAAAATATTATATCAATCATCATAAGACAATATTGGGAAGCTTTTTCCCCCTTTAAAATAAAACCAGCCAGGGGCTGCATGGGTAGTTCAGGGGTACAATTCTCGCCTGCCATGCGGGAGACCCAGGCTCGATTCCAGGCCCATGCACATTCCAAAAACAAGCAAACAAAAAAAACAAAAACCCAAACAAACAATAATTCAACAAATGGTGTTGCAGTCACGGGATACTCACATGGAAAGAGAATGAGATGTGACCCCCACCATACAGCATACAAAAAATAAAAGAAACCAGCCTTATGTTTCTCAAATTTGAAACCATAGGCATAAAAGTTGATGCAGAGGCCAATCTAGGAGTGTCTGGGGGCCTAAAAGTCAGGTTGATTGCTTCGTTTCTTCTACAATGGATTGGCGGGTGGGGTGGCCAATAAAAAAGAGAAGAAACGGCAATAGGAGAAGGTTAAGTGACTTGCTCATGGGCACCCACAGATCTGCCTCACCCACAGGGTGCTTCCCTGGGAGGGCAGGGAGGGCTCCAGGATCTCAGATATATTCCTTCCTCCTTTGCTGCTAAAAATCCTCCCCCTCAGTGACTGAGAGGCAAAGGCTATTAAAAGGGGGGGGGCGCTTTGTCCTTGTGCCAGTTTGAAGCTGTGACGCACCCCAGAAAAGCCACGTCCTTTTTCCTGATCCAATCTTGTGGGGGCAGCCATGCTTCTTTTAATCTTGATTCAATATTGTGGGGTGGAATCTTTTAATTAGATTACTTCCATGGAGATGTGGTGTGCCCGTTCAAGGTGGGTCCTTGTTAGTTTACTGGAGTCCTTTAAAAGGGAAGATGTTTTAGAGAATAACAGTCGCTTCAGAGCCAGTAGAGATGCAGACATCTGGAGATGCTTGGAGTGCCAACAGAAAGAGAGCAGATGCCTAGACACAGATATTTGGAGATGCAGAGCCCAGCAGACATTGCCATGTGCCTTTCCATGAGATGCGAAACAAGCCAGAACCCAGAGTTGTGACCCGGAGGAGCTAAGTGAGGGCCTACCAATGCTTAGAGAGGAAACCACTGGAATCAGAAGCTGGAAGCAGTGGAACTGGGAACAAGGACCAGCAGATGCCAGCCATGTGCCTTCCCACGTGACAGACATCGGCCTTTCTTGAGAAAGGTATCTTTTTCTGGATGCCTTAGTTTGGACATTTTTATGGCATTAGAACTGCAAACTCATAACTTAATAAATTCCTTTTTAAAATGCCGTTCCATTTCTGGTATATTGAAACTGGCGACATTTAGCAAACCAAACATTCTTATCCCAGCTCCCCTTCCCCCCAAAGGGAAATGTGTTTCCTGAGGAAACGTGGACCCCCTACTTCCTGTTCCTGACAGCACCAGAAGCTCCAGCTCAAACTGCTCCAAGAACATGGGGATAAAATACTTTCTGTCTGTCTTAGTTGGCTAAAGTTGATAAAATGTAATATACCAGAAATGGGTTGTCTTTTACAATGGGGATTTATTAACTTATAAGTTTACAGTTCTGAGGCTATGAAAATGTCCAAATTAAGGCATCAACAGGCGGCGCTTTCCTGTGAAGAAAGGGTATTGGTGATCTACGGTTCCTCTGTCAATCGGAAGGCACATGGCTGGTGTCTGCAGGTCATTCTCTCCCAGCTTTCACTGCTTTCAGCTTCTGGCTGCTTCTCTCTCAGCTTTACTGTGTGCTTTTCTGAACCTTGTCTCTCATAAAGGTCTCGAGTAAGAGGATTAAGACCCACCTGGGGCAGGCCTTCACTGAAACAACCTAATCAAGAGGTCCTACCCAAAATAGGTCTACACAGCAGGAATGGATTAGCTTTATGAACGTGATCTTTTCTGGGGTGTACACAGCTGCAAACTGTATTGCACTATCTATTGTGAAGGGACAGGTGGAGAAGGTTCTGCCCACCTGTTTCCCACCTCTGACAGTGTCTGTCCTGGTGGGTAGACACTGAGGCCCGCACTGTGCTGGGTCACGGAGGAGGGAGGTAAACCAGTTTGGAGGAGCTCTTTAGGGAAGTGACACCTACAAAGGCAGAGTCCAGGGGAAGGAAACCAGCCAGCATGTAATCAAGGGCTCTGCTGTGTAGCGGAGAGGACAGAGCTGTAGGAATGCAAAGGAGAGGTACATCAATCAAGGGTGGAAGCCCTTTAGAAGGTGGGGGACGCAAGCTGAACTGTGAGGTCAGGCAGGTCCTAGCTGGGTGAAAGGAAGTGGCTATTCCAGCCTGTGACAACAGATGTGAAACACCGCAGGAGCTGGAGATGGGGTGACCTCACTTCCCACCAAGCCCCCCCCCCCCATTGCTGCCACACTGATCTCCCTGCTGATCCTTAGACACACAAGGTGAGTACTCACCACAGGGCCTTTGCTTCTCCCTCTGCCTGGCCCCTAGGTAGCCACATGGTTCCCATCCTCTACTTTTACAAGAGGAAAAAGGTTATGTGCTCAATAAGAGCCACAAGCCCACCAGGAGAAGTTCCTTAGGAAAGAGTCACAGCAAGCATCAGAGTTTTTAAAGTCCCGAAACATACCTTTGGGCCAGAGAAGGGAAGATCTCATCTTGGATAAATCTGTCAGAATAAGGCTTGTCAGAGACAGTAGAGGGAGGCAGCAGTGGGACACAGCCAATGGGGTGGGGGCACCAAGACTGGGAGAAGCCCAGGAAGGCATATGAAATAGAACGTACAGGAAAGGACACAACTTTGACACCCCACTCCACCTCCTGCTGGCTGAGTCTGCCAAGTCACGTAACCTCTCTCAGCCTCCATTTCCTCCTCTGTAAAATGACGATTATTATCCTAACTTCACAGGGTTGTTACAAGGCTGAGTTAAAATAGATCCTAAAATGGTGCCTGGCTTAGAGTAGACATTCATTAAATGTAATCCCTTCCCCCGGTGGACGTTAACGGGGAGAAGGATGACTACGAATTGACTTTTCAGGTAAAATCATCTTATTTACCTTATTCCTATGATGAATTCAATAAATACTCATTCAGGTGTTCCGTGCTTGCTGGCCACAGGGCTGATATAGAGAAGACTCCCCCACCCCAGCTTGGACCTTCATTGTTTTACACCCAACTGGGGAGATGAGGACTATACCAACAAAATGCTTGGCAAAGACAGCAGCAGCATATTATTAAGTACCAAATTAGTGGTAGAGGCAATAATTGCTACAGAATCTCAAGGGAGGAAAGATCAATGCCTTGAGGCATGGTGGGCTCAAGTGGCCAAGAACATCTATTGAGGACACAGCTCCAACCCCAGTTTTGAAGGAAAGAGCAGCTTGGACAGAACATTCAAAAGGGCAGAACTGGGCGATGGTGACTCAGTGGAAGAGTTCTCGTCTGCCATGTTGAAGACCTGGGTTCGATTCCCGGTGCCTGCCCATGTAAAAAAGGGCATAACTCAAATCAGTCAGCTATGGTGGTGAGCGGTGTCAGGTAAGGATGAGGAGACAGGATGAGGGCAGATTGTGGGCATTTCGAATGTCTAGTTGAAGAGCTGGGCTTTATCCAGTGAATAACGTGGGAAAAAATGCAAGCTAACAAGTTAATAAAATGGTGATTTAGGATGACTTGAAGGAGGGAAATGGGAGCTGGGAAATGGCAGCCACAGCAATGCAATGCGTGTGTGCAGCCCTGGATTCCTGACCCGTTGCCACTTCTGCATTAGACTTCAGTGAAGACTGTTTGTTCTATTTGCAGAACCCCCAAGACCATTCATGGACACGTGTGTCCATCTATCCCCACACTATACCCCAAGGATGGAGTACCAGGGTAGGAGACTGGTGCTATCACCCAGCCCGAGGTGGAGGCAAGCTGAGCAAAGGGATTTTCTCATGTCAGAAAGGAGGACTCATATCCAAGAATCCAAACAAAGACAAAAGGCAAGTTGGTGCATGGCTGCTGGGAGTAGAGGTAGGGGTAGGGCATCTGGAGATTTTGCCAAGGTTTAGAGGCCAAGCATTTGGGAAGATGGTGTTCCCGAAAACGAAAATGAAGAATCCAGGAGAGGAGATGGTTTGAGAGATGGGAAGACACTAGATTTCATTCTAGATGTACAGATTTTACTCTTGTGGCAGGACATCCAAATAATAATATTAATAATAATATCTAATCAGCAACATCTACGTGGTCTGAGAGGTGGAGAATGGTAGGTCATCCAAGAGTGGAAACCAGTAGTCCAGGACTGGGGAGGAAGCCACGGTAGCCTGCCTCCCCAAACCGTGACTGGTCAATATTGATCATAATTGCTCTGACTGTCAGAGCAGCTGTGGTTGGAGAAAAAGACCCCAACCCAGCCTGCTAGTCCCTTTTCACTGCTGTGAGAAGAAAAACAAGAAGAAGCAAATTGGGCAGATGAGCTCATAACCCATCCAAACCTGAACACCAGAGTTCCAACGTGCGCCACGATCCTCCTTCCTTCACGAAGACTTCCCTAACTGAGATCACACTCCTCCTATGATGGCTGGTCTGCAAGGCACATTTACTCTCTAGTTCTGTTCTCTGATTATGTGATACTCTAGTCTTCACGTCTCCTGTACTACGTTACAAATTCTTTGATGTCAGAGACCAAATCTTCAAATAATCTACTTCTCTGGGACCCAGTCAAGTGTAATTATTGAGCTGATTTGGTTTCATCTTCATAATCAATCCCATTGTACAGATAAGGAAACCGAGGCAAATAAAGTGGAGAAACACTTTGCAGGGGGTCACAGGGCTAAAAAGGGTAGAGAGAAAATTCAATCCCAAGTCTTAAACTCTGCAGCAGTTTGTCACTCTTTTCTCCTTTCTAAAAGCATCCTAATTTTGCCTCTCTGAGGCCCACCACCCAAATTAAGATTGTTCTGGGCCAATTATGATACCCTGTTCCCTTGTCAGTGATTGGCGTAGGCATGGACATATGATTCACACGTCTGACCAATAAGACATATGGGAATGTCTGAGGGACTTCTGAGAAAAGCTCCCCCTCATGCCTTCTCTGCCTTTAGACATTATTGTTAAGTGTGTACCACTTGGAGCTGTTGCCACCATCTCATGACCCTGGGAACAAGGAAAGAAAAAAAGAATCTGTATCTTTGATGATGCTGATGAGTCACTGAAAGAACTAGCCTTGGGACAGACATAGCTAAGGCTTCTTGTTCTGAAGATACTAAGTCCCTTATTGTTTCAGCCAGTTGATTTCAGGTTTTCTGTTACTTGCAGCCCTGACTGATACCAGCTCCAATCAAGGGCTCTCGTCATTGCAGTCACCTGAGCTAAGTATTTGGGGAAATAAATTAATAAGGAAAAGTCCTGGTCCTGCCCTCAGAGTTCCTGTCCCAAAGTTGGGCATTCAATAAATGTACGATTCATATTTGGTCACTTGACTCTTTCCTTACTTACCTGTTTCAGGACAGGTATTCCCTGAAGGCACCTTTTCTGCCCCTCGCCAGGCCTCACTGATAACCTTTGCATCTCAGTCTCACGTTTTGACTGTAGTCTCAATCCTGACCAGGATTCTCCATCGTCTCCTCCCACTCTGGGAACCAAGCACAAAGCAAGGTATGGCACTTGGCCTGGAGAGACCATCGGCGAACTCCACATTCCTAAATATTTGTTCTTTGAAATGCCTTTCTCAATTAGATCTCACCCAAATGTTTGAGAGTCAGGCTGAATTCCAACTTACTGCTCTAGAACAGACATGTTGAGCCTGCATAATTACTGCAACCAGCTTTATTTGCTATAAAAACATGGATTTTTTTTGGCTCCTTCTCGACTGTAAAATAATCGATAAATAGAATCCAGATGAAAAATGCCAGCATTTAGGAGAACAACCCTTTCATGGTTCTTTTCTTTTGGGTCTAATTAACACATCGGGGATAAAGTGTGCAGTTATGCTTACCCTACTAGCTAAGTTGAAACACAAACCCTCTCTCCCTCCTCCTGCTGAGACACAGCTTTACAGCAGAAGTACCTGAGACAGACAGACAGTTTCAAAACATTTTGAAATGCCCAACAAACAGCTCTGAAAACCTGTAATGTGGACGTCCGCCAACCCCTCTCTGTTCACATTGACTGTTTAATTTTTCTTCTCTCTCCCCAAAGAACACATTGCATTGTTACTGTCAAATGAAACACAGATAATCCCATTAGCAGGAGAAGCAATATCTCTCCGGACCTTCTTTTACTGTCTCTTCTGTTCTTTCTTTTAAATGCCGAAGACATGCCTTTTTGGACAATGACTACCCAGGCCATGAAAGTTTCATGAAGGGTTCCCTGAGAGGATGACACCTTTTCAATTATAACCCTGCTATAATAAACCCCCACAGAGCCACAGGGCATGGAGGCTACACCCAACACACGACACCTATTTATTCCCTAATTATATTGCAATATATTCTCTCTGTGTGTGCTGATGAAGATAAAATATTCTTTTAATTCTACGGCCTCCGGGAGTGGGAGAGAGAGGGAAGAGGAATGCAGATAGACAAATCCCTGGGAGTTCCTACAGCTAAATCACAGCCTTTGTTCCAGGCTCCCCCATTGCATAATCTCAAAAATCACCCTCTTTCCCATGGGCTAACACACTCAAAGTGTGATGCCCAAGAACATCAGCATCACCTGGGAATTTGTTACAGATCAAATTATTGGGCCCATTCCAGACTCACTGAATCAGAAACTTTGGGGGCTGGGGCTCAGCCATCCATGTTTTTACAGACCCTCCACACTGAAATCTGAGGATCACTGGTCTGCAAAATAGGAAGGCAAGGGACCCATTTAAAACTGAATCAGAGATTAGAGATACCTGTATTCTGTAGGGACTGGGCACCACTGTCTGCACACTGTCCCCATCTGCAGATTCAGAACTCCATTTACCATCTGTACAATGGGGCTACAGAGCACACCAAGCAGCTGTGGATGCTGGAATTTAAGAGGTGCATTGTTACCTGTCACCGGTCTCTGGACACCTAGCAAAATAACATTTTCCCACACTCACCAGCTCCCTCCCACCACATCCTGACCAGGAGAAGCTCTGCAGAGCAATTCTCCAGTGCCGTATCTAACTAAGGTCATCAATGCAGCTGCCTTTGGATTACCCCTGGCAACCAGGATCTGGGTTCCTGGAAAACTATAGAATCTCCAAATCTCATCTTAACCAACAGCTTCAAGCCTTTTCACCTCCTAGCCTTGAATTACTTGAGAGAAGACTCAGGATTTTTTTTTTTTAATATTGTCCCGTAACAGCACTTTTCAGACATCTTTTGTGTATTTGCTTCCACTCTACTAGACTTTAAGCCTGTGAAGGTCAGAAGCTTAAAATTTCAGTATGAGCAGGTATGGGACTCTGTCTCTCTGGTTCATTGCTGTATCTCTGAGCCTAGACCAGGGCCTGGCACCAAACTGGAGCTCAAGAACTATTTGTTGACTAAATATACCTAGCACAGTAAATGCCCTGCCCACTGTGGGTACAAAGCACTGGGGTCTCTAAATTCTAAAGCCTGTGGTTGGAAAGGGGCAAAGAACCACTGAAAACCTAGGAAACAATGAGGAAGGGGAAAAGAAGAGGCAAAAGCTTGAATGTTTCTCAGTTGGAGCCATAACCCTTGGCTCTCTGGGGGTTGACTTCCCAGCCAATTGCTCAGAGCTCTAGGGCCATGCTCTCAGCTTGAATCTTGAGCAGCTGACTCTTACAGCTGCCCTAGCAAAGAACCAATTCTCATTGACACTGACTCTGACATCCTTTGACCAGCCCCTCAAGAAGTGTTGAGCTTTCAAGCCCTGTATACCTATAACCCTCCCACCACCGCTACCGCAACCTACACTCAGTTCAAGTCCCACGTTCTCCAAGGACTACCCCTAATCCAGCTGCTGCAGAAGTGACTTTACCTAAGTAAACACCTCTGGTGCCTTCCTTGGCTGCAGCACAATGGCTTCTTTCCCATAGATTCCACGTCATGGGGTAGGGCTGCGTCTGAGGGTTCCACCTGCTCTCAGCCCCCCACTGCAGGCACAGTATAGGTATGCAACAAACTGTGTTGAGAGCGCCCATAGCACAGCACCTAACACAAGAAACAAGGGACCGGTTCTCTGCCTCTAATCCCACACATGCACTCCTAGGGCTGGACAAGGGTGCCCCGTGGCCTAACTGATGGGCATTTGCCCTGCAATAAAAAGTGATAAAATCAGCGTGGAGTGATGGAAAAAGATCTGAATTAGGAGTTGGGAGTTCTGGTTTAAGTTCCCTTTCACCCTTCATCAGCCAGAAACAAGCCCATTCACTTCTCCCAGCCTCTTTTTGCTGGTCTGAGATGGGAGAGAGAGGTGGGGACTGCAGATTTCTAGAGGCCTAAACAGTAAGTGAAGCAAAAGAAAGCTGATGCATATGAGCCCCAGGGAAAACCCATCCTCAGGAGCTGAGGATGGAGCGTGCGCGGTCGATGCAACGCCCTCGGGGGAGCACTCCCAACCTGTAGAGGGCAACAGCCCACTGACCCTCTCCGCAAAGCCCCCACCTTTGGGTCCCAAGAAACCTGCGCTAAAACCTCTCCAGAGCGCCGCCCCAACCGCACTCCCACAAAGCGGGTTTCGGAGGCCAGGGCTCCTCTCGCCCCTAGGCAGCCTCACTGGCCGGCGAATCTGGCCTCCCGACTCCTGGCGAGAGCGGAGCGGCGCCCCAGGGCAGGCACCGATTGCCGGGACCCGCCGCCGCGCGCCGCCACCTGGCCCTGGCATTAGCCCCTACTTCCCCCGCAAGGCACGGGAGGGGCGCTGACGCCCGGGCGCGAGCACCCTTGGCAGAGCGGGCTGCGATGGCCCGGAGCCCAAACAATCCCAAAGGCCTCGTCCAGCCCGCCGCCGGAGCCCCTGCTCTCACCGCTCTCACCCGGGGGACCGGCAGGGGTGATCTTGAAACGGATGCACTTTGCGATCCTGTTACGGAGAACATGGCCACGCGGTATCGACTCGGACCAGCCTCACAGCCAGGATTAGGGAGACGGATCCCGACACGCGGCTACCGCGGGATGGAGCCTCGGAGCCCAGGTCCGGAAGAAAGCGGCCGCCGCTCAGGGCTGCGGGAATCCACACGCCACGGCCACGCGACCCCGCGTTCTTGGCCCGCGGTGGCTCCGTCCGCTCATGGACCTCGGTGCCCGCGAGGAACGATCCAGCATATTTTTAAGTCCAATTTTTCCCCCTTAATAAATTACGAAAATAAACCAAGTCCAGGAGGAAGGCGGCTGCTCGCCGCGGCTCTAAGTGGCCGCAAAGACCACCCGCCTCCCCAGCTGGAACACCACCGCCCACAGCTGGGCTCGAAGTTGGGAACTTCCCGACCGCGCTCTAGGCGCGCAGAGGGAGTCACTCGCCTCTTTTTTAACTTCTGCAGCTGGGATCGCCGCCGAGGGCAGGTGGCAGGTCCCCGCAGCGAACCCACTGGGCTGTCTGGAGTCCCGGATTTCTCCGAAGAGTGTCGGGTCGGCGGGATGGTTAAGAAATGAAAGGGATATACGTTCCGTTTCACGCCTCCAAAAGCAAAAGCACGCATGGCACCGGCTGGAGCTAAGGGCGCCCAGGCGGTGCGTGTCGCCGGCGCGCCCGGGGCGGTCCAGAGACGAGAGTCCCCAGACCCCGGAGGGCGCCCTCCCCGGGACCGCCGCGCCGCTGCGCTCGGGTCCTCCCCGGCACGTGGGGGTGCCGCGGGCATCGCGTCCAGACTGCGACCGGAGGACCCGCGCCTGCCCAGGCCGGGGAGCCCCGCGTGTGGCTCAGACCCTCCGTCGCTGCCGGGAGTGCTGGCATCGCCCACCTCCCCGGGCCAAACTCGCCTCCGCAGCCCGGACCCGTGCAGGACAGCCGAGGGTCCGCAGAGCCGCGGAAAGTTAGTCGCGGGGCTCCCAAGCCCCCTCTCCGGGGTCGGCATCCCGCGCCCCGCGAGCTCCGAGGCTCCGCGCCCTCGCGGTCCTCGCCTAGCCACCTACCTGCTTCCGCGGCCGGCCCAGGGCTCGGCCGGCGGGTTGCGCGGTGCTGTCTCCCGAGCCCGAGCCGCACCGGAGAGCCGGGCCGGGAGCCCGAGCTGCAGGCAGCCCACAGGCGGGCGGCGGGCACCACCAGCGAGGGAGCGAGCAGGCGGGCGGCTGGAGCCGACGCTGCTGCTGCCGCTGCCGAACCAGCCCCCACTGCCTTCGTCCCTCGTGCCTCCCTCTCTCCCTCCCTCCCCGCCTCCCGCCTCCCGCTCGCGGCTCCCCCCGCCCTCCCCACACCCCCTCCGCGATTTCTCTTTCTCCCACTTCAGTTCTTTCAGACCCTGGTCTCTGGCTCTCACTCGCTCCCTCTCTTTTTCCTATCTTTCAGTCTCTCTCTCTCCAGTTTTCCTTTGGGTTCCTTTTTCTCTGACTCAACCCTTTCTAGCATCTCCTCTCACCATCCTGCTCTGCTCTTCTCTCTTTTCGTCCTTTGGCTCGTTTTTCTCTGCCCCCTCTTTTCTCCCCATCTCTTTTCTATTTTGTCCTCCTTTATTCCTTCCCCATCTCTACTCACTTTCCTCTCCCATTCTCCCCCTCTGCCTCCCGGTGAATCCCAGTGGCCTGTGCTCCCCCTTTTCCAGACTCTGGATAGGGGACCCTCCGCGGCTTGAGGGGGGCTTGGGGGCTCACTCGGGCAGTGCTCCCAGCAGGCCGAGGACAGAGAGGGATGTGCCAGGAGACCAGGGCCGAGAGAGTCAAGAGCCCAAAGAAACATCTGCACCGGAGTGGGGGAGGGGGGTGGGGTGGGGGTGGGGGTGTAGCAAGAAAGCAAAAAAATCGAAATGTCAGGTTCCTAGAAGCAAGCCCGGCTGAGCTGCGCCTTTGAAAATAAGGAAACTGAGGCCAGGAGAGAAGACAGCAAGGAACTTTCCTTCCTGAGGTTTCTCCCAGAGGCAGGGCCTAGAGCACCAGAGCTGGGGTAGACCCCGGCCCGATTCCTGATTCCTACGCTGACTCGGGAAATGCCAGGACACTAGAGGCACGCCCCCCCCCCCCCCAGTCTCTCTCTGCCCGTCCCTGCGCCCAGCCCCCCGGGGCCAGGGGGAAGAAGCCCTCCCTGCTAGCAGCTGGGAGAGGAGGGAGGGGGCGCGAGGCCCGGCAGAGGAAAGCCCTGGCCCACGTGAGCGACACTGGACTCCCCTGTCGTCCACCCCCCCCCCCCATCAGGAAATGCGCGGCTATCCACCGGCTTCTCTTTGCCTGGGACGGGAGTAACAGCAGGACGCTTTGCTTTGTGATGTGCCCTTTTCTCCTTGAACTTAAACTAGGAGCCAGTAGGCTGAGGCTTGGAAAAGGGGGGCTGTCCACACCCGGAGGGGGGCATGTTTTGTGCATAAAGCACGCGTATTGTCAGAGGCTCTGGGAGATGCTGTCTCTAAGTGTGTCTGAGCACCTGGCCCTCCGGGTCAATGCTGATGACCCTCTGCAGCATAGGTTCAGGGTCCGATGGCAGAAGCCCCACTTCTAGAAGCTTCAGCATCTCCTGGAACTTTGCCATTTCAGCATAATGGGGTCCACAGGCAATATGTAGAGTGTCAGGTTCCTGTGGACCACGTGCTGCAGCCATGCTTTGTCAGGACAAGATCATGAGCCTCCTGATTTCACCTGTGATAGCTGGGGGATTCTCCCCTTGGGGCCATTTTGTCCCCCTTCAGTACTGTCCTTTCCATGGTACCAGCCAGAAGCAGAATTCCCATTGAGTAGGACCAGCCCCTGCTATTCAGTTGAGCTATTGGCAAAACTCCACACAAATATTCCCAGTCCCTTGCCTTGGGACATCAAGCAAATAGATGCCTGGCCTCCATTCGCTGCAGAAGACCAGAAGGGCTGGGGCTAGGGTGAGGCAAGTGAGGCACACACACTAGATGGCACACACACTAAGGCACCACACTAGATGGCACACACACTAGATGGCACACACACTAGATGGCACACACACTAGATGGCACACACACTAAGGCACACACACTAGATGGCACACACACTAAGGCACACGCACTAGATGGCACACACACTAAGGCACCACACTAGATGGCACACACACTAGATGGCACACACACTAAGGCACACACACTAGATGGCACACGCACTAGATGGCACACGCACTAAGGCACACACACTAGATGGCACACACACTAGATGGCACACACACTAAGGCACACACACTAGATGGCACACACACTAGATGGCACACACACTAGATGGCACACACACTAAGGCACACACTAGATGGCACACACACTAAGGCACACGCACTAGATGGCACACACACTAAGGCACCACACTAGATGGCACACACACTAGATGGCACACACACTAGATGGCACACACACTAAGGCACACACACATCTAAGGCACACACACTAGATGGCACACACACTAGATGGCACACACACTAGATGGCACACACACTAAGGCACACACACTAGATGGCACACACACTAAGGCACACGCACTAGATGGCACACACACTAAGGCACACACTAGATGGCACACACACTAGATGGCACACACACTAGATGGCACACACACTAAGGCACACACACTAGATGGCACACACACTAAGGCACACACACTAGATGGCACACGCACTAGATGGCACACGCACTAGATGGCACACACACTAGATGGCACACACACTAAGGCACACACACATCTAAGGCGCTCACTCTGAGGGGGTTAAGTGCAGGGACAGCCCCTGACAATGAAATCTTCCTTGGGTTTCGCACCCTGGAGTCTTCCTTGCCTCACCCTAGTCTAGGCACTTTTGTCACCTCTTAGGACTGCCATTAAGCACCTTTTGTGGCTTTGGCCCATCCCCGCCCTCTCTGGCATTCAAGTTCCTCACTGACTACAAGGAGGATGAATTAGATGTTCTCCAAGGATTTCTCGAGCTCTGAGGTGCTGCAGTTTGTGGGTCTCATAGATGCCAAAGGCTGAGAGCGTGGATTCCGGGGCCTCATTGTCTGCATTTGTTTTCCTGCCCCACCACTTACTGTGAGATTGGTCAGGCAGTTAACTTCTCTAACCTCAGTTTCCCTGTCAGTAAAATGGGAATGATAACAATACTGTGAGTCCTGTGAGAATTAAATCAAATAACGCACTGAAGCACTTAGCACAGGTCCTGGCACATAATAAGCACTTGAGCATTGCTAGCAATTGATATTCTACAAGGTAGATTTTTACATATCTGTTTTTCATCTCCACATTCCCCTTTTTTTCCCACATCCCCTTTTAAATTATGAAACCCAACTTCCCTCACACCTTTCACCCCCATCTCTATAGGCAGATCTCCTGGGAGAACCTGTCCACCCCATCTCAACAAGCAAAAGCAAGGGAAGCAGCCTTCGCCCCATCTCGCTCTCTCTCACACTGACGTATACCCTGCCGGCAGTGAATTGTGTGTCTGAAGGTTTCTAGCCCCTCCCGACTGAGCTGGGGATAGCCTGGTTTCCTGCCATACTCTAAAATGCAACACAGATCTATAAAGCCACGCACTCTCCCACCCAGATGGCAAGCCTCCAAGGACACATGTCCCACCAGAGCCAGGAACACTTTTAGCAATTATCTCTGAGGGTCAGCTCAGGGTCACGTTGGAGCTGGTGTTCAATCATTCATTTGCCAGTCCCTGAGAGCCTACTCCTGGGATTCTCTGCTCTGTCCACCCCACTGCTGAATATGTTCAACTCAACTGTGACAAGTTTATTTTGAAAGTTGTGATAACATCCTAAGACCGGGCTGCTCATCTAAGAGCATAATCTAAGACATAAATCCACTGTCCTGACATGTAAGCCCTGCTCTCAGAAACTTGACACTCTAACTGGGCAACAAGACAGTAAAACAGAGTAGAGAGAGGTGATAGAGTAAATATAAACCCTGACTCCATATCTTGTTAGCCAAGTGATCACAAGCAAGTTACTTAATCTTTCTTATACTTCAGTGTTCTCATCTGTAAAATGAAGTCAATGATGAGATAAGCACTGCTGTTATCCCCGTTTTACAGAAGAGGTAACTGAGGCTCAGGGAGTAAAATGTTACTGTGCTCAAGGTCACAGGAAGTCAGTGGAGCCGAAGTAGAGTTGGCTTCATAGCCCAAGTCCCATTCACTCCACTCTCTCCCCAGCCTCTTTTCTCCAATGAATGGCATCTGAAACCCAGCTCCATTTTCACCCTTTGCACACTTCAGCCTGGACTGGGATGGGAGTAGAAGCAGCCAAAACTCTGGTGAGCGAAGTGGGTGGACCTCCTTCCTTGTTAGAAACAAATTATATAAGAAGGCTTGGACACTGGACAGCGTCCAGAGCTGAGACCACAACAGCCCACCCACTTTGTGCATTCAGGTATATAGGGAATCCCCGTTGTTTTCCTTCCTTCTCCCTCCTCTCCTTCCTGGGAGCTCATCTTCCTTTACACTTTTTACAGAGTCCCAGAGAAGGACATCCACGGAACACACATCAGGGATAACTGGAATTTTCAGAGTGTTAGAAAAATTCTGAAACTTGTGGGGTCCTTGAAACTCCTCAAGTGAAATCCTACACATTAGAGTAGATGTGAGACTGTCTGTTTCCTCATGAGACTCTAAAGTACTTGGGGTCAGTATCATGTCTTATTTACCTCTGTATCTATTATAAAGCCGAGCATGAGGCCTCGCCTTGTTAAAAAACACTAAGTAAAATATCTACAATTTATTAAGATAGTATGCACACAATCTCATTTAAATCTCACAACAATTCTCTAGAGTGGGCATTATTAGCTCCCTTTTACAGGGGGAAACAGAGTCAAAGAAGGTAAATTACATAGCCAATAAATGATAAATCTGAATTTGAACTCAGGCCTTTCAGAACTCTTTCCTCGATGCTCTATTGGCTTGCGTTGCAGTTGCTGGGACTGGGATAAGGTAAACAAGGGGCGTCGGGCAAAAACTTTAGGAGGTACTTATTTTCAGGTGACAACCCTACACTTGCACAACCCCAAGAGTAGGTGACCTTTGGATACCACCCCCGGAATTATGGGTGACTGTAGGATCCCTGTGGTCCTAGCCATAGGGATCAGAGAAGAAACCATGCAACCAGAGTCCCAAGGTAAGTCACAAGTACTATATTTGCTCACACAGCATACTGATGCAATATGCCCCAGACACATCACCAAATATACCCCACCGAACAAATGCTGCCCAATGCATGTATTACTAAGAAATAACCCAACACACCCACATGCACACCAGTGCAACCCAAAATGCCTGCATGCCCATCTGATATAATTCCTGTGCTCACCGAAAAACCAGGGGATAGGAAGAAGGATCAGAACTGAACCCAGTTGGAATGAGTCTTCACAAGCTTTTTATGAATCCACAACCACCAATCAAAGTCTTGATTGACTTGGTTGTATTGATTACATTCCGTTCAATATTTAATAACTTTGAATATGAATTGAATATTAAATGAATATTAATGAGATTGGTCGAGATCTATTTGTGTATAGTCCGAAATGCCAATTGTTTTGAATTGAGGATTGCGTTTGTGACTCATTCTCAGAAGCTGGTGCTGGAGATCTCGCTGTTTCACATTTTCATGGGATTGTTTAAATTAAAGGTTATCATCATGCCCTTATTACAGTATTATGTATTATGATACTCCACTGTTAGGACATAAATTCTTACACAGTCGCAGGAAATGTTGTACTTAGTCACTGAATTTCCTTGCATCCATGCAAATTTGAACTGGTTCTCTTGATCCCCTTTCCCCATGTTTGCCAGGAAAAAAAAAGGCCAAATATAATGCTGCAAAATGCATCCCATGTCTTAAGCCTTTAGTCTTCCCAGCAAGTACAAGATGATCTGAAAGCAATTTGTGTGATGTACTTTGTCCAAGACCAATTTGTCCAAGAGAAGGAACTCTGCCTTGTGGACTGGAGACAAGCAATATGAATTCCTGAATCTTTTTTTTTTTTTGCAGAAATAAGAGAATTGGATCAAAATACGGCTCTCAGAAGCATCGTATGGATTTGTGGAAGTCCTTGGAAGATTTGAGACTCTGAAAATCAATAAATGAATTTAGCATATCCATATATGTGGCTTTTACATAAGTTACAGTTATATTATTGACGTTCTCTGGCTAATAAGTAATTATAAAATGTGTTTTGGTGGGAGCCAAAGTTAAATCATTGGAAATAGTCCTTATGCCACAGCAGTCTGCAACCCAGCAGGATGTAAACTGCTTACTCACAAAAGAGAGCAAATGCATTTTCCATCAAATAACTCATGTCACTGATCCACCTTTGATTTGGGGTCCAAAGCAAATGTAAATAAATACTGCAAAGAGAATAGTAATGATAATAAAACCAAAACCGTTAAGTGGAGACTAACCTTCTGGTTTAATTTAGTAGAGCCATACTTCTTTTTGTATACTATTTTCATTTTAGTTGCAACAGATCATTGGAGAAATTATATACCTCGAAACACTTCTTCCCTCTCTCTGTCTTCAGTAATCTGCCAATCTTTAAATCCTACCTGACATCCACACCAATTTACCCGCACATCCCGTATTCACCACAGTGTTTTAGCTCCCTGATTTTTCTTTTTTTTTTTTCTGTTCTCACTGCCTGAAATGCCCTTCCCATCCTCTTCCAAGTTCTTTCAGTTTTTTCTCAAATTCTGCTCATCAACAGGGCCTTTCTTGGCCCCCTCACTCTACCTGGTTACCTACCTGTCAGCACTTTTCTCGCTGGAGTTTGATTATCTATTTACTGGTCTCCTTGCCTCCCTTGAATGGTGAATTCCTTACAGTCATCTCAGTATCTCCAATGTCTTGCACAGTGAGTGGCCTAACATTGGCTGAATGGATGGAAGTGGACTTTGAAATAAAGATGATTGAATTTTTCCTATGGCCATTCATCCCTTGACTTGAGTTTGGCAGAGTGTTGGTATAGAGGCCTTCTTCTCTTCCAGGAATCTCAGAATGCCATTTATTTCTAAACTAAAGTTCAAAGGGGTCAGCCACTCCTTTGTTTTACAGATAAAGTCACTATATTGATTGCCCAGTAATACATGCTTTTATTCACCAAACATTTATGAAGTTCTTACCATGTGCCAGGCTCTCTGCTCACTTGCTTGGCATCACAACCCAAATTACTGAATCAACCCAAGAGGATATGGAGTAGAGGGCAGGGTCCTCTTCTTCCAGCAACCTCTTCTCTGCAGCACTATTTGTGGTTTCCCTGCAGCAATCAGGAAGCAGAAGAAGCTCCTCCTCAGGAGAGACTTCAAGATTACTTTATAAAGGCTTCAAATACTTTGTAGAAGTAGGTCGGATATCAACTCAGCTCTCATACATAAAACAAACTGCCCTCTTCCTCTCCAGCCCCCTCTGCTACCACCACCCCCTTCTCTGCCCTTTGACCTCCAGCAATATAGAAAGGCTTGTGGGCCCTGCCTCCGCTAGAATACAAGCATCACAAGGGCAGGGACTTTACATTTGCCACCATATACCCAGCCCCTAAAAAGTCTTAGACTATAGCAGACCATCAACAAATGCTCATTGGATGAATCAATGACTACTGTGTCATACCATTATTTTGCTAGTGACATCTCCTCTGCTTGGGATATCCTTTCCATCTTTCTTCACCCTACCTCTTGCTCATCCAGCAAGATCCAGCTCAGGCATCCTCTCCCCTAGGAACTCATCCTTGAAGCCCCTGAGTTTGACCAAACACCCCTTCCTCTGGGTCCCCTGGAATCACATTCATGGGCCTCTCTCATCACTAACCACAGAATGATGCATTTCTCTGATACATGCCTGCTGCCCACATTGGACTTCGAGCACTGTGAACACGAGGACCATGTATTATTCATCCTTGTACCCTCAGATACTTGGTGAGTCGTCTGGAAGGTAGAAAGCACCCTAGAAAGATTTGTCAAGATGCACTAAACAACCCCAAGTGGATGCAAATTGGGTCATATTAAATGGGAGTGCTGATTCATTTGTTCATTTGGCAAATATTGATTGAGTGTCTTCAATGTGCCAAGCACTATTCCAGGTGCTAGGAATTCAGCAATGAGTCAAACAGACAAAAATAATGATGACAGTGCTTATCAACAACTAGACACGACCCAGATATTTTACCCGACTAGTGAAGTGGTAAGTAGAGTCAACAGAAGACAGTTTTAAACTTCAGCCTTAATGTTAATATTATTTAAATTTAGGCAGGAAATCCCAATAACTCAATGGTCTCTCTTAGCTGGAATTCAGTGTCCCCATCTACACACTGGACAGGTACTGTAGTCTCCCATAAGATATTTTGATAATTGGTTCATACAGCGTCCTCTAAAAGTCCTTGCACATTTTAAAATCTCAACAATTTTCTAGAAACATTCGACAAATAGCATTAAGTGTTTCAAAGCTTAGAAAACACTTCACAATTGCACAAAATGCACTTGAATTTATGATCCCATGATAAATAAAAATTTCAAGTCCAATCAACTTTCAATTCAGTTAAAATTCACTTTGCCTTTAAATGCCATTTATGGGTTTCTTTGATCATACCCACTACCCATGTTAACTTTAACAAACGTTTATTGCGCCCTTTTGTTGTGTCAGGCACTGTCGTAGGCGCTAAAGAAAACAAAGATTAATAAGACATGATCTTGACCTTTAAAGGGCTCCTAGTGTCGTGGGGGAACTGAAACACACTTACCCCACTGTAACACGTGAGACTGTGAGAAATGCCACAACACAAGCATGTGCAAGGCGCTACGGGAGCTCAGAGGACAGACATATTCCGCTGGTATGCAGAAGGATAAGGGAAGGCTTGACGGAGGTGGTGACGCCTGAGCCAAGCCTAAGTAGCAGCAAACAGTGAGAAGGAGGGAAAGGACAGGCTAGAGAGAGGGAGGTGACATGGGCACAGTGATAGGCGGTACCTGGCTCACTCACAAAGGATACGGGTCATCTGCAGCTGGAGCAAAAAGGGACTGCAGGGGAAAGTGAGAGAAAAAGGTTAGGCATGGGCGCTGTGTTCAGATGGTGAAGGACGTTGAATGATAACAAGTTAGAATTGCATTTTGGAGGCAATAGAGATTATTAGTAAAACGTCAAGGTTTTTAAAGCTTTAATGATGCCTTTCTGTATATAGTATATGTGTTATAAGGGTATACCTTATAATACCAAATCACAAAAAGAAGGCTGAAGACCAATACACAGAATCTGCTTTTTATGGCGTGTTTGCCCTGGGTCAGGCGGCCACTGTGCTGAGTTCCTGACTTGCCTTGTCGCATTTTATCTTCACGACAACCCTAAGATGTAGGTGTCATGACCCCCATGCTGCAGAGGGGAGAAGGGCGGCTCAAGGAGCGATGCAGTCCTCCCGCCAGACGGCGGCGCACCCGGGGCGTCTGCACCCAGCAGGGGTGTGCGGCTCCTAAGTCCGTGGTCTGAACCTCTAGGTTACGGCTGCGCTTTGCGCAAACAGTGAATTCACGAATCAGGGGCTCACATAAAATTCTCTTTTCATATTCTTAGTATATATCAAAAGTCTAAAAATGTTCAAACTCTTTAACCCAGTAATGAGATTTCTGGGGAAAACAAATCTTAAAGAAATACTCAGAAATTCACCCCAAGTATGTATGCACAAGGATGATTATTGCCGTGTGATTTATAGCAGAGAAAAGTTTCGTCCAGCATTAGGAAAGGGGTAATTTTTAGATGAGGGGAGGATTTAAGCGTCATTAGAATGATTACATGGGATAAAAAAATTGTATTGTGTATGTATCATCTCAACTATGTAAAGAACAAATGCACAGGAGAGAAGGACAGACAGAAAGAGAGAAAGAAATCCAGAAAGAAAGGAAGGGAGGGAAGGAGGAAAAGAAAGGAGACGTATAGTGCGTTACCGAGCTGGGAATAGGAATGAAATTCTGATACAGGCCACAACATGGAGGAATCTCAAAGACATCGTGTTGAGTGAAAGAAGCCAGACACGAAAGGACAGATCTTGTATGATTCCCCTGAGATGAAGTCATAAGAATAAGCAAATTCATAGAGACAGATAATAGATTGCAAGTTACCCAGAGGCTGGGGGAGGATGAGAGTTATTGCTTAATGGATGTAGAATTTCCGTTTGAACTGATGAAAAAAACTTTGGGTAATGGATGTTGGTGATGACAGCACAATATTGATACCACTTAATTAATATCACCGATTAACAAAAAAATCAAAATGGGAAATTTTGAGATGTATATATAGTATTACAATAAAACGTTTTAGAAAAAAAAGAAACACACCAAATTTAATTAACAATTATCTCTATGAGGGGATTAGACTTGTTTCCCCCCCACCGTGCATTCCACGTATTCTACATTTGTGCATCTCTTATTTTAATCAGGAAAAAATATTTTTGAAAAGAAAAGGTCTTTCTATGCCGCGATTACAGGCATGTCAGCTAGTTCAGCCAGAGCAGTTAGCAGGATGAGAGATGGTGCAGACAAATCACCCCCCTGCCACTTGATGCCAGGATGTCTGGAAATGAAAACATGGACTTGAGATGACAAATTGGCGATGACACGCAAGGCTCAGAATTCAAATATTTTCATTTACTCATAGGCAATCATATATTCATAGAAAGCAGAATATTATCTTTAAATTATTCATCTTAAAATCAGAAGAATAAATAGGGCCCCAATTAACACATCTGTTAAATATCATGTTTGGACTTTCGCATGACATTGCCAGTTCTTCAGGGAAGTTGGGAGAAGGAGAAAAGACAACAAGTTCCAGAACTTTGGAGCCCACCCTGGGAAATTGTCTACCTGGTTCTGTGCGGAAACTTACTCTAAGATTGCTGCGCCCTCTCAGAGGAATTAGAGTTAAAACTAATAACCCAATTTGGAATAATTTAAAGCTCTTTTTGGGGAAGTTTTTGACTCAATTGGGCTCATTATGCATGAATTTAATGTGCAACAATTTGTTCTTGAAAGCTAACATTATTGTTGGCAATAAAGACAGGAAGTGGAAATAAGTTTCCAATATGTAAAGCAGATTTATTTCTCATTTCATATGGACCTGTTCTGGGTCTCTGCTTATGAATCACTCTCTGCTCCCCGCAATAAGATGCTGTCCATGCAGTTGGTTATGATAAATGGCCTGTAATTGTGAATCTGATATTGGTTTTCAATATTGAATTTATCATTCTGTCCTCTTAACAGATATTAAATACTTTTAAGAATTTATCCATTTGCCTGATCCATCTGTGATTTTTCAATATGTAAAATTTATTAGTTTCCTAGTTTTTGGAGATTTTAACGGCCAACAACATCATTAATAACGCTGAGTAATAGAGCCGACCTCTTTTAAACCTCGTTCCCTTCCACTAATCCAGAACATCCAAATTGAATCAAATGTGTTCGATTTAGAGACCCGAATAGAAATGGCCGGGGTGGGGTGCCTGATTGGAAATGTGACTCCCACAGGCCCGGCCGTGCATATTATCTGTTCACCTTCTGGTCCCCAAGCCTCAGACGGAGGGAGCTGGGCCTAAGGCCTCCTGGGCTTTCGCTGCCTCCTCCTCTTCCCACTGGATAAGGCAGCTCGGGCATTCCTCCCTTCCCTCAGCTGCCTCAGTTTCTTCAGTGTCAGGTGATTGATGATAATAATAATGTCCCTTGTCTGGCTCCCTTGCAGAGAGTGCTTTGTGAATTAATGAAAATGTGCAGGCTGTAGGCTTAAAGAGCCCCCTCTCGGACAGCCCTATCGCTACCCTGAAACTTTCACCGAGCTTGGCTAGGAAGGATTCCTGCCCTTCGTTATTGGGATAATGCAAGGCTGAAAGAAATCAGGCTGGGTTTAGGAGAAACAAGGCTGTATGGGACAACAAAAACAAAGCAAGGCTTACTCTGACCCCTAGCTCATTATGTTTAAGACCAGCCATGCGTATTGCTACAGTACAGCATGAAGCTAACTCACTGTCAAAATTTCAGACTCTAGTGGGCCACGGTGGTTCACCAGGCAGAGTTCTCGTCTGCCATGCCGGAGACCTGGGTTCAATTCCCGGTGCCTTCCCCTGTAAAAAAAAAAAAAAGAATTTCAGACTCTATCTTTGCTGTTTTTATTTTATTTTTAACCCAGGCTGCAAGTCTACATCTCATGGCTTCTATAAAGTCTGCTGTGTTCAGTGGACACTTTAGAGGCACAGAGGCCTAGAGAACTGAGCTCCCAAGGTTAGAGAGCACATTGGCTGCCAGTGGCAGGGGCTGCCTCACCCAGGGACCCAGAAGAGGATGGAGCCAGGGCCATGCACACATCTGGGGAGACAGAGCAATGAGCCTGATGGCAGCTCCAAGGAGGAAGCTGGACGCAGCCCTGAGAGGGGGCCCAGCTGAGGTTCCCATCACATGTAGGGGCACAGGGGTCACCTTCTCACGGTGACTCCCACCGCTCCCTCCGACCTGTGGGTAATTGAAAAATAACTGCCTTTCTCTCCCCTGAAGCCTAATTTTATATTCTTGAGGCAGTCTGATTGACTTTCAGTCCAATAAAAATCAGCTGCCTTGGAAACTTTGTGTATTTAAGGATTATGGGCCAAGATCAAAACAAAAATGGAATCTGTCAACAGGGTCACTGACATGTCAAAAATTTTCAAAGTCAAGTTTCCTGAGTCCAGAGGGAACTTGATTTTTTGCAGAAAACCAGAGGGTCACCTGTTTCTAGACCTGGTCTATCAGTTGATATCTGATAGATTGTCCAGTTAAGACCAGAAGCCAAGCCTCCCCACTCCCGGGGCAGAGCTTTTTCTGCCCTACCAGGATGTGATGAACAAGCGGTTGTAAAGAAAGGTTACCCTTGTCTTCCCCAAATCCCAGACATTTCTGCATCTTGTGTTGACTCAGGTTTTTTTTTTTTTTTTTTTTTTTTAACATGGGCAGGCACCAGGAATCAAACCCAGGTCCTTGGGCATAGCAGGCAAGCATTCTTACCTGCTGAGCCACCGTGGCCTGCCCTCGACTCAGCTTTTACTACCCAGGTCTCTTGCTATGTTCCTCACGTCGATGGCTAACCACCCCTCCAAGCCACCCCCAACAGCAAAAGGTAATTTTAATCTAGCAAGTGTTTATTGAGTGCCCATAAGTGTGTATGTGCTTAGCACTGAGCAAACTGCCGTAGAGACACAAAAAAAACATAAAATATGGTCTCCGCCCTCAGATAGGACTAGTGATGGCACCACACTTAATAATCAAGGATTAAACATTTCCCGTACCCTTGGCTCCCGTCTGGAGGCTGCAAAGGACACAGGAAAAAGAATCATGCTTAGTCCGCTTTCCAAAAGAGCCTACCTCGTCAGCAGAGAAGATTTTAATATACAAACCAGGACGGTTTACGACGAAATGTTAAGTTGTATGGTTGAGGCAATAAATATAAAAGGAATGCAGAGCTGGAAAGGATCCATATAGGCTGGAGGAGGAGGCGGTGGAAAAGGAGCATGAGAAAAGGATGGGTTGGGGGCAGGCGGAGCACGCATGCATGTGTGTATGTGAGTGTGTGGTCTGTCAGAAATCATTGTATCAATTATTCAGCCTTTCAAATATCTGCCCACCCTTTCAAGTACTCACCCCCCATCTTGAAAAGGAAAGAGGGCAACGAACATTTACGCAGCACCTGTCTCCTGCCAGAAGGCACTGTGAGGGTAGCATTTACTACCATATGCATCCTTCCTGACCCCCCCCCCCCTTTTATGGAATAGGACCCCAGAGCTCAAAGAATAAATTGTTTACCCAAATCTGTATCACTGGTAATTGGCCTAGCTGGGATTCAAACCTGTCTTGGCCCCAACACTCATATTCCCTTACCATCGCATCATGTGGGCTCTAGGAAGCAGAAGAAGGCAATGCCAGATGAAGATTTAGAATAAAAAGGGGAGGAGGGAAGACGGCATGATGACTGTCCTTCCAGATGTGACCGGGCCATGGTGGGCAAAAGAACAGCTAGGGGCTCGTCTACACTTGGAGACGGCCACCGCTGCCTTCTCTCGGGATGTTTCCTGGAGCGACGCCCCAAGTCTGGCTTTCCATCACGGTGGCTGCTCCCTGCGGCGGCCTGCCAGGCTCCTGAGGATACAGGGCCCTCTCCACCAGGCGTGTCCTTCGCCTGGGGCAAGGCGATTTCAGAGAGGTGTGGGGCTCACAAAAAGTCTCCCTCACAGCCATGTCATCTTCCTAGAGGTGCGGGAGAGGGAAAACCCTCACTGAACCAGGAAATACATACCTTTTTAGCCCTGAAATGGGTCCTGTTTTAAGCCAAGATCTGTATAATTAAAATTATAAGAAAATAAGACCAAAGAATACCCCCCACTGTCCTTAATTATGAGTGAGATGAGAAGGAAAAAGCTCCGGTGTAGCTTATTCAAATGGGATGGAAAAAGAGAACTATTCGAATGAAGGTGTCGCTATTGTTTCTTCAAAGGGTCTCCCTGGATGGAGGGGTCTGATTGGCAGACAGACTTGCAAGGGGCATTTGCACATTCTCAGAAAGACTGTTCTGATGATGAATTTGCAAGGAGCCCTGGTCTCTGGGACCTCTTTCCTATCCTCCCCACCTCCAGTCTTTCCAAGCAGATGAGAGGACAGGAAAAATTCCAGAGGGCTGGAGTCTGCTAGGAGAAGCCTCCCACTACCCCTGGATACATTGACATCAGTCGGGAGAAATGGGTAAAGCTCTTAAACTCCCTTGGCACACAGGAGGGAGTGTCACCGCATGGTATTGTCATCACCGTGAAGGCTGCTGCCATGAACACTTACCAGCGCCAACATTGGACGCAGCACAGTGCACAGCATACAGGAAGATGCGGTTCCTGCTTTGGAAGTGAGCATCTCAATTTCCCTACCGAATATAAACCCCAGCAGGGGAACCAGCCTCCAGCCACATGGGAAGCCGCTTCCCCCATCATTGTCTCTTCAATTTCCTCCAGCAACTCCCTCCAGATCTTCCAGAATCTGGTCAGTCCTCCGAGGCCCTGCCTGGGTCTGCTTGGCTCTCAGATGGCCTCTGTGGCCAAAGTCAGGGCTCAGAGAACAGGACAGAGAGCAGATGCAGATGTGGGCAAGCAGGACTCAGAGGGAGATAGTGCAGGCAGGGGGCAGGGGAAACGATTGGTGTGTGGTTCAAATTAAATGCTTCATTTAATGTCACCCTTCTACTACTCCAGTCCCCCAGCTTTTTTAATCTCCTCATTCTGGAATCTCACACTTAGCAATCCCTACGTACCCTTTAAAATCAAGACCCACAACATAGCAAATTTAATCCCGTCTTTGGAACGCAAAAGCATTGACAAAGTGTCTGTGGCCATCGAAGAACTGCACAAATATTATATATATATACATCAGTTCCTCAAGTAAAAGTCCCACTTCCCACTGCCAAATGTTATTTTTTTACAGCAGCTCTGTGCAATGAGTGAAGGCATATATTTTACCAGTGAGTCACTTTTTATGGGGGGGGGGAGCCCAAAACACTTTTATTGCTTTTTAACCAACAGGATTTCTGAATGCAAATGATTGAGTCACCTTCGTAATAATTGGCTGCTGGAGTTTCCTTGTCAAACCCGGAAAAGGCTCAGTAGATGTGACTCGGATCCTCATGAGTCCAGAGGGCGATAAAAGACTGACTTTGCTACCAGTGAATCATGAGACTTGTCTTTATCAATGAGAATAAGGTCATAACGAAGCCCAGGCATTGCCCATTATATGTGTTTCCATCTCCTTTTCTGTATAATGTGATCCGGGGTGCCAGAGTGAGCTGAAGTAGCCCCCACTGTATAAATTAGGCGATTTAAAAAGCACATTAACTCTTAAAGGCCACCAGGGTACTTTTTAATACATTGATGCTGCACTTCAGTGGACACTGGTCTTTACCTCTGACCTGTGTTTTGATGGCAATCTGGGGAAAGAAGTAGCTGGAAGGGCTCTCCTAAGTATAATCGAAACTAGAGAGTAAAATACTTTGTGGAACCACAGCTGGATCCCGATTGGAAAGCTAACCCATCATGGAACTGAGTTCCTTGGAGCAATTACTAAGGAGAACAATTAAGTAAATAATTAATTAATGCAGTAATCGTTTATGGAGCACCGTGCAGAGCTCTGAAATCCCAGCTCTTCCAAAAGCGGAGAGCAGGGAGACAAATTTTACATTGCAGAAGTTCTTTAAAAGGAGGAAAATGATGAGGGGAATCGTAGGTGTTTTTTTAAACACTGTGTAAACCGACTCTAAATCCTAAGAAAAATGATGTCTTTGGTGTGCAGAATTAAAATCAAATGCAAGATTTTGAAAATGGTATCTCTTCCACGTAGCCTTTGGCCTGGAATCTGCACAGTCGATTTTCTCATAGCTGCTTCTGCAAAAAAACAAGTGCATTTACTCATTACCACAACACAGCATGCTAAACTCACTCCAACAATAAAGGCTGGCTGCTCGTGCATTACAGCCATCGGTCTGAGAACCGGCAGTGGGCAAGGTACTGGGCGGGTACAGAGATAAAGCAGACGCAGGTACCCACCCACAAGCAAGCTCACGAATCATGGCCCGCTGAATCAATAGTTATTGAGAACCTACTCTATGTAACTTCTCCACTTATTAGGCACAACCAACACACATGTGACAAAACAACCAATAGCATTTTTAAAGAGCATACAAATAGCCCGTTAATTTGTTCAGTCAACATATTTTTATTGAGAATCTTATACCTGCTAGACATTGTTCTAAGCCCTGGGGAGCAGCCAACAAAGCCAAGTTCCTGCTCTCGTGGAGTTTATACCCAATAGAGGAGACAGGCATTTAGCAAACATATACATGATAAATGCATATTTTATATGTATAATATATATGTTTATAATGAGACGAGTATCATGTAATGAACCAACAAATCCCACCTCTGTTCAAACTTATAGAAGTTACAGAAGCTTTAGAAACTTGTAGAAATTATTTAACATCTTGTGTCTGTCTTCCCAACTTTGAAATATGGATAATAATACCTACAGGGTTGCTGTTAAGATTAGTTATGTCAACTAAAGAGACAAAAGACCTATACAAAGAAAACTACAAGAAACTGTTAAAAGAAATCACAGAAGACCTAAATAGATGGATGGGCATACCATGTTCATGGATTGGAAGGTTAAATATAGTTAAGATGTCAATTCTACCTAAATTGATTTACAGATTCAACACAATATCAATCAAAATCCTAACAACTTACTTTTCAGAAATAGAAAAACCAATAAGCAAATTTATCTGGAAGGGCAGCGTGCCCCGAATTGCTAAAAGTATCTTGAGGAAAAAAAACGGAACTGGAGGTCTCACGCTGCCTGACTTTAAGGCATATTATGAAGCCACAGTGGTCAAAAAAGCATGGTACTGTCATAAAGATAGATATATTGACCAATGGAATCGAGTAGAGTGCTCAAATATAGACCCTCTCATCTGTGGACATTTGATCTTTGATAAGGCAGTCAAGCCAACTCACCTGGACAGAACAGTCTCTTCAATAAATGATGCCTAGAGAACTGGATATCCATATGCAAAAGAATGAAAGAGGACCCGTATCTCACACCCTATACAAAAGTTAACTCAAGATGGATCAAAGATCTAAACATTAGGTCTAAGACCATAAAACAGTTAGAGGAATATGTAGGGAGATATCTTATGAATCTTATAATTGGAGGCAGTTTTATGGACCTTACACCTAAAGCAAGAGCACTGAAGAAAGAAAGAAAGAAATGGGAGCTCCTCAAAATTAAACACTTTTGTGCATCAAAGAACTTCATCAAGAAAGTAAAAAGACAGCCTACACAATGGGAGACAATATTTGGAAATGACATATCAGATAAAGGTCTAGTATCCAGAATTTATAAAGAGATTGTTCAACTCAACAACAAAAAGACAGTCAGCCCAATTACAAAATGGGAAAAAGACTTGAACAGACACCTATCAGAAGAGGAAATACAAATGGCCAAAAGGCACATGAAGAGATGCTCAATGTCCCTGGCCATTAGAGAAATGTAAATCAAAACCACAATGAGATATCATCTCACACCCACCAGAATGGCCATTATCAACAAAACAGAAAATGACAAGTGCTGGAGAGGATGTGGAGAAAGAGGCACACTTATCCACTGTTGGTGGGAATGTCAAATGGTGCAACCACTGTGGAAGGCAGTTTGGCAGTTCCTCAAAAAGCTGAATATAGAATTACCATATGACCCAGCAATACCATTGGTAGGTATCTACTCAGAGGACTTAAGGGCAAAGACACAAACGGACATTTGCACACCAATGTTTATAGCAGCATTATTTACAATTGCAAAGAGATGGAAACAGCCAAAATATCCATCAACAGACAAGTGGCTAAACAAACTGTGGTATATACATACGATGGAATATTATGCAGCTCTAAGACAGAATAAACTTATGAAGTATGTAATAACATGGATGGACCTAGAGAACATTATGCTGAGTGAGACTAGCCAAAAACTATAGGACAAATACTGTATGGTCTCACTGATATGAACCGACATTAGTGAATAAACTTGGAATAAGTCATTGGTAACAGAGACCATCAGGAGATAGAAATAGGGTAAGATAGTGGGTAATTGGAGCTGAAGGGATACGGACTGTGCAACAGGACTGGATACAAAAACTCAGAAATGGACAGCACAATACTACCTACCTATAATGTAATTATGTTAAAACACTGAATGAAGCTGCATGTGAGAATGATAGAGGGAGGAGGGCTGGGGACATAAATGAAATCAGAAAGAAAGATAGATGGTAAAGATTGAGATCGTATAATCTAGGAATGCCTAGAGTGTATAATAATAGTGAAATGTACAATGTACAAATTTTAAAAATGTTTTTGCATGAGGAAGAACAAAGGATTGTCATTATTGCAGTGTGCCGAAAATAGATGATATCTAATACTTTAAAATGTCACATTATGTGTGAGACTAAAGCAAAAAATGTTTGTTACAAAATTTAGATTTTGACTAGAGCATTTCCTAATATAACTCATGTAGATAGTTTGATTGAATGTCATAAGTACTTGGAATCTCAGGTAGGACATGAGATTTTGTTGGTTTGTCCAGAGTGATGCCCCGATGAATCCCAGAATGATTTGATCAGTGACTGGAAAAGTATTTGCAAGCCCCCTTTGGGGAATGGTGAAAGCGGGGAGAAATTCAACCTCCCCAAGTTGAATTCTTGATATTCTCACAAGCAGTGTGGACAACCAAAGCTATAGGCTGAGCCCCAAGTCTTGGGGTTTGTTCACATGAAACTTAAACCCACAAAAGATAGGTCAAGTCTACTTAAAATTTAGGCCTAAGAGTCACCCCCAAGAGAGCCTCTTTTGTTGCTCAGATGTGGCCTCTCTCTCCAGCCAATATGATGAGCAGTCTCACCACCCTCCCCCTCTCTGCGTGGGACATGACTCCCAGGGGTGTGGAACTTCCTGGCAACGTGGGACAAAGATCCTGGAATGAGTTGAGACTCAGCATCAAAGGACGGAGAAAAACCCTAGAATGAGCTGAGAATTAACATCAAGAGACTGAGAGAACCTTCTCGACCAAAAGGGGGAAGAGTAAAATGAGGCAAAGTGTCAATGGCTGAGAGATTCCAAACAGAGTCGAGAGGTTATCCTGGAGGTTATTCTTACGCATTAAGGAGATATCACCTTGTTGTTCAAGATGTAGTGGAGAGGCTGGAGGGAACTGCCTGAAAATGTAGAGCTGTGTTCCAGTAGCCATGTTTCTTGATGATGATTGAACAATAATATAGCTTTCACAATGAGACTCTGTGAATGTGAAAACCTTATGTCTGATGCTCCTTTTTAGCTACTATATCAACAGAAGAGTAGAACATATGGAATAAAAATAAAAAAACAGGGGGAAAAGATGTTAAAATAAATTCAGTTTGAAATAGTGGTAGATAAAGGCAAGGGGTAAGGGGTATGGTACGTATAGTTTTTGTTTGTTTGTTTGTTTGTTTTTTCTCTCTATTATCATTATATTTCTTTTTCTGTTGTCTTTTTATTTCTTTTTCTAAATCGATGCAAATGTACTAAGAAATGATGAATATGCAACTATGTGATGATATTAAGAATTACTGATTGTATATGTAGAATGGAATGATTTCTAAATGTTTTGTTAATTTTTTTAATTAATAAAAATAAATAAATAAATAAATTTTAAAAAATTGAAAAAAAGATTAGTTATGTAGATGTATGAAAAGTGTTTAGAATAGTGCCTGGCATGTAGTACTATATACCTGTATAATTAACATAAATTCCCTACTTATCATATAGAGCATGTGCTGGTTTAGAAGGGTGTGTCCCCCCTAGAAAAGCTATGTTTTAATCAAAATTCCATTTCATAAAGGGAGAATAATCCCTGTTCAATACTATATGTTTGGAACTGTAGTCGGATCACCTCCCAGGATGATGTGATTTGGTCAAGGGTGGTTGTTGAGCTGGATTGGGTGATGACATGTCTCCACCCATTTGGGTGGGTCTTGATTGGTTTATTGGAGTCCTCTAGGGGAGGAAGCGTTTTGGAGAATGAGGAGATTCAGGGAGAGCAGAGCAGAGCAACTGGCCACAGAGGCGGAGTCCTCTTGGAGATGAAGAGGGAGGGTGCCTCTCGGGGAGCTTCATTGAGCGGGAAGCCAGGAGAGGAGGCTAGCAGATGGTGCTGTGTTCACCATGTGCCCTTCCAGATGAGAGAGAAACTCTGACTGTGTTTACCATGTGCCCTTCCACTTGAAAGAGAAACCCCGAACTTCATCAGCTTTCTTGAACCAAGGTATCTTTCCCCAGATGCCTTAGATTAGACACTTCTATAGACTTATTTTAATCGGGACATATCCTCAGCCTTAGAACTGTAAACTGGCAACTTATTAATTTCTCCTCTTTAAAAGCCATTCCATTTCTGGTGTATTGCATTCTGGCAGCTAGCAAACTAGAACAGAGCTAGAACGGCAATTAAACATAAAGTCATAGATACCATCTAATGTAAAGTTCTAATAATAGGGGAAATTGGGTGTAAGATACATGGGAACTCTCTTTTTATTATCTTCCCAATAAGTCTGCGAATCTAAAACTGTTCTAAAAAATAAGGTTTATTTAAAAAAATAAATTAAATAAAGATACAGAGATGACAGGGGGTACTCTTTTAGATTGGGTGGTCAAGGAAAGCCTCTCTGAGGAAGGGGTATTCAAACTAGGACCTGAGTGAAAGGATGGGAGTTATGGTAACAAACAGGAAAAGTACTGTCAGCAGCGGGAACGTCAAGAGCAAAGATCCTGAGGAAATATCAATTTTGGGTGATGAGGACAGAGACCGAGGGAGACAGAGAATAGCAGGAAATGAGGTTGGTGAGGTGGCCAGTGGCCATGGAACTATTTACATCAGGTCTTGTAGGCCATGGTAAAGACCTTGTATATTATTTTAAGAGTAACAAGAAGTCATCAGAGAGTTTTGAGCAAAGGAGTGACAAAGTCTGCGTTTTTAATTCTGCTGTGCAGAATATAGAATGGAAGCAAGGAAGAATAGAAGCAGGAAGACTTCAGTGTCTCAGCTACCTAGGGCTGTGTATCAGAACAACCCAAAACTTAGTGGCTGAAAATAGCAACCATTTACCACCTCTCACGATTTTGTGGGCCGATCAGGCTCAGCTGGGTGGTTCTTCTGCTCCATGTGCTATCACCTGGGGCATGACTGAGCTGAAACTTCACAATGCTCATGCCTCAGATGGAACAGTCGAAAGGCTATGCTCAGTGGGGACACTGAGATGGCTGGACCTCGTTCACACTCCATGAAGTTTTAAGGCTTCTCCTTCTCCACATGATCTCTCCTTGTGGTCTCTTCACTTAGTCTTTCCAGCAGGGTGGTCGGGCCTCTTACAGCTGACTCAGGGCTCCCAGATACGCAAGAGCCTTCTTGAGGCTTAGGTCAGCAGTGCACAGCTTCGTGTCCTCCACAGTTTATTGTTTAAAATGTAGTAGGGTCACATCGGAGCATAACTACTGGAAGGCTGGGTTCATTGGGCACCATCTTTGGAGGTGAGCACTGCAGGACACTACTGCAGCATTGTGCATGAGAGATGAGAAAGACTGAGATCAGGATAATAGCTGGGGAAGCAGTGAAAAATGGTTGAAAGGTTGGAATGTATTTTGAAGGTAGACTCAGTAAGATTTGCTGATGGGTTAGATGTAGGGAATGAGAGAAAGAGGATCAAGGAAAAGTCTCCAAGTTTGACCTGAGGCTCTGAATGAGTGGTGGTTTCCATCATGCAGCAATGCACCACCAGCAGTAGTGGAATTGGAGACTTGGGGTCAAATCCTGCCTTTTTTTATTTGTCACCATATTGTCTTGGTAACTCAAACTTTCTGGACTTCTACATATTGATCTCAAAGATGAGGATTATAATACCTGCTTGTCTTATTTTGTAAGGTCATCATGGGATAAACTTCACTCTTACAGATAAAAGCCATTGTCTTCAGTTTGCTCTACATGCAGGGACCATAGGAAAACCACCCACTTTGAAATCAGGTAACTGGTTCCAATCCCAAGTCCATCTCAGTCTTGCTGTAAGAACTTGGGCAAGGACTTCCGGAGAAGATGGCGGCTTAGTAAGACGCGCGGGTCTTAGTTCCTCCTCCAGAAAAGCAACTAAAGAAACAGAAACAATACGAAACAGCTCCCGGAGTCACGACAGAGACCAAAAAGACAGCGTACCCCATTCTGGAACAGCTGAACGGGCAGGGAGAATCTGCTGCGGTGAGATACCCGAGGGGTGCGCGTTTTCCCGGCCGGGGCGGCTGGCGACTGGGGTCCCCTCCACGCAGTGGCTCCCCGGTCTGACTGGGAACGTTGGATAGCGGGGCCCTCCCGTCACGCTTGGCGTTTCAGGCCAGCTGGGCAATTAGGACCGGCACTCTCCCAAGCCGCGGCGGCCAGTGACCCCCGCCTCCACGCGCGGTTTCCCGGGCCGACTGCCGTGCAGACAGACGAGCGCCACGAGCGCCACCTACTGGGCAGGAAAAGAAAAACAGAGCCCAGAGATTTCACAGAAAAACCTTTCAACCAGCTGGGTTCCACACCCAGGGAAATCTGATCAAATGCCCAGACACCAGCAGAAAATAATGGATGATGCTCGGAAAATTGAAGATATGGCCCAGTCAAAGGAACAAACCAATAGTTCAAATGAGATACAGGAGCTGAGACAACTAATGCTGAATATACGAACAGAAATGGAAAAACTCTTCAAAAACCAAATCAATAAATTGAGGGAGGACATGAAGAAGACATGGGCTGAACAAAAAGAAGAAATAGAAAATCTGAAAAAACAAATCACAGAACTTATGGGAGTGAAGGACAAAGAAGAAAAAATGGAAAAAACAATGGATACCTACAATGGTAGATCTAAAGAGACAGAAGCTACAATTAGTGAACTGGAGGATGGAACATCTGAATTCCAAAAAGAAACAGAAACTATAGGGAAAAGAATGGAAAGACTTGAGCAGGGGATCAGGGAACTGAATGACAATATGAAGCGCACAAATATACGTGTTGTGGGTGTCCCAGAAGGAGAAGAAAAGGGAAAAGGAGGAGAAAAACTAATGGAAGAAATTATCACTGAAAATTTCCCAACTCTTATGAAAGACCTAAATTTGCAGATCCAAGAAGTGCGGCGCACCCCAAAGAGAATAGACCCAAATAGGTGTTCTCCAAGACACTTACTAGTTAGAATGTCAGAGGTCAAAGAGAAAGAGAGGATCTTGAAAGCAGCAAGAGAAAAACAATCTGTCACATACAAGGGAAACCCAATAAGACTATGTGTAGATTTCTCAGCAGAAACCATGGAAGCTAGAAGACAGTGGGATGATATATTTAAATTACTAAAAGAGAAAAACTGCCAACCAAGACTCCTATATCCAGCAAAATTGTCCTTCAAAAATGAAGGAGAAATTAAAACATTTATAGACAAAGAGTCACTGAGGAATTTGTGACCAAGAGACCAGCTCTGCAAGAAATACTAAAGGGAGCACTAGAGTCAGATACGAAAAGACAGAAGAGAGAGGTATGGAGTAAAGTGTAGAAAGAAGGAAAATCAGATATGATATATATAATACAAAAGCCAAATGGTAGAGGAAAATATTATCCAAACAGTAATAATACTAAAAGTTAATGGACTGAATTTCCCAATCAAAAGACATAGAATGGCAGAATGGATTACGACCCAGCAATACCACTGCTAGGTATCTACTCAAGGGACTTAAGGGCAAAGACACAGACGGACATTTGCACACCAGTGTTTATAGCAGCATTATCTACAATTGCAAAGAGATGGAAACAGCCAAAATGTTCATCAACAGACGAGTGGCTAAACAAACTGTGGCGTATACCTACGATGGAATATTATGCAGCTTTAAGACAGACTAAACTTATGAAGCATGTAATAACATGGATGGACCTAGAGAACATTATGCTGAGTGAGTCTAGCCCAAAACTAAAGGACAAATACTGTATGGTCCCACTGATGTGAACCGACATTCGAGAATCAGCTTGGAATATATCATTGGTAACAGAGACCAGCAGGAGTTAGAAACAGGGTAAGATAATGGGTAATTGGAGCTGAAGGGATACAGACTGTGCAACAGGACTAGATACAAAAACTCAAAAATGGACAGCACAATAATACCTAAGTGTAATGTAACTAGGTTGGAACACTGAATGAAGCTGCACCTGAAATATGGTTTTTTGTTTGTGTGTTTGTGTGTTTGTATCTTTTGTTTTTGTTTTTTTCTTTTTCCTTTATATATATATATATATTATTAGTATTATTATTTTAATTCTCTTCTCTATATTAACATTCTATATCTTTTTCTGCTGTTTTGCTAGTTCTTTTCCTAAATCGATGCAAATGTACTAAGAAATGATGATCATACATCTATGTGATGATACTAAGAATTACTGAGTGCATTTGTAGAATGGAATGATTTCTAAATGTTGTGTTAATTTCTTTTCTTTTTTTTGATTAATAAAAAAATTAAAAAAAAAAAAAGAACTTGGGCAAGTCATTTAACCTTGCTTTTGTCTGTTTCTTCATCTATAAAATCGGTCAAAGTATCCATGTTGCCTACACAAACACATTTTTGTGAAAATCAATCAGAAGAACATGGAAAGTATTTTTGAAAAGGCATAAAATGACAAATGAAAGATATTATTGTTGTATCACTAATTATAGATCCAATAGCTAGGTTTGCAAAAAAAAAATACAAAACAAAATGGGGTGGAATCTACAAAATTCACACTTTCTCATGTGACCCAGGGGCTAAAGAAACTGCCAGGGGAGAATACCACTCAGAGCCACTGTGAAACACAAGCTCATAATTGCAAGACAATCATACGCATGGCATGAGGGTTGGTGAGTTATTCATAATAATGGAATACAGATAACAAGCTTGTATCCGTAGCAGTCTGACTCTGAGGGAAGCTGTTTTGTTGTTTGATTTTTTTAATGCACCAGAAAACTAAGGGGTAGAAACAACAGGTCACATCACATTGCAGAACCAAAGAAAAAGGAGGAGCTGAGGGAAGAAAGGCCCAGACAAACATCTCTCTTCCAAGGTGGGTGTATGACCAGGCCAGGCCAGGTTCTGGAACCCAGAGCAAGGACGGCAGGACAAGAATTCCAATGTCCTCAGTGTCCACAGAGCGCTTTTGGGCTTTAAGGTCTCATTTGAAGGATACCCACACACTAAGCCTGCTAATCAATTGGTTCTCTGCAAAAGAATAGAAAACTGAGTCAATGCTGCAAGGATGTGAATTTGGGTACTGAGGAAGTCAGGAGTGGAAATTTTAAATACTAAACCATCCCCTTCAGGCAGGGAAGCACATATATACTGAAGGACACAGAAAGCAGCCATTTTTTTTAATGCAATTTTATTGAGATATATTCACACACAAAATAATCCATCCAAAGTACACAATCAATGGCTTACAGTATTTTCATATAGCTCTGCATTCATAATCACAATCAATTTTCAAACATTTTCATTACCCCAAGAAAATAAAAGTAAAAAAGAACAGTAAAAAAAAAAAAAAAAAAGAACAGTGAAAACATCCCATACCCTTATCCCTCCTCTTATTTATTCATTTATTGTCTTTATTTATTACTGATCTGTCTATACACTGGATAAAGGGAGTGTCGGTCACAAAATTTTCACAATCACAGTCACATGATAAATGCTATATAGTTATACAATCATCAACAAGAATCCAGTTTACTGGATTACAGTTCAACAATTTCAGATGTTTCCTTCTAGCTTTTCTAACACACTAGAAACTAAAAAGAAATATTTATATAATGCATAAGTATAACTTCCAGAATGACCTCAAGACTCTATTTGAAATCTCTCAGCCACTGAAACTTTGTTTTAATTTCTTTTCCCCTTTCTGGTCAAGAAGTCATTCTCAGTCACATGATGCCAAGGCCAGGCTCATCCCTGGGAGTCATGCCCCACATTGCCAAAGAGACTTACACTCCTGGGAGTCATTTCCCATGAAGTGGGGGGAAGGAGGGTAGTGAGTCTATTTGCAGAGTTGGCTGAGAGAGAGGCCACATCTGAGCAACAAAAAAGGTTCTCTGGGAGGTAACTCTTAGGCATAATTGTAAGAAGGCTTAGCTTCTCCTTTGAGAAATAAGTTTCATAAGGGCAAGCCCAAAAATCAAGGGCTTGACTTATTAAATTCAGAGTCCCTAATGCTTGTAAGGATATCAGGAATTCCCAAGGTGGGGAAGTTTTATAGTTCCACATTTTTCCCCAGTCCCTCAAGGAACCTGTGCAAATACTTTCTTATTTTCTGTCCAAAATACTCTGGGACATATCAGGGTATTACATTAACCGGTACATAATAACAAGGTCTCATTCCCTATTCTAGGTTCCATGTAGTTATGCTGTTTAAATAAACTGACCATATGGGATAAATTAGATAGTGTGCTACAGAAAATACAAATTTTGTACAAAATAAACATCTCTTCTTTTGGTCTCACACAGAAGTTGAAATTTTAAGTGACAGTCAATATCACCTGTTACCCTGTATTCTGATTCACCTTAGTGCTAAGCAAGTCTGTTTCATTCATATTTCTAATTGAAGTCTGATCTCTTTTTTAGCTTCTTTAACAGTTGCTGTATGGAGTAGTGCTGATTTTCAGAGCAGCAGAACTCTAACTCTGAGTCTCCAGTGTCACACAGATACCCAAAGTTTCGAGGAATTACCAGGTTATACACAAAGAGCTCAGCATTTTAGGATTTAGAAATTACAGTTGAAACTCAGGAATAGATGTGACTGTTGTAAGAGCTTACAACCTAGGAGCCTTTACAATAAGACTTACTGAAATTTCTGTACTCCTTAATCACTGATTGCCCAATCTCTGCCTCTGTTCTATCCCCTGATAACCTATGTTCTCAAATTCAATTCTCACCAGTAGCTCATTATAGTTGGCTTATGGTAGTGAGACCTTACAATATTTGTCCTTTTGCTTCTGGCTTATTTCACGTAACATAATGTACTCAGTGTTCATTCACTTAGTTGCATGCCTCACAATTTCATTGCTTCTCGCAGCCACTCAGTATTCCAATGTATGTATACACCACGGTTCGCCCTTCCACTCATCCATCAACGTACCCTTACGCCACCTCCATCTCCTGCAAATCATGAATAATGTCACCATAAACACGAGTGTGCAAATGTCTCTTTGTGTCCCTGTTTTTAGTTCTTCCAATTTGATGCCAAATAGCGGGGTTGCAGGATCAGATGGCAACCCTAAACTTATCCTCCCGTGGAGCCACCACACTGCCCTCCAGAGAGGTTGCACCGTTCTACTTCCCTCCCAACAGTGAACAGCTATATCTCTCTCCACATCTTATCCAGCACTTGCATTTTTCTGTTTATTTTTTACACAGTTTTATTCACACATCATATGATCCCTCCTAAGTGAACAATCAATGGCTCCTGGAATAATCATTTAGTTATGTAGTCACCACATAAAATCTATATGTGAACATTTCCATTTCTTCCAGAAAGAAATAAGAAGAGGAAAAAATAAAAAATAATTTTAAAAATTAAAAAAAATTTTTTTAAAGAAAACAAGATAAAGAATAAAAAAAAGTAAAAAAGAGAAACAACAAAAATTCCATACCCCTGCTTATATCCCCCTATTACTGACACTTAGCTTTGGTATATTGTCTTTGTTGCAATTGATGGAATGTTACAGCGTTACTATTAACTACAGACCCTAGTTGGCATTGATTGTATTTTTTCCATCTACCATCCCATTTTCAACACCTTGCAATGGTGACATTCACTTGTTCTCCCCCACGTAAAAAAAAAGCCATTGCCTTTTAAAAGAGTGTTTCTGTTTTCATTCATTTAGGGCTGTAGTCAGTATTGAACGATAATAAGAAACTGGCATGAGGAAAAAAGCTCACCCAAATCACAGGCGTACACAACAAAAATGCTATTAGAGACTTTTGTGAATATAAATAGTTTTTTAAATGAGGCTGCTAAGACTGGCATTTCAGATACTACCTAGAAAAGAGTCATATTTATATATTCCAACGGTTGCACCAGTCGCCAGTGTCGGCTTTCTACCGCAAGACGGGCTGGGTAATTTTTTTGGAATGAGTATCGATGCAGACTGGTTGTGGGGCAAAGAAGGGAAATGTGGATCCAAGTGGAAGGAGGACAGAGGGCAGAGAAAACCACTTGATGCTCGACAGGGGAGAATTGAAGAGGACAAAGGAATAGGAAGAATAAAAAGGAATAAGGACCGGTTTACTTGGAATCGTGTTAAGCAATGCATCCTCAATTGTAGCTAAGTACAGGCTTCCCTTGGTGATTTTGTCTTTGCAGTCAGCAGTAATCCCAAGTGGTCCATTGCCGATTTCTTTGCTTTCTTCCATTCTGGTGAAGGCATGAAGGCATTGCAGTAATTAAAGAGCATTCAGCAGAAACCTAATAATGTCGGTGCTGGAATTTCCTTTAACAGAGTTACTCACCTTGTATATACGTGAGCTCTCAGACTCCAAAGGGGCCCAGTTGAAAAGGTGGGGTACATTAGAACCCCATCATAGAGTTCAAACCTCAAAGTGAGTAATGTAAAGTAGGTATAAGGAAGGACATTCTGACAGTGGGAAGTGGTGAACACTGGAATGCATGGTCGAAAGAGCTGGTTGAACCTGCTTTCCAGAGTATGGGGTCTACCCAAGGTGGAGATATGGGCTAGAATAACCTCTGCTAGTCTTTCAAATTGTTCAGGTATGAAACACTTACTCAGCCAGGCAAGGTAGGTAGTCGATTAGACCTGAAAATACTCAGGAGGTGGGCGGGGGTGGGGTGGATTTGGAAGTCTACAAAGTGAGTTTCAGGGTCCATAATAAGTCCTATGCATCTCCTGGTCATGAGTCCTTAGGGTAATGAGTTAAGAGATGAAGACACACCAGGGGAAACCACTCAGCAAGCAGTTGAGAATGTGGGACAAGAAGTGGATCGTTTCCATCTGGGTGCCCCATCAGTGTCTCAAACTTAGCAGGATGCAAGTCAATCTGTTCTGTCTGCCACCACCACTCCCCACTCCAGTGAACGCCCCTCCACACTTGGCTCTTTCAGCCAGGGCTCTGCCATTGTCCCAGTTGCCTGCTCCAAATCTAGACACATCCCTCCATGACGCTCTGGCTGCTCCTCCCTCTCTTCCATCCTATTGCCACCAAGGCTCTAAAGTCAAGCTCCCCCGGCCCACTCAAGTTTAGAGCCACTGTCCCTTTACAGGAGCTGGCCCACCAATTTTCCTCCTGCTCTGACTTTTCTTCCTGCAAACCCTCCCAACATCACCTCTTCTGACTGATCTTCTAAAACACAACTTGGATCACACCAGTCCTCTGCTCAAAAACTTTCCAAGGCCCCCACTGCCAAAGGGACAAAGCCCAGAATTGGGTATCTTGTCATTTAGCACCCTCTACAATTCCGCCCACCGCAAACTTTCTGACCTAATCCTCTATCACCGCCAAAGCCACCTTCCATTTTTCCCGTGGCCGTGAGCCTGCTGGTGTTTCACTTCCTGTTCTGCTCAAACTCACTTCAGCTGCCACTTCCACTGCTTGAAATGATGTTCCTCTTCCCTGGTGGCAGGGAAGCGAACACTTAGAGTCTCTATTATCCATGTGGCAATTCCCCACGGTACTACCCATGACCTATCATCTATCATACCCATAACATTGTACTGTTCTTTAAGGTTTTCTCTCTTTGTATCTCAGTTTTCTGACCAGATTGGTCGGCAAGCAGTCCCCCTCTTGATTTTTTTGTGCCCTAACCTAGTGACCCGAACAGAGTAGATGTTCACTAAACATTTATTAATATAAGAGGAGGAAACCTTAAGAGCATTTCTTTCCACAGAAGAGAGTGTGTTGAGGCAACACTCCCTGACACCAAAGGCAAGCTACCCAGCTCCTCTGACCTCCATGACTCAACCCAAATAAAAAATTTAAGAGTTTCACTGGAAATACCTGCCACAAGTCAACACAGCTCCCAGTGAGGAAATTCTATAAAGTTTCCCAGTTCAAACCCAATAATGATGAGGCTACTTTTGGCTCTTGACTTATTAATCCTCACAATTGGGGACAGGCATAAGTGGAGTAAAAATATGCCCATGTCCCCACAGGTACACACGTGCCTGCCTCAACACAGACACAGACTGAGAGACACAATCATCCTCAGCAGAATTTTAAAACTTCATCCCCAAATAGCCTGTGGAATTGAATTTCTGATACCTGAGTGCATATATGGATACATATTTTCCATTACTTGTTTAGATAGACTATAAAGCATTGCTATAGAGGAGTCACCAATTTATGAACAGGTTGTATACTTCAAGTTCATTTGTTGGCTATTTGGAACTTAGAATGCATTTTTCCTGAAGCAAGTGTGCTTGGGTTTTCCAGCCAACACACTCAAGCTCATTGAACCCATAATGTGCTGCAATATAATGCCACAAAGCTATTTTTATTCTCTTCATCACGGAGTTGCAAACTCAAATGCCTATAGTGGCCATGCAAATGAAGAGGTCAGGTCAGAAAACTGGGACTGATACCACGCCACTCACGCCCCACCTAATGGGCCCAACTCCAGCCGATAGCTACCTTGGGAGAGAGTGCAGACCCAAGGCAGCAGGGCAAGGGAAACCAACCCCCAAAATTGTATTTTGAAATAGCTGGCAACTAATTAAAAAAAAATTAAACAGTGTGCCGACAAAAGAAGACATGTCAGTGGACTGAAATTGACCCATGTTTGCAACCTCTGCTCGATAATGTTGCTACTTTGGGAAAAAGCATTTTAATTTCTATGAGTCAATACTAGGAAAGTATTTCCTCTTTTTGGGGGAGGCAGGTGGTTTTTTTCTGGGCACTAGTCCCTTAGGGTTCTACCTTGGCCCGAGAGAAGGCTAACGCCTCTGGGGTTCTATCTGAGAACTCAGGGCTGATATGGGGCCCTAAACCCTACATCATGTCCTGGTTTTGTTGTGGTGATGGGTGTTTTTTCTTTGCTCTTTTTTATTTTGTTCTGTTTTTTCTAATTATGTTATATAGGTTCAGTAGAGAAAATTTGGAAAAATTTCCCTCCTAGAAGCAATCACTGCTAATAATAATTTTATTTTCAGTCTTTTCCTTTTTAAATGTTTTGTATTAAACAAGTAATACATGAAGAAATGTTCCATGTAACTAATTCAAACAAGACAGAGTTATGTTAAGTAAAAAAGGGTGAAAGTCCTCTACATGCCACACAAAGCCCAATGTACTCCCCATGAATGTTAAGTTTGGTAAAAACCCTTCTCGATCTTTTCCTATGCACTGTTTTTAAAAAAACATTTTTAATTGTGAAATATAAAATAAACAAAAAAGCAACAAATTTCAAAGTACATCGTAACAAGTATCTATAGGACAGATTTCAAAGTTTGGTATGGGTTACAGTCCCACAAATTCAGATTTCTCCTTCTAGCTGCTCCAAGACACTGGAGACTAAAAGAAATATCAATATAATGATTCATCAGTCTTACTCATTTGTTAAATCCTACCTTCTCTGTTACAGCTCCTCCTTCTCTTTGATCCTTCTCCTAACCTGTAGGGGTATTAGCGCTATGCCCATTCTAACTTTTTCATGTTGAAAAGGAGTGTTGACATATGGGATAGAGGAATGGGACTGGTTGATGTTCTTGGAGACACTGGCATCTCTGGGTTTCAGGACTTATCTGGCCTAGGAATTATCTAGAGGTTGTAGATTTCTGGAAAGTAACCTTAGTGTGTGCAACTTTTGTAGACTCTCAGATAGAGCCCTGGGTGTTCTTTAGGGTTAACAGGAATGGTGTTGGTTGGGGCTTGGAAAACCACGGTAATTAGCAATATCTAGCTGAAGCTTGCCTAAGAGCCTATGTACTTTTATATACACACATACGCATGTAAACATGTACATATTTGTGTACAGTTTATGTTTTTAAATAAATGGGATCATAGTATTACTATATAGTAGTATTCTGCTACTTGCTATTTTTAAAAATCAGTATTGGGGTGGGAGGGTAGTTTCATTTTTACATAAAGGCCTGCTTATTTTTCTCATTGATTGCGGTGTATTCTGTGAATGCAGACCACATCATTGTTTTCATTGATTCTAAAAGTATCAAAGTAACCTATCACAAGATAAATCAAAGTTGACTCTCCTCACTTGGCTACAACTGAAGTTATTCCCTCTGTTTTCAATTTACATATTAAAATATGTTGCAAAGTCCCCTTTGGGGAATGGTGAGAAAGGGGGAAAATTCAACTTCCCCAAGCTGAATTCTTGATATTCTCACAAGCAGTGTGGACAACCAAAGCTATAGGCTGAGCCCCCAGTCTTGGGGTTTGTTCTTATGAAACTTAACCCCACAAAGAATAGGTCAAGTCTACTTAAAATTTAGGCCTAAGAGTCACCCCCAAGAGAGCCTCTTTTGTTGCTCAGATGTGGCCTCTCTCTCCAGCCGACACAACAAGCAAACTCACCACCCTCCCCCTGTCTACGTGGGACATGACTCCAGGGGCGTGGACCTTCCTGACAACGTGGGACAGAGATCCTAGAATGAGCTGAGACTCAGCATCAAGAGATTGAGAAAATCTTCTGGACCAAAAGGGGGAAGAGTGAAATGAGACAAAGTGTCAATGGCTGAGAGATTCGAAACAGAGTCGAGAGGTTATCCTGGAGGTTATTCTTACGCATTAAGGAGATATCACCTTGTTGTTCAAGATGTAGTGGAGAGGCTGGAGGGAACTGCCTGAAAATGTAGAGCTGTGTTCCAGTAGCCATGTTTCTTGATGATGATTGTATAATGATATAGCTTTCACAATGTGACTGTGTGATTGTGAAAACCTTGTGTCTGATGCTCCTTTTATCTACCTTATCAACAGATGAGTAGAACATATGGAATAAAAACAAATAACAGGGGGAACAAATACTAAAATAAATTTAGATTGAAATGCTAGTGATCAATGAAAGGGAGGGGTAAGGGGCATGGTATATATGAATTTTTTTCTGTTTTCTTTTTATTTCTTTTTCTGAATAGATGCAAATGTTCCAAGAAATGATCATGATGATGAAATGCAACTATGTGGTGATATTGTGAATTACTGATTATATATGTAGAATAGAATGATCAAAAGTTAAGAATGTTTGCGTTTGGTGTTTTTTGGTATTTAAAACCACTTTTTTAAAATATGTATATACTGTGGTTGTTATTAGTTCTATTCACAAAATATTTCTGGCTCTCCACCTTCTGCCTTCTTGGAATTAAGTGTGAAAAAGTGACTTGCTTTGGCGGGGGATATGTGAGTATAAGTGATGCGTCATTTCCAATTGGAAGCTTTAAAAGCCAGTGCACAATTTGCCTCATTCTCTTTCCTTGGCCAAGCAATTTCAGAAGCAATGAATTGGAGCCTCCATCAGCCTGGGTCTGTCAACTAGGACGACACAGAACGAAGGGACATATAGTGTGAGGGAGAAATAAACTTTAGTTGTTTTAAACCTCCGATATTTGAGGGTTCTTTGTTACTGCAGCACAACTCAGCCTATTGTAACTAAATATAATCTTCATATCCTTCTAAAAAAGGGAAAGTACTTGAAAATGAAAACTATGGGTAATTATGGCACATTCAGTATTTATCAACAATGTTATTAAAAATACACCTTACTTTCTACAGTCTTCCATCCTTTCTACATTTTCACTAAGATGATGAATTTAAGGCCAACAGAGTGTAAAACACCATGCTTTCAATATCTTGAGTATCACACTACTCATATATAAATAAATATGTTTGATGGCTATGTAAGCCTATGGTATTGCTTTTAAGTCTGCAAATGCCACTTTGCTCAGCATCTAGTAACGAGGCAATGGGTTTTGGTACATTTTCTATAGTTTATGTGTATCTGAAATAACAGTACTCCTGGACTCAAGGAGCACCCTCTCTCTCCTGCTTCTGGATAGGGGGATTGGTAAGTGCCCTTAGCTTTAGGGAGGGAGGAAATACTTTTCCTCTGATCAACTGCGATACCTCAAGCTGATTAAAAGACATTGTTTATAGAGCTGGAAGGGGATCAAATGCCTTCAGTTCTTCAGGTCAGAAAAGATACGACCTCGAAAGCTAAAATGGTAAACATAATAAGAACCTTCAATGAAAGACATCTAAGATCCAAGCATTTTCTCTCCTGGGCAGAGAGAATGATATCTCTTTTTTAATGATATCTGTTAAAAACCATATTTAATACAAAAAAGTAAAAGAAAAGAAACACTCCATGCTTCTCCATTGAATCACTGCAATCACAGAAGTTTCATTACTCATGTGGGGGCTCTGACCCCATCCCAATTCTACACTGAAGGCGGGCAGCATATACCAGCCGCCTCTCACTCCCCCGAGGTGGGCTACAACAGCCAGCCATGCAGTGAAGGTCTACAATGATGACGATATCTTAAATTTAAAATTCAAATCTTCAAAAAATGCTTGTGCCTCCTATTACCTGTCACAGTGGGTTTTAAAAGAGGATCTTAATTTGGAGGATACAGCATCACTCCTCTTAAGTAAAAGCTAAGGAGTGAAACAAAAATGCTCTTTCCCTTAAGACAGCAGCCACCCCCACTCCCTCCACATCCCCCCCCCTGCCCCCCAGCCAATACATTGTCCTCTCCAGAATGATCCTATGTTAGCAAAAGGGGCTGGACTCGATGGAGGGTTTCCTAGTGGATTTTTGGCACAGAACAGACTAAAAGAGATGAACAGAATGCAGATTCATATTAGTGGATTTTACTTCCCTCACCTTGAACTAACCAAGGCATCTGCGTACAGTCTGGATTACTGGCTGGACATTCCCGATTCATTTTTTTAAAACTTTTTTTATTGTATAGTACAACATATATACAAAGTAAAGAAATAAAAAAGCAATAGTTTTCAAAGCACTCTTCAAAAAGAAGAGTGGTTACAGGATAGATCCCAGAGTTTGTCATGGGCTACCATACGATCCTCTCATATTTTTCCTTCTAGCTGCTCCAAAATATAGGAGGCTAGAGGGCTTTGAATACTTTTTTATCGTCACAATCGATGTTTTTCCTTCTTTTTTTGTGAAAAAATAACATATATACAAAAAAGCCATAAAATTTCCAAGCACAGCACCACAATTAGTTGTAGTACATATTTCAGACTTTGACATGGGCTACAATTTCACAATTTTAGGTTTTTACTTCTAGCTGCTCTAAAATACTGGAGACTAAAATATATCAATTTAACGATTCAGCAGTCATATTCATTTGTTAAGTCCTATTTTCTATGTATAATTCCACCATCACCTTTGATTGTTCCATACCTCTCTTTGGGGTTGTTTTCTCCCATTTCTTTTTTAAGAACATTTTTTATGAGGCTCTCAAATACTAAACAAATACCATAGTTGTTTTTTTGTTTGTTTGTTTGCATGGGCAGGCACCAGGAACCGAACCTGGGTCTCCGGCATGGCAGGCAAGAACTCTGCCTGCTGAGCCACTGTGGCCCACCATAGTTTTAAATAGACATTTTTGAATTAAAAAATGCTTATTTTAAATCATTGTGATAGGCAGAATTCTGACTCCAGGATTTCTGTGCCCTGGTGTATAACACATACCTTCTCCCAGATAATCAGTCAAACAAACAGTATTTGAGGAGCTGCTGTGAAGGGATTTTGCAGATGTAATTAAGGTCCTGAGTCACAGTGCTTTACGACAGGGCACCATTCTCCTTTATCATACAAGCCCTAATGGAACTGGGTTCTTCCTGGAGAAAGAGTCAAACTGTGAGTTACATCATTACAAGACATAAGATGGAATTCACTTCCCCAAATTCATGCAGATGCAGTAACAAAATAGTAAAATAAACAGGAAAACTCAGTGTAATACATTCGTCCCGTGAAATAACCATATTCCATGACTGGTATTCCACTGGTAACAATAATCCCACAAGATGGAAGAAAGCTTGATTTCATCAAATAGCATCACTACAAGAAATTAAATGACAAATAGTTTGTTTTATAATTTATAAATTATAAATGGCAACATACATAACTGAATTCTCTTGTAGTCCTCTTCAAGACTTAAAGAATTTTCTTTTTCTCTTATGTATTCATCAATGGAGCTTAAGTTTCCAATTTTGGAGCATATGGACCTCTGAGCTCTTCCGATAAGGATGCTAAGGGTTTGGGAGGTTTGCCGGTCAGGTAATTGGATACGTTTTAACCACAGTAGGTGAAAGACCAAGTTCGGGTACTCAGAGGGGACCTTGGTGGAGGCACCAGTGGAAAAAAAAAGAAATCAATGAAACAGCGCCTCTTACTGGCAGAAGGGCAAAATTATCGGTCTGTTAAAAGTACTGTAAAAGTGTTGCTGAGATACACAATTGGTAAGCACAAAATATTTTCCCCTTTAAAAAATCAGAAAGAGTTAAGCAGAAAATTTTAGAATAATCATTACAAAGTGGATTGTGGGATTCATAGGGTGTTTAGAATGCCAAAAGGGAGCCATTGTATCTGCTGGGAAAAGTGAAAATCAAGGATTAACAGACTAACAAAGGGGAAATTATATTATCCCTAATAAGAGTAGCAGAGTAATCTCAGCAGCTGTTTGTCTTCTAATGACTCTTCCACTGAGATGGAGCACAAACAAAAGCAGGCAAATTCTTTAGATAAATGGGGTAATTTTAGATATTTACATGGTCCTTTACAATCATTGACTTATTAATACCAATACCCAGCAACATCTGTCCTGCTAGCCATATTTCATAGTTGGAATCCCTCAGGCTCTGCAAAGTTAGGCAGGTGGTATGGTCAATACTTGAATAACATTATTTTCAAATCCCTAAAGCTTATCATTGCGTTTATCCATGGCCCATAGAAAATGTACCTCCTCCCTTCTATAACTCTCACCATTTACTAGCTGGAAGGTGACACAGAAGAGTTATTACCATGTGGATTCTGTAGCCAAACTGCCTGCATTCAGGGTCTGGCTTTATCATACATTGACTGTGTATGTTCTCTTAGGCAATCATGGTACTTCAAATCTTTCTGTACCTTAGTTTCCTCACCTATAATAAAATATGCTTGGCAAGAGTATTAGAGCCAACACTGATTTGAGTACTAAATAAGAAAATATAGGGAAAGTTCTTAGAAAAGTGCTTAGCACCTAGTGAGAGCTGGAGAAATGTTAGATATAATCAGCTGATGCTGCACAGATTGACAAGCTATTCAAAAAATTGCAAACCTTAGGTTATACTTAAAGATTTCTAGGATATAAACGATGGTAAAGTTACTTGGGAGGAGTAGATTGGGTGGAAACAGAACTTCAATGTTTTAATATGGCATACTTCAATATAATTTGAATATGTTGCAACAAGCATGTTACACTATTGTAAATTTTAATAAAGACAGAGAATATATCAAAGCTTGCCGTTCAATGATCCATTGATTTTAGCCTTTGGAGCTTGTATTCCAGAATCTCTTTTGAACATATAACCTCATATGTAAGAGGGTTCTTTTAATCCTTTGCAAAGATGCCCACCTTCTGTAGGCGAACCTTTTTTTTTTTTTTTTTTTTTTTTTTTTTAAAGGAAAGACAGAGAGAAGGAAGGAAGGATAGAAGGAAGGAAGAGAGGAAGAAAGGGAAACATCTTTTAAGCATTTTCTTGTTTTATTGTATTTTGTTTCTCCGTTTTCGTTACATGGGCTGGGGCCGGGAATCGAACCGAGGTCCTCCGGCATAGCAGGCAAGCACTTTGCCCGCTGAGCCACCGCGGCCCGCCCTGTAGGCGAACCTTTTGATGAGACCTTCTGATTAGAATCCAGAAGTTACTGATGTCTGCACTCCTGGAGCACATCTGCAAGAAGGACTGCGAATGCTGCAAACTCCTCTGCAGTGTAAACACACTGGTACTCAGCCAGAAGACTGGAGTCATGCGCCAGGGAAACCAAGCCGCAGTCAGAGATTTCCACTGGCAGCAGAGTGCTGAAATCTGTCACTGCATCCTGCTATCTGGGCATCAGCATGTCCATCTGCACTTAGCTTGCAGAGAAGCAAACTGCCAAGTATCCTCTGCAGCGCTCAGGCCCAGTGTGGTCCTACTAGGGCACTGCAGCCCAGACCAAACCAGAGCACTGTAGACCACTGATGGCCTCCTCCCTCCTGTACAATTTAGAACTGCTGTAGAAATCCTTGGATAGTTTCATTAGGGCGTTTAATATCTAGGGAGGGTTTTTAAAGCAAATAGCCATGTAATTCTTGGGCAAGTTACTTATTCTTTGTCAAGGGGGGATGTATGAGTTAGGGTAATGCTAGCTGCTGTAATAGAAGTTCATTTCTCCCTTATAAAAGAGTCCACTGCAGATGCTCCTGGGTAAGGGAGGCAGGGCTCTGCTCCACACAGTCCTTCAGGAACCCTTCCAAGATCCCCTGGGTATTGGCATCCAGCCAGCGGAAAAGGAAGGAGGAACATGCACTGGAGGATTTCACAGGTCAGGCCTGCAGATGGTGTCACTACATTCTGCCACAATCACATTGCCACACCTATCTGCAAGAAAGGCTGGAAACCATGGTTCATTTGTGCGTCTGTCAAAAAAGAAAACATGGTAACTGTGTGATTGTGAAAACCTTGTGTCTGATGCTCCTTTTATCTAGCGTATGGAGAGATGGATAAAAAATAAACAAATAATGGGGGAACAAAGGTTAAAATAAATTGGGTAGATGGAAATACTAGTTAATGGCCAATGAGAGGGAAGGGTAAGGGGTATGGTATGTATGAGTTTTTTCTTTTTTATTTCTTTTTCTGGAGTGATGCAAATGTTCAAAAAAATGATCATGGTGAAGAATACACAACTATGTGATGATCTCGTGAGCTACTGATTCCAGATATGGAATGTTCGTATGTTAAGAATGTTTGTATATTAGTATGTGTTCTAGTCTGCTAGCTGCCGGAATGCGATAAACCAAAAATAGAATGGCTTTTAAAAGGGGGAATTTAATAAGTTGCAAGTTAACAGTTTTTAGGCTGTGGAAATGTCCCAATTAAAGCAAGTCTACAGAAATGTCGAATCTAAGGCATCCAGGGAAAGATACCTTGGTTCAAGAAGGCCGATGAAGTTCAGGATTTCTCTCTCAAGTGAGAAGGCACATGGTGAACACAGTCAGGGTTTCTCTCTCAGCTGGAAGGGCACATGGTGAACACTGTCATCTGCTAGCTTCCTCTCTAGCTCCCCAGGAGGTGTTTTCCTTCTTCATCTCCAGAAGTCGCTGGCTGGTGGACTCTGCTTCGTGGTTCTGCAGCATTCTCTGCTGTGCCTTTCTCGTGGCTCTGTCATTCTTCTCTGCTCTCTCTCCATCTCCCACGTTCTCCAAAATGCTTCCTCTTTTACAGAATCCCAGTAAACTAATCAAGACCCACCTAGAATGGGTGGAAACACATCTCCACCTAATCCAGTTTAACCACCACTCTTGATTGAGTCACATCTGCATAGAGATCATCTAATTAAAGTTTCCAACATACAGTCCTGAATAGGGATTAGAAGAAACCGTTTCTCCCACAAAATGGGTTAGGATTAAAAAATGGCTTTTCTAGGGTATGTACACCTTTTCAAACTGGCACAGCATGTTAAGTTTTATCAATAAAATTTTAAAAATAATAATGATAAAGAAAACATGAATTTAACAAACAGAGAGCCTGTCTCTGCTACAGGAAATCACATATTACCTTGGACAATTGTCATAAAGATTACAGATGATGTAAGTAAAAAGAGATGAGCATAAAATGCCCAAGCAGAGACTAAATCGTGGGCTGAGGAGGAGTAGTCACAAACAGCAAGGGTTAGGAGGACAGCAGAGCAGACTAACTCATTTTGGGCCAAGGGGTTTGAGTCAGGAAGCTCAGGTAATCATTAGTGCTGTTTCACCAAAAGGTTTAGCTCTCTGCCTTCAAGCCACAGGTGGGAACGCACTTCCTGCCCTACCCAACTCCCAGTGTTGGGTATGTGTTCTACTAGTTCTGACTGAATCTTAATTGCCAGTGTGAAGTTCCCTAGAGGGTTGTCTCCCTTCTGCCAATGACAGCAAACAATATCCCAGAGAGGACCAACTCCATTAGCCTGAATCTTGAAGAAAGAGGGCAGAGCAGAGCTTCTGGGCACCCACGATAAACATGTTATTTTAAGCCACTGAGATTTGTGGGGTTGTATGTTATTGCAGCATGACCTAGCTTATCCTGGCTGATGCTGACACTTTTCTCAGGCAGGAGGCAGCACATGGCCTGTGAGGTAAACAAACAAAAGGGCATTCTTGTGCATTTAGATCATCAGTTCCAAAAACGAAGGAATCATGCTTTTAAAAACATAATTTATACATTATTGCCACAAGTCAAAGAAGTACTTGATGCGCTTATTTAAAATATGAAAAAAAAAATTCAACTTTGAGAGAAGCCCCAGATAATCTCTCTTCCTTAAAAGATCGCCCCAATTTGGAGAAAGTTTAAAGCTACAAAGTGCAAAAAAGGATATAAAGGACATATTAATATCTAATCAACATTCCCTGCCCTCTCTGATATAATCAAAAGTAAGAGAAAAATGAAAATAACAGAGCCTTGGAGGGAATTGTAGACAAATGTCTAAAGCATTTTTATGCAGACAAATCTGGCTACTTGCCTGTCCCATAGGATCTCTAAAGCCGGACCTCGGGGTTAGGGAGGGCCTCCTGCACCACAAGATTCCCTTGTCGGTTGCCTTATGGACCCTCCTGGTTCTGTGGCTGGTGGACCAGCACTGCGCTGTTTCCCTGATGAGTGCAATTCCACGTATTTCATCTCTGATCTCACTCACATCATCCACACTGCAAGATTACTTGAGATAGAAATATGAGGGACCATGACTCTGTTTAATATGTTTCCCTAGAATGAAGTAAGTAAAGGGTACCCCCAGTTCTGCTCACTTCAGCATCATAAGAAGCTCTGATGTTCCTGACGGGCTGGTTGAACTGCCTTAACTAGAAGTCACCAAGCAGACCATCAACTCCTTAGAGGCAAAGCTGTATTTTATTCATCTTGTAAAGCACAGTAATTAGTTAAAAGCCTGCTTTGGATTCAGCCAGATTCTGGTTTGAGTATTGATTCTACCATTTAATAATTGGGCAGCCTTGGCCACTTAACCTCCCTAAGCGTCCTAGTCATAAAATGGGGATAATGATGCCCAACTCCTTTGACTTGTGGAAACTGAACGTGACACTTGTGTGTAAAGCTGTTGATATTGCTCAAAAGTTTTTGTTCAATCCTTGGAAGAAGATCTCCATAACAGCTACAAAAATGTAAATTGTGATTATATCGGGAGTAGTTTAAAAGATAATTTCATTGCCAGAGGCTGCAAATGCCATAAATGTTGGGCCTGAGTAGATAGCATTTAGCTCAAGGGAAGGGATTAGTTTCACTTTATCTACATTGTTTGAATTTTTATACGTATTAAAAATACATGATATCTAAAATAAATACAATCTTTAAAAAAAAAAAGTTGAACTGGCAGCGTGGCTAGCTTATTTGCTGAATCTTTTAGCTTATAGGGATAGCAAGAGCATTGAACAGAAAACACTTATAATCATCCCATGTTAACACTCCCTTTCCACGAGGCCTCTGGGGTAGAAACGAGGCATAATGATCCTCTGTAGTCGCAGCAAATATTTCTTCCGATAAATTTAAACCAGCCTCTGTATTACCCTTGTCTCCAGTAAACCCTTTTGGGAGGGTGGTTCCCGCCCCTCCCTGTCTCCGCGTAATTGGGGGGTGGAGGGAAACTGAGGCGGGGTGGGGCCGGGCCCGGGCCAGGGCCGTTGGGGCGGTTCCGGGGCCCGGAGCGCTCAGGCCGCCGCGGGTCGGCCGGGCGGGGAGCCCCACGCGGTCAGGCCCAGGGGGCGGGCCCGGAGCCGCGGCCTGGCCTGCGCGGCGCCCGCGGCTCCCCTGCAGCTCCCTGAGCGCCGCCATCATGCTGCAGAAGCGGGAGAAGGTGCTGCTCCTGAGAACCTTCCAGGGCCGGACGCTGCGGATCGTGCGGGAGCATTACCTGCGGCCCAGCGTGCCCTGCAGCAGCCCGCTCTGCTCGCAGCCCGCAGCCTGCCGCAACGGTCAGGGGCCGGGGCCGGGGCCGGGGCCGGGGCCGGGGCCGGGGCCGGGGCCGAGGGCCGAGGCGGAGCGCGAGGCCGCGGGGGCCTGAGGCAGACGTCGCGGGGCCTCCGCCCGCGCCCAGGCACCACTTCCAGCCCCGCTGCGGGCCGGAGCGAGAGTCGGGCGGGCTGAGAGCCGCAGAGACGGCCCTGGTAGACTCCTTCCCGAGCTCTAAAAACGGGGCGCCGCTAGCCCCTCGTGAACCCGAAGGGCCGAGAGCCGGGGGTCCTCACAGCGGAGAGGCCGGTGACCTGGCTGCTGGGAGAGGCCGGTGGGCTGTGGCGCGTGTGTGTGACATGGGGAGATCCCGGGAGCGCTCAGCCCTTGCGGGAAAGCCGTGGCCGCGGAGCACACATTTGCCGGTCATTGCTCATCTAACATTCCTTGCTTTGCTCTCTACAAATGCCCCGTCCGGCCAGCCCGGATCCCTCCGACGTCTGTCCGGGGGAGCCTGTTCCCTCTCCGCTGTAGGTTTAGTGAGTGGCGTCGTTGTACGGGAAGGCCGTGGGAAGGTTGCATCTGGACTTCTGTGTGCTAGACCCGGCCCACCTCGATATCTGGGCTGCCAGGGTGGCTGAATTAATGATGAACTGCGGGTTCTCTGGCCTCGGGTGCAAAATGAGTGTGTGGGTCCATCCTCAGTTTTGAGGTTAAAGTGAAGCCCTCAGTGACAGGTTGGCTAACCAGTTCCCTGGAACGTGGGTTGTGCCCAAGCCCTGACACTGCCCACTGCTGCCGCTGAGCATCTTTTCTGGTCAGTTCAATCCTTCCGCCCCTTAGAGACTTTTGAGCTTGTTCCAAAACTTGTAGTAGAACCCATTTGAAATTGTCCCATTTGAATGTGGTCGTACGTCGATGATGAGATGAGACAGAAATATTCAGATTGTGCTGAACATTTGCTTTTTTGAAAAAACAGAATCAGCCATATTCTCCCGCTGCAGAACTGGCAACACCATAAACCAAGCGGCGTGTTTATCACAGCTTCTGGAAAACTGAAGGTGCTGAATTTACCTGCAGTTTGGACCTCAACCAAAGTAGATTTGTCCTTTTTTTTTTTTTTTAACTTCACAGTGTAGTTAAGGTTGGAAGTTATTTTGCACACCAGGGCTCCATGACATTGAAATAGTAATAAACCAGATTTGAAAATGTGGTCTAATCTCTTAACTTTTGAATTATGTTTCAGATGGGAAACTCTTGTCTAGTGATGTGACTCACTATGTGATCCCAGACTGGAAAATTGTTCAAGATTGCCTTGAGATCCTCGAGTTTCCTGAGTTGAAGGGAATTATTTTTATGCAAACGGCTTGTCAAGCTGTGCAGCATCAAAGAGGCCGGAGGTAACTGTTTTGCATTATTTATTTATTTATGGTGAGGATTTCCCCCCCCCACCCCCCCCCCTTAGAAAAGGAGAAGAAAAGGAATTCGTTATTTTGTCAGAAAGGACTTTTTTTTTTTTTTTAACTCATTTGGTATTCTCTTTGCTAGTGAAGAATGCGGTAACATTATTTTATATTTCTGCTTCAACACCTGACCAAAAGATCTAAATGTAGATCAATAAACTGCAGTGTCCCCAGTATGTGGGTATTTAAGATTCTAGTGAGAAAAGGCTTTTGGTGTGCATTTTTATAGTAGCAGGGTTATTATTTATATTTTGTTGATAGTGTTTATTATTTAATCCTGTTTGTAGAGAGATTGTTTCAGAAGCTTACGTTCTTTTTTTGGGAAAAAGAGAGTATGTAAAAATTTTAGACTTCTTTATTGTGGATACAAAGTATACTCGTAATCATTGATTCATTTAAACCAGAAATAACTTGTTTTATTTTTAGATTACTAGTGTAACTATCAATCATAGTTATTGTCTTTGCTAAACAAAGGATTTCTGATTTCTACTGGTCTAAAATACTTGCCTTGTACCTCAGTGAAGACTAATTGTCCACGTTTAAAATAAGGACCCTAAAAAAATGGCTTTGCTTCATTTAACATTGGGAAAGGGTTTACGATTTTAACTTGGAGGCTATATGGAAATAGCATATTAAAATTATATATCCAACCTCTTAACTCCCCAAGTTGTTTAAAAAGCAGAAATCATGTGTTTCTTCTTTTTCAAATGTTATGGTTTCTTCCAACCTTGGTAGTAAAAGATGAAATGTTTTTATTTCTATATGAAAATGATAAATTGTCTTTATTATGTACTCAGTTCAAAAAAATGTGCATTAACAAGGTTGGGTGCAGGTCTTTCAGATAGAATATTTAAAAATGAGCTTGAAGTTGATTTTGCTCAGACACTAAGATATAGATGTTTGTACACATCCAAGTTTAAATGCTGCTCCAGGTGTCATATTTCAATTTCTACTACTAAAATCAATTTGTGGTTATCATTTGAATTGCTAACACACTGCTGAGCCTTTTCAACTCCTGTTTTCTGAAATATTTTTAATATTAAGGATTGTTTTAAAAACCAATTCTTGGGACATTCAGAGGCAACGAGTTGGAATTTAAATGTCTTTTCTCCTAAACATTTCAAAAGTAGTTACGTCAATGAAAAAGTATTGGTTTTCAAGTAGTTTACCGTGTCTCTGAATATTCTAAATGTGAAAACAAAAGATGAGGACTTATGAAACAGGCCCTTACAACACCCTGCTTTTTCCATTTGATAAGCACTTTTTGAGCTCCAAGTTGCAGACCTTAGAAAGTAAAAGAGAACAGTCCCTACTTTGCTCAACAGACCTATTGTCGGGTTGGGGTTAGATGCAAAAAGCAAGAAGATAATCATAAAGCATCTTTGACACATGAAGGATAATATAATATGCACTGTGCAAAATGCAGAAGTAACTATGGAGAAATATAATAAGCCAGAAAGCCTTCTGGGGGGAAAAGGTTTGAGTCTGATCTTAAAGCGGGTGTAATGAACATGACTGAAGATGATGAAGAGGAGGCAGGAACAAGAATCAGCAAGTTTGGGACTTGGCACTTTACCTGTTAAGCAACCAACGTGTATGTGCATTCAGGTCAACACTGCTAAATGACCAAATTTCCTAAACCCGAGAAACCGTCGTATATTGAAAGCTAACTTTAAAATTGACAGTAACTATTGACCATACAATATAAGAGCTAGGAGATCTGCTTTATTAATTTGGCCTTCATAGGTGTAAGTTATTTGAATTTTTATATTTAACCAAATCTGGCCTAGCCAAAGCTCTCTGGTGTTCTGCTTCATTTAATGTTGGGAAACATCTTGGTGTATTTTTTGTTCTTCCTTGGAGATTTTTGAGGTGCCAGTGAATAATTCATTCTATTCAACATGCTTTTAGAAATGTTACTGCTTAGGAAATCATTGTCCATTAATTATACCTGAGCAGGTTGTGTCTGGCATAAGAAAGCCTTGTTTTCTCCTTTTGGTTCTCTCCTCGATTTCTTCTGTATGGTTTTGGAGGGTGTCATATTTTGTGCCTCAGTTTCTCAGATTTGGAAAACATCTAGAACAGTCCAGGGAAACTGGGTTTTTCTATAAGACGGGAGAAATTTAGACGCTTTTATTGAACTTGAATATCTGAAGCCGTTGTTCTATTATTCAGGTCCAGTTTGTTGAAGACACTGTGAGACTCTATGTGGGTCCCATAGGGGACACTCATGTATCTAATTCCATCCTATAGACACTACAAACCCTGACTAACAAAAAATATGACCATGTTGTATATATGCACTATTCCATTGTCAGAATAAGCCTACATGTCTACAAGAAAACCTGACTGTCACATTGAGTGATGAACTCCTTATTTTCTGCTTTCCCCTCTAATATTCTTATACCATTTGTTCATTAGTTTTATCTGGTTGATAGCTAACAGATGGAAGCACACACTAAAAAGTCTAAAAAGATATATGGGAGTGGAACTTCACCTTGAGAACAGTCTTTTTGTTAATTTATATGTTTTTCTAAATATTGAGAAATTTTACTCCAATTTGATGGTAAATGCCTGGGTCTGGCTTGTAGAACATCAGTATTTGCGAGGACAACTTGAGAATCCCTGGTAAAAAGTGAAGGTGTGAATACAAATACAGTACTGTACGTGAACCCTAGCAAAAGGGTAATTCAGTTCTGAAAATGTCAGAGTTTATTCAGAGAATTATTTTGCATTTGCCATCACTGTGGTCAAATCTTATGCATTCATTTTTTCATTTTAGAAACATTTGTTGAGCACCTCCTGTGGGTTAAGCAATGAGGCTGCAAAGATGAAAGCATACTGCCTGCTATCTGGAACCTTCTACCCCTTCTCTCCTTCCCTGTGTCGTCTGTCTAGCTAACGCCATTCCTCCTTCAGATGTCAGGTCCCCCCCTCCAGGAAACCTTACCCACCCCTCCCATGTTCTGCCACATGTACTTCTTTCATGGCCCCTATCCCACTGAGCTGTAATTGGTACTTGTCACTCCCCGTTCAGCCAGTGAGCTCCTTGAGGGCAGGGCAACAGTTTTGTTCATCATGAGCAGGGCTACTCTCTGGCTGGGCACTTCCCTACTCTGACTTAGGAGTTGGGGCCACTATTCACATGTTCATGTGCATCGCAGTGACCGGACATTGTCCCCTGAGGGTGGTGTGTGATGCAGTGGCTCCCACTGCCATTGCCTCCATCCCTAGCAAAAAAGGAGTGAAGGATGTTTGGCGAAGGCGATAATCTGCAAACAAATAGCTGCGATAACTGCAACTGCTTTATTAGGGATGTACAAAACGTAGTGGTAGATAAAAGGCAAAATGTTCTATGGAAGATCAGGAAGACTAGACACAATTTAAAAAATATTTTCTCTGAAAGAATGAAGTACTGATGTTTGTGAATTCTCTTCTAAAATCTTTTTTATTGTTTAACAAATGAGGGCTCAGTTTAAAAACGTTACAGAAATGTGTAAAGCAGAAAGTACAATTCCCTTCCATACTCTGCTCATTAACAAAATGAGGTGGACTCTTCCATGCTTCTCCTAACAGATGTTAAAAATGATTTTTAAATGTCTCTTTGTAAAAGTGGCAAAATTACCAATTAAATATGTTCTAGGCATTTCTGGGGAGAGAAGAAGCTTTTGTTTGCACAAGTGGAATTTCTGTTAAAGAAAGCTGCCATTCTCAGTAATGAAACTGAATCCCTTTGTTTATTTAAAAATTTTATAAATTGCTATTATGTACTTGATGATGCTTTTAAAGATGGCTCAAAATTAGAATTACTAAGAAAACAAAATCATTTTTCTTGTTTTCTAGTGAATCTTTGAGAACACACAGATATAGGCGGTTAGCATTTTTTAAAAGAGGATTATTTGATGAGTTCCACCTTTGCTTTAATTAAAAGATTCATTTTTTTAAGCCTATGCTGATGAACTAGAGGTGGAGATGAGGATGCAAATTTCTATCATATTAAAACATGTATTAGGGGAACTTCCAGGGAACATGGCAGCATGGGGAGCTCCAGGACTCAGTCCTTCTACCAAAACAGCTAGTAAACAGGCAGGAAATGCCTGAAACACTCTTCTGGAGCTCTGGAGGCCAGATGAACACTGCACAGCATCCAAGGAAAGAGCGGAAGGAAGAGGCTGGTAAACTACGGTAAAAAATAGTGAGTTGTGCTCTCTGAGCAGTGGCTGCCAGTGCCCATCCCCCACTCTCACAGCAGGCCGCCTTGGGGCCAGTCCCTGGCTAGCTCGCTGGGGACAGAAAGGGACATGAAAGTCCTCTTCCCCAAGAACAGAGGTGGGCATAGCTGATCACTGATCATAGCTTTTGATTAGCAAACTTGGATCCCTGGGACCCAGCTCTGAGCGAGTGTTTTTTATCCTGGACAAAGGTGGCAGCAGCCAGTGTTTCAGTCCCACCCTGGTCACGGGCAGACGTAGCACTTCCTCAGGGATCCAGGGGATCATTTGCTGAAGAGCTGTATTTGCTGGGCAGGACAGGAAAGCACAGATTTGGAGAACTGTTAAAGAGCCTTTTGATGCCCGGCCTTCCTAATCCTCTCCCCGAGGTATTTTGGAGCCAGTCTGCAACCCCCTGTGGGTCCCTGACTGTTATGGCTGGGAGGTACTGACTTGGGAAAGTCTTCTCCTGGGTGACCCTCCCAGAATTTGTCCTTTGAAGCAGCTGAGAGACCACAAAAGGAGTATGAAAACTAGAGATAAAATAAAAACAAACAGAACAGATTAAGACTCCTGGAGAAGGAATAGAGGAAAGGAAGCTCTCAACCGGTGGTAAGGCAATCATAAAAAGTATATAGCACATTTAGGGCAAGGATCAGATGAAGAAGAGTGGAAAAAATCTGATCAGTTAAACATAGGCTATTCTAAAGGTATAGAATAAGGTGGTCTAAGTATCAAAGAAGAGCCTTAACCACAGCAGAGAGAAAAACTGACCTTCAGAGTAAACGCATCAAGATAATCACATGCCTAGACATCAGCAAAAACAAACAAACAAGCCATACTAAGAAATGGGAAGATATGGCCCAGTCAAGGAAACGAAACTTCAGAGGAGTTACAGAATTTAGAACAACTAAGAAAAGAAAAGTATTCAAATGTACATGTCATGAGTGTCCCAGAAGAAGAAAAGGGAAAGGGGACAGAAAAAATATTTGAAGAAATAAATGCTAACCAACCTACTTCGTGGGATGTGCTAATCAGAATGGCAAATGGCAAAGATAGGGAATTCTGAAGGCAGCGACAGAAAAGTGATTGTCACATACAAAGGATCCAGATAAATACTAGGTACCAATTTCTCATCAGAAACTATGGAGGCAAAAATGCAGTGGTATTATATTTAAGGTACTGAAAGAGAAAAATTACCAGCCAGAAATTCTTCATCTGGCAAAATTGTCCTTCAGAAATGAGCATGAGTTTAAAATACTCACAGTCAGAAGTGAGAGAGTTTGTTAATAAAAGACCTGTCCTACAAGAAATACTAAAAGGAGTCCTCAGGCTAAAAGGAAAAGACAGAATAGAATGGTTTGGAATAGTATGAAGAAATTAAGATTATCAGTAAGGGTAATTAAAAGGGTAAAAGGAGAGACAAACTTGGGGTTTGTTCATATGAAACTTAATCCCAGAAAGGATAGGTCAAACCTACTTAAAATGAGGCCTAAGAGTCACCCCCAAGAGAACCTCTTTTGTTGCTCAGATGTGGCCTCTCTCTCCAGCCAACACAACAAGCAAACTCACCACCCTCCCCCTGTCTACGTGGGACATGACTCCCAGGGGTGTGGACCTTCCTGGCAACATGGGGCAGAAATCCTAGAATAAGCTGAGACCTAGCATCAAGGATTGAGAAAACCCCTAGAATGAGCTGAGACTCAGCATCAAGGGATTGAGAAAACCTTCTCGACCATTGACCAAAAGGGGGAAGAGTGAAATGAGACAAAGTGTCAATGGCTGAGAGATTCTAGACAGAGTCGAGAGGTTATCCTGGAGGTTATTCTTACGCATTTAGTAGATATCACCTTGTTATCCAAGATGTAATGGAGAGGCTGGAGGGAACTGCCTGAAACTATAGAGCTGTGTTCCAGTAGCCATGTTTCTTGATGATGATTGAATAATGATACAGCTTTCACAATGTGACTGTGTGATTGTGAAAACCTTGTGTCTGATGCTCCTTTTATCTACTTTGTCAACAGATGAGTAGAACATATGGAATAAAATAAATAATAGGGGGAACAAATGTTAAAATAAATTTAGTTTGGAATGCTAGTGATTAATGAAAGGGAGGGGTAAGGGGTATGGTATGTATAAATTTTTTTTCTGTTTTCATTTTATTTCTTTTTCTGTATTGATGCAAATGTTCCAAGAAATGATCATGATGATAAATATGCAACTATGTGATGATATTGTGAATTACTGATTATATATGTAGAACAGAATGATCAAAATAGGAATGTTTGCATTTTCTTTGTATTTTTTGGTATTTAAAAAAATAAAATAAATAAATTTTTAAAAAGTAAAAAAACAGAGAGATAAAAAATATAGGTTACCAGGGAATGGACTGAGGTTAGAGTATGGAGAGTTGATGGTTAACTTGTACAGAGTTTTTCTTTAGGTTGATGATAAAGGTATGGAAATGGCTGGTAGTGATGGTAGCACATTATTACTTGTATAATGAACAGCGCTGAACTATAGAGGTGACTGTGGGTAAAAGAGGAAACTTTAGGATGTATGTATTGCTAGAGTAAAAATTAAAAGAGTAAACAGGACTGTACAACACAGTGAACCCTATTGTAGATAGTGGACTATAGCTAATAGTACAAGTATAAACATGTTCTTTCATGAATTTTAACAAAGGTATGATACTAATGCGAGGTGTTAATAATTGAGTAGTATATGGGAAAAAACACACCTAATGTGAATTATTGATGATAGTACAATGTTAGCAATCTTTCATCAATTGTAACAAAGGTAACTACTGTTGAAAAAAGTACAATTATTTTTTAAAATGCTATCTATCATCACTTGCCACAAATGTTCTACACTAATGCAAGGTGTTGGGGGCAGGGTGGTAAATGGGAATCCTGTATGTATTTTTTTTTTTTTTTAATTTTAATTTATTTATTCATTTATTTTTACCTGGGCCGGCTCTGGGACTCAAACTCGGTCTCCAGCATGGCAGGTTGGAATTCTGCCACTGAGCCACCGTTGCACTGCCCTTTTTTTATGTATATATTTTTTAATGTTTTTTTTTGGGGGTAGGAATCCTATGTTTTATGTATGATTGTTTTGTAAACCCACAACTTCGCTAATAAAAAATTTTTTTACAAACAATGAAAGAACAAGAAAAAAATAAAAACACACATTAAATGCCAATCATCTATCTTGGATAGCTTACATGACAATTTAATATCTGGTTTAATATGAATCCTTTTTTTAAATTTTGAAATACTTTCAAACTTACAGGTTAGTTATAAAAATACAAATCCCTTACAGAGAACTTCTCATCCCCCCCAGATACCCAGATCCACCAATTTAACATTTTTTCCACATTTGTGGTATCATTCTATCTGTTCATCTATCAACCCATCCTCTCTATCCATCGACCTGTCTGTCTGTCTGTCCACCTACCTGTTTATCTATTTATTGACCCATTTTCCAAGCACTTGAGTGCAGGTTGTATACATTGTCCTCCTTGAACACTTAATATTGCCTAAGTGCAGTTATCAAGATCAAGAAATTTATATACAGCTTATGGTTTATATTCCAACTTTTTTCTCCTCTGTTATTAGATTCTGTCTGGGATCCTATATTGCATTTAGTTGTCATTGTCTCTCTCTTATTGTTGTTGTTGTTTCAAGTTAATGGAAACAAATCTTTGTTAAGTAACTTTTAATATCAGAAAAATAAAACTCTTAAATTCTCTTTACTCATATTTACACAGTTCTGATACCCTTACCACCTTCCATTACTGAAACTTTCCCATCTCCCCAAACTGAAACCCTACGCCTGGTATGCATTAACTCCCCATTCCCGCTGCCCCCCACTCCCCCCCCTGGCAACCTGTCTGTACTCTTTTCAGTCTCTATGAACTGGCTTATTCTCTGATGTTTTCTTCGTAGTACCATGTGGCTTAAATTTAACTGTCTAAATCTCTAACAATCTTATTTGCTTAAATACCAACTTAACTTCAGTAGTATACACAGAGCATGTTTGTATACTCCTCCATACCTCCACCTTTTTGCAGTTCTTGTCACAAATTGCATATTTATACACTGATTTGTTTTATTTGTTTGTTTATTTGGGGGGGGGTGCGTGATCCAGGAATCAAACCCAGGTCTCCCACATGGAAGGCAAGCATTCCGCCACTGAACCACCCGCGCACCCACAGATCGCATATTTGTACATTGAGTCCAAAACAACTAATTTATCATTACATTTTATGCGTTTACTTTTTAGATCCTTGTAGGAAATGAAAAGTGGAGTTACAAGCCCAAATACAATAGTACTGGCATTTATATTCACATGTCGTTACCCTCACTTCTTCATTTGGCTTTGAGCTATTGTCCAGTGTCCTTTCCTTTCCACCTACAGAACGCTCTTTAGCGTTTCTTGTAGGCCTGGTCTAGTGCTGACCGAGTCCCTCCGCTTTTGCTTATCTGGGAATGTCTTACTCTCCCTAGTTTGTTTTTTTTTTTTAAACTTTTTTTTATTGTATAATATAACATGTATAAAAAGCAAAGAAAGAAAAAAGCAGTAGTTTGCAAAGCACTGTTCAATAAGTAATTACAGGACAGATACCATCCTCTCAGATTTTTCCTTCTAGCTGCTCCAGAACATTGGAGGCTAGAAGGAATAAATATTTTTTTATCATCACAATCGACTTTTTTTCTTTTTGTGAAAATATATATACAAAAAAGCAATAAATTTCAAAGCATAGTGCGGCAGTTTTAGAACAAATTTCAGAGTTTGGTATGGGTTACAATTCCACAATTTTAGGTTTTTACTTCTAGCTGCTCTAAGGTACTGGAGACTAAAGGAAATATCAATAGAATGATTCAGCAATCATACTCGTTCGTTAAACCCTACCTCTCCCTCATTTTTGAAATAAGGATTTAAAAATGAACAAAGCTTTAAATAAGCAATTAAGTTCCTTTTAAACAGCTCTGAATGTTTTCTGTATTTCAAATTACCTAGACTATTAAAAAGCACTTTCTGAGAAATTAACCCATAAGACACTTTGTATTTGTTTTGTGACTGGTTAGCACAGTTGGAGGTATCTCCTGATGGGAAAAAAATCTTAAAATTTGTTATTGTATGACACATGAAGCTAATCTCATATAAATCATGGTAGCAGCATAAATGAAATTCGCAAATAAATCACCAAACTTATTTACCTTAAAGGTCCTTTTCTAGGGCTGCCCTCCAAAAGTAATGCTATTTACAAAACAAATGAGGTACAAAAATAAAGAGCTAAACTCTGCTTGCATCTGTATATTCTGTGAGCTGTTAAAGAGCCTGCTTTGTTGGGCAGGGTGCTATTCTTAGATAGTACAATTACCAGAAGTCTTGGGAGGGGAAAGGAAAGAGAAAGGGTGTGATCTACAAACTAATTAATGCCTCACCCAAGCATATTCCGGCTGGTAAAATTGAGAGGCAGTAGCAGCCCAATAGTCCTAAAAAAAAGTACTGAACACACCAAAGCTAACAAAATAAATGTTTCTCAGATCTTAAATAATCAGTCTTTTTCTCTAAAATACTTCATCTTTTTTTTTTTTTTTTTTAATTTTAGCAAGAGATGGCAGAAGATGAGTACCTGGTATGTTAGATTTATTTTTCCCCTCTGTGTCACAGACAGTATAACAAATTGCGAAATCTCCTGAAGGATGCGCGCCATGATTGCATTCTCTTTGCTAATGAATTCCAACAGTACTGCTATCTCCCCCGGGAAAGAGGAGAATCTATGGAAAAGTGGCAGACCAGGTACGGCCCTGTGTTGCTGTGTGTTTTTGCATGATTGTCATCTGTAATTCCCTCATCATTGGTTATCTGGAAGTTGATCTAAATAGTATGTTAGAACAAGCCGACAATTATTGTAGAACAACTTAATTTACAAAAGTGCCAATATTGTAGTTGTGTCATTGAGTCCCTGATTGATACTTTTTAAAAATTATGCTTAGGGAGATATAGATACTCAGAGTAAGCTTGTCTCACATCTTAATGCTAGCAGGATCATTCCAGTAATCCAGAAGTTATAGCCTTAATGTTTGTGTGTGTGTGTGTTTGTGTGTGTGTGTGTGTGTTTGTGTGTGTGTGTGTTTGTGTATGTGTGTGTTTGTGTGTGTGTGTGTGTTTGTGTGTGTGTGTGTGTGTGTGTGTGTTAGGGATGGGTGGAAGGAGGGCTCAGGTGCCCCACTTTTAAGCTCAGAGCTTAAAAAAGTATAGGTTGCTCTAATATCCTAACTCAGTCTTTTTAAACTTAAACTGGCAAATTAATTCTGGAAAAGCTGTTTTAGGGACTGCAGTGTCTTAGTTTAGGTCTGTCTGAAAGCAGTGTCTGAAGCAAGAACTTGGATGTAAGTTGTTTATATGGGAGGTAATCCCCAGGAGCAGGAATAAGGAAGTGGGGAGAGTGAGACAGAGAAAGAGAGAAAGCAGTAAAGGATAGGTTACTGCTGCGGAGAACTAGGCGTCAGTCCTGCTAAGGATCCTCTAAGAAGCCATGTTAAATGTGCCTCAGAAGTATGTCAAAGGGCAGAGACCAGGACATGTATTCAAACATGCCCTTTAGTTGAGGATTGTTCCCCAGAGGCACTGATTCCACTCAGTGGGCCCCTGAGGTTGATGGGGCTGTCACAAAAGTGTAGCCAAAGTCAGAGGTGGGCCTGGGGTACAGGGTCTGGATGCCAATAGCATCTGCTCTGCTCTTTGATAGAGGATAAAAGAGACCTTAAACTAAAATGTCTTCATCCACACAAAACTTAAAATTGCCCTTTTCCTTGTAATTCTTTATTGGTAATAGCCATTAAATATTTCAACCCCCCATAAGCAAAATAAGCACTGTTACATACCTGAGTCCTCAGTTATAGTCCCCAAGTTCCCGCAAGGGCTCAGTAACACAAAGGGGAAAAAACATCTTTCTCCAGATTGGGTCACGTGTAAATACTTAAAATGTTTTCAGAAACGAACTGCCTTGCACATGGTAGATACCAAAAATGTTGGCTAAATTTTTTAAATGAAAGCAAAAAGAATACATTCTAGAACTGAAAGTACCTTATGTGGCATCTTAATTTGCAGAAAGTGAAATGGGTGCTTACAGAAATTGACCTGCCCAAGTTTTTGCAGTTTACTGGAAACACAGTTGTCTTTTTTATTTTTGTTTTTGCATGAGCAGGCCCCAGGAATTGAGCCCAGGTCTCCGGCATGGCAGATGGAACTCTGCCTGCACAGCCACCGTGGCCCGCCCGTAATCCAGTCTTGAGCAGAAGTCTTCAGACATAGTTTCTGTTTTCTAATTACTTCTTTTCAGGAAAATTTTCAGACATTTCCTGTAGTGCCATCTCAGACCTTATTGCATCAAATCTTCAGCTGCTTGCAGCCTAGATTTTCTCTTCATCAAAACTTCCATCTTTTCAACTCGCATAGCTTAGCGTTTCCTCCCTGTGGTGCAGTGTGGCTCAGTCCTCTGATTAAAGAGAGTTAAAAGATGGCAAAAATCAAAGATGGCAGAGCCTCACGGTTTCAAGGCCACATCAAGAAGTAAAGAGGTTGCTTTGGTGATTGGATGTCTTAGGGAAGAAGAATTGTCAAGTACTTTCTGATTCATCTTTGTGTCTTATAGAGTAGCGAACCCAGGGCATATTTCTAATGGGGGCTCAGGAAGTATTAGTTGAATGAATGAATGAATGGTTGTCTATATAGACCAAAGGATAACAAATCAAAAGCCAAGTATGAATTTCTGAACTATAGCCTGTGTTTTCTGCTTTGGGAAGGCTCATGTGCCCTTTGCTTTTCTAGGAGCATATACAATGCAGCCGTTTGGTACTATCACCACTGCCAGGACAGGATGCCAATTGTTATGGTGACAGAAGATGATGAGGCAATTCACCAATATGGAAGTACAACAGAAGGAGTGTTTGTGATTTCCTTCAAGGTATTTCCAGCTATTATGTATATAAGTGAGTGTGTGTGTGTGTGTGTGTGTATTCGTTTTCTAAATAATACCTATAGACCCCAACAAGGAAACAGGACAACGAAGAATAAGGAAGGCTTTTAAGAAGTTCCACATCTTCACTATTACCCAACTAATTAATCTGGACTTTAGGAAACTCAGACAAGATCCTTGTGACTGTGAGTCCCACAGCATCCAAGACCTCAATCCAGTAAGCCCCTGCTGACAGTAAACTCTTGTTTATTTTTGTAATAATAATAGTAACAGTAGTGATGAGAACAATCATAATAATAATGATTAAATTGTCATTATATTCTATTGTTTTTGAACCAACTTGATATGGTTCCACCTAACGGTAATAGCAACATTAATTCTCACAACAACCTTATAAGGTATCGTATCTATTTTACTTGTAAGGAAACTAAAGCATGGAAAGGCTAAGCAGCTTTCCCAGGGTCACAAAACAGGCAGGTGGTAGAGCTGGGATTAAAACTGAGGTCTCAGGCCAGAGCTCTTGCTCTTAACCATCATGCTGTAAACTTCCCAAATTGCTTTTCTAAACATATTGCACACACGAAACACAGTTTTAAAAGCCAGTCTTATCTTTCAGGTGTCCCTCATGTTTTCCCACTTCTGCATGTATGGGGGGGTCGTAGGGATAAATGAAGGGGTTGTGATAGGACTTACTCACCTGAGGACTGTGGCTCAGCTTGACGTACAGCTCACAGGCAGGAGTGGCATGTCACTCATCAGTGTCAGTTTCTTTGGATTGTTTTAGCAGCACAGATCTTCATATCTTTTAGATTCCTTTTGGGAGAGTAGACAACTGTTCATCTCTCAACAGATTGCTCGTCTCTGCGATCTGCCCCATTGGTCAGCCATGCTCCATTGGTTATCGTTTTTTTTAATGTAGAAACTAGAATGAGGCCCTCTGTTACCCCTGTCAGTTTTCAGAAAGGCTAGTCAGATTTTGAATTCTAGATTCTATAAGTGTTCCCAGGTGCATGTATTGCTAAAGATTTGCCCATAGAATTTTCTTGGCCCTGCTGTAAAAAAGTGCTCTGGTGTGCCAGAGAATTCTAGGGGTGCTGGATATTAATGGCAGTGTCACTTGTTTTTTGTGTTGCAATATATCATGTCTTGTTCCTTCAGAGGACAGTTGACTAAAATTACATTTCTCTACCTTTTGTGAAAATTGCTTTTCTTTGTAGTCCAGTCTTATAGTACAGTTTTATAAAAGCAAACTGTGTGGCCAAGGGCTTTATCGAGGTGAATGAGAGCAGAAAAAAAGAGATTGTGAAGTTTAGAAGAGAGGGAATCCCAGAACTTTCCAGGGGGGCTTGAAATTAGCTGGAGAAGTGTGAAGAGGACAGACCTCCCTTGAAGAGGTGGTGTACAGTCACCAAGTTTGGGAGTGATAAGTGACTGTAGAAGAAGAGAACTGATGTTAACACAGACAGAACTTCTGGAAGGACTTGGGAAAGGAAGGAAACTGTTTAAATAAGACCCTGAAAAGGAAATGCTGGAGTTGACAATTAGGATAATTTTTTTAATTTGAGCAAAAAAAATGTGGTAGAAACTGCCTTAGATTCAAAATTGAGTTAAAATCTTATAGAAAATTGATTTGATTCAGTAAGAGTCAACGATTTGAGGGCATGTATCTCGGGCAATAGGAGACAAAATGTATGAATTCCAGATGTATTGCTGCCAGTCCACACACACACACACACACACACCAGCCTCTTTTAAGTGGTTGCCTTCTCTGAAAGAATTGTCTTAAGATACAGTGATATTCAGTAATACTCTAGTTAGAGGGAGCTCTGGTCACTTGTTTCCAAGTTTACGTTTTAAACCAGGGTCATTACACAAATAGCAACACTGATAGCAATTTACTTAAGGGGTATTCCCGAGTCTGTGGGTTGTCACGAAAGAAGGCTTGGTCCTCCAGGAGCATCTAAGATGGGAAAGGCTAACACCAAAGAGTGGAGACATTTCTATTTTTCCCCCTCTGCTTACTTGATGTGGAACCTCGTGGGTTGGGAAAGTGGGGTTTCCTCATATACTTCACTCCTTGCCATTTTTACCTGCTTATTTAAATTTCTTACAAATTTCAAACATTTCAGAATGGAGGGAGGGAGGCAGGAGGGAGGCAGAGTGCGCACATAGGAGCTTTCCCCTCCTTCACTGTAGACCAGCTTCTGCAGCGTGAGAGACACATAGATTTGGCTACCTGGGTGTGTGTGTGTGTGTGTGTGTGCATGGAAAGAGAGAGAGATTTGAAAAGTAATCTGGGAGGTGGAAGCATTCCATGGCTGGACAGCCTCGGGATTTATTTGGCAAGGCTTTAGGAATTAACAAGGTGGTAGAAAATGAACTGGTAAAACCTAAGGCTTGGAAAGATAATGCTCTCCTAACACCTCAAAGCTGCAGCCAGCGGCTCCTGTCCAGGACTCTTTGTAATGCCACTATGATGAAGAATCATTATCTTCTAACCATGTTCCTCTTGGGCCTTTAATACGCACAGAACTACCTGGAGAATTTTTGGCCCGACTTAACAGCCGCCCATGAGCTTTGTGACTCTGTCCTTCAGTCTCGACGCGAGAGGGAGAGTGAGAGTCTGGAGAGCCACGGAAAGGAGTATGCAGAGCACCTCCCCCTGGAGGTGCTGGAAGCTGGGATTAAGTCTGGGCGCTACATCCAGGTGAGGGTGACCGTGGAGACCAGTGTCACGGCTAGCCAGTCTTCTCCTCTCCTCCCCACTTACCTCCCACGGGCCCCTCGTCTCAAAGGCTGTGACAGGATGGCACCACGGTGGCCCCTCCTGCCTAGGCGAGGTTGGAGGGGACCTGGGAGTCCTCCTCCTGCAGAGACTGGCCGTTCAGTTTGAACTGCTCTGTAGTGATGCTTCTTAATTGTGTTACGTGTCGTGCATCACAGAAGGGAAGGGTAGCCTCATAAACGCCTCCTGTCACCAGGAAAAAAACCTATTTTTTAAATTAAGATCTGGCATTTTAGTGAAATTTAGCTTCTTCACTCCTTTGCCATTCCCTCCTCCCCCCTTTTGAAGGGCCCCTTCACGATCCCCCAGGTCCTAGAATCCCATTACTGCCGGGATCTTGGGAGGGAAGCTGATAAAGCATTATTCAGATTTCAGCAGTTTTACATGCACTTGTGTGTGTGTGTGTGTGTGTGTGTGTGTGTACTATGCAGTTTTATCATGTGTAGATTTGTGTAACCACCACCAAGACTAAGATAAAAACTCTTCCATTATGGATTTTACAAGCATCTCAGATGATTTTTTATGCAGGTTGGAGTTTGATGAAGTATGGGTGTTTTGAATGAGTATATCTACAAAAGCTAATGCTTCAAACATGATGGTGAAGTTTACGACATTCCTAGGAGACTATTTTGAGCAAAAGATATATCCTGACACTTTTAACACTTGGTATAGCTAGGAGTAGTTCAAAATTTTAGTATTTTCTCTGGAGAAAAGAAGCCTTGGTGATGAACATTATTCCTAAAGAAAAGGATCACAAACCTTGTAAGAATACTATTGGGAATATTTTCATACAGTTGTACCTTTTGGAGGTAAACCAGGCAGGAAAGAAAATTTTCATAGTAATTAAAAAAAGATTTATTGGGCAGGCGACAGTGGCTCAGTGGCAGAGTTCTTGCCTGCCATGCCAGAGATCCGGGTTCGATTCCCGGTGCCTGCCCATGCAAAAAAAAATATATATATATATTATTGAGTTGAGATTCACATAACATAAAATTAACTATTTTTAAATTGGGTAGATGGAAATACTAGTGGTCAATGAGAGGGAAGCATAAGAGGTATGGGATGTATGAATTTTTTCTTTTTTCTTTCTTTTGCTGGAGAGATGCAAATGTTCTAAAAACTGATCATGGTGATGAATACACTACTATGCGATGATATTGTGAGCCACTGATTGTACACCATGTATGGAATGTATGTGTCTGAAGATTTATCAGTAAAATTTTTTTTTAATTAACTATTCTGAAGTGAGCAATTCAGTGGCATTTAGTACACTCACAATATTGTGCAAACTCTGCCTCTGACGTTTTCATCACTCCAAAATAAAGCCCTGTATCCATTAAGAAGTTTCTCCCCAAACCCTTCTCGCCCCCCAGCCCAGGGCAGCCACCAGCCTGTGTTCTGTGTCCATAGATTTACCTGTTCTGTCTATTTCATAAAAATGGAACTGTACAATATGCGACCTTTTGTGTCTGGCTTCTTTCACTCAGTCTGATGCCTTCAGGGCCCATCCATGTTGAAATATGTATCAGAATTTCATTTCTTGTTATGGCTGAATTGTGGTTGTACAAATTATATGAATGTTCAACAATTTGTTTATCCATTTATCTGTTGATGGACATTTGTGCTACTTCCACCTTTTGGCAGCTATAAACAGTGCTGCTTGGAATACGCGTGTACATGTACCACACACTGACTCTTTATATTTTGATTTTAGGGAATTCTGAATGTCAATAAACACAGAGCACAGATAGAAGCTTTTGTTCGACTTCAAGGGGCTAGCAGTAAAGATTCAGGTGCGATACAAACTTTACATAAATTTCCTTAGTCCTTTTTTTATTCTGATATTTATATTCTGATATTATATAATAAAGATATTATGTCTCTTCTGATATAATATAATGAAGAAAGCAAAATTGAAATTGTCACGTCATCTGTGCCATGTCATATATCCTCCTGCACACCTTGGTGGATGAGATCGTGGGTGGGTTTTAATTTTTTTCTTTTATTTGTGTCTAATTTCTGATTTTAGCTAATCAGTAATTCTTTTACTTAGTGCTTACAATATACCAGGTACTGTTCTAAGTGCTGAATAGAGGTATTATTATATTGTTTTCTGTGTTTTACATGTGAGGAAACAAAAGTACAGAGTAACTTGCCCAAAATCACCTGCCTGGTAAATCATAGAGCTGAGCTTGCAGCAGAGGCAGTCTGGCTCCAGGGTCTGTGTTTAAGACATCACCCTGTACTGCTTCAATGTGCTACGTTGCCTTATAGAAGAAAGCATGAAAAAGTACTAAAAATAAATGTAAAAATAAATTATATCAAAATAGGTTGTAGTTCTTCCTTCTGCAATGGCGGGGTGAAAAAAATCTGATAGTTAAAGGAGCAAGACTGGGTTGAAGGAAAATGAGAAACTGGCTTTTTATGGGCCTGAATAATCCCATCAGAATAGTCCCTGTCAATCCTTCAGCTTCTCTAGCTCGTCACCTGGCTGGCCGTACCCCAACTGTGTGGGCTTCTAAAGGTGTATGACAGAACCCTGGGAGATCTCAGGTAGTTGCATGCAGGGAACTCCTCCCTACCTTCAAAGATGACTGAGGCTGACCTTAGGAAAGCACTTTACATAATATGACATGGGGTGATACAATCCCATTTCATTCCTGACCTGAAGATAAAAGGAGTTTGACTTCATCTCTGAAGGGAGGAAGCTTTTTTTTTAGCAGGAATGCTGATTACACCTCACCTATATTGTGTTTGAAATGCCCGGCCGGTGCAGTGTTATGGGGTTTCTCTGTGCCACCCGAACAGATTTAGTCAGTGACATCCTAATCCACGGCATGAAGGCTCGGAACCGCGCGATTCACAGCGACGTGGTGGTTGTGGAACTGCTCCCTAAGACTGACTGGAAGGGCAGAACGGCCGCCCTGTGTGAGGATGACAGTGAGGACAAGGCCTCCGGGGAGGCCCCAAGTGAGCCCATGCCTACAGGTGAGCCAGCTGGAAAGTCACCTCTGCGTTACCCACTTTCCCTCCAGAGTATCTATTGTTCCTCTCCTTAACAATCCCAGAAGATTGCATTTATTAATGTATCATCTCTCTTTTGGTACATTATCCATTTCCCCTCTCTTCAAGTTTATTTTATTCTCATCAGCACCCAAATATGCCGTGATATCTCCTACTTATAGCAAAACCAAAACCAAAACCCTCAGTTCCCACATCCCCTCCAGCTACTGCCCCCTTTCTCTGCTTCAGTTTACGGCAAGACTCTGAAACAGGGTCAGTTCTCAGAACTTTTCTTCTGTAACTTGTTGGCAAGCACGTAATCCGGGGATCACTCCTTCCTGCTTTGGCTTTTGGGAGGGAGCCCATGCTCTTTCTTATTCCTTGTCAGTTCCTTTGCTGGCTCTTTTCTCATCTTGTTGTCCTCTTGCAAGCCCTGGGCCTCTGCTCTGGCTCTTTGTTCTCTGTTCTCTCCCTGTGGTCTCAGTCAGCTCCATGGCTTTGTATCTCCAGCCCAGTCGTCTGGATGTCTTAACAGGCATCTGAAACTTAACAGGCCTAATAGCAAACTCCTGAAATCTACCCCTAAACCTGCTCCTGCCCCGATATTCCCCAGCTCAAAAATGGCAGGTGCATTCTTACAGTTGGCCAAGCCATAGACCCTGGAATTATCCTTGACTTTTCTTTCTTCACACACCAGCAAATCCTGTCAGCTCTAACTTTTCACACCTGGCCTGCATTCAACTGCTTCCCAGGACTTTCCCAATTCAGCCCACTAGCACCCCTTGGCTTAATTCTCATAAAGTCCTCTTCACTCATCTCCCTACTTCAACCTTCCTCCCCTATTGTCCTTTCTCCACCCGGGAGCCATGGTGATCCTTGTAAAAGTGAGTCAGGTCCTAACATGGCTTTGCTTAAAACTCTCCACTGGCTGCTTTCTGTTTCTCTTAGAATAAAATCCAAAATCCTAACTCCAGCCTACCCAATCCCACAAGCTTAAGCTGCCTTTTCTCGTTTCCCCCTAATCATTCTGCTCCAGCTACATTGACCTTGTTCTTTCCACCACCTGGAACAAGCTTTCCCCAAATATCGGCACAGCTCTTTTCCTCACTTCAATTCTGTTCAAATGTCACTTCAATTAAAACACCCGCTGCTTTTGACCCTCTCTCACCTTGGTCAGCTTACCCTACTTAGTATCTTCCTTAGCAATTACCATTACTGTGTGTGTCATGTGTCTGTGTGTGTGTGTGCGCGCGCGCGTGCGTGCAGTCTGATTTCTAATCCTAGGGGTACCTGAACTAGAATGTAAAGTCCATGAAATCAAATTATCTGATTTGGTAACTGCTGTATATCCTGCATCTAGACAGGGCCTCACACCTGGTAGGGGCTCAGTACATATTTGTGAAAAGAAAAGAGGTAGCTCTTTTAATTATCAAAGTTTGTTTTTTCTTGGCTTAAATCCATGATGATTAAAAGTGCTGTGCATCCAACTTATGATTTGTATACTTTTCTGTATATAATGTTGGACTAAATGATCATGTTTGGTGGGAAAATGCGGGAGAGACAGTGAAAGGACGTGGTAGAGAGCATGGTTTAAAAAAAAGTATGAAAACCACAGACTTCCCGACCTATACAAACCTAAGATTGTTAAGGTAAAGGCCAACGAGTAATGGGATAAATGTATTCTCTCTGTCACATCAGCTCCCAAAGACGAAAGGGCAGACTGAAAACATTACAAAAAATTATCCATCTTAAAAAAATTGTGCATCTTAAATGCTAAGAAGGTGCATATATATCTTTAACCATTTCTTTACTTGTATGGATGTGTTTGGAAAAAATGGGGCATTGCTTTTCTAGTTCTCTTTCTTATGGCAGAAATGGTCAGACTCCAGACTGGTGACATCTAAACGTTTGATGCTTATTTTGTTTTGTTTTTCCAAAGGCAGAGTGGTGGGCATCCTTCAGAAGAACTGGCGGGATTATGTGGTAACATTTCCATCCAAAGAAGAGGTCCAATCTCAGGGCAGAAATGCTCAGAAAATCCTAGTTACACCTTGGGATTACAGAATTCCCAAAATCCGTATTAGCACTCAGCAAGCAGAGGCCCTCCAGGTAGTTGAAATTGTACCTCTACTGTTCTCCTCCTGTTTTTTTTGCCAACTTTTGAACAGTACCGGGAAACATCATTAATTCCTTTGCATGAGAGAGGATAAATTATTGATGGCATCTGGCTGTTTTTTTTGTTTTTTTTTTAGTTCTAAATATATAAGAGCCATCTATTAAGGAGTCCTTGGTTAATAAATGAAGGCCAGAGAGAAACCACCCTAGAAAGAGCTGTGTAGGACAACCAGAGAGAACATATATTATCCAGCTGTCCAACACAGAAACTTTCAATAGATTCACTTTGCCAACACTAACAAGCTTTCTTCCAGCAAGCGATATAGAAATACGATCACTCTGCCCTGTAGGAATGATATAGTGCTACTTCACAGAATCGATTATCCATAAAGGAGTGTAGGCACTGGAGAGAAGACATACACAAGAAAGTTAGAAATTAACCTTTTCTTGTAGTGTAGAGTGTTGGCATTGCACAATTTAATTCACCTGATACTTTGCAGATTGTAAATGAGACACTAAAGTATGATGTTCCTATCCAGTCCTCTGGTTACTGTGTAACCTTACATCTGGAAGCTTGGTGTAGGCTCTCCAAGGCCAGTTGCAAATATTATGGTTTCCATTTCCATGGTTTACTTGAATTCTTGGGCAATGGGGGCTCAGTTCACACTGGTACCCTCTTTTCCACCAAAGATGTCTTAAAACTTAGAAGAAATTAGAAGTAACTCCCCCATATAAAAAAAAATTGAGATTTTTATTTTAAAGTTACTTTGGACTGTATTCATAATTGGGGTTTTCCCTTGTGTCACAGGTATTAACTAGACTGTATTCCATTTGGCTCTTTTTTAAAAGACTGGGCTTTCTAGCCCACGTTTTTGATGTAGAGATGTAATGCCTCTCTTCAGAGCACTGGACCAAGCGTTTATGTACTATGTGCAACTCAGTAAAATTGAAAGACTCCAAAAAAAAAACCCAACAACCTTTCTTTGCAATTAGTCACTGTCCTTGGAACCTGCTGTTTATGTCTTGTCTCTTTGCTGTGTCTGACTGGCCCACTTACCTCCTGGTGGGAAGGTCATGTCTCATTTTTCCCTCTGTGCAGGATTTTAGGGTGGTTGTGCGCATCGATTCGTGGGAGTCAACATCCCTGTACCCAAATGGACATTTTGTGCGTGTTTTAGGAAGAATCGGAGATCTTGAAGGGGAAATTACAACTATCTTGGTGGAAAACAGCATTTCAGTTGTTCCTTTTTCAGAAGCTCAGGTCAGATTTGGCCCTTGGTTTAGCGACATTTTGCATATTTTCCCTTTGGTTTTTTTTTTTTTGTTTCATCGTTAAGAAAAATCTCTCTACTATGTCTAAAGTCACAGATGATACAAAACTCTCACTCTGAATCAAAAATTATTTGCAGAGTCCCCTTGGGGAAATGGTGAGAACAGGGGAAAATTCAACTTCCCCAAGTGGAGAATTCTTGATATTCTCACAAGCAGTGGGGACAACCAAAGCTATAGGCTGAGCCCCCAGTCTTGGGGTTTGTTCATATGAAACTTAACCCCACTAAGGATAGGGTAAGCCTACTTAAAATTTAGGCCTAAGAGTCACCCCCAAGAGAACCTCTTCTGTTGCTCAGATGTGGCCTCTCTCTCTCTCAGCCAACATGACAAGCAAACTCACTGTCCTCCCCCTCTCTACATGGGACATGACTCCCAGAGGTGTGGACCTTCCTGGCAATAGGGGACAGAAATCCTAGAATGAGCTGGGGGACTCAGCATCAAAGGATTGAGAAAACCTTCTCGACCAAAAGGGGGAAGAGCGAAATGAGACAAAATCAAGTGTCAAAGGCTGAGAGATTCCAAACAGAGTCGTGAGGTTATCCTGGAGGTTATTCTTACACACTATATAGATATCACTTTTTAGTTAAGGTGTTTTGGAGAGGCTGGAGGAAACTGCCTGAAAATGTAGAGCTGTGTTCCAGTAGCTATGTTTCTTGAAGATGATTGTATAATGATACAGCTTTCGCAATGTGATTATGTGATTGTGAAAACCTTGTGTCTGATGCTCCTTATATATCTACCTTATTGACAGACAAGTGAAACATATGGGTTAAAAATAAATGAAGAGTAGGCTGAACAAATGTTAAAATAGATTTAGTAGATTGAAATGCTAGTGATCAATGAAAGGGAGGGATAAGGGGCATGGTATGTATGAATTTTTTTCTGTTTTCTTTTTATTTCTTTTTCTGAATTGATGCAAGTGTTCTAAGAAATGATAATGATGATGAATATGCAACTATGTGATGATATTGTGAGTTACTGATTATATATGTGGAATGGAATGATCATATGGTGGAATGTTTGTATTTGTATGTTGGTATGTTTAATAAATGAAATTAAAAGATATTTTAAGCTTGCCATTAAAAATTATAAACCTGGGGGAAAAAGAAAACTCTCACTCCTCTTTAGTCTGTATTTGGGCCAGACTGAAGTCAGCTCCAAGGGCAGACTTATTTTCCTTCAACCTCACAGCTCTCAATTTTTGCATTTTTCAACTGTATTTAGAAATGGTATCTCAGAGTCTTATTGTCAGTGTACATCCACCCCCAGCACCTACGAGGGTCCCTGGTTAGAGTTCCACCTGAGCCCACTCCCTGCCAGGTCCTTCATCCAGAACCCCCACAGAGCGGCTTCCTGGCTTTCCTACTGTGACCCATAGGTCGAGAAACCATACTCGTTATGAAACCTTTTTTATAGTCTTTACAGAAAACAAAAATCCCATAAGCAAAACATTAGCTGTTTCCACTACTTTATGATCTTTTAAAAGTCTCATAAATCTTCTTTATTAAAAAAAGCTTATTTCTTACATCGCTTTATTTATAGTGTGCTCCTTCTCTTTTGTGTTCTTCTTCTTTCACTTAAAATTATTTCTAACTATTGACATAACCTACTTATTTTTAATAGTTACGGCAAATTGCTGTATATTGATGTACCCTAGTTTGCTTACGCATTCCTCAGTCGTTAGACATTCAGGCTGTTTAATTTTTCAGTACCATTAAGAAAATTCTCCTCCAAACAGTTTTATAAACGTTGGTGGCTTTTTTCCTTTTGATCGTTTCCTCAGATTGTAATCCTTAAAGCGAGTTTACCAAATCAAAGGGCCTAAAAATTTAAGTAGCGTTTGTTATGTATTGGCAGATTGTTCTCCAGGAAAATGGACCAGTTTACATTGCATCCAGAGTGTATGAGTAATGTTTTTTTTTTTTAAAAAGAAAGAGTTTATGTGTGTTCTTATTTTTATTATAGTTTTGACAGAACAGTAGCTATAGTAATAAAATATTTTAAATTATTAAATTTTTATGCTTAACTCTGGAAATTATTTGTTGGTTTGTTTGGCAGCTCTTAGTGAAAATGTTAGGATACAATAACATGTGGATTAGGCTTCATAGGACTAGAATTTTCTCTTCCCTTTTAGGCTACTTAACTGCAAATTGAATCGCTTAAACAGGTAATAATGGGGAGAAAATACCCAAAACTGGTCGTATTTAAATTATGTTTAAGGGGGTAAGCTTTTAATATTTGGAGCATGCTGGTTGGTTGGTTTGTTCTAGGACTTGACTTGAATTAAAGATTCAACAATATTTAAACAACTGGATCATTTGTAAATGGGGAAGAAGATGTGTCCTTTATAAGGCACCCATTTATTCTTCCCCCAGCCCTTACAACTAAAAAGGCTGGTGGGATTGTTGGACCTTTCCTGCCAGATAGAGGGGTCCTCAGCGGCAGGGGACTTGACTGTTGACTCCTTGCTTTGCTTTCCTCCACTTAGCACACATTTTAGGCACCTGGTGATTAATTATTGATTAAAAGTAGCAAACATAGGTTGATTATAATAGGGAATTGGGAATAAATGGAATTTCTATGAGGTCACACTGAGAATGGTAGAGAGTGGAGTTTTATAGAAATTTATGGTGATGAATGACTGAGTGTTTGGCTTCTTTCTGTCCAGATGTCTGAGATGCCAGTCAGCACACCAGAAGATCCCTGGAAGGTGAGTCCTGAGGAGGCGCGAGAGCGTCAAGACTTGAGGCAAAGCCACCTTGTGTTCAGCATCGACCCTAAAGGCTGTGAAGACGTGGATGACGCGCTCTCAGTCAGAACCTTAAGTAACGGCAACCTGGAACTCGGGGTCCACATTGCAGATGTGACACACTTTGTGGCACCAAATTCTTACATTGATGTTGAAGCTAGAACAAGGTAATGCTACTGCAAGTCAGCATGATGATTGTAACATATTGTGTGACTGCTCTGGCCTCAGATTTTCAAAACAAAAATTTCATGTGTTGGTGCAATTCTGAAGATTTCTTCAAGGGGAAAAAGAAGTGGAGAGGTTCACTCCCCCTTTACTTTTAGAAAGATAGTACTTGATCAATTTACCTTTCCTTTTTTTCTTTTACATAACCTTTTCACTTGTTTCCTGCCAAACTGAAATGTGTTTCATGAAGTAATATAGTAGTATTCTATGTAAATACAAGATCATTACCCTCTTAATTTTTCTTATATAACCATATATATATTTATATACCCATATCTTATATTTCCATGTCACTGAAAAAAGATATATATATATATATATATATACCAAAAAAAAATATATATATATATATTTTTTTTTATATCAGTGGAAGAATATTGAGCCTAAAGCAGTATCACTTAGAAAAATGGGAACATGGGAACCGCTTTATTACCCAGTCTGCTGCACTTTATGAAGAAGCCTTGGGAAATCTGAACTGAGGTTTTCCCGTTTGCCTGACCGCAGCCCACGCAGTCAGCATTTCTGGGTCTTGCAGCTGAAGGTCACACTCGCGCATGTGTCATTCACAGGGCCACCACTTACTACTTAGCAGATCGCCGTTATGACATGCTGCCCCCTGTCCTCAGTGCTGATTTGTGTTCCCTCCTGGGAGGTGTGGATAGGTGAGTTTGTTAGTTTGTTCATTATTTTTACCTTAAAAGCTACCTTGGCCCATCTGTGGTGCGTGATGCTCCCTGCTTCTGGCCTTTCTCCCCTTCTTTCTAATGTGCTTTTATTAGGTGCGCAGGTGGTTCTGCGGTAGAACGCTTGCCTTCCGTGCGGGAGACCCAGTTTCTATTCCCAGGCTGTGCACCCCCCCCCTCAAAGCAATAGATCTAATATGCTCTTACCACCCCACGCCCACCTCTGCATCACTTATATAGCTAGGCAGCTTTATTTTCTAGCCTTCCCTTTCCTTCCTCTCCTCTTTTCTCTCTGTGAGGCTGCTTCTCTCTATTGTTGGCTTTTTGAAGTTAGCTAATCTCTGGGAAAAATGCATATAGCTTTGTGCATGTGTATTTCCTGGTTGATACTGTTTTGCGTGAGGATCATGAACCTACACAAACCATTGGTTGGTGTAAAGTTAGTATAGATCTATGAATAGGTAATAAAATCATATGGTCCAAAATTCATATCAAAAAAGTTATTTAGTGAAAATCTCCCTCCTACCTCTCCTTCAGTCACCAATTTCTCATGTATTTTTCCAGATATAATACACACGTGCTCGCACGTGTACACCATGCAAGCAAATATGGATATGTGGTCTATCTTACACAAATGGTGGCATTTTATATATATATTTTATATAAAATATAAAAATCCTAACAATGCATCTTAGAGATCATTCCTTATTAATACCCGTCATTTATCTATGGAAATTTGGGTTGTTTCCAATCTTTTGCTAGTACAAACATGGCTGTGCTAAACATAGGTCATTTCATATTTTTTACAAGTACAGTGTATCTGAAGGATAAGTTCCTAGAAGTGATTGCTGTGTCAGAAGGTGCATGCATTTATGTTTAGAGAGATATAATCAAATCGCCCTCTGTGGTGGTTACACCAATTATATTCCCACCATCATTGCAAGAGTGCCTTTTCCCACAGCCTTGCTAATGCAATGTGTTATTTATTTTTTTATCTTTGCCAATTTGATAAATGAAAAATGGTATCTTAGCGTGTTTTTCATTTGCATTTTTCTTGCTAAGCATAAAGTTGAAAATCTTTATTGTAGGTTTGAGCCATTTGTGTATCCTTTTCTGTAGACTGTTTCATGTTCCTTGCCTATCTTTGTTTTGGATTCTTGACCTATTACTAATTAAATTGAAAGAGCTCTTTACATCTTAGGAAAACTAGTTCTTTGTTTTTTATATGAGTTATACATTTTGTATATGTTCTTGTTTTTGCTCTTCTTGCTTGTTTGTTTTTAACATGGGCAGGCACCGGGAATCGAACCCGGGTCTCTGGCATGGCAGGTGAGAACTCTGCCACTGAGCCACCGTGGCCCATCCTGTATATGTTTTTTAAATAGAGTGGTTTGGTGGTGAAATTTCATTACTAAGTGCCTTTTTTGTTGTTGTTGTTGTTAGCCTACATTCAAGACTGAAAACGTAGTTCAGTGTCATTCTGTCGGATTTGAAAGGCTTCACTCTTCTTTACTGTAGAACCAAATAGTCTTGACTCTGTCAGTGCTGTTACTGATCAAAACAGAGAACTGTAAAGTGGTATCTGTAGTATCTCATGTGTACTCATTTCATATTTGTTCAAGGTTTAGCAGAACCTGGTCTGACTTTGCAGCTTTAATTTAAAATATTTTTGATGTAGCGGTAGAGGGATTGGATTGAAACATTGGACCTGAAACTTGTAGTAATGTCATTTCTTTCAAGTTACATTTAGGGTCAAGTTCTGCTTGTTTCAGAAATGGTAGAATTGAATAGTGATGCTGTCCATAATGCTGGTTTTGTAGGTATGCTGTGAGTGTCATGTGGGAATTGGACAAAGCCTATGAAATACAGAAAGTATGGTATGGCAGAACTATTATTCGATCAGCATACAAACTGTTCTATGAAGCAGCCCAGGAACTGCTGGATGGAAACTTCAGCATTGTTGATGATATTCCAGAATTCAAAGACTTGGATGAGAAGAACAGACAAGAAAGGCTGGAGGAGTTAGTGTGGGCCATTGGAAAACTGACCGACATCGCTCGCCACATCCGAGCTAAACGCAATGACTGTGGGGCCCTGGAGCTTGAGGGGGTGGAGGTTCGCGTACAGCTGGATGAGAAAAAGAATATTCATGACCTCATCCCCAAGCAGCCCCTGGAAGTGCACGAGACCGTGGCTGAATGCATGATCCTGGCCAACCACTGGGTAGCCCGGAAGATCTGGGAGCGCTTCCCCCATCAGGCCTTGCTGCGCCAGCACCCCCCTCCGCACCAGGAGTTTTTTTCTCAGCTCCGGGAATGTGCTAAAGCAAAAGGCTTCTCCATTGATACACGGTATTTCTCTTTTGAGGGGGCAGAGGGCTTATTTATATATATATATATTATATTTATGTTTATAATGTGGTAAGCAAATCTTTGACTACGAATAGAAAACTTCCTGACTCTCTTCACTTACTATAAGGTTAAGTATAATGATTTAAAATTTAAACATGTTTGGGCAGGCCATGGTAGCTCAGTGGCAGAGCTCTCGCCTGCCATGCCGGAGACCAGGGTTCAATTCCCATTGCCTGCCCATGCAAGAAATAATAAAATAAGAAAATAAAATTTAAACATGTTTATTTAGGTATAATTTGACCCCACTACAATTTGAAATACATAAGTAGAGAACCTGTTACCTGGATTTAATTTATCATAGGCAAAAAAAAATCAAGAAATAATCCTTTTTACTCCAATACTTTTAAAATGCAGCTTATTTCTGTGGCATTACCATAAGATTCAGCACAGACACAGATGGTAAATTTACACCCTCACTTCTTAAAATGAGACATAATAACGCCCCACTTTCAGGATAAAATATTTTCCCCATTAAAAATAATGTAGGGAAGATTTTTAAAGTATTTTGTTGTCAAATCATAGGTACTGATAAAAACTCCTTTTATCTATTTATCTGTCTATCTGTCTATCAAAATGAATTCTTTTTGCCTCTGTCTTCAGATGATAGTATCTTTTGGTTTGATTGGTGGTCATTGGTTGAGCTCTTGTCTGTGCATCAGGCACACGTGCTAAGAACTTTCAGACATCTTGCTTAATCCTTACAGCACTGTGAGGTGGTGGGGTATCATTCATATATTACAGATAAGGAAGTTAAGATCAGAGCAATTTAGTAACTTGCCTATGATTTAAATAAGCAGCTAGTCAGGGGCAGAGCCAGGATTTTAATCCAAGTCTGTCAAACTTGACAGCCCACATTATTGACCCCTCTCTCAGCCAGCCACAGTATAGAACTGAATTACGTGTTATGTTATTGGTTCTATTTTCAAATATAACTTTAATTTTATATTCCTTGTTTATTATTATTATGTTGAGGATAAATAAATAGAATATTTCTTTTCTCCTTCCTCCTCCCCCCCTTGGAAAGTAAACTTGTTGAGATTTCTTTTATTTCTATACTTCAGGGTTAGTTTAGTTTCATTTTTTTAATTCCTTCAGACTCAGTAATTCTTGATTATTTTTTAAAAAGTCAATTCTTTGACTCATATAGGATTTTCAAGGTTAAGGGAATTAAGAATTCAATTCAGCAAGTATTTGACTATGTTCCAAGCGTTAAAATAGTCTTAACACATTACTCTTTATTACTTAAGAAGTTTAATTAAATTCCGATACACTGTTTTGTTTAAACCTTAAAAGCCGACTAGATTTCTATAGGTGAAAAGAGCTGCTTCTGAAATGTGTTCAAAATAAATCTCACTGGGCCACGGTGGCTTAGCAGGGAAGAGTGCTTGCCTGCCATGCCCGAGGACCTGGGTTTGATTCCCGGTGCCTGCCCATGTAAAAAAAAAAAAAAAAAAAAAAAAATCTCACTACTTCCAGATGACAGTGCACCAGCCCGAGGATTGAAGGGTTCCCCACAGAGTTCTGATATGTAGATGATCGCCGAGGTCAGTAACTGTTTTTCCATTCTTTGTCAGGTCCAATAAAACACTGGCTGATTCCCTGGATAAAGCGAACGACCCCAGCGATCCCATAGTAAACAGGCTGCTGCGCGCCATGGCTACGCAGGCCATGTCCAACGCGCGCTACTTCTCCACCGGGGCGTGCGCTGAGGACGAGTTCCGGCATTATGGTGCGTGGGGGTTGTCCTGGGTGTGGGGGTAACCTTGGACGGGTTCCTTAAAAAGTCTGTTTTTCTGTTTATTGCATCCTTTCTGTTTCTTTTGAAGGTCTTGCATTAGATAAATATACCCACTTTACTTCTCCAATAAGAAGATATTCAGATATCATAGTGCACCGATTGTTGATGGCAGCCATTTCAAAAGATAAGAAAATGGAAATTAAGGAAAATTTGTTCAGCAGCAAAGATCTTGAGGAATTATGCAGACACATCAACAACAGAAACCGAGTAAGGATATTTTAAATTCTCTTTACACATTGTCTCTTTTTCTAAGAGACTGTCAGCTTTATTATGTAGAAGAATAAAGTACCATATAGTCTAGCAAATTCCTGAAATAACATGAAAAATTATAAAGTTTATCGAGGAGCTCTCAGTACATTCCCAAATGGTCTGAGGAGACGCCCATGTGGGTGTGGGAGATTGGACTATGGTTTAGATATTTTTCCCCCAAAATGTAGACATAACAAAATTCAGACAACACATAATACATATTTTGTAAGGTAGGAGATTGGAATGAGAAGAGACAGTAATGCTCACCCATCACTGAACCACCCAGAGATAAGCATTACTAACAGTTCCAGACGATCGTGACATTTTTATTTATAACAATATCACACCATACTGCTGTTTGAAATTGCTTTTCCATTTAACAGCACACCTGTTATGGATGGCATGCCATGTAAATAAATATAGTTATACTATTATTTTAGAAGCTGCATTGTGGGTTTACAGAAAACTCAGGCATAGGATACGGGTTTCCCATATACCATCCTGTTATTAACACCGTGTATTACTGTAGTACATTTGTTATAATTGATGAAAGCACCTTTTTATAATTATACTATTAACTGTAATCCATGGTTTATCCTAAGCTTCACTGTGCTGCGCAGTCTGAAGGATTTTTTTTTTTTTTAACTATTTTAAAAATATATTATACATGTAGATAGCTTCTAATTTTCTATATCATCCAGTGTTCTAGTTCTACCTACGCGGTACTGTAGCCACTAGCCACTTTGGCTATTTATACTTAAATTAAATAAAATTAAAATTTCAGTTCCTCAGAGTCGCACTAACCACATCTCACGTCTCTATGACTGTCTGTAGCTGGTGGCTGCCTCTACACAGTGCGGGGATAGTGTTCCCTGGTTGCAGAAAGTTTTGCTGGACAGTGCTGTTCTAGTTAATCCAGTTTACACTCATCGTTGTGTATACACTTTTAAAGATTTGTCAGATTATTGCCTGGATAAAATCTTAGAAATGGGATTACTGGATCAAAAGGTGTGCACAAATGAAACTTTGATACATATTACTAAATTGTCCTCCAGAACAGGAGTGCTAATTTACTCTAACACCAACAGGAGTTTGGTAGCATAAGATAAGATAGAGGTGTGACAGTTTTCCTCTACCCGAAATGGGCATTTCCCAAGTTTCCCAGCCTCTAATTTGATGAACAATAAACAGGCTCTAAATTAAAAACAGGTTGTTTTCTTAAAGGATTAATTTTCTAAGATATTTTTGAGGAGATAATGTGGGATGATTAGGTTCCTTCAAGACTGATTCAATTTGATACAGACATTTTATGTAGTTTTATAGACTCTAACCTTCTTAAAGATACTGTTTCTGTGGGAATATGAATTCCGTATTTCTTCGGGGAATGTTAGGGAAGTCTTCATCATGTTTTGGGGCTGTGCTTCTTCTTACAGGCAGCACAGCATTCTCAGAAGCAGTCTACTGAGCTCTTCCAGTGCATGTATTTTAAAGACAAAGACCCCAAAACTGAGGAGTGCTGCATATCTGATGGTGTTATTTATTCGATCAGAACAAATGGTGTCCTTGTATTTATACCAAGGTATGTTACATCTAAAACAATGGTTAATAGAACACAAACAGTATATTGGATATAATTTATTAAAATACTTAGCAACTATGTATAAAGTTGCCATATGTAATAATATGATATATAATTCAGTATGTATTTATGAAGTAGGAGATTGGACTCTAGAACATCTTTATCTCTCTTAGGATAAATTTCTTTTCCGGTCCCCCTCTCATGCTTTATTTCCAGTCCTCACTACTGTCTGACGTTTTGTAGACGTCTGGCTTTGTACTTGGAGTTCCCTCTGCCCGGGATGCCTTCCCTCTCCATCTCTACCCAGTGAACTCCAACTCACTCTTTATAACCCCGTGCAGAAGAGTTCCTACACCTGGCCTTCCCACCCTTGTGGCCAGCCAGCTACCCCCTCTCTGCTGCCCTGTGCTCAATCTAGCCTTCACTGAAACACATGCCACCCTGACAACAGGAAGTAATGTGAGGGTCTCCCCTTGTGGTGTGTGAAGACAAGGGAGGGCTGCCTCTGACTATGAGATCCCAAAGCTGAATGAAGGCGCTAATTCCTGCTCCTTCACCTTCTGGTCTGGTTCCAGGCAACTCTGGCCACTTTTCTGGGCTATTGCTGCAGCTTTTAAAGCCTGTTTTTCTTCTTTAACTTTTTTTCCAAAGTCAGAATTTATACTAGGCGCGTAGTAAAAGAGCAGATGGCCTAGAGGTCCAAAATCTGTCTCCTGAGTTTAAGGGAGCTTCTTCAGCTTTTGAGCCAACTGGAAAACCTGAAAGGTACAGTGCCTTCTTGGCCCCCCAGTGGCGATGGGCTGGTTGGTAGTACAGAGGGGAAAGATGTACTCTATCCCCAGCTCTTTGCACGTGTTCTCAGAGACATCATAGTCGGTCTTTCAGAGGTTTTTGAGCACCTTCTTCCTTTGGTCGATGCTTATCGCCAGATAGCACTTGTGGGTTTTGCCCTTTTGATGTTTCTGCATGTAATTCTTCATAATTGAGGATCTTGACAGCTTGGGCAACAATTTGAACTTCCAAGGAGCTGATATCCTAAGGATTTACGGTGACCTAACTATTCTTGCTTGATTTTTAGTTTCTCCTTCTGGTTAGCCATTTCCAAAGACTAAAGTCTTTTTACAATATTATCAGCCTTTCCAATTCCAGGGAAGCTCTGGTAGTCTTTGAGCAGTGTGGAAAGGGGGTGGGTCATCACCTTGGCTAGGGGGACTGGTTTCTGGATGGCATTATCTGCAGGTGGCCCAGAGATCTCAAAGCTGCAGGCCCTACTGGTCAGAAGGAAGCCACTTCCTCCCACCCACAGCCAGACTGAGGCCTGGGTCACTGTATGGATCCAAACTGAATGCAGAGCCCTCAGCATGGTGACTTTTTTTTTTATTTTTATTTTTTTATTAATAAAAAAAATTAACTAACACAACATTTAGAAATCATTCCATTCTGCATATACAATCAATAATTCTTAATGTCATCACATAGATGCATATTCATCATTTCTTAGTACATTTGCATCGATTTAGAAAAGAAATAGAAAGACAACAGAAAAAGAAATAAAACGATAATAGAGAGAAAAAAATAAAAATAAAAAAATAAAAAATAAACATATCTCAGATGCAGCTTCATTCAGTGTTTTAACATAATTACATTACAATTAGGTAGTATTGTGCTGTCCATTTCTGAGTTTTTGTATCCAGTCCTGTTGCACTGTATGTATCCCTTCAGCTCCAATTACCCATTATCTTACCCTATTTCTATCTCCTGATGGTCTCTGTTACCAGTGATATATTCCAAGTTTATTCTCTAATGTCAGTTCATATCAGTGGGACCATACAGTATTTGTCCTTTAGTTTTTGGCTAGTCTCACTCAGCATAATGTTCTCTAAGTCCATCCATGTTATTACATGCTTCATAAGTTTATTCTGTCTTAAAGCTGCATAATATTCCATCATATGTATATACCACAGTTTGTTAAGCCACTCGTCTGTTGATGGACATTTTGGCTGTTTCCATCTCTTTGCAATTGTAAATAATGCTGCTATGAACATTGGTGTGCAAATGTCCATTTGTGTCTTTGCCCTTAAGTCCTCTGAGTAGATACCTAGCAATGGTATTGCTGGGTCGTATGGCAATTCTATATTCAGCTTTTTGAGGAACCGCCAAACTGCCTTCCACAGTGGTTGCACCATTTGACATTCCCACCAACAGTGGATAAGTGTGCCTCTTTCTCCACATCCTCTCCAGCACTTGTCATTTTCTGTTTTGTTGATAATGGCCATTCTGGTGGGTGTGAGATGATATCTCATTGTGGTTTTGATTTGCATTTCTCTAATGGCCAGGGACATTGAGCATCTCTTCATGTGCCTTTTGGCCATTTGTATTTCCTCTTCTGATAGGTGTCTGTTCAAGTCTTTTTCCCATTTTGTAATTGGATTGGCTGTCTTTTTGTTGTGAGTTGAACAATCTCTTTATAAATTCTGGATACTAGCCCTTTATCTGATATGTTTCCAAATATTGTCTCCCATTGTGTAGGCTGTCTTTCTACTTTCTTGATGAAGTTCTTTGATGCACAAAAGTGTTTAATTTTGAGGAGCTCCCATTTATTTATTTCTTCAGTGCTCTTGCTTTAGGTTTAAGGTCCATAAAACCGCCTCCAATTGTAAGACTCATAAGATATCTCCCTACATTTTCCTCTAACTGTTTTATGGTTTTAGACCTAATGTTTAGATCTTTGATCCATTTTGAGTTAACTTTTGTATAGGGTGTGAGATACAGGTCCTCTTTCATTCTTTTGCACATGGATATCTAGTTCTCTAGGCACCATTTATTGAAGAGACTGTTCTGTCCTAGGTGAGTTGGCTTGACTGCCTTATCAAAGATCAAATGTCCATAGATGAGAGGGTCTATATCTGAGCACTCTATTCAATTCCATTGGTCAATATATCTATCTTTATCCCAGTACCAGCATGGTGACTTTTGACCTTTGCAGGGCCTGTACCACTACCACTGTCACCTTAGTGGTATGGCTCGGGTTACAGTGGTACCACCATATTTGCATCTTAGAATAGGATTTTACTTTCTTATATAACAAAATCTATCTGCAAAGGTGAAATACTTGGAGATAAATCACCAGGAAAATTATTTGTTTTTAATAAGTCTAGCAGAAAACCTAGCATTCTAGTTACGTATACAAGATCTGCCTACTAAGAATATTTTATCTCTGGATTTCTACTCTATCCATAATTCAGGTTTGGGATTAAAGGCGCTGCTTACCTAAAAAATAAAGATGGCTTAGTGATCTCCTGTGGCCCAGATAGCTATTCTGAATGGAAACCAGGATCTCTTCAACGATTTCAACACAAAATTACCTCTACCACAGCTGGAGGGGAGTCTGTGACTTTCCATTTGTTTGACCACGTAACAGTAAGTGTGTAATTGTATTAAGTATTGTTTTCAATGTGAAGAACAAGCAATATGATTTAGTAATACACATTTTCTTCTCTGTGATAGGTAAGAATTTCTGTACAGGCCTCACGTTGCCATTCGGACAAAATCAGGCTTGAAATAATAAGCAACAAACCATACCTGATACCAAATACAGAACTTTTTCATCAAAGTCCCCTCTTGCTGAAGAGTGATTTGGTGAAAGAAGTAACTAGATCTGTAGAGGAGGCTCAGCTTGCCCAAGAAGTTAAAGTAAATGTCATTCAGGATGAATATCAAGAATATTGCCAAACAAAGGGAAGAAGCCTGTACATGCTTCTAGAGGAGATAAAGGACCTAGCTCTCCTGGATGTTTCAGACAATTATGGAATATGAAATATTTCATTAAAGAAGTTTTGTCTTGTGTGAATGTTTTGCCGTCTTTTCAACCTTAACGTCTAATTTTCTGTCACCCAATTTTCTAGCTGATTATCAGAATTGGATTTGTAAAACCTTTTCTCATAATTAAAATTGCATTAAAGTATATTAGGTCACTTTACTGAAAACTGAGAGTGAATGGTTACCAGCGTTTTTAATAAACCCAGAATTAATTTTTGCTTATCTTGTTTCAATTCTGTTCTTTCAAAATAGGTTTTAATTTTTTCCAATGATGGCTACATTAGACCATTTGGGCATAGGCCCTTTTGGCATTTGTCAGATTAATTTTTCAGTCACTATCAGATAATAAAATGTAGTCCTCTCTACTTTATAATTCCGTTTTTCATACTTCATTCAAAGCTCCACCCCTATCCACAGCATTGATTGGGGATAGGGCAAGGGAGTGGGGTGGGTACATAGATGAGGTCTGTTCTCTTGAACCTCTCTTCCAACCTGCCAGCTTCATGGGTACTCAGATGATGAGGCTGGGAGGCCCCAAGTGCATTGGACTTCCTCCTGCTGGAAACTCATCTCTCTGCCAGCAAACCCTCTAATTAATCTTTTTCTTAGTCATCTCCAGTCTACTTCATGAAGTTGGGTAGAGACCTGCTAGTCTACCAAGGTTTAGTGACTACATTTTTCTAGCTCATCCCCTACTGACAATAAACCACAATCCTGATACACATGCCTCTGTCTTCCACTATTGCAAGCCCACGTACCTCAACCCCTCCCCCAAAATGTTATCTTTGGACTCAACTTCTTGGCTTTTCAAGCAAACCATCTTTGTCCGTCCCCCTATTCCCACCTGAAGTTAACAAGCCTGAAGAGAACAAAATGCCTACCCATCCCAGCTGTGTGCATGGAAATCACTACCACTATCACTACACACTTTCACCAAGGGAAAAAGGTAAGTTTGTTCTGTTTTCTTCACAAAATCTAGTCTTTGCAACAAAAGGCAACCTTCCTTCCTGCCTCCTGGTTTATAAAAACTAATTTGGGGGTGGAGGTGCAAGGATAGCTCAGTGGTAGAATTCTCACCTGCCATGCAGGAGACCCAGATTCTGTTCCAGGTCGATAACACTTCCCAAGAAACAAACAAGCAAAACAAATTCAACAAATGGTGCTGCAATAGCAGGATACTCACATGGAAAAATAATGAAATGTGGCCCCGCCGTATAGCATACCAGAAGAATTACGTTTAGCTTTCTCCTCCTCCTGTAAAGTGGGAATCTCCTGCCAAAACCAGACCTTTTAACTTAGTTGTCAACAAGGTGTTTTCTCCTCTGTAATTACTCCCTCTACCAAGTTGATAAACTCAGACGAGAATAGAACCCCAATGAGGTTCTCTCACCATCTAGCCTTACCACCTCTAGCATCATACTTTTCCCAGATCTTTATTCCTTAAATGTTTTCTTTCATTATGTTCTTCCCAATACTTGGAATTTCCTCCACCAACTCAAACGTGTCTCCTGTGAAGCCTCTGTAAGTCCTCTAAGTTCCCCATAATACTTTGCAGCTTTCTCCCCAGCTAGTCGGTAAGGTTCCAAAGAGCAGTGTCCATTTCTTTGAATTTCCTTAGCATTTATGAAGGCCAAACAATATATAGGCCTTTCATGCAACCTCTTAAATATTAGAGTGATGCCTCAAAATACATATAAACAATAAACAAAAAAAACATATAAACACATAATGAAAACCTTAAACATTTTACAAAAAGTATAACCTGCACAACTAAATTGCAATGAGAAACTTGTAAAGCCTCCAGATAGTTTGTAAAATAATCTTTATTTTCATTTATTTTTTAAAACATTAATACTCAATATATATTTACATCTTAAAATCACACAATTTAGTGAAAACAAGGCATCAAATGGCACACTAGCAGTACAAACTGCTTATTATCCTTTCATGAAGCCATATCCATCTGTACAAAAATAAACACTAAACAGAATAGATTGTTAACTAAAGCTAATAAATGAAAAGCATAATTATAAATACCAGATTTTAAACAGGAAATGTGTAAAAACTTTACTATGATTTTCACCTTCATCTCCAAACCAGTAAGTTAACAGATACATTTTCTCTCTTAGGCGAGTCTTATCTAACTTCAGCAACATCATTTCTTGATGAAACAGTTACTATTGTACATTTTTAAAGGATTAGTCCAGTTGTGTTGTCTCTAATTTTAATTCCTCGTCTACATTTACGGTATTGGTGGCAGCAGCATTGTGCGGATTGTCTAGAACGTCATTTAGTCCATCTGACTCCTCTTCTAGGTCTTCATCTCTATTAACCTCTTCAACTGTCTGTGCTGTAGGTGTGTTCACTATCAAGTCTAAAAGAGAAATCACTGACATTACTCATTACAAACACCTGATCCAGTCTTATAGAGACAAATCTCTTTACAAGCTAAGGTCAACAGAAATGAAATTTATGATCACTTAGTTAAGACTAATTATGATCAGTTTCTTCCAAATAAATCCATTTTTATAAATATATAAAGTCCATTTAAAAATACAAAAGGTTCTTAAAATGTACTAAACTCACAAATTTGAATCATAGCCAAACAGAACAGTTCTCTCATTCAAAATCAGAACTAGAAAGGTTAAAAAAAAAATCAAATGGGGCAGTGCACCGGTGGCTCAGTGGCAGAATTCTGGCCTGCTGTGCCAGAGACCCAGATTCGATTCGATTCCCAGAGCCTGCCCATGCCAAAAAAAATCAAACGTACTTAGCAATTTGCGTCAAAATGATCTACAGGAAAGAAAATTCAAGATACTTATTTCCATTTGGGGAGATTTTTAATACATACATTATAAACGAAGATGAGTCTTAACTACTTATTACTACTGTACAGAAGCCACTGTATAATAGTTGTACCTTTTTTTAACTTCTCACATAGTGCTAATAAAACATCTATTTTCAAAGATGAGAATTAAACTCGTTTTAATTGAAAAATAATCACAGTAATCTAGTCACACTGAATGTTTTTCACTTAAGAATTTTATCATCTTAGGTGAAACCTATTTTACAACACGATCTCTTCACTGTTATGGTTATTATATTGCCTGATATGAAAAGGAAAAACTGGATTAGAAATTGAGGACTTTATATGCAATCCTGCTCACTTCACTCAAAACCAATTTGCAATTATTTAAAAATGTAGCTTCAACAAACTTGGTTATCTAGTTTTCCAAACCCACAAGCTTTTTAAAACAGCATTTTTTTTTTTTTTACATGGGCTGGCACCAGGAATCAAACCTGGGTCTCTTGCAAACCTGGGTCTCTTGCATGGCAGGCGAGAACTCTGCCTGCTAAGCCACTGTGGCCCGCCCCAAAAACAGCAATTTTAAGACAGTTTTAAACAGAAGTGAATGTTACAGACAGGTAAACTGATAGCCACCAAAAGTGACAGCTCAGAACAGACACAAATACAATAAAAAGCATCTTAGGACCTATTAACTTCATAGCAAATGGCTCTAAAATCCTCAATGAGTGCAAAAGACATATATTTAGGGCATTACTATAAATCATTAATGTTCATAACTATAATACTAAGGAGAAAATGTGTCATGCTTTAAGGAATCAAGGAAGAATATATTGAAGGATTTAGAATTAATTTTAAATAAGTAAAATAATTTTTAAGAGGTACTCAGTTCTCTAGAAAACCATTTATTCTGAGGATTCCAATAGCTAAAAATGCTCAAGCACATGCACGTGTGCAAACACACACACAATTATCTCTTCTCACTCAAATATACATTTTTTTAATTCTTAGAGGTGTTGTTTGGGGGGATAGAAATGAAGCTAAAATTCCTAACATGCTCTTAGCATATTAAAGGTAGCACATAAAACCCAACATAAAATTTACCATTTCCTTGGGACTGACTGCTACTCAGTAGCTTTGCCTGCCTTCTTTCCAAGGCCAGTTGTTTATTCCTTTCAATTCTTTGTTGCTGCTCTTCTGTCAGGCTGTTACTTGACTGCAACGCAAACTCCTCACTTTCAGATGAGTTTGTCAAGTTTGTCAAAAAGGCATCAAATTCAGTAGCAATTACATCATGGCCATTATTTCCCCCTACTTCATCTGTAAGAAATAAAAAGTTAATGTATTATCTGTAGTTTTAGACTAATTAGACACTTTATGCAGCTATTAATTAACACAAGTTTAAAGTGGCAAGGGGCAGACCTGAAGAAACCATTTGAGATATGCGGATGTTGCAATACATGCTTGATTCAAACAAGTAATGAATATTTATACATCACTTTAAATAGAATTTTATAACCTGGTCATTCCCTAGAACTTAGTTTCTGTGTAACACCTGAGACTCAGAGCTACAGTTCTGCAGCTATGAAAGTCAGCATTACCCAATATAGCAACTGTTAAAAACAATGAAAAATGTTGAGAATTCAATTAGAGATATGAATGAAGCTGATTTGGTTAGGACTAAGGTAAATCAGACTAAAAAGGATAACACTGACTGTATATTAAAACGTCAACTTCTGTGTAAGACCAAAGGAAAAGATGTGTATTTGGTGCAAAATTTATATTTTTGTTAGCACAATATCTAATTTAATCTGTATGGTCAGTTTATTCAAACACCATAATTACACCGAACCCTGAACAGAAAGTTAGATTTTATTGGTCTGTATAGGTTGGTGTGATATTCCAATACATCCCAGGGTAATTTGGGCAGAAACAGAAGATAAAAAAAAATTATTTGCCAAGTCCCCTTGAGGAACTGGGTGAAACATGGAAATATTAAATATCCCTACCTGGAGAAGACCAGATAGTCTCACAAACATTTGGGGCTGCTAAATTAATGGCCCAGGCCCTCAATCTTGGTGCTTGCCCTTACGAAACTTATTCCTGCACAGGAAAAGCTAAGCCTACACAAGATTATGCCTAAGAGTAACCCCCAGGGAACCTTTTTTGTTGCTCAGTTATGGCCTCTCTCCCTATGCCAACTTGGCAAATGAACTCACTGCCTCACCTCTACTTTGGACATGACTCCCAGGGGTATAAATCTCCCTGGTAATGTGGGACATGACTCCAGGCGATGAGGCTGGCCCTGGTATTGTGGTATTGAGAAAGTTTTCTTGACCAAAGGGGGAAGAGAAATGACACAAAATAAAGTTTCAGTAGCTGAGAGATTTCAAATACAGTCAAGAGATCATTCTGGAGGTTATTCTTCCACAGTTAGTAGATATCCCTTTCAGTTTTTGGTGTATTGGAGTAGCTAGAGGAAAATACCTGATACTGTTAAATTGTACTCCAATAGGCTTGGTTCTTGAAGATTGTATAACTATACAGCTTTAAAGGTGTAACCATGTGATTGTGAAAACCTTGTGACTAGCACTCCCTTTATTAAGTGTATGGACAGATGAGTAAGAAAATAAAGACAAAAAATAAATAAATAATAGGGGAGGATGGGGAGGTATGGGATGTTTTGGGTGTTCTTTTCTATTTCTATTTTTAATTTTATTCTATTTTGATTTTTTTGGAGTAATGAAAATGTTCAAAAATCGACAGTGATGACGAATGCACAGCCATATGATACTGTGAACCACTCACTGTACATTTTGGATCATTACATGAATATATAATCTATATCAATAAAATAAGATATATGAACATAGGATATATATATATATATATATCAATAGAATTGCATTAAAGAGGCATTTTAGGTCAAATGGAAATACTAATTTAAAAATATGCATGAAAAGGAAAGAAAAGTTCTTATAATGTAAAATATTTTATGCTTGGGTTAATAAAGGAGCTTGGAGAACCCGAACTATACTCTTGTTCTACATTAAACCAACATATTTTAATACCTTGCCAGCGTCTAAATATAGTATGAAGTAATTTTACATAGGTGATTTTCTTTATACAGCAAAAAACAGACACAAAATGAAAAAGGAAATTTAGAGATCTGCAGACTTATTCCAAGTTAGTTAAAAAAAAAATTTGTATTCTCTACATTAGCCTTAACAAATGAAAGCCTTGTATCCTAATTATCTCAAATTAGGATGCGCCCACAATGGTCCACAGTAAATATTAGACTTTCCATTCATATTTCATTTGAGAATTAAGAAAAATTCAGATTTACTAACATATTTAAAGTACAGCATGACATTAAGGAACTATCTATTGTCCATATGACAGAGGTTACTGTATGGTCTGTGAGCTACCCTAAATGAATACTGGCAGCTCCACATAGAAGATCGAGTGGGAAGTCAGGACCTCACTCATTTTTTTTCATTTCAGCATAGCGGGGCATATAAGTATTTTTGATTGCCCAGTTAAATAAACTGACAGACAGATAATATCTAGTACAAAATAAAAACAATCCCAAAATCTACATGTAGTAGCCTAAAAAGGTTTTTGCAAAACAACAAAATGCCTGCACAAGCAAACATTAAGAAAATGGTAGAACAGAAGTTTACCCTTTTCTTTATATGAGCAACATTATGAGTTTAAAAAAAAGATAACCCTATCAGATCTAACAAGTAGGCCAAAAAATTCAAACTCATCATCATATGAAATATGAATCAACATATACTACCCTTTGTCCTAAGTATATATTATGCCTTGAGATATTTAGCTAATGAGAGTAAAAAACTATCACAATTTGCAAAAGCACTGAAAACATAAAGACAAACCTTTACAATTATTCCAGTCAGGTTTAAAAAATCACATGAGACTTTAATCCAGCTTTTTAAAATTTAAACCCCTTTTGAAGTTTCTTCCTTAACTGTGAAAGACAAAAAGCCACACAAACTTTTTCTTCCTGGCATGGAAAAAAATATGGCAAGTTAAAAATGCATTCCTCCCATTTGGAGAATTCCTGATTATCGCAAGCAGTGGGGAGAACCAAATCAATAGGTCAACCCTCAATCTTGGGGTTTGCCCCTATAAAACTTATCCCTTCAAAGGATAGGCTAAGCCTACTTCAAATTATGCCCAAGAGTCACCCCCAGACAACCTCTTTTGTTTCTCAGATGCGGCCTCTCTAAGCCGACATGGCAAGCAAACTCACTGCCCAAACCCCACTACGTGTGACATGATTCCCAAGGATGTAAACCTCCCTAGCAATGTGGGACAGAAATCCTAGGATAAGCTGGGACTTGCATCAAGGGACTGAGAAAACCTTCTTGACCAAAAGGGGGAAGAGAGAAATGAGACAAAATAAAGTGTCAGTGGCTGAGAAATTTCAAATAGTCGAGAGATTATCCTGGAGGTTAAGCTTACACATTATACAGATATTCCCTTTTTAGTTCACGGTATATTAGAGTGGCTAGAGGGAAGTACCTGAAACTGTAGCGCTGTGTTCCAGTACCCATAGTTTTTGAAGATGACTGTATAATGATATAGCTTTTCCAACGGTACTGTGTGATTGTGAAAACCTTTTATCTGATGCCCCTTTTATCTCCAGTATGGACAGATGAGTAAAAAATATGGATAAAAAATAAACAATAAGGGGAACAAAGGTTAAAACAAATTTGAGTAGACTGAAATACTAGGTCAATGAGAGGGAGGAGTAAGGGGTGTGGCATGTATGAGCTTTTTCTTTTTTTATTTCTTTTGCTGGAGAGCTACAAATGTTAAAAAAAATTATCATGGTGACGAATACACAACTATGTATTAATATTGTGAGCCACTCACTAATTATATACCAGGTACAGAATGTTTGTATGTCAAGAATGCGTGTTTGATGTACAACAAAAATATTTTTAAAAAAGCGTTCCTTTATCTGGAAATACGTATGAAATACATATAGAAAACAATGCTGGATAAGTTAAGTAACACGTATTACAACCAATGATACAATGTGTGGGATTTCAAATGCAATTCACCTTATAGGGCTTAGAGGATTTCAAATCCGTAATACTGAAATATACTAAAAACTACTTTTGTTGTGAACCATGAAAGGAAAGATATCTTCATAGATGACCTCTTTAACACAAATGATATTTTATGGAAAAACAAAATAAACATAATCATGATGGAGTAGTCTGCTCCTTTGACTAGGATAAAAAAGTAATGAAAATAAATTAGCAACACATATGAAATGTATTCACTGCAACACTGACAGGCAAGCCATTATGGCAAAGAAACCAAGCTAAAAATACACAATGTGCTACAGGATGTCATCATTGTGGTACAAACAAACAAGTAGATAAGTAAATTAAGTGCTATGGGAAAACAAAAAACAGCATGGGGGAATCACAAATGCAGGAAGGGGGAGCAATTTTAACAGTGTGATCAGGGAGAACTCATCAAGCTGACATGTGAACACAGTCTGAAGAAGGTAGAAAAGAAAGTTAGCCCTGCAGACATGGGAGTGTCCTTCGACAGGGTGGAAGTACAGTGTTTCCAGCAGAATATCCAGTGCAAAAGCCTTAAAACAAAAATGTGCCTGCAATGTTCAAGGAGGACCTAGGAGATCAGTGTGGCTGAAGAGGTACTGCGAAAAATAGAGGCAAGGGGGATGGAGTGAGGAGACAGCAGAAGACCCTGGAGGGCCAAGTGGGACACTATAAAGATTTTGTCTTTCTTTCACTTTGAGTGAAATAAGGAGCCATTGCTGGGCTTTAAGAGGAAGACAGAGCTATAAATTTTTAAATATAAAAATGTTAACATTAATTAGTTTGTAAGCACAACTGGTTGAAAACAGGGTATATGATTATTTGCTAGTAAAATTCATTAGTGCATGGTATTGAAAAACAAATACCAAGACTTATTAAGTACAGTTAATAATGCTCTACTTTCATATGGATTTATGTATCTTTGGAAGATAAAATTCAGATTAATAAAAAAAAAACAACCTACAACCAGACTGTCAAATTATCAAGAAGTGTTATCCCAAAATTTTTGAAAAAAAAAAAACAATCAGTAGACTATTCAAACCATATTGTTGTTTAAAACTGTACAGTAATACATTTTTGGTGAGAACAAAAATGTACATTATATAACAAACAAGATTCTCTTTGGACCCTATATTAAAACATGCTTGTAGTTCCCCAAATGACTGTCCTTGTTAATTTCTGCCTCTACAGTATTCATGATACCATCTCTGTGTAGTTTCCCCTTCCCGAGATAAAGGTAACTATGCTTTCCTTTACACTGCACCCTGCGTCCTATTAATACTTCTAATATGGCACCTATCAGGCCACTGGCGATTGCTATATGTCTGCCTCTCTCACTAGTCTGTTACATGTGAAGTACGGGGACTGATCCTACTCATCTTTATCCCTGAACCTTTAGGACATAGTGAGCAGTTAAAAAAAAATGATGCTGAATTTAAAAATGTTTCTGCATGAGGAAGAACAAAGGAATGTCAATAATGCAGGGTGCCGAAAATAGATGGTAATTAGTATTTGAAAACTTTAACATATGTGTGAGACAAGCAAAAAAATGTTTATTTGGTACAAAATTTGTATTTTGACCAGTGCATTTCCTAATATAACTTACGTGGACAGCTTAACCAAACACCATAGTACTTGGTACCTTGAGTAGGGCATGAGATTTTGTAGGTTTGTCCAGGGTGATGCCAGATAAGCCCAGAGTGATTTGAAAAGTGAATAGGGAAGTATCTGCAGAATCCCCTTCGGGGAATGGTGGGAAGAGGAAAATTCAACTTCCCCAAGTGGAGAATTCTTGATATTCTCACAGGCAATGGGGACAGCCAAAGCAATAGGACAAGCCTCCAATCTTGGGGTTTGTTCATATGAAATTTAATCCCGCAAAAGATAGGCTAAGCCTACTTAAAATTAGGACTAAGAGTCACCCCCAAGAGAATCTCTTCTGTTGCTCAGATGTGGCCTCTCTCTCTCAGGTGACACAGCAAGCAAACTCACTACTCTCCCCCTGTCTACGTGGGACATGACTCCCAGGGGTGTGGACCTTCCTGGCAACATGGGACAGAAATCCTAGAATCAGCTGGAATTCAGCATCAAGGGACTGAGAAAATCTTCTCGACCAAAAGGGGGAAGAGTGAAATGAGACAAAATAAAATGTCAATGGCTGAGAGATTCCAAACAGAGTCGAGAGGTTATCCTGGAGGTTATTCTTACACATTAAATAGACATCACCTGTTTAGTTAAGGTGTAATGGAGAGGCTGGAGGGAACTGCCTGAAAATGTGGAGCTGTGCTCTAGTGGCCATGTTTTCTGAAGATAATTGTATGATGATATGGCTGTAGCAGAGTGACTGTATGGTTGTGAGAGCCTTGTGTCTGATGCTCTTTTTGTCTACCTTATTAACGGACAAGTAAAACATACGGATTAAAAATAAATAATAGGGGGAACAAATGTTAAAATAAATTTAGTAGATTGAAATGCCAGTGATTGGTGAAGGGGAGGGGTAAGGGGTATGGTATGTATGAATTTTTTTCTGTTTTCTTTTTATTTCTTTTTCTGAATTGATGCAAATGTTCTAAGAAATGATCATGACGATGAATATACAACTGCGTGATGATAGTGAGTTACTGATTATATAACAAGAATGGAATGATCGTATAAGAATGTTTGTGTTTGTATGTGGATATGTATCATAAATAAAAAATAAATTTTAAAAAATGATGCTGAATTAACTAATCTAGTGGTATATGCTTAGGATTTAGTATTTAAGAACTAATTTCTTTCCATATACCAAACCTCATGCCACCAGTACATATATCTTACCAAAAAACTTAAATCTTAGATTATTTAAATCACATTCCTTCACACACTTTAAAAGCAATTTATACATGACGTTGGGGAATTCTATATGGAATCTAAATATTTTTACCACATAAATACAATAAAAGTTAAAAAAATGTCAACATGCAGACATGTATGGAGCCATCGCACAGAAAATCTGATCACTATACAGACCCTGTCGGCAGGAACCATCTGTTTTAATTTGTGTGACTGTTCTATGGTTGCATTGTACTTCTAACAGATGCAATCGATACCGGGAACAGTCACTTAAAGTCTCATTTTCTATGTCCAGGATCTACACTGTGAATGAAATGCAAACATCTTCATCATCAAATTATTCTGTTAAATTTCCCACGAACACATTCTAATGGTGGTTACATTAGTACATGTACCTGAACAGTCTATCTTTGCCATATATTTTTATTTACAAGTGCCTACAGGTCACCACCATCAGAGCTCTTGAAAACTCCTGCTCTATGGCTAAATACATTTTTACAATATCTATAATGGAGATGCAGCCATATCCTTAAGAAACAAATATCATACAAAACATCCTAGATGTACCCAAGCATTTTTAATTAACTCCTAGACCGCCATATACTGCACTTTAATTATATATAAAGTAGAGACTAGAACCCCAATCCTGTGATACTGCTCACCCAATTAGATAGACTTCTAAAAGCACAATGGTTATAAATTAGACAAACCTATATTCTCACCATTATTGCTAATAAAATCTTCATGTAAAACAGGGAGATCAAGTCGAATTCGTTTTAAACAGGTCTGAAAAGAAAAAGTTATTTTTACATTTTTACCAGTGTTAGAGAGGAAAGAGTCATTTATTCAATTATCAATTTCAAAATACTTGTTCTTCAAATAACTACTATAAATTTAACCTCACACTATCAAGACAGATTTCACAATTAAGACCCTAAACAACTACTCAACCTCCTGAGGAATTTAAACAAAACAAATTTAAAAATATCTGTAAGGATTTGCATTGGATACTCTTATGGTTGTAATAAATCCACCAAAATAGCATCAGATATTTCTTTATTGCACTTAAAAAGTTTAGTAACACGTAAAACACCACTCCTTCTAAACTTCAACTAAATCTATCTTGTACTGGGAATGATACTCATAATAATCTTACCTGAACTTCCTTTTTATTTCCCAGGTATTCAACTCTGTTAATAAAATCCTCAAACTGCAGTTTAGGGAACAGCCTATGTGCCCAGTGCTCCATGTGTCTGATCAGTGTCTTTAAGTCTTCAGCCTGGCACAGAAAAATAAAAATGCTAAATAAAAGACTCATTCCCACAACTGTTCCCATCAGCAGATTTCAGAATGAAAAGTACTGCCAAAGTCACTGTTGTCATTTTAAATTCACAAGGTTGAGAAACTTCTAAAAGCAACTTTAGGAAGAAAAAATATCTAGTTAGGGCTTAGAAAACTGCAGTCTAAAAGAGCACTGGATAAAGATTTTTTTAAATTGAGGGAAAAATATCTCAGTGTGAAAACTTAATAAAAATCAAAAGATAATCACATGTCCTTTCAGAATGTAATGTAAAACTGGAAAATAACCTTTAATAAAATACGTCTAGCTATTTGTTTCCTGTTTTCCTTAGATAAGTGATATCCCTAATGATCAAGGTAGGGTCCATAAATCGAACTTTAAAAAGATTAGATTCGTGCCAAGATGGCGGCTTAGCAATGCGCGCGTTTTAGTTCGTCCTCCAGAACAACTACTAAATAACCAGAAACAGTACAGAACAGCTCCCGGAGCCACGTACCCCAGTCTGGACCAGCTGGACCCGCTGCAAGCTTCCCCAGAACCAAATGATGAATATGCAACTATGTGATGATATTGAGAATTACTGAATATATATGTAGAATGGAATTATATGTTAATGTTTTTGTTTGTTTGTTCTTAATTTTTTTTAATTAATAAATTTTAAAAAAATACGTCTAACGCCCACCAGGGGCACGCTCACCAGATGCAAAAAAAAAAAATACGTCTAGATTTCTTTTAGGAACTAACTAAACATAGTGACAGGTCCCTAAACCATATCTAGAGAGGAAAGCATTGAGAATTCAACACTGTTATTCAGAAACCTCAAAGGCAAAGTAACAAAGACTAGCAGGAACAGTTTAAACATTCTCAGACTACAATACCTCTCTATATTTCAAATTCCAACTAACATTAAATTTTTAAAAATTAAAGCAGTAAAGTTTAGTAAACCTGACTAATAAATGAAAAAAGTTATAGCCAAATTCCTAGCTTTACTCTATAATACTGCACCCTTCACTCAGCAGTACTGTAAAACAGAAGAGTGGTTAAAGGCACAGGCTCTGGATCAGACAGCACAGATTCAAATCCCTCTTCCACCACTTAATGGCATGTGACTTTCAAAAATTACATCTTCTGTGCCTAATTCTTCATGTACAAAATGAGAATAATGCCATACCTTGTAGGGTTATTGTAAGGATTAAGTAATACAAGTGCCTGACACAAAATAAATACTAAACTGTTGACTATTACTGTTATTTTTTACCTGTCTAGAAGCCAACAGTCAAGACAATCAATTCTACCAATGATTAAATGTTTAATACTTAGAGAGCAATGTCTTCTCATTCTCCCTTTCTGATAATAAAGATACAAGTCTTTTTAAAAATCTAATCACTTAAGATAATTTCCAACTGTTCGGAGCACTGGTCAGCCACCTCACCATGTCATGTTGGGCCCCAAGGGACACAAGAAAAGAAATAACTAAATGTAGTGGGAAATCCCAAATTACACATGGAGGAGCAGTAAGAGTTCAACATTGTGAGAAAACAGAATTTTCAAGAGCAAAGTATAGATGACCATACTTTATACAAAGTAGGGCCCACTCTCACCCACTAAAGAAACACAGAATGCATATCCTTCTAATAAATGTATTATTTTATAATAAAGGACTTATTATGAGCATGATCAAGACTTCACAAATTCAAAGCACCAATTCTCTACTATTACCCATTATTATCAATAAGGGCAGTGTATTAACAGAGCTGAATATGGTTTTTTAAATATCTTGATTTATGTTTAGTTTTGCGGCAAAATAGGACATGGGCTTATATTCTCTCTTTCTACCACAATTTTTCAGCTCCCAGGTTTGAAATCTTGGGATTATTTTTACTCCTTTCTCACTTTCCTACACCCAACTTCTACAAGTCCTATATGTTGTTCATCACTCTACCTTTATCCTAACCAGGCTATTAACACTTCATCCCAGTCTGTCTCCACCCTCTTCCTTCTTCCAATATCCAGCACACCACACCTAAACGGTACTCACTTTAATATTAACATTATTCTAGCCGAGCTATGGAACCGAAGTCTAGGTTCTGCCCTTAACAGCTGGCACTGGACACTGAAACTCTAAAACTCACTTTCCACGCAGGTTAAGAATTAAAGGAGAACATATTTGAAAACTTCATAAACTACAAAGCTCTGTAAAAAGATACCATCTGCAAAAAATTATATCTAAACTCCTACACGATTCAAAGCCTGACTTTATACTTTATAATTTAGAGAAATAAAATTTGCTTTATCTATCTCAAAAAGTTATTGTCAACTTTTGGAAGACAAAGACTCCGCTTATATTGATCATGTATGTGTTCCCAAGTCTGGCACAGTACTTGGTTCATAATTAGGCATTATGGGAAGACAATTAAGAACTGCCACTGTGATTTTCCCGAAGCCACAGTTTATATAGCAGCAAAAACGAGACTAGAAAACATGCTCTTTGATTCCTCAAACTGAGCCCTTTCCTCCACATCACACTGTTTCTCAAGAGAGAGGATAATAAATGATAGCATCTATGAAGCATTCTGATTCCCAAGAATATGATAATGAGTCCACACTTTCATAGGTATTTTAAGAAATGAACATCTAAAACAAAAATCAGACATTTCTTACCTCATGACCTTTACCTTTGAATTTTGCCTTATCAAACACATGCCTTAAGGCTGGAAGCCCTCTCTCTGAAATTAATCTGTGAATAGAAATATGTTTTGAATTTCAATTTTTCTTTAGATATCAAGTCCAAACCAAGATCATAAGAAAAAAATATTTGCTGATAAACTGAAAGAAAAAGTCCTTAGGAACATCTGTTCTTCAAACCATCCTGACCAAAAGCTTTTAATACAAGAAAAAAAAATCCAGGCCTGTGTAAAACCCCCAACCTGCCCCACCCCCACAAAAAAAGAAATAATGGACATAAGGAAAACTTATAAATCTATAAGAAAATAGTAAAAGTACCTCTGAGCATCCAACTTGGGTAAATTCCTTTTAACAATTCTCTTTGGAGGTATAGGAACAGGTGCTCCTCTCCCTGATTCTGGTGACATACAACAAGATTTAATATTACTTGACAGTTTCACCTTTATTATCTAAGTTGATAGATAAATGAGCATGGAAACTTTTCTGAAAGTCCCTATACAGACCTTCATCAGGTCCAGCACCCTCACCATCTTCTCTCTCTGGAGAGGCTGGAGGTGGAAAAGGAGGAAAAATTTCATCTCCTATAGGATCATAATCTGGTAGGTCAATCAAGCTGTTCTCCTGTGGTTCCAGCATTTTGTTCTCTAGTGGGGGAAAAATAAAGAGTGAAAATATTAGTCATTCACCCATAATACAGTCAAGTTCCATCTGCAACAAAATTCACGTTTCAATCAGTTAAACCACATTTCAAACTCATACATCATGAAAATAAGTGGAGAAGATGATAATTATGGAAAAAGAATCTGAACAGAAATCAAAGTAACTTGAGTTGTAATGTAGACCCTACTGCTAAATAACAATCTGATTTTGAGCAAATCATTTTACCCAACTGCTGGGTTTCCCCTACCACAATATAATGATTTCTAATTTTTCAGAGGGTGTCAAACTCTGATTCAAATAGGTATGAAATAGGGAGATGGGTACCTCACTCCTACCACAAGGAGGGCAGCTTTTAAAAAAAAAATCTGTTTATATATTGTTTAAGGTAATGTTTCCTTTGGAGAAAGGGAAATTATCCTCAGCTTGGTAACTCAAAAGAATGTTTTTCTATATCATCTTTCTTGACCTCTCAGCAACTTTTAACTCTTTTCTTGAAAAATGTATCTCTTGACATATAGTACTTACCTGGTTCTCCTCCCTTTCTGGACACGCCTCTTGGATCTCTTCTGCAGGTTCATCTTTCTCTAACTTGGCCGCTAAATATCCAAGACTCAAACCTAGGCCCTTTTTGCTCATTTATGTATATGGCTTTAATCATTTACTTATAGACAGCTCACTGATTTTCATCTTCACCCTTGGCCTCAATTCTGAGCTCCAGATCCCTACTTCCCACTTTAGCCCTTCAGTGTTTCAAAGGCATCTATACCTCCTCATGTGCGAACTGAACTTTTAAACTTTCCCTACTCAGTGAATGACATCTATCTAAGCAGAAACCTAGGTGTCATCCTTGACACTTCTCCACAGCCCACATACATCATTCATTTTATTTCCTAAATATCCCTGAAATCTGTCCATTTTTCCCTACCTCCACCACCACTTCTCATCATTTCTTGCTGGGAGTAATCCACTATTCCCGTCTACTTCTGCCTCTATATTTCAGCTGGACTGAATCTTTGGAAATGTAAATCTAAAGACATTACAACAAGGCTACTGTTTTTAGGATAAAAATAAAACTCCTGCATTGTCTGGCCCCTTCCTTCCTCTCTAGTCTCAGCTCACACCACTCTCCAACACTTTTTCCTCTATCCTTGTTGACCTTCTTTCAGTTCCTTGACTATTGCCTGATCCACTGGATTTTTGCAAATGTTGTTTTCTGTCTTGAACGCTCTTTCCTGACTCCTAATTTCAGATCTCAGACCCCAACTGCCATCTCCTCAGAAAAGCCTATCCAAATTTTCCTAAATTAAATCCTCCTATAAGCATTCATAGTATCAAATACCTCTTTTTCATAGTACTCATCCAGTTTCAATATTGTTTTATTTGTGTAATTATCTGATTAGTATTTGTCTCCCATACTAGACTGCACCTCTAAGGGGCAAAGACCAAGTAGGTCTGTTAGCGCCTCATTACTGCTACACGCAGGTGTTAATATCTGTTGAATGAAGAAATGAAAGAAAAGAACTCCAAAGTTCAACCAAAACTGTAAAACCATTGGAACTAACAAGCTCTAAAGTCGTTCTAAGTTTCTATGGCCATAAACTCATAAAAACATAAAGTATCAATTCCTGATGATGACCCACTATCAAGAAAGATAAAAGAACCACAGATTTTCAAAACTGGAAAGGCAGGGAGAGTGCACATAATCTCAAACAGCTTCCCATCTATAACAAATATATTTAGCCCCATTCTAGTAAAGTCCTCTGGGAAATAGGGTCAGACCTCTGAGGCTGAAGGAGAATTTGACTTTGAGGACAGGGTACAAACAATATAAACTGTGGCAAGATCACTTAATATCGAACTGAAGCATAGAGCTGGGTTGCCAGTAAATTGATTTTTCTCTTCATATTTGGAGTAAGATACCTATATATTTCACTTCTTGACCAGGCATACTAGTTTTAGACACTGATATAATCGCCTAGACCTCAAACTCCCAGAAGAGTGAAAGTAACAAAAGAAATCCAGTATACAAACCACAATTCATTCGCACACATTTCTGCTTCGCATTGTCCAAGTCTTTTCCCAAGGCGTCAAAACAGAAGCCCCTTGTCGCCAAGGAAGTCCTAACAGGCTGCTTCCATGTTCCCTCCTGCTATCTCCCCAAAAAGCCTCCCATCCCCGCTCTCCTCTGCGCCAACCTTCTCTCCTCCCATCCTCGCTCCCGTCTGTTCTCACTTCATTGATTCAACATTCAGAGGCTGCTTTCTACGTTCAGAAGCCCCTGCACAGAAACTCGGGATACAAAGACGTGGCAGAAAGGCTCCCTACAGCTAAAAGGTTCCGTTTACTGACAGGCCAGAAACACACAACGAATCTGCCGTCATGCCAGTTGCTTCCTAGCCCCATAGGAAGAGGCCGGTCAGGTCGCCTCTCCTCTCCAGTCCCTGTCGGGCCGCCTCAGTCCAGTCCTCCAGCTTCCTCAACCCCTTCCTGCGACTCACCAGCTCTTCTGCACCTACGCCTGGCTCCCAAGGCCGCCTCTTCCCTCAAGAGCTTCACTCGCCGGCCAGCCCGATCTCACCTCACGCATGCTACAGGAACCACTGCCTGGCGCTTGCCTTAGGTGGCAGCAAACCGCGCCTCTCGCGACACCCGAGCTTCCTGCCACGAGCAGCACCCTGGGCGTTTGGCGCCAAATCTACGGAGGGCGGCAGGGCGGAGCCCACCGGAAGCGCTCGTCCTCCCGCCTTCCCCAGATCCGGCCGGTCCTTGTTGGTCCCCACATTTCTGGGGTCCCTCCCGAAACTGACTCCCGTTTCACTATCGGTTCCGCGCTCATGAATTTCTCACCGGAATTAAGCCTCCTTATTTACGTAAAGTTCATATTTGTTACGCTCTAGGTAATTAGACTCTGAAGTAGGTTTCGGTTTTTGAGAAAATTGGATTGTGAATAGAGTGAAAAAGATAAAAGGCAAACAGTATTTGATGAGAAACTACCAATTCTTCAAAGTTAATAGCAGCAATGCTTTCAGCACAATAGTTTTATTAATTGCTTATTGAATAAGGAGCCGAGGAAAGAGCTGGGAGAGAATTAGAGACTAGGAGTGTAGACACAAAGAAGAAAGTCAAAATGTTACCTTTTTGTTAAGAAAAAAGCAAATCCAAGTATATTCACATTTGCTTGTGTACACAGACGCTTACAAACACCAAAAAAAAAAAAAACTGGCGACACAAAAATCAATATATAACTAATATTTGTAGTGTGGAAACTGAAAGTATGGGATGAGGTAAGTTGGGGACTTAATTTTTCTTCTTTTTTTTTTTTTACATTGGCAGGCACCGGGAATTGAATCTGGGCCTGCGGCATGCCAGTGAGAATTCCACCACTGAGCCACTGTCCACCGCCCTCTATTTATTTTTGAATATGTAAATTTTAACTATTCAGAAAACTAAATTTGGGCGGGCAACTGTGGCTCAGTGACAGAATTCTCGCCTTCCATGCGGGAGACCCGGTTCGATTTCGGAGTCTGCCCATGCCAAAAAAAAAACCAAAACCAAAAACTATTTTTTAAAATGTGTCTTCCTGGGGTGTGATGATGGCTTAGTGGCAGAGTTCTCGCCTGCTATGTCGGTGATCTGGGTTCAATTCCTGGTGCCTGCTCATGCAAAAAATAAATAATATGTTACCTTCAGCAAATACTGAAAGCATCATTAAGATATGACAAATCTCTATACTTCTATGAAGCTTGAGATATTTAAAATTTGAAGAGATGAATCAAATTGTAAAAACAATATGGTATGTAAAATTGCAAATTCCATCTGCCTAAAATTATGTATGTGAATATGTATATGTACCACATTTTTCTTAATTTTTATGGTTTTATTTTATGTATGCAAGATAACATAAAGACAATTAACAATTAACATTAATTTGAACTAGAAATATGTCAACTTGAATAGTCTGAATAACTGAGACAGATAATATTATCCAGATAATAGCATATACTCTCCACTTTGTAATACCTAAAAGGTAAATGTAAAAGCACTTTGAAAAATTGTATCCCATCCTGTGCTGATTTGAAGCTATTATGTACCAAAAAAAAGCCATGTCCTTTAATCTTCATTCAATGTTGCTGGGTGGAATCTTTTTTATTGTTTCCATGGAGATATGACCCACGTGGTAACTTTTTTTGGTGGGGGGAGGGTAACTTTGGTTAGACGGTTTCCATGGAGATGCATCTCCACCAATTCAAAGTGGGGTAGCTTACTCCAGCCCTTTAAGAAGGAACCATTTTGGAAAAAGCTTTAGAGCCACGGGAGTCAACAGAGCCCACACAGCCAGAGGCGGTTGGAGATGAAGAAAGAAAACGCCCCTGGGGAAGCCATTGGAAAAGCCTGGAGAGATATCCAGCAGACATGGCCATGTGTCTTTCCTGTTGAGAGAGAAACCCTGAACATCTCGGCCTTCTTGAACCAGGGTATCCTTTCCTGAATGCCTTTATTTGGACACTCTTTTAGCCTTACTGTAATTTTGACATTTTCATGATCTTAGAACTGTAAACTTGCAACTTACTAATTCCCCCTTTTAAAAGCCATTCCATTTCTGGTATATTGCATTCCAGCAGTTCTTGCAAACTAAAACACACACCACACTCCCCAGCCCCCCCAAAACAAAAGAACAACAGAGGGAAGCTCTGAGGGTTTGAATCTGAGTTCCATTTATCAGTGTCTTTGTGATTCACTAAGTTGTTAAGGGTACCTACATAGACTTGTTAGAATTCAATGATACTATTTAATAAATATTAGCTGTTATTATCCATATAATTATTAGAATATTTGATCCTTTTAGAAAATGTTAAAATTTTAATAAGTAATTCTGTTTGGGCCCAGGCTAGGGTTTATGAATAGTGAATTTGTTAGTATTAATTTCAACTGCGAGTAACAGAAAGAATGAAAATCAACTAAAATAATGATAAACAAGTTTACATGAAGTCTGGAGGTGGCTAAGTCCGGTGTTAGAATGGTGTTCTATCCCCTGACTTCTTGCTTTACCAGCAAGCATTCTACATGGATGTTTCATTCTCAAGTCCTCATCATGGTCCGAGGTGGCTTCTAGAACTCCAGCCTCTTTCCAGTCAGCAGGAAGTAGGAAGGAGAGAAAAAAGCATGTTCCCATATTTTAAGAACATTTCCCAGAAGTTGCATATAACGGTTCTACTACATCCCATTATCCAGAATGTGATTACATGTCCACACCTAGCTGCAAGAGAGTCTGGGAATGTAGTCTTAGTGGCCACGTGCCCAGTTAAAATTCAGGCTTGCAACTACTTGGAAGTAGGAGAGAAGAAATGGTGACAGACAACTGGCCTACTCTGCCACAAATAGCAAACTAGAAAAAAATTTAACTTCCATATTAATTTTGCCAATTTACAATTTTGGAGTGTTTCCAAAAAAATATTAAGAATGTACTTTCACAAGACTGCACATGAGCAATTCGCAACACAGGAAGACTCAAGTAAACTGTACATTGTCTTATACCTTTGGGAATCTTTCCCAGAATCCATCCTCAAACCAGAATGTCAGGTCCAATAATAACTAAAAGCATGACCATGATCAAACTACTTTATGCTCTGAGTCTGTTTGCACTTTTGTAATACAAAAGGTGTTGAATTAGATGATCCGAAAGGTACTGTTTTAATGGTGGATACGAAAGACTAGAACAATAAATCAACAGGTGTTTATGACTGTTATGTAATATAGGTATAAACTAGGGTCCTTGTTCTTAATAAACTTACAATCAAATATGTAAGATATCAAAGAGATCGTCTTTGATCACCCTTTCTATTTTGAGGGGCTCCCCTTACATTATGAGTTCATCCCTGCTTAGGATAGAAATGAAAAACTCATCCTCCCTTTGTCCCTTGTGATTGGGTGTGTACTGAGTATCCTATTTCCACACCTGGATGAGATTTCAGGTCAAAGGAGAGAGATGTGAAGATGGAGGCACTGCTTGGAATCCATCCTGGCTAGAAATTAGCCAGCTTCCAAGGGCAGCAAGGCTAGAGGTACTAGAGGCCATGTGTCAGGGATAAGTCCCATTGGTGGCACCAGTACGGGCACCACTGAAGCAGTAGATCAGCGTAATTTTGGCATTAGTCGATATAGATGTCAAGCCTTGTTTTCTGCCCACTCAGCTATACTAGGGAGCCATCTGTATTCTTTAATAAATTTATTTTGCATTTAAACTAGTAATGTCATTCACAACCAAGAACTATAATGGTTATCAACTGATTATAAGCAATATAATTAAATGCTGATTTCCTTGGAATCCACAGGTTGGTAAATGCTAGAAAGCTGTTCAGGGAAAGAAAGAAATGAGAGATGGGGTAGTAAGAGAAGACTTTGGAATTACATAGACCTTGAGCTGAATCTTGGAATTAGGTAGGATTTAGATAGATGGATAGGAAGGTGTGATGAGAGCAGGGAAATAGCAGTAGCATAAAGGAATTATTAAGTTTAATAAGGAGACTGACCTAATTGACTCTGATGGTGGTGTTGGGAAGAGTAAAAACTAAGGTTGAGATAGTTATTTTGAACAGAAAGGTCTCATCACAGATTCTTCTCTTTTTCATACCTCCCAAATTTTAAAATATTATTTTACATAATATTTGATACATAACAAAAAATACATGTAATATTTATGAATGTTGAAAGCATGATAATGTGATCTACTCTTGTGTGCATGCCATCCAACTCGAAAACTAGCCAATATTTTGCATTTACCTGTGTTTACACCTTCTCCCTTCTCCCTGGACCCCCCACCCTCATGAGACCACCACTATCCTGAATTATCATTCCTTTCCTTTTAAATATAGTCTTGGTATATATGTATGGCCTAAACCATACAAACAGTTGTTTGTTTTTGAGCCTCATAAAAATTGTTTGACTTGCTTTTCTCACTCAACTTTTTGATCTGTGATTCTTCCAAGCTGTTTCATACAACTGTAGTTGAGAGACTTTTCACTGCTGTACACTATTCTATTACAGCATATATCATACTTTGTTTAGTCATTCTCTTATCAGTGAGCTTTGGAATGTTTCCAGTTTTTTTGCAACTATGAATAGTTCTGCTATTGAGCATTCTTATCTTCACATTCTTATATATGTAACACGTGTGTGTGTATGTATGTTTGTGTGTGTGTGAGTTAATCAAAGGGGCAAAGGCATTGAAAGCATGGAGGGAATGAGATCCAGGTCACAGCTGAAGGGACTAGCTTTCCATGGGAGGGTGGAGCATTTCTCTCCACTCTAATATGAAGGGTATTTGTGGTAGGGATTTAAGAATCAGAGAAGATGACTTTGTCATTCCAGGTTTGAAGTTTTCCCAGCAAAGTGCAATGAAAACAAAAAGGGACAAGAGAGTTGAAGTATTTACAGGAAGCAATGGACCTTAACATCTAAACTGTATGGGACAATGACAGGAGGAGACTTGAAAGTGGAGGCTTAAATGAATTTGAGCTCTTGATGGGGCCTAGGGTTTGCTTCCAGGAAAGCGCTTGAGCAAGTAAGCTGGAACAATAGCAGGTTGTGATCAAAGGGTGGAGTGTTTAAATTTACAATATTGGAGGTGGTGTCATTTCTGGGTCACCAATGACCTAGAGAATCAACTAGGTTCTCCCTATCCCTCAAAGGTTAAGTAAAATTGACTCAAATCCTCATCAATTTCCACTGGAGTTCAAGATCTTCCTAAGATTTTTGTAAATTCCAAGTGGAACCTTAGTTCTTAGGGTGGTCTGGGCCTCCCAGCTCATGCTGTTTCTGTTCTGAACAGGTTCAACTTGGGTTTCCACTCCAGTTCCAACAAGAAAAGTCAGTAGACTTCACAGAGGATTGTGGGGCCCATGGGGAGAGGATCACATAGTACCCGGCAAATCTTCTCTCTCCAGGCCTCCTTTCCCACTCCTCTCTTCTTCTCGGTAACTTGTCTCTTCTGTAATGCAGGTCATTTCCCCCAGTCTTTTCAAGCTTGGAGCCAACTGACACCCTCAGGGCAGCAGTAGGTGCTCACCGACTTCAAGCACTTCCCTAAGAGAGACTTTGGTCCCTTAAGACAGTAAAGTGTTCTCCACCTCCATTCAAAAGAACGTAAGGGTAAGATATTGGGTAATTGGAGCTGAAGGGATACAGACTGTGCAACAGGACTGGATACAAAAACTCAGAAATGGACAGCACAATACTACCTACCTATAATGTAATTATGTTAAAACACTGAATGAAGCTGCATGTGAGAATGATAGAGGGAGGAGGGCTGGGGACATAAATGAAATCAGAAAGAAAGATAGATGGTAAAGAACAAGATCGTATAATCTAGGAATGCCTAGAGTGTATAATAATAGTGAAATGTACAATGTACAAATTTTAAAAATGTTTTTGCATGAGGAAGAACAAAGGAATGTCATTATTGCAGGGTGCTGAAAATAGATGATAATTAATACTTTAAAATCTCACCTTATGTGTGAGACTAAAGCAAAAATGTTTGTTACAAAATTTATATTTTGACTAGAGCATTTCCTAATATAACTCATGTAGATAATATGATTGAATGTCGTAAGTACTTGGAATCTCAGGTAGCACATGAGATTTTGTTGGTTTGTCCAGAGTGATGCCCCGATGAATCCCAGAGTGATTTGATCAGTGACTGGAAAAGTATTTGCAAGCCCCCTTTGGGGAATGGTGAGAGTGGGGAGAAATTCAACTTCCCCAAGTTGAATTCTTGATATTCTCACAAGCAGTGTGGACAACCAAAGCTATAGGCTGAGCCCCCAGTCTTGGGGTTTGTTCATATGAAACTTAACCCCACAAAGGATAGGTCAAGTCTACTTAAAATTTAGGCCTAAGAGTCACCCCCAAGAGAGCCTCTTTTGTTGCTCAGATGTGGCCTCTCTCTCCAGCCAGCATGACGAGCAGTCTCACCACCCTCCCCCTCTCTGCATGGGATATGACTCCCAGGGGTGTGGACCTTCCTGGCAACGTGGGACAGAAATCCTGGAATGAGCTGAGACTCAGCATCAAGGGACTGAGAAAAACCCTAGAATGAGCTGAGAATTAACATCAAGGGATTGAGAGAACCTTCTCGACCAAAGGGGGAAGAGTGAAATGAGACTAAATGTCATTGGCTGAGAGATTCCAAACACAGTCGAGAGGTTATCCTGGAGGTTATTCTTATGCATTAAGTAGATATCACCTTGTTGTTCAAGATGTAGTGGAGAGGCTGGAGGGAACTGCCTGAAAATGTAGAGCTGTGTTCCAGTAGCCATGTTTCTTGATGATGATTGAACAATGATGTAGCTTTCACAATGAGACTCTGTGAATGTGAAAACCTTGTGTCTGATGCCCCTTTTAGCTACTATATCAACAGAAGAGTAGAACATATGGAATAAAAATAAATAATAGGACTTCCGGAGAAGATGGCGGCTTAGTAAGACGCGCGGGTCTTAGTTCCTCCTCCAGAAAAGCAACTAAAGAAACAGAAACAATACGAAACAGCTCCCGGAGCCACGACAGAGACCAAAAAGACAGCATACCCCATTCTGGAACGGCTGAACGGGCAGGGAGAATCCGCTGCGGTGAGATACCCGAGGGGCGCGCGTTTTCCCGGCCGGGGTGGCTGGCGACTGGGGTCCCCTCCATGCACGTGGCTCCCCGGTCTGACTGGGAACGTTGGATAGCGGGGCCCTCCCGTCTCGGGCCAGCTGGGCAATTTGGACCAGCACTCCCCCAAGCCACGGCGGCCGGCGACCCCCACCTCCACAAGCGGTTTCCCGGGCCGACTGAGAGATTCGGATTGGCAAGTTAAAGGAGCCACAGCATCTTTTACCAGTGGGCCCCGCAGACAGACGAGCGCCACGAGCGCCACCTACTGGGCAGGAAAAGAAAAACAGAGCCCAGAGATTTCACAGAAAAACCTTTCAACCAGCCAGGTCCCACACCCAGGGAAATCTGATCAAATGCCCAGACACCAGCAGAAAATAATGGATGACGCTCGGAAAATTGAAGATATGGCCCAGTCAAAGGAACAAACCAATAGTTCAAATGAGATACAGGAGCTGAGACAACTAATGCTGAATATACGAACAGAAATGGAAAAACTCTTCAAAAACCAAATCAATAAATTGAGGGAGGACATGAAGAAGACATGGGCTGAACAAAAAGAAGAAATAGAAAATCTGAAAAAACAAATCACAGAACTTATGGGAGTGAAGGACAAAGAAGAAAAAATGGAAAAAACAATGGATACCTACAATGGTAGATCTAAAGAGACAGAAGCTACAATTAGTGAAATGGAGGATGGAACATCTGAATTCCAAAAAGAAACAGAAACTATAGGGAAAAGAATGGAAAAACTTGAGCAGGGGATCAGGGAACTGAATGACAATATGAAGCGCACAAATATATGTGTTGTGGGTGTCCCAGAAGGAGAAGAGAAGGGAAAAGGAGGAGAAAAACTAATGGAAGAAATTATCACTGAAAATTTCCCAACTCCTATGAAAGACCTAAATTTACAGATCCAAGAAGTGCAGCGCACCCCAAAGAGAATAGACCCAAGTAGACGTTCTCCAAGACACTTACTAGTTAGAATGTCAGAGGCCAAAGAGAAAGAGAGGATCTTGAAAGCAGCAAGAGAAAAACAATCTGTCACATACAAGGGAAACCCAATAAGACTATGTGTAGATTTCTCAGCAGAAACCATGGAAGCTAGAAGACAGTGGGATGATATATTTAAATTACTAAAAGAGAAAAACTGCCAACCAAGACTTCTATATCCAGCAAAATTGTCCTTCAAAAATGAAGGAGAAATTAAAACATTTATAGACAAAAAGTCACTGAGAGAATTTGTGACCAAGAGACCAGCTCTGCAAGAAATACTAAAGGGAGCACTAGAGTCAGATACGAAAAGACAGAAGAGAGAGGTATGGAGTAAAGTGTAGAAAGAAGGAAAATCAGATATGATATATATAATACAAAAGCCAAAATGGTAGAGGAAAATATTATCCAAACAGTAACAACACTAAAAGTTAATGGACTGAATTTCCCAATCAAAAGACGTAGACTGGCAGAATGGATTACGACCCAGCAATACCACTGCTAGGTATCTACTCAAAGGACTTAAGGGCAAAGACACAGACGGACATTTGCACACCAGTGTTTATAGCAGCATTATCTACAAATTGCAAAGAGATGGAAACAGCCAAAATGTCCATCAACAGATGAGTGGCTAAACAGTGGCGTATACCTACGATGGAATATTATGCAGCTTTAAGACAGACTAAACTTATGAAGCATGTAATAACATGGATGGACCTAGAGAACATTATGCTGAGTGAGTCTAGCCAAAAACTAAAGGACAAATACTGTATGGTCCCACTGATGTGAACCGACATTCGAGAATCAGCTTGGAATATATCATTGGTAACAGAGACCAGCAGGAGTTAGAAACAGGGTAAGATAATGGGTAATTGGAGCTGAAGGGATACAGACTGTGCAACAGGACTAGATACAAAAACTCAAAAATGGACAGCACAATAATACCTAAGTGTAATGTAACTATGTTGGAACACTGAATGAAGCTACACCTGAAATATGGTTTTTTGTTTGTTTGTTTGTTTGTTTGTATCTTTTGTTTTTGTTTTTTCTTTTTCCTTTTTATATATATATATATTTTATTAGTATTATTATTTTAATTCTCTTCTCTATATTAACATTCTATATCTTTTTCTGCTGTTTTGCTAGTTCTTTTCCTAAATCGATGCAAATGTACTAAGAAATGATGATCATACATCTATGTGATGATACTAAGAATTACTGAGTGCATGTGTAGAATGGAATGATTTCTAAATGTTGTGTTAATTTCTTTTCTTTTTTTTGATTAAAAAAAATTTTTTTTTAAATAAATAAATAAATAATAGGGTGGAACAAATGTTAAAATAAATTTAGTTTGAAATGCTAGTGGTAAATGAAAGCGAGGGGTAAGGGATATGGTATGTATAATCTTTTTTTTCTCTATTATCGTTTTATTTCTTTTTCTGTTGTCTTTTTATTTCTTTTTCTAAATTGATGCAAATGTTCTAAGAAATGATGAATATGCAACTATGTGATGATATTAAGAATTACTGATTGTAATTCAGTACTGATTGTAAAAGTGGTAGAGTCAAGAACCACTTTTATACTTTGAAAGTTAATGGGCTAAACTCACCAATTAAAAGACACAAACTGACGGATCAAAAAACATAACATCTATATGCTGCTTACAAAAGACACATCCACATCTTAGACTCAAAGACACTGTTAGATTGAAAGTGAAAGAATGGAAAAAGATAATCTATGCAAGCTGTAACTGAAAGAAAGCAGAAGTAACTATATTAATAGCAGATGAAATAGGCCTTAAACGTAAAGACATCATAAGAAACAAAGAAGGACACCACATATTAATAAAAGGGACAATTTGCCAGGAGGAAATAACAATCATACATGTATATGCTCCAAATCAAGCAGCTCCAAAGTACATGAGGCACATAAAAAAAAAAAAAAGAATTACTGATTGTATATGTAGAATGGAATATCTTAATGTTTTGTTCGTTAATTTTTTTTAATTAATAAAAAAAGGTTAAAAAAAAAAAGAACGTAAGGGCAATGAATGGTGATAAGAAAGCATTCCCAATATGGGGTGAACTGGAAGCAGGCACTCAGCCTTCCTATAGCCTGAGACCAATGCTATTTGATTTTCCTGGCTCACATTTTCTAATATTGCTTCTGTGTTCCCAAAATAGTAAGGTATTTTGCAATTCTGGAAAAATTTGGGAAAAGGAAAGCATTTTAGTTATATATTTTAAATGTTTTAGTTCAAAGTTTATAAGAGCATGCTCACCAGATGAGGGAGCTGGGGAGCTATTCCTTAACTGTTTTCATAAATGAGGAACATATTTTAAAAATCCAAAGTTAAAGAGATTTCACTCAAAATAGAGACGATTTCCTTGATGGCATATTTAAACAGCAAAAGTTTCTTAGACAGGACACAAAAATCATGAACTATAAGAGAAAAAAATCAATCAATTGTAGGGAAAAAAACAATACACTGGATATCAACAAAGTTAAAAACTTTTGCTCTTCAAAGAAAATAAAAAGGCAAGCCATAGATGGGGAGAAAATATTTGCAAAACTTAGATCTGACAAAGGACTCATATCTAGACTATATAAAGAACTCTTAAAATGTAATAACAAGACAACCCAATTCAAGGTGGGCAAAATATATAAGCATTGACTTCACCAAAGAACATATATGGTTATCAAATAAGCACATAAAAAGATGCTTGATTGCCCTATGACATGGCAATCCTGCTCCTCGATATATACCCAGAAGATCTGAAAGTGGGGATGAAAACACATATTTGCACACCGATGTTCATAGCAGCATTATTCACAATTGCCAAAAGATGGAAACAATCCAAGTGTCCATCATCTGATGAGTGGATAAACAAACTGTGGTGTATGCATACAATAGGATACTTTGGAGTAGTAGGAAGGACTAAAATCCTGAATGAGGCACGCAATAACATGGATGAAACTTGAGGACATTATATTAAGTAAAATAAGGCAGACACAAAAAGACAAATATTGCATGATTTCACTCATATGAACTAATTATAATATATAATTAGTTTATGACTCATAGTCACAAAATCTAGAATGTACGTTGCCAGAATATAGGATGAAGCTAGAGAATGGGGAGTGATTTCTTAATACATGCAGAACTTTTTTTACTAGGTAGAACTTAACATTTAGGAAATGGGTAGAGGTGACGGTGACACATTATTGTGAGTATAATTAACAGAGCTGAATTATGGGTGAATGTGGTAGAAAAGGGGAAATTTAGAATCTTGTATGTCACCAAAAGGAAAGCTGGAGTTTACAACATGGGAATGTCTAACACAATGAATCTTGTGGTAGATGATGGCTGTGATTAACTGTACAAATATTAAAAAGTTATTTCATGAAGTAGAATAAATGTATGACACATTACAAGAAGTTAATAACAGAGGGTATATGGGGGAAAAGTACCTATTGCAAACTATGGACTATAGTCAACAGTTATATCTTAATATTCTTTCATGAACAGTAACAAATGTGCCACACCAATACTAGGGGTCAATAATGGGGGAATGAAGGGTATGGGATGTTTTGGGTTTTCTTTTTTCTTTTTATTTATTTTTCTGGAATAATGAAACTGTCCTAAAACTGATCATGGTGATGAATGCACAACTAAGTGATGATACTGTGAGCCACTGATTATATATATATTGGGTGGATTATATGGTGTGTGGATATATCTCAATAAAATTGCATTAAAAAAAAAAGATGCTCGTGACATCCAGGGGTGAATGTCTCCCTGGCGACGTGGGAGATGACTCCCAGGGATGAATCTGGCCCTGGCACCATGATATCAACAATTCCATCCCGACCAAAAGGGGGAAAAGAAGTGTAACTAATGAAGTATCCGTGGCAGAGGGAGTTCAAATAGAGTGGAGAGGCTACTCTGGAGGTTGTTCATACACAATCTTCAGGTAGAATTTGCTACCCATTATAACCTACCAACCCCTAACCAGGACCATTCCAGCCAATCCTAAAAGATACCTAGGGCAATATATGAGATTCCACAAGGGTTCTGTGTACTAGAGTAACATTCCAGAAACCTACAACCTCCAGATAGGTCCCTGGTCCAGATAAGTCCTGAAACCTAAAGGGCCCAGCCTCTCTAGAACATCAGATAGTTCCATCTCCCTACCCCATATCAGTGACAGACCCTTCCAATTTGAAAAATTTAGAATTTCCATAGCCCAAGCACCTCTAAAGAGAAGGATGGAAAGATCAAAGGTGATGGTGGAGTTATGCACTGAAGATAGGATTTAACAAATGAATATGAATGCTGAACAATTAAATTGATATCTCTTTTAGTCTCCAGTATCTTAGAGCAGCTAGAAGTAAGAACCTAAAACTGTGGAATTGTAGCTCATACCGAACTCTGAAATATGTTCTATAACTAATTGTGGTGCTGTGCTTTGACATTTATAGCTTTTATATATATATGTTATTGTTCATAAAAAAAAAGAAGGAAAAAAAGTCAATTGTGATGATAAAAAAATATTTAAGCCTTCTAGCCTCCTATGTTCTGGGGCAGCTAGAAGGAAAGAAATGTGAGAGGATGGTATGGTACTCTATGACACACTCTGGGATCTGTCCTGTAACTACTTGTTGAAGAGTGCATTGAAAACTATTGCTTTTTTATTTTTTTGCTTTGTGTATATGTTATACTATACAATAAAAAAGTTTTAAAAAAAAGACACTCAATAAACAATAGACAAATGCAAATTAAAATCCTCAGTAAGATACCACTACATATCTGCTCGATGTTAGAATGACTAAAATTTAAAAAGAATGATTATACTCAATATAACAACTGGAACTGTCCTACAGTGCTGACAGGAATGTAAAATAGCTTAAACACTTTGGAAAATAGTTTGGAATTTTCTGAAAAAGTTAACCAGATACCTATTGTATGGCCCAGTTATTTTACCCCTAGGTAACTATCCAAACGAAATGAAAACATGTCCATACAGAGACTTGTACACAAATGTTCACAGCAGTTTTCTTTGTAATAGTCAAAAAACTAGAAACAACCCTAATGTCAACAGGGCACTGGCTAAACAAATTGTGGGATACTCATAAAATGGCATGTTCAGCAATAAATGGACTATTGATACACACGACAACATGGATGAATCTTAGAGTAATCTGGCAGAGAAGCCAGACAAGAAGAGTTGATTAAAGAGTACATACTCTATAATTCTTTTCATACAAAACTCTAGGGAATGCAAACTAAATTAGAGACAGAAAGCAGTTCAGTGGTTGCCTGGAGATGAGGTGGTGGCTGCTTTGGTGCAGGGAGCGAGGTTTTGTAAAGGGACACGAGGAAGCTGAAGGGGATACTTCAGTTAAATACTGCCAAACACAATATACCAGAAATGGAATGGCTTTTAAAAAGAGAATTTATTAAGTTGAGAGTTTACAGTTCTAAGGCCATAAAAACATCCAAACTAAGGCATCCAGAAAACGATACCTTGACTCAAGAAAAGCTGATGGGTTCAGAACACCCCCGTCAGCTGGGAAGTCACGGGACTGGCATCTGCTGGGGTCTTTTGCTTCAGGTTTTAAAAATAGCTTCCCCCAGGGCATTTACTTTCTGCATTCCAAGCCTCTAGGTCTCCTCTCTCAGCTCTGTCTGGTTCTGTAGCTCTTTCCTAAACGGTTCCCTCTTAAAGGACTCCAGTCAGCAACCCCACCTTGAATGGGTGATGACGCATCTCCATGGAAACCACTTAATCAAAAGGCCCCAACCACAGCTGGGTGCGTCACATTTCCATGGAAACAATTTAATCAAAAAGACCCACCAACATTATTGAACCAGGATGAAAGAACCTGGCTTTTCTGGAGTACACAACAGTTTTAAACAGGCACACTGGATATGTTGATAACCTTGGCTGTGGTGATGGTTTCTCTACATATGTCAAAACTGTTCAAATTTTACACTTTCATTATATGGCATTTATCTTATGCCAATTATGCTCCAATAAAGCTGTAAAATGATTCAAAGTATAAGAGATTTTTTTTTAATATGGAAGAAAATTCCCTCAATGGTATTTAAATTAATTTCAACTCTATTTATTGAGCTCCTATTTACCAAGTGCACATAGCACTGAATTTGGGATCTATTACGTTATAGGAATTGAATGAGTAATCACTTTACTACTACTACTGCTATAATTATGGTTATTATTATTATTTTGTGTATTAAAAAAATTGAAACATAAAAGAAAAAACAAAACACTTTATCACAATTATTAGGTGTTTTAGTTTGCTAGCTGCTGGAATACGATGTACCAGAAATGGAATGGCTTTTAAAAAGGGGAATTTATTAAGTTGCAAGTTTACAGTTCTACAGCCATGACAAAGTCCCAATTAAAGCAAGTCTCTAAAAATGTCCAGGGCGGGCCACGGTGGCTTAGCAGGCAAGAATGCTCGCCTGCCATGCCAGAGGACCCAGGTTCGATTCCTGGTGCCTGCCCATGTAAAAAAAAAAAAAAAAGTTAAAAATGTCCAAATTAAGGCACCAACAAGAGGTTACCTTTACGCAAGAAAGGCCAAGGAAGTCCAAGGTTTCTCTCTCAACAGGAAAGGCACCTGGCGAACATGACAATGTCTTTCTCTCCAGGCTTCTTTCGTGAAGCTCCCCAGGGGGTGTTTTCCTTCATCTCCAAAGGTCTCTGGCTACGATTTCTCTCTTGTGACTGACTCTCTTGCTCTCAAGCTTTTTTCCAAAAATTTCTCCTCTTTTAAAGGATTCCAGTCAAGTAATCAAGACCCACCTGGAATGGGTAGAGTCACATCTCCGTCTAATCAAAAGTTAATCTCCAAATTGGGTGAGTCACAGCTCTGTGGAGATAATGAAGTTTCCACACTACGTTATAGAATAGGGATTAAAAGAAAGAGTTGCTCCCACAAGATTGGATCAGGATTAAAACATAGCCTTCCTAGGGCACATAATCCTTTCAAACTGCATATTAGGGGAGAAATAAAAAAAAAGTACATTAATTAGCTGCTTATTTCATCTTATAATTGGTCTTTCCAGCAATCTTAACCCGTCCAGGAAATAGATCAGAATGCTTTTTTTAATCTCCATCTTGCAAACTGGCTAAATGACTTGAAATAAAACAAAATATTTTCATGCTAAAAGAAACCATATATTTTTAAGTTAATAAGGACAGGAAAACTGTGACAAACTTTTTTTTTTTTTAGATGCATAGTCCAGGAATCGAACCCAGGTCTCCTGCATGGAAGGTACGCATTCCACCACCCATATACCCTTGTGACAAGGTTTTAAGTAAATGCCTAGGAATGTTTCTTTTTCATAAGACAGCACGGCAGTACATTCCAAATGGAGTTTTTTTGAAACTCGCTAGGGATTTTTCCATCTCTAAAACGGTATGATTCTATAGATATTTTTAGGAAGAATATACAAAAGCATATGGAGGCAATGGTTTATTTGCTTCAGTGAACTCTCAGGAAGCAGCTTATTGCCAGGGAAGGAGCCCGGGGATGGTGAGACACCAGCCACAGCCAGTCACTCACTTGCCCCTGGCTTGCAGTGTGACCTGAACTTTTCTGGCTGCTAGAATCTTCTGTGAAGCAGGAATCAAAGTACTCACCTTGTATAGTTCAAAAAAATTTTTTGAGGATCTCGCCAGAAATAGTTGGGGGATTTTTTTTTTCGTTCGACAAATATTTATGGGTTGTCCATATGCCCGGTATGGTCCTCTGGGCCAGAGATAAAATGTTGAACAGGACAGATGAGGTCCCTGTCCTCTAACAGGGAATCAGACAATAAATAAGTAAAGAGATAGGCAAAGAAGACATGAAGGAAAGAAAATAAAATGGTAATGTGACAGAGAGTAACTAGAGTAGGCAGGGTGTGGAAGTGATATTTGAGTCTAGTCCTTATTGCAAGAAGTCACCAGCCAAGCAAAGGGGAAGCAGAGAGCTCTGTGCTCCATGAACAGGAAGCTCAACAAGCAGGTGTTTTGAAAAAAAGGAAAGAAGATCCTGGTGGCCAGCGTGTGGTGAGTAAGGGGAAGAGCAGGTGAAATGAGGTATGGAGGAGGCAGAGCCGAAAAGATTTTGATAATGGGGATTCACTGGGGAGGCCTTAAGCAGTAGATTAATGTTTGTTTTTTTATTAAAAGATCCTCCCTTTGCTTTGTGGAGAATGCAATATCAGGAGGCCAGAGGGAAAGAGAGGGAGCCAGTTAGGATTCTCTTTTTTTTTCTTTAACTTTTTTATTGTGTAGTATAACATATATGCAAAGAAAAGAAATAAAAAGGCAATAGTTTTCAAAGCACTCTTCAACAAGTAGTTACAGGACAGATCCCAGAGTGCGTCATGGGCTGCAGTATGATCCTCTCAGATTTTTCCTTCTAGCTGCTCTAGAATATAGGAGGCTAGAAGGAATAAATTTTTTTTTTATCATCACAATCGACTTTTTTTCCTTCTTTTTTGTGAACAATAACATATATACAAAAAAGCTATGAATTTCAAAGAACAGCACCACAATTAGTTGTAGAACATATTTCAGAGTTTGACATTGGTTACAATTCCACAATTTTAGGTTTTTACTTCTAGCTGCTCTAAGATACTGGAGACTAAAAGAGATATCAATTTAATGATTCAGCAGTCACATTCATTTGTTAAATCTTATCTTCACTGTATAACTCCACCATCACCTTTGATCTTTCCATCCCTCTCTTTAGGGGTGTTTGGGCTATGGCGATTCTAAATTTTTGATATTGGGACATTCTGCACTAATACGGGGTAGGGAGATGGAACTTGGGTTCTTGATAGATTTGGGAGTTAGAACTTAAAAGGCGGGTCCACCTGAAATGTTTGCAGGGCCCAGGGCAAGAGAACAAATAAAGGCCCAATACCAAATGCCTGAATGTGTAGCGTCAGGGATCAAGCTACAGACCATTAAATAGAATATGTTCTATTCCCCTACCTTAAAAAAATATCCTCTCATAACCATCTGAAAGTCCACCCTGGGACTTAGATGTCTCAGACTCTTTGGAATGCCATGCTAGAACATGGGGAGAGCCAGCCTGAAGCCCTCCTTCCTCTTGTCTGCTCCTCTTGATCTTCTGACCCCCAACTCCTTCCCACTCTGTAAGGAGCTTCACCCACTGGTGTGTGGACGCCCAGCCCGCCAACCAAGTTCTACTCGCACCTTCTTCAAATAGGCCATTGGCCACCTCTGGGTGCAGTATGTCATTCCTCTCTTTTCAGGAGGTGGATCAGGGGAAGAGGCTGGTGCAGGCCCTGGGAGCAAGCCTGGGGCTGATTTTTCAGGGAATTTGGGGGGCTCAGGTACTCAAAGAGTGATCCAGAAAAGGGGCATGTAATTCCGGTGGGTATGACTCCTTGGCCCTGCAAACCCGTCACCACATGGGGAAGGGCATGGCCAGACAAAGGCCAAAGTGGAGCCTCTAATGCCCAAGACAGCTCAGGGTTTTGTAGTATATTAGACATAGTGGTGCTGGAGAGAGGACTCATGATGGCATGATGGCTGCAGTGTGGGTGAAGGAGTGGATTCGAGTGCTCCGTTGCAGATATGGTTGAGTTGAGATGTTGTTCTAGTTTGCTAGCTGCCGGAATGCAACACACCAGAGATGGATTGGCTTTTAATAAAAGGGGATTTATTTTGTTAATTCTTCAGAGGAAAGGCAGCTAACTTTCCACTGAGGTTGTTTCTTACATGGAAGGCACAGGATGGTCTCTGCTGGTCTTCTCTCCAGGCCTCTGGGTTCCAACATCTTTCCCTGAGGTGATTTCTTTCTGCATCTCCAAAGGCCTGGGCTGAACTGCAAGTGCTGAGATGAGGAATGCCAAGCTGCTTAGGCTGGGCTACATTGCATTCTCTCATTTAAGCACCAGCCAATTAAGTCAAATGTCACTCATTGCAGCAGACACGCCTCCTAGCCAACTGCAGATGTAATTGGCAACAGATGAGGTTCACGTACCGTTGGCTTATGCCCATAGCAACAAGATTAGGTATGCTCACCTGGCCAAGTTGACAACTGAATCTAACTAACACAGATGTCCATTAATGTATCCATTTAGAAAGACCAAGGAGACAAGCAGTTAAAACTTTGAGAGCCCATTAATATAGAGATGGTATTTAGCACTAAAGTCACCTAAGCAGAGACAAAAAAGAGACCATACCTGAGGCACTTGCAATTAAGAAATGTGTTCTAGTTTGCTAGCTGCCGGAATGCAACACACCAGAGACAGATTGGCATTTAAGAAAAGGGGATTTATTTTGTTAGTTCTTCAGAGGAAAGGCAGCTAACTTTCATCTGAGGTTCTTTCTTACATGGGAAGGCACAGGGTGATCTCTGCTGGCCTTCTCTCCAGGCCTCTGAGTTCCAACAACTTTCCCCCCGGGCTGATTCCTTTCTGCATCTCCAAAGGCCTGGGCTGATTCCTTTCTGCATCTCCAAAGGCCTGGGCTGATTCCTTTCTGCATCTCCAAAGGCCTGGGCTGATTCCTTTCTGCATCTCCAAAGGCCTGGGCTGAGCTGCCACTGCTTAGATGAGGTATGCTGCTTGGGCTGTGCTACCTCGAGCTCTCTCCTTTAAGCACCAGCCAATTAAGCACGCCTCTTTGCTGACTGCGGATGTAATGAGCAACAGATGAGGTTCACGTATCATTGGCTCATGTCCACAGCAACAGAACTAGGTACCTTCACCTGGCCAAGTTGACCACTGAATCTACCACAAAATGTTTACCAACAAAATCTGGAAAATATCAAAAACACAAAATAAAAAATAAAATGATCTCACTCATTTCTCACCTCTTAGAAATGAACATTATTAGCATTGTAAGGTATTTCCTATCTTACTGTTTTCTCTCTCTCTCTGTCATACACAGTTATACTTATTTTTATAATAAAATGGTGCTCATAGGTACCTATTCTTTTGAAGTTTTTTCACTTAATATTTTCTGAACACTTTCCCATGCCATTAGGTATTCTTTTAAAGTTATATTTTTAGCAGATGCATTGAATTTCATCCAGTACATATATCATAAAATCCCCTATTTGGGGATGTTATTTTTTAAGACACTGTAACTTGGTACCTTTTGTAACACAGAGAACTCCAAAGAAGACCGAAAGTTGTCCATACTCTCCCCACCTAGAAAACATCTACTGATGTTTTTGAATAAAGTAAAATAAAATAGTACAACCATATGGACAGGAAATTCAAACAAGAATAAAAAGTGAAAGATTTTCCTCCCATCTAGAAAATCTTTCTTTCTAATTATACATCTCTGATTATTTCCTTAAAATAAATTCCTAAATTTGAACTGTATCTATCATGGACATTCATGAAATAACTTTTATTTTGTATAGTTTATAAACTAAGGTTGAAGGGCATCAAGATTTGTCAGTTTCTAAATTTGGCCCTAAATGCATAGAACTCAAGAGAAGCGTGGATTATTATATATCTAAACCTATAGAACTTCGGCAAAATATGGTTTGACATCACTTGAACTTGAAGATGACTATCAAAATTAGAGGAAAAGAAAGTAGATAAAGGAAAAATAATGGTATTCTTGTTTATTATGGCATTACCAGGATCTTTCGTTCCTTTATAAATGGAGATTTTCGAAAATGTCACAGCTCAACAAATCTACTTGACGGCTAGTTTTACCTAATTATACTCATCTACTACGGGGAAGGGACTAGTGAATTTTTAAAAGATCACTGGTCTGGGAGTCAGGCAATGTCCTATAGTCCCTATTCTGCCCCTAAATAGCTGCGTGACCTCAGAAAACACCACTAAGTACTCTGAGCCTCCATTTTCCTATTTTTGTAGAATGGGGTGATTAGACCTAATGACCGCTTTGGTCTAAAATTCTAAAATGAACTCAGCCTCTCATTTTCTAAATGCAAAATCCTCATATTCGCTAGCAGTCTAGGATCCAGTTACAAAGGTCTATTTATCCAGAGACAGTACACAGAGGGACAAGTTGGTTTGAAAGGAAGTATGCCCCCTAGAAAAGCCTACTTGAATCAAAATCCCACCTCATAAAGGTAGAATAATTCTTATTCAATACTGTATGTTTGAGACTGTAATCAGATCATCTCCCTGGATGATGTGATTTAGTCAAGAGTGGTTGTTAAACTGGATTAGGTGACAACATATCCCCACCCATTTGGGTGGGTCTTGATTGGTTTATTGGAGTCCTATAAAAGAGGGAACATTTTGGAGAATGGAGATTCAGAGAGAGAAGAGAATGCTGTAGCATCACGAAGCGGAGTCTACCAGCCAGTGACCTTTGGAGATGAAGAAGGAAAATGCCTCCCGGGGAGCTTCATGAAACAGGAACCCAGGAGAAGCTAGCAGATGATGCTGTGTTCGCCATGTGCCCTTCCAGATAGAGAGGAACCCTGACTGTGTTCACCGTGTGCCTTTCTAGATGAGAGAGAAACCCTGTGTTCACCATGTGCCCTTCCACTTGAGAGAGAAACCCTGAACTTCATCGGCCTTCTTGAACCCAGGTATCTTTCCCTGGATGCCTTAGATTAGACATTTCTATAGACTTGTTGTAAGTGGGACATTTTCTTGGCCTTAGAGCTGTAAACTAGCAACTTATTAAATTCCCCTTTTTAAAAGACATTCTGTTTCTGGTATATTGCATTCCAGCAGCTAGCAAACTAGAACACCAGCTTTGGAATTTTATATAAAATAAATCAAATTGTATTGCTCTCTTGTGTCTAGCTGCTTTAATGCAACAAGATGTTTGTGTGATTCATTCACATTGTTGCATGTTGTAGTTTATTTTTGACAGTGCTATACAGTATTCCACTGCATGAGTATACCACTGTGTAACCATTTTATTGTTGATGGACATTTGCATTGTTTCCCCAAAAGCTGTTACAATAGTTGCCATGAATATTCTCATATGTGTCTTTGGTGAACATATAAATCCATCTTTGTGGGTATATAACTAGGAGTAGAATTGCTGGGTCAAAGGGGAGATGCAAATGCAGCTTTATTTAGTAAATGCTGCCCAGCAGTTTTCCAAACTGGATGCACAAGTGTACACTCTCACCATTAAGTGTGTAAGAGCGTTCTTGTTGTTCCACGTCCTGACCAATATGTAAATATTATCTTTTTCATTGTAGCCAGGATGGTGGGTGTTGTGTCATGCTTTGATTTTAATTTGCACTTTCCGAATAACTAAGAAAGTGTAGCATCTTTTCATATTTTTATTGGTCATTTGGATATCTTTTGTGAAGAGCCTGTTCAAGTCTTTTGCCCATTTCCCTGTTGAATGTCTTATTTTTGTTACTTTTTAGGAGTTCTGTTTTTTTTGAAATATGAATTTAAAATGTCTTCTCTCTTTTCATCATCTTTGAAAGTCATGTTGCTAATTTTTTTTTTTTGATTTTTTTTTGATTTTTTTTTATTAATTAAAAAAAGAATTAACAAAACAATTAGAAATCATTCCAATCTACATGTACAATCAGTAATTCTTAATAACATCACATAGTTGCATATTCATCATTTCTTAGTACATTTGCATCGATTTAGAAAAAGAAATGAAAAGACAACAGAATAAGAATTAAAACAATAATAGAAAGAAAAAAAACAAAAAAAACAAAAACAAAAAACCTATACCTCACATGCAGCTTCATTCAGTGTTTTAACATAATTGCATTACAATTGGGTAGTATTGTGCTGTCCATTTCTGAGTTTTTATATCCAGTCCCGTTGTACAGTCTGTATCCCTTCATCTCCAATTATCCCTTCTCTCTTTTTTTTTTTTTTTAATTAACGGAAAAAAAGAAATTAACCCAACATTTAGAGATCATACCATTCTACACATGCAATCATTAATTCTTAACATCGTCACATAGATGCATGATCATCATTTCTTAGTACATTTGCATTGGTTTAGAAGAACTAGCAACATAACTGAAAAAGATATAGAATGTTAATATAGAGAAAAAAATAAAAGTAATAATAGTAAAATCAAAACAAAACAACACAAAACAAAACAAAAACCTATAGCTCAGATGCAGCTTCATTCAGTGTTTTAACATGATTACTTTACAATTAGGTATTATTGTGCTGTCCATTTTTGAGTTTTTGTATCTAGTCCTGTTGCACAGTCTGTATCCCTTCAGCTTCAATTACCCATTGTCTTACCCTGTTTCTAACTCCTGCTGAACTCTGTTACCAATGACATATTTCAAGTTTATTCTTGAATGTCCGTTCACATCAGTGGGACCATACAGTATTTGTCCTTTAGTTTTTGGCTGGATTCACTCAGCATAATATTCTCTAGGTCCATCCATGTTATTACATGGTTCATAAGTTTATCTTGTCTTAAAGCTGCATAATATTCCATCGTATGTATATACCACAGTTTGTTTAGCCACTCTTCTGTTGATGGAGATTTTGGCTGTTTCCATCTCTTTGCAATTGTAAATAATGCTGCTATAAACATTGGTGTGCAAATGTCCGTTTGTGTCTTTGCCCTTAAGTCCTTTGAGTAGATACCTAGCAATGGTATTGCTGGGTCGTATGGCAGTTCTATATTCAGCTTTTTGAGGAACCGCCAAACTGCCTTCCACAGTGGTTGCACCCTTTGACATTCCCACCAACAGTGGATAAGTGTGCCTCTTTCTCCGCATCCTCTCCAGCACTTGTCATTTTCTGTTTTGTTGATAATGGCCATTCTGGTGGGTGTGAGATGATATCTCATTGTGGTTTTGATTTGCATTTCTCTAATGGCCAGGGACATTGAGCATCTCTTCATGTGCCTCTTGGCCATCCGTATTTCCTCTTCTGAGAGGTGTCTGTTCAAGTCTTTTTCCCATTTTGTAATTGGGTTGGCTGTCTTTTTGTTGTTGAGATGAACAATCTCTTTATAAATTCTGGATACTAGACCTTTATCTGATATATCATTTCCAAATATTGTCTCCCATTGTGAAGGCTGTCTTTCTACTTTCTTGATGAAGTTCTTTGATGCACAAAAGTGTTTAATTTTGAGGAGTTCCCATTTATTTATTTCCTTCTTCAGTGCTCTTGCTTTAGGTTTAAGGTCCATAAAACCGCCTCCAGTTGTAAGATCCATAAGATATCTCCCAACATTTTCCTCTAACTGTTTTATGGTCTTAGACCTAATGTTTAGATCTTTGATCCATTTTGAGTTAACTTTTGTATAGGGTGTGAGAGATGGGTCTTCTTTCATTCTTTTGCATATGGATATCCAGTTCTCTAGGCACCATTTATTGAAGAGACTGCTCTGTCCCAGGTGAGTTGGCTTGACTGCCTTATCAAAGATCAAATGTCCATAGATGAGAGGGTCTATATCTGAGCACTCTATTCGATTCCATTGGTCGATATATCTATCTTTATGCCAATACCATGCTGTTTTGACCACTGTGGCTTCATAATATGCCTTAAAGTCAGGCAGCGCGAGACCTCCAGCTTCGTTTTTTTTCCTCAAGATGTTTTTAGCAATTCGGGGCACCCTGCCCTTCCAGATAAATTTGCTTATTGGTTTTTCTATTTCTGAAAAATAAGTTGTTGGGATTTTGATTGGTATTGCATTGAATCTGTAAATCAATTTAGGTAGGATTGACATCTTAACTATATTTAGTCTTCCAATCCATGAACACGGTATGCCCTTCCATCTGTTTAGGTCTTCTGTGATTTCTTTTAG